>NC_142817.1:7654000-8287666 GCF_057945365.1 Rhopilema esculentum | reverse complement strand
AAAGTTTTCCTGTAAAATGGGAGAGACATGCCAAAATCGTACATTAAAACCTTGTGTGGAGCATATTGAGAAAGCATACAAAAGAATATTTGTCAAGCTGAACTTTTATTACCACATCAAACTTGGACCAGGCATCATAATCATACGAACTGATTCTTGATTGCTTTGGTTGTTCTTTTATATCTTCTGCAAATTTCACTTTGTTTTTCTTTGAATCTTGCCTTTTCTGTTTCTTTTTCTTGCTGCTTCTGATTGGCTGACCTATCTGATCAATTTGAAAATATGCACATAAAACAAGGCTTGCTAGATGAAGCTATCTTACTAGTCCAATAACCAGGAAGCCCGTTAAACCTAGAATGTTGACAAATACATACAGCAGCTTTTTATTCCATTGATAATTCAAGAATTAAGACTACAGCAAAACATAGATGAGGTTCAGTGGCAGCTAAACCTGGTCTCTAAAAGCATTGATGCAGATACTTAGTTACATAGAACTTTATACAGAGACGAACTGCAGACAAGTTGGATTCAATGTTGTAATGAGCTGCTCCATATGAAGATGGAATGTCCCAATAAATGGCAATGTTAAAAAAGCAAACGCAGTCGTGTATCGCAGTTGCCAACATTTTATTTTTGTTTAAGCATTTGTGCAGCAATATTCTTCAAGGTACAAATGAAGAAAATGGGTCTGTCAGTTTAGATCCTAAAAGGTATTTGTAACACCAGATCACTAACAGGCCAGATTGGAATCTTTGAAAGATGCGCAGGGGATCTGTTGCATGTCCATAAAAATTGCGCATTTGCAAATAACACAGATAAAATTTTGTGCGGTTGAGACTAATTACCATAAAAACACAGTATGTAACTTTTGGGTATACATTGCAGAGAAAAACATTAGTAACATCGTTAGTGGTAATAAAAACAATATAGCAAACTAAGATAAACATTTTTCATAATTCCTAAAAATAAGAATGAGAGGGACCCAACCAGATTAGAGTTGTTTCAGTAAACCAAAATCTGCTCAAACTTTGAAAACTTTGTGCATGGTAATAAATTAGATCATTCTGTTCCATGTGTATTTTACTCCCAGAAATGATAAA
Source organism: Rhopilema esculentum (assembly GCF_057945365.1). Taxonomy (NCBI): domain Eukaryota; kingdom Metazoa; phylum Cnidaria; class Scyphozoa; order Rhizostomeae; family Rhizostomatidae; genus Rhopilema; species Rhopilema esculentum. The sequence goes on along the minus strand of NC_142817.1, from coordinate 8,286,566 downwards.
AATATCCTCCAACTGTTTTTATGTCCATCAGGCAGACAGCTATTGTGACCTTTTCTTTATTCACACCTTCAAATTTTTGCTGTTATTTGGCATGTGTGTACAAAAACCAGCCTCGTGTCTACACAAGCAAAAAGTAATGACGATTTAGACGATCTGCATCTCTGAGGGTCTACAAATTCAAATTTCATTATAAGTATCAATTTAAGTACATACAAGATAAGTTTTACACTTAAAGAAGAACCCTGAGCAGCTGGATGAATCATTTCAATAGAAATTGCGCGGCTGCAATCGCGGCTGACACCTGATGTGCGCGGGGGATTTATCCATAACAGCAACTCCACAAACACAATTCACAAACTAACAGCCAAAAAAGTTTGACATCTTAAAGCTAAACAAACCTCGTCAATTTTAGCTGTTTTTTTAAGATCTTCGTCCTTTTGCTTAATTTCATCCTCCCATTTGTTAAGATCATTCAAGAAGTCACCCAGTTCTTGTGCGTTCTCGCGTATTTGTTGCTGCAAATTCAAGGCTTTTTCCGCCATTTTTTTCAAATCCACCTCGAGTGTCGTGAGTCTCGTTTGCAAGACCAATTCAATTCAACAATGTTTTTGGAAATGTTGGTAAAGTTAGAGTATGATGTTATCACCCGCTTCGAGCCACGATTCAAAACACGAGCTCTGGCTTACATGTGAGGATATTTTGCTAACGCAGAATGTTACGTCCTTCGTTTAAAAAACTCTTCCAGGAGGATAATTTCAGTGAATCTACAACCATGAATGAGGATGATGCAGAGTCTTGTGTGGATGTTAAGCCGGATTGGACCCCATCGGATAGTAGTTCGACCAAGGGAAAGGGTGACGATAAGAAGTCAGAATCCACAGATCGTGTGAAAGATGACCCAGGTTGGGATTCAGATAGATCGATTTACGAAATGCAATTAAATCAATTGCAAGAACAGTTAGTAGAAACGATGGTGGAGAACCAACAACTTGGTGAGTTTGACATTCCATGTTTTTCTTCCTATCTGTGCTGTCCTAACCTAACCCATTGTCGCAGTTCTAAGAACACTCCATCTTTGTAGGAAGAGCTTAGAGCTACGTCACAAGTATCTTGCATAGAGGTTAGCCAGAAAAATATCTTTTTTGACCAATTCAATGGTATGGATCGATTTCTAGTCGCTTTTTCATAATAAATTTATGCGTAAGGTGAGATTAGCACTTAAGCGCTAGGCAGTGGAATAGTTGGGTTTTCAGGCGGTCATTTTGGCAAATGAATAATTCTGGTTTTGGCAATGTTTTTAATGATGCAATTAAAGGTTTTATAGCTATGCAGATTATGCTAATGCAGATGGCAGAAATCAAAAATCAAAAATTCATGCCAAAAGGGATCACGTTATAGATTCAATTATGTAGTTATGAAATAGTAGGTGTAAAGGATGGTGGAAAGGGTGCATCAGGGAGATGTTTTCTGAAACTTTAAAGAAAGCATACTAAAAGTTGCCTTTTCGGTCAAAATATGGTCAAAATATGAGCATATTTTCAAGCCAAGGTTGGCTTGAAGCCTTGTCAAGCCAATCAATGTTTGTGATTTTATAAGAAAGGAAACATTTCTCAAAATTCTACTGAAAGTTTTTCCACCTGACGCTCCTTAGAGTATAAAACATTAGCACGAGGGCTGAAAGAAAACAATGGAAAATATATACCCAATTGTGGATCAAAATAAGCCAATCAGAAAAATGCAAGCATATGACCGGCATAGTTGTTCATCAGAGTATTGCGTGCCTATAGAAAAATTACCACTGGAGTCCAACAAGCAACGCAGATTTTTAGGAGACCACCAAAGAAAATTTTTGACACATTATTTGACAAAGGCTCTGCATATATAATGTGTAAGAAGGTGGGTTTATCTACTCATTCATTACATTTACTCTGATGAAGCCCTTTATGCCAGAGTGAAATATTTTTGTATTTATTTTTAATTTATTTTAAAGTTCTATTACACAGCATTGGAACCCTTTCATCGTTTTGCTTAGTTCCTGACCATTATCTTTGCATAAATACAGTTTAATCCTGTTATAGCGTACTTCTTTTGCTCTCTATTGTGGCTTATCACTTTGCTTTGATTAAATTCTCCTGGAAACATGGTGGTTGTCAGGTAGTGTTCGAAACTTTTACCTTCCCATTTTCGACATTATCGGGGTAAATGTTTATAAAATTGCTCAAAAGAAAATGGGCAGGCGACAAATAGACCAACAAAAGAAGATCTTCCAACAAACAGTTAATGTCAATCTAGTGATGTAGATAGGAAAATTCATAAAAAGGGCGAGAAATTTAGATATTTTGACAAAAATTTTATAAGATTTTTTTTTTCAAAATTTTAAAAATAACTTCACGCAAGTCACGTGTCATAAATCATACTACTTGAATATTTTTCTTGTCTTTTCCTATGAAACAGTGGCGGATCTAGACAAAAATTTGAGTGGGTTCCAATATGGGCGTGGTCCCATATTTTTCTGGCAACGCCCTTGACTTTTTCCAAAATTGGGTGATGCCCATTTTTGCTTATTGATAAGATTCACAATTGCAAGATTTGATTTTAACAAGATATATTATTTCATCATGATTCCAAGACAAGTAAAAAAATAAATCTGTAAACCAAACCAGGAATTGTAATTATGAATTCTAAAAGAATGGTTTCGATTTCTTGCCAAACAGAAGACCTCGATAAATTCCTCTAGCTGGTTACAGCAAGACATAAGCTTACTGAGTGTTGCAAGATTTGAGTGAAATTCCTGCTATAAATATTGCCAAATAATAAACAAGACAAATTTACATATATTCACCATATTTTTTCAAAAATGGATAACGATGGACGAAGCCTCTTATCATATATAGCAAACAAACCCAATTATTAAAAAGTGCAAATTACGAAATATGAAATCATCTTATCCCGTTCTCAAAGTCTTTCATTTTATCTTAATAAAGTTTTCCAACTCTATAGATAAATATATTATGTATAGGGCTTCAAGAGTTCTATAAACTTTCCACGTCAAAGAGAAAATATCTTTGACATTCCTGAGTTCCTGCCAAGAATTCTCTGCTGCTAATTGCAACGCATTCTTTCGTGAACGCCACTTTACAACTATCTGAAATGGACTTTTCGCTAGATCCATGAGAAAAAAGCGGTGATCTGTTTTCTCCAGGTTGGCTAGGCCAGTCGAGAAAAATGAGCAAATAGTTGGCGAGGCGTGTTTGAAAAGCTTTCTTGAAAAATCATAGCACTCTTCCATACGATTATCAAATTTTATTGATCTTCAGGTGCTGCTCCCTTCCTGTTTGAGGGCTTAAAACAAGCTCTCGTCATCGTGCAGTCAAAGCCTCCACTCGCAGCTTCACGTCGCCATTATGACAACAGGAAGCATGTATGGTCAGCGGTTTAAATAAGTTCCAATGAGTTCGTGAGATGGGTTCCAAAAGGGTTCTTTTGTTTGTAGCAAAAACAATATAAGACAATTGATTGCCATGGCTACGACAGGGTTCCTTTCTTAAAAAATATAATATGGTACTAAGAGTTGCCTTGGCTACGACAGGGTTCCTTTCTTTAGAGGAATATAATATGTTACAAAAGATAACCATGGCTACGACAGGGTTCCTTTCTTTCACAATACCATATTTAGAGAGCAGCAAAGGTTTTGGTACAAGAGGCCATTTGACGTTGGGACTGGTTGCGATTAATTCGAAAGTAAAGGGAAAACTGATGTTATGTGTCTTTGGAAAATTTGACAGGGTTCCAGAACCCTTGGAACCCGGTCTGAATCCGCCGCTGCTATGAAAAAAAGGCATTTTTAAGTTCTATACCTTATTGAAAGGGATTGCCAATCTGATTCAGAACAACAGGAGAGGTCACCATATTCAGCTTTACAATATTTTCTCTCAAAATGTAGTAATTTGGATTTAAATAGACAGCCATGTAAATTTCCGATCAGATCAGAGGTTTTGTTCAAATTAGTTTCCATTAATTTTCCAGGTGAAGAGTTAAGGCAGTTGAAAGAAAAAGGAAGGCTTGAGCAACTATCAAAAGAACTTGAAGAAGAAAAGAAGAAAAATAGAAAGTTAGAGGAAAGATTGAAAAAGATGCGACCAAAGCGACCCCCAGATCCTAAGTATGAAAGTCTTATTAATTTGCATAGTGTTCACTTTCTGCCTATCTTTCTTTTTCTTTCTTTGGCATTTCTGCTGTGAAAAAATTGCTATTTCGGTAATTTTATTGTGAATTTTTACAGATTACTAAAATCCACTTTCATTTTTATATGGAAAATGCAATCTTATTGGTCCCTAGGTACTTGATGGTATTAGTTCTTGAACAACATAATCATCTAATTCTTTGAGATTCAATCTGATTCTCCAATTTTTTACTTTTGAACAGTATAATTTATACTGTTGTATTATTTTCCATTGTTAACTGTTAACAAGAATATTTTCTTTTTTAGCTCAAAAGAAAAGAGGAATTCTGGTGAACATGCTCATGCTACAGATGGATGGGAAGATTTGACTTCTGTTGCTGACAACACAATTTTTCCTGAAAGTGTTTTGCTTGCATCTGGAGTAGCATCAGTAAACAGCATTGCATTTGCAGGAGCATTACCATCTACAGATACACCTGATTTAGATAAAGCCAATGCCTCAAAAGGTATTAGAACACAGTTTATTAGAACAGATAATTTATTCTCTTTTAGCCAGTGAAATATTCTTAGAACTGTAGAAATATTCCTTTGATCCTTTTCTTTCTTATTTCTTCTTGTATTTCTCCTTTTTTTCCTCCAGTGTGTCCCTTTTTGTTATATATTCTATTTACCTCAATTTGAGAGCTACTTTTGGTGCAACTTTACTATATAGTGTTTGATTTTGCTCCTTTTGAATTTTTATAATCTTGGAAAATATCCCTGTCTCACTTTTTTTGATGCGGAATGAAAACATGCTTAAAATATTTTGGCAGCTTTACTAATTCCACCTTGCTGTTTGCTTATTTTATAACCAGAATTATTTTTTGTAGCAAATCTTGAAAAACCAGCAACTGAAGAAGTTTCAAAATTTGTTGCATTCAAAATAAAGGCCTGGAATTGTGTAAGTAAAAATTCTTTGTGAAACAATCATCTTGAACTTGTTGATGGGAACTTGTAGGAAAATTTTCAAACATGCTTCTTTTTGGTTTGAATAATTTAATAAAAAGTATAATTTTTATCAAAGGAATTTTAGTTTTAAATAATATCCCTTAGTCAAATTTTCATTTTTTGGAGGCACTATAAATTTTATCTGCTGTTGATCAAAATTATAATGTTACTTCTTTTTTTGTTAGGGTTTCAATTTAGACAGTTTCTTAAGACTAAGAAATCTGATTCAATCAACAACCTTGGATAAAAAGCTTTTGAAAAAGTTTTAGCTAGAGAGATCTATAAACAAACATCTTGAGTCCACACAGTCTCATTTTGCTTTTATATGCAAACGGTACCAGTTTCATTCCTTTAGACTCTGCTATATTTTGTTATAGTTCCATGATAGAATATCTGATTTCTTCAATGATGAAGCAGCTGATAATGAAGCAGAAGAAGAAGAAGATCCATTGGCAATAAAAACGTGCGTTTCTCTTTATTTGATATTGTTCTGCCTGTTAGACCGTGATCCCCCGATATCTTGGAAAGGCCATTGAATAGGTTTAGATTAAGGCTCTTCTGGAGAAACAGACAAATATGTTTTGACTATGCAAACTGGACTGGCTGGCAATGCAATGAGAAAATATTCTATCAGTCAAAGCACAATATATTTTGTGACAACTTTTATTTTATGTTTTCAGGCTGTTTTGATCTCAAGGCTAATTGCTTTCCATGCTTCCATTCTGATTGGCCTATTTCTCAATCTGTTTGCCTTTGTTTTGCACCACCGGTTGTATAATCCTATAGGCAAAGCTACTTTTTTCAACCAGGGTAGTCTTCCCACATATTTACTTGATCATCCCTTTACTTCTTGCTCTCGAATGCCAAGATAATTCCTGATAACGCAGGAAATCGTGTGCAATTGATGTTAATTTTTAAAAAGAATCTAGGGCAAAGAATTACGAAAAGGATGGTTAATAAAATTATGAATTTGCAGGCTAATTTAGTATCTTAGAAGATGGTTTTGGTATATGAACCTTAGCAACTACTTTTTATCCTGTTATCAATCCCTACTGTGGATTTGTTTGTCCTTTGAATTGAGAGCCATTTTGCATCTTGAAAAAAATTATACCTTGGGCTTGTACGTTATGAGCTATATGCTTGTAAAATTCTGTATGGTTCAAGGTTGAATGTATGTTTGAATAAAGCCTGATAAACAGACCCCGATTTCACTGTTTCCTTTGGAGGCGGGTTCTATTTATCAGGCAAGTTTGAATATAGAATAAGTGTCATCGAAATTTTGTTATCTTCCCTTTAAACTTTTTCCTTCTTCTAAGAAGTTTTGCTCATATACTAAATTAAATATTTTTCAGACTGAGAGAAAACGTTTCCAGGTTCAGTAAGTACAGTTCAGTTTCCTTTAAATCAACTGCTGTTAAGAATTTTAAAATAAAATCGATCCTTTCTGTGAATTTTTATAAGATTTTTGTATGTTGCCAGAAGTTTTTATATGCGTAGGACTAATCTTCTCTATATGAAATCGTGATGTGCTTTGGGCCAATCTAGACTCGGTGAAATTTCCATATTTATATGATCTATTACCGTGGAACATGCTTTACGCAGTAAGAAAGTTTTTCTATTTCAACTTAACCACACTGCCTTACTTTTTCTTTCTAGCTGATGGTATCTCACCGATACGGCGATTTATTGCAGCGTTTAGACATATGTTGAACTGGAAAAACCCATGGTTCTCATTGTCTGTGTTTGTTGTAAGTATTTTCTTTAGATTGAAACGTACTTTTTTAAATAAAATGTACAAAAATTAGTATACGATGGATAAAGCTCAATAGATGCTTTCTTTTTTCTAATTAGGCCTATTTGGATATGAAAACACCCATTAAATTTAACACGATAATATAATAAGGTTTTTGTATGGCTATTCTTAGAATTTGAAATGTGTATTTTTTAGATATATTCTACAACCTTAAAAAGTTATTTTTATAGCCGTTAGTTGCATCCCTTCTGCTTTAAATTTCAAAAGACAATGAATAGCCTATGTTAACTGACAGCATTAATGTTTTTGTAATATCAAGGATGTCAAGGCCTAAGGTCAATGGGTCATCGGCTGATTGTTGGCATCTCTCTCTGTTTATAGATCTATCTTTACTCCATTTGGCTTGGATGTTTCATACCGCTGGTTCTTCTGATTGCAATCGTCAAACTGTCATTTAATTATATGTATGCAAAGTAAGTGCTGCTCATTTTTTGTGCCATTTTAACTTTAGCTGGTTCTCAGTTTATTGCAAATTGTTAGCATGGGATGGACTATTTTAGCACTGTCGAAGGAAGGGTAGAATTCTGGGGGCACCTGTTTTTGAAAGCAATAGGAACAAAAAGGGCTATTTGTTCTGATTTGATGCTTGAACTAGTTCTGATTTTTATAATTATGGGGAAAAGCCCCCCCCCCAAGATCACTAGTAGCTACGGCCCTGTTTCAAACCGAAAATCAAATAAAAAAGGCTACATAGCTCACAGCTGAAAATGTAGAAAATTATGTTCAGGCTCTGGAGAACAATTTTCTCCAGAGTTGGGTAGAAAATGCCAATAATGAAAAATTGCAAATTGATTGGTTTTCTTTTTAAGATCTATTGACCTCTATTAACGTCTGCAACCATCCAGTAGACCATGCAAAATGACAAGCACCTTATTTATACACGAGATCAGAACTTTTTATGTAGATACTCAAATGCCCCTTCCACATTTATCTGGATGTTTCTGAGAACGTATATTTTCTGTTTCCACTCACAATTATTGCCCTTTCACGAATCATGTCAATGGGAGGACTTTTGAATACTGGTCTACTGTGCAGAGAAATGTTTTTTAAGAAAGATTTGTGAAGATATACGATGTGGAACATGTTTCCCAAAAGCTGAAGTAAAATGTTTCTACCTTGATATGCATTGAATTAGGCAGCAAGAAAGAAAAAAGTTTAATACGTCTGTTTGTACCAGTCAAATTTCCGTTCATGGAGTGTCCAAGTGAAAGCAGAGGTTTTCTGTCTTTCCCCCGTCCTTAAAAGCTATATTTCTATACAATTACCAAATTTTTCCTTCACGAAATTAGCTATGATTAAGTAGGATTTACCTTAAGGTTCCAGATTTAGCACTTTCTCTGTTCTTGATGCCGAGTACTGTGTTTTAGGGGGATCGCACAAAAATTTGGTTACCACGACAAGAGCAGTGATTCAGAAGAGGTAATACTGGTTTTATGTTTCCTGTATTTTGAATTCGAAACTCTGAAATCTACTTTTTTTATTTTCATATGTTTCAATCTCAGCGTAGGCGTCAAAGAAAAACCAAGAACATCTTAGTCAAAAATGCTCTCGAAAAAAGCGTCAGTGGGATCTTCGGGATTAAATCTCAAACCTAGAGGAGACATTTGGGAGTCATCCAGTTTGGATCTGTTTATCACGGCATTATGGAATTCGCTTTATTTGCAGGCTTTGTATTAAGAGATCTGCAGCAAACTCGACTTTTGCTTTGTAAGGCTAAACATGTATTTTATGTTACAGGAATGTTGCAATGTAAGCTAATCGTTGTTACTTTTTCGTTTTTAACCGCAGTCCAGTTCCAGTCAAGACAGTAAACTTTTTTAGAATTTATTTTGTTTTATCTTTGAATTTTAACCAGTTTTACTTGATTAAATACCTATCCTTTTGACATGAAGTTTATGGTCTTTTAATTCTATTGCGTGTTGCATAACCTGTGCTCTTAGTGGAAGACATTTTAGAATCAAACTTAAAAAGGTTTAGCGCAAGAGAAAAACCATGAAAAGATTTGATTGCAATCAAGACTCTACTTTTCCCCTTCCGATCTGCCTGCGTTCATAAAATATTTCGTGGACGCAGCATCCTCGAAATGATAACACGTACTGCTTTCGTTATGTTGCATGGTATAGTCTTGTCATACACTCTTGTGATAACATAATGACGTTATATGTTAGAAACTGCTAAAAATAGCCACGAAAAGTTTTATAAATATTGAACATCCTGCATTTGTCACAGAGGAATTATTCTGTTTGTATTTCCAGAGCTCATAGATTTCAAGGCTGATCAAGATTGCTACCTCAATTGGAGGGCAATAAGGCCTCATTTTAAGAAAAAGATTGGAACTTGAAATATGATATCAGCATCATTGTACTAATTACATATACGGTAGTTATCTGTTGTTTTTTCTATGGAATGATGAATTTCTGTTTTTTTAAATCAGGATAAAGCAGAAGTAACAAGTTGGTCGGAACGGTATCAACTGGTATTGCAGATTGCAAGAAAAGTACAGGTAATTTCTTGAATGCTTCATTTTATCTACGTTACAGATAGTCAAACTCATAAAAAACCCCGCCCTTGATATAATCTGCTTTTTGGGTCCCTTTTCCTGCCAAGCACTCACGAGCTTGAAGTAGCTTAGTTATTTGAAATTGTTTAAGTTAGTAAGGTAAACACGGGCCTTCAAACATTTTTCAGTTTTCAAAACTGTCAAGGAAACCGAAACGACAAAAAAACGACAGTCGAACTACGAAGATTCGATATCTCTTTATTTTCACTCTTTTTGATAAATATATCCTTTTAAGTTGTTGATCTTCATTTTAACATTTAAAACTTTCTTTTTGTATCACGCTTTTGTTTCAATTTTTTAGAATACTCTAGGCAATCTTGCAGATACATTGGAAAAATTTGAGAGGTTTGTAAGCCTACCATGTCATTTTGAGTTGTTAACATCTAGCATAAAACACGGCTTGGCACCTTCCACGAGTATACTGAATCGTCTTAAAACTTTTTAGTGAATTATGTTGCAATTTTTCTGCAGTCTTTTCACATGGAGGCACGACGAAGCATCAGGAAAGCTCTACCTTGGGCTCTGGGTTGCTTTTCTTGCAACACTCATTCTTCCATCAAGATATTTTTATCTACCTTTTGGTATGTATAGTTTTTTAAATGTATACTTTAGAGCAAAGGTGATGAAAGGGAATAATATCGACCCTGAGTTGCTTCACAAAAGCATTCTCACGTTCAGATTGATAGTACCAACTGTCCTTTACCTGACATCTGATGCTTCATACCATCATTAGGACTTGTGCAGCCAGAAAAGTCCCCTCATTTATCATATTTTCAAAGAAGAACATTTTTGTGTATTTAATGTTATTTGTGTTTCTGATCTACTGTTGCTTTTTTTTCGAAATTTGGTTTATTTTGAGGAAACATTTATTGTTGTGAAACGAAGAGTGAAAGCTTAACTTACGCGATTATCTATAGGGGACTGCTCCGAACACGAAATTTCGTTTCGTTTTGCCTCGTTTCGTTTCCTTTCGTTTATTGTGTCAAGGCACAAAATTTAATGCTAAGTGACTGCAATTTTTGCGCGGCCACATTTGATATTTGTAATCTGAAACTGAAGTTTTTGTAGAAGCGAAAAGTGGAAATATTGAATAACCAGATTAATCGATTATTAATTTCATCTTTTGGATATCGATTTTTGGCTCTCATTGATATTGTCAAAAGCTTTCTTGTGTTCAAACCTTTCCTGCCGCATCGTCGAATATTTTTCGTTGTTGTTTTTTCTAGGTTTTGGAATTGGTATAAAATTATTCATAGTTTCTCCAATTTACAAAAGATTCCCTAAGGTTGGTTTCTTCCTTCTCTTTTATTGTTGCTGTTAAATTTGGCGTTCCCTATGTATTTTTCATTTTTCACTTATTTATCTGAAAGCAAGTTGAACGAAATGCAAGAATCAGTTTTTTTCGATACATTCGAGGGCTGCCTACCATAATCGCAGCACCTTTTCGAAGTGTCTTTAGCGAATGATGCATCGATGTCTAGTGGTTTCAATTATCAGAAGAGCACTTTCTAATACTGATGCAAGGGGTCTGTGAAACCTGAATGGTATCGACTCTAACATTCTATTAACCTGAGTAGTTAATTTCATTTTTTCCTGTAGTGTGAGAGCTCTTGTAATGACTTGCCCAAAAATCTTACCAAAAAATTATTTTTGAGTACCTTTGCGTACCTCTGAGCACCCTTGCCAAATAATTTCTTGTGTCATTTCAGCTCCAGGATACAGTGTCACATTATTTATACACATTTGTCAAAAACCAGAATAGTTGGTGGGCGTCTAGTGACTCTATTTGCTTAATTAATAGCAATAATTTTGTATTTTAGGTTCAAAAAAGGTACGATAATGTCGATCGCTTATGGAACGAACTCCCAACCAGGGAGCAAGCTCCTGTGCAGCGGGCAAAATCGAATGAAATCGATCTTAATATAGACCCAACGCATTTGGATTCTCCAACCATGGACTTCAACGAGAGCGTAAGTAGTACGCATTTTGCCTTTTGAATTACGCGTGTTTTTAGTTTCCCGTGGAAATTAAATTGTAAATTAGAAGCTCATCATCGTTAAAACTAACCATAGGTTGCGTGCAGTTTCAATGAATAACATTGCTTCCCACCCTATACACAAGGTGATATCTTAAACACTTTGAGGGTGGTGATGAATGCATACATAGTTTTAGTAAACATTTATGCGAAGTGTTTTATGCTCGTAAATTCATGCATTAGTTTTTGTCTTTGTTTTCCCGTTAAGAACTCATTTGCCGTCAACATTGCAGTGTAGTTACCGCAGGTTTCACGTAAAAATAATTCTAAAAGCTAGAGATGACGGATTATAAACAAAATATTTTATCGCTTATAAGCAAAGTATTGAATTTTTCTTGCTTTGACCATTTATTGCAGGTTGTCTGTAATCCAAATTAAATTATAGCTCTTTTAAAAAATCAAATTCGAGTTCCTTATTATGCCATCAAATTTAGCAATAATTAGACTTATTCTAATTAAATTTTGATTGCATTGCAAACCATAATTTCTGCAATCCTACTTCTCAATCAAAGAACAATTTAATTTCTGCTGGTTAATAATTCCGTGTTCTTTTAATGTCTTTGTTTTGTCTGATTTCGAGTACGAGCTTGCCACTTATTCACTGATTTTTTTGTCACTTTTTTTACCAATCTCGACGATCATTTCTTAATTATCTCGAAAACAATCAAGGTTTAATTGAAATTAGGACATGTATTTTTGCTAATCCAATATTTCGGCATGATTCGGTGCCTATTGTGGTTAAAATTTCGTTCAAGTAAACTGCAATGATGGCATTCTCACCACTGAGAGATTTCTCTTAATACCACTTCAAATTAGGTTGTTAATATGTTTAGCTAATTGCAACCTCTACGCTTAATAAATGATTAAGAGAATTATATATTACGACTGGGATTTAAGTATTATTGTCGCTATCAGGTAATGCTGAAGACTAAATGCTTTCAGTGTTAAATCACTTGAACCCGGGTGATAAAGCTCCTTACTTTTACTTTGCAAATCTTTAGCGATATCATCAGCGTTTTCTAATGAATGAAAATGGTTTAACGATTATAATTTTGTTGCTTCAGTTAAGCTGTTTGGAAAAGACATTCCTTTCTCTGCTCTCTCATAAACGTCTGTTTCTTAATCAGAATTCTTTAATCCATAGTTAGGCTTAGTAAAAATGTATTAATTGTGATCTTTAGGTCAATAAGTTATAAGAAGTTTTAAAGCCACTGTAACACAAACACTACATTTCTACAAAACCCTATTCTAAGTTATTCTTGACTGTTAAAAAACAATTTGGAGCCTGCTCCCACATCACTAGTTGAAAGGCGAATACTACTCGGGTATTTCAAGCAATAGCTTCTCATACATGTAGCTATATGCTTATATGTACTATTCACGACTTAAGTATCTGAGTTCGTTGATTCATGGGGAAAGCTACTCCGTTTACTGTATAGAAAACTATTGATAGATTACAAAAACACATTTTTAAATAGTGGATTTCGGCATTTTTAAATCACTCGTTATTACATGAAATATCATTGGCAATGTAGTACAATCTTACTTTATGCTGAATCAAATATGTTATTTTGCATTTTCTCTGATAAAAATTGAAGGCATGCGTAGAGTTTAGGTTTGCGGTTGTTTGTTTTAATGCTTTTTTATGCGATAAGTAGATTGTTATCTGGTCATTATTTGAGGTTTCTACCTATTTGAGCTTTTTGCTGATAATTTGTTTTAATTTGAAGAATCTATGTTTAGTGTTATTTTGTTTGGTTTGCTTTAAACTATAAAAACGTCGATTAATTGTTGTAATCTCGAATCAGATTGTTTTTCACCTCTTTAAAGTATGTTCATGTTATCGAGTTGATTTTCTAGAAATCCAGATCGCCTTCCAGACTTCAAAGTCATAGCAGGAATTCGTCAATCGATGCTGACAGGAGCGGCGCTATGACATGGGGCTCCATCGTGTTTTGTGAGCGTTTTCATCTGCCGCAGACAGAAGTGCAACTTGCAGGTAGTCCCATGTTGCCTCTTTGGAATTAACTACTTATGTTGCATTATTCAATATTGGCAAGGAATGGGCGCACAAATTATCTTCGTCACTTTGTTTGAATATTGTTGGAATGCTGTGCCTTACGTAACCACATTGAGAGCAATTTTTAAGATTGGTATGTCAAGCGGTATAGAGATGCGCCATGAGAGAAAGGCAGCAGTATCTATGGAAATGTGAGAGAACTGGAATCTAATTATTGTGTCACGTATTTTTAGAGAAAGGGAAGCAACGCAAGAGAATGTAATAACAGTAGAGATTAAGAAAAGAAGTATAAGAAAAAGCTATTGATTTGTAAGCGACACGTAATGAAGGTTGAGTAGAAGACGATTGATGATAAAGGAAAGCTGTGTATATTGTTTTTTGTGTTCCCTTTATGTTGTTTTGCTGGATTCAGATCACTTTGGCTCATATAGAAATCGTATGATGATTGAAGCTAGGAACAAGTATTGCGCGGGTTATGATCTCTGAGTGTTTCAAGAAAGTTTTAAAGGCCTCAGAATTTGATATAGATCTAACAAATTCTTTCAATCAGTGATTTCGGGAAAACCATTTTGGTCGGAGACATTCTCAAAAAATTTCTTTTGTCATTTGTAGGCTGGGAAGATGGGCGTCGCTGTACTCTTTTGAACAAGGAAAGTCCTCTTTCAAATATGAAACATGGAAGATTGTACCTCACCAAGAAGTATGCACGCTAATTTCTTCCTTTCTCATTGCTTTTGAACGATTTTCAACTGCTTATAGAAACTTCATCGTTCATGTTTTTAAAAATTCAAAGTAGTTTTTTAATAAGCATTCCAAAGTTAAAGCTGGCATGTAAACTCCTCGATATTAATGACTTTGCTCTTAATCAGCAAATGACAGTTTGTTAATTGGCAATTCTAAACTGTGTATAAGATTTAAAAGAAAAAAATTAAAACCAGATACTTTGACTGCCTTTGGTAAATTTGCGAAGAGGCAAATGTACGTAGGAATCTATTTTTGTATGTGAAGGCTTTAAGTAAAATTTCTGGCCTAACTTTTTATTTTCTTATGCAAAATCTTTCTTTTTTATCGCCAGCTATTTATGCTTTGAGAGGAACCAGTATCACTCAAAGAAGAATTTTGCAATACGATTGCATGACATATTAGAGATACAAAAGGTTTGACTGTGATATATTTTGTATCGATTGTAAACCTAAAGCAATTTTAAATTTTCGAAGAACGTTTCATTTTTATGACCATAAAGCTCAATCACAAATTATAGATTAGTTTTGAACCTCTTTGAAATTCCCTCGGATATAGGGCCCCTAGTTGCAGATTCCCCCCTCGTGATCCAACTTTGGATTTGTGGAGTCTTGAAGCTACCAGCAACTTTGCAGCTGAGAAATTAAATAGGTACTCTGATGTGATTTTATCCTGAACAATGAGCGCCAAGTAAATGGAACACAAAACTTCCCATTGCTGATTTTTTTGCAACTTTATAGCTGGTCATTTCTACTTTAAAGAACTTTTTGATATACCAATTGGTTGTTAAACATGATTTTTTGTAGCCATCTCAGGGACCATTTATCAGTTAGGCAAAAATCTCTTCAGTATTCTCTTTGAATAAGGGAATGTATATTCTTAATTGGCAGACTCTTGATATTAGTTATTTCTTAGAAATGTCGTTTCAGATCACTTTCTTGAGTTTCCGGGCTGCCACTCTTTTAACACTGCATCTGCTTTAGTGCCAATTCCCTCAATTTTTTCTTTGGGATAGATAAACGAACAGTTTTTCCTTGAATTACAAAAAGGAGATGGCCATCGTTTGTTCCTTTCTCCATCTAGTTTTTTCTTCAGGTTTTGGAGAAGCATTTTATTGCTTCTCCAAAATCTGGAGAAGCAAGTTAGAAATCAAATACACATTGATTCATGAATCGTGGTAGATATGTTGAATAACAAGCTTTTGTGGCAGGTTTTCTTCGCAGATTTCTGTCATAGAATAACTGTGATCCAAAGATTTTTTAATGCGGTTATCATCTAATCACCCTAGGTCAAATTATAAATGGCTCCCTCATTAATTTTGGGTTTGGTTACTATGCCACTAGTAATCTATAAACATCTCCTTGTGCCCTGAGATTGTTATTCCGTAAATCTTCATCGTCATTGCATTTCAATTAATGCAACTTAATTTTGCATTATTTCAGTCGAAGCCTTTCTCATTTCTTCCCGGTGGTGGAATGTCTATAGAAGTAACAACAAAAACCAATGAAAAGGTCTGTTTAAGTATCGACTGTATTTTTACCTTTCCTGCAAAATTTATTTTTAACAATTTTGAAAATGGACAGCCTTATCTGAGGAGCGTTATCAAATACCGCTTAAAGGCAGTATGTCCCTCATTGTTCTCAGGATCTCTTTCTATGGCCACGATATTCATGCATCGTTGATTCAATGCACAAATAAACAATCAGAAAGAAGAACCACCATGGCGTAATTTCCCAGAACATCACGAAGGGACAGACTCCCTTTAAGTGCAATATCAGCTAAATGTGTTGCAAATGTGCCCCATGTCTTTGACCAGTTCTCTATTAATCATTTGTAGATGGTTTTGCACTTTTATAGGTATTTTCAAAGTGTTATTTAAGGTTATGTGGCAAAAATGTTTTAATAATGACGTCACACGTATCTACTCTATTTGAGACATTTTAAATGAATAGCTTATTCCTTTGCAAGCCCACACAGCTATTTTCAGCTTTTTGATGACACTCACAACCATTGGAGACCGAGTTAATTTCACCCGGACTTTTTATATCATGGAATTTCTAAAAACTCCCTTATCTGGGTCCTTTTATTCATGAAATTTTCATTCCTCGTTAATTCACAGCCTTTCATGTTCGGTGCAATGATGGGTCGAGATGAAGCCTACGAAAGCATTTTACGGGCAGGGAGAGCATTGAATCTCTCATGGGGCAGAAAATCATGATGAAGTAACCTTACTATGCATGCAAAAGGGAGGTTAGTGCAAAGTAAAAATGGCAGTTAAGAACGGGCAGTAAAATGTAGGCATGGTATAGTAAAGGTTGAATTATTTCCGGAGTTACAGGTTCTGGTAATCAAATTATTATTAAATGACATGGGAGCTAAATTTATAGTTGTATTGCCCCTCTATATTTGCAAAAAACATACTTATGTTATTTGCAATGTTCGCTGAAGCGTATCTTTAGCTGCCGTTTTGGCATACTATACCTAATTGCCATTTGCAAAACTAAAGGTTAGTTTCATAAGATGCAATGTGGTCGGTTCTGCCATTTTTATTTGTCACACGCATTTCTGCTATCATTTATTTGACACAACTCATTTGACGCACATTTTTGTTTCTGCTGTATCAGTAATTATTAAGTTTGTATACATATTATCTGTAACATTGTATGATTTGATTGTAAAAAGAATTTCTGAAAAATTTGCCAAATATGTTTTGACACTTGTTTTGTTAAATTTACAAATACATTTTTCGTAGCCTAGCTTTTTCAAAAGTTTCCTCCTTTCCCTTCTATCGTGTTCTCTGAAAATTTATCAGCAGTAAATTTAGAAATTAGCGAAGTAACATGATCTGTCAATTTGAAGTTCATTCCATTTAAACATTTTAAGGTGAGTCTTATAAAAAGGCTATCTGATAGTAAAGACAGCATCTGACACTGTTCTGAATTTTAACAGTGACAAAGTGGCCTTTGAACGTATGCTCAAGGAAGATCATGCTTCTGGTTAAGCTTTCCCTTAAATTGAACATAGATCTTGATGATGAAAGATTCTTTGGTTTTTTAGATAAATTTTTTCGAGAATTTTTTAAGATGATTGAAGCATAATTGACCTTTGACTTATGACGAAAGAAGGTCAAGTTGCAGGCCAACCTTACCCATACATAGAACCTAACCACTTGGTGCTTACAACGACTTATATTTATGAATTCATAAATTCGTCAGCCTGTGGATTTTATTTACTTTTGTGTTGATTAAACGGTAATTAAAGGATAAGTGACCTTTGACGTATTGGAAAGTGACCTTTGACGTTTGACGTAGTGGTAAAGGAGAGTAAAGTTTTGAGTGGGGAGGCTTTATCTCAAAAATCGAATTTAAGGAAGAAGGGGAATTAAATTCCGTTACAATGACATCGATTTATTGCGTCAGCTAGCCATATTGTGGAACAAAAGATTAAGTAACCTTTGATCCTTGATCGAGAGTACGAGTCATTGTGCATGGTGAATGGTGCAGGGTATTACTTGTCAAGTTGGTCTAAACCAGTGAAATGTCCTCATTGGCAATACGACCAAGTTTTTAGGAAGATTTTGGGAAGTTTCTAGCAAGATAATTTACCATATCTTTTTTTGGGACGTAACTCTAATTTAAGGGATTGAGATTAGGCACAAGATAGGGATGGATTTAAGAACATCATTGCTTACTTAGTCGTACTTTGTGTTTTAGTTTGTACTCGGTATGTTTATATTTTGTATGTAGATTGATGTCAATTGTATCTCATCTTTTAATGTACCATTAGTTTTATAACACTTTTATGTAATGAAAAATGTTACAAAGAGAATTAGACTCATTATAACAGGTCGCTCCAATTTGCTTATTTTGTCCATCAACCTTCGTTACCAAATAATCACTTGGAGACATCGTTTGTAAAGAATTGTGAAATCAATCAAATAACATTGGTCGAGCTGTAATTTGGTCATACGGGCATTGATAAACCTTTCGTTTACCAAAAATTTGCACAAAAGGATGGTATAAAATGGCTGAATTGTTTAGGTTTGTAATAATATTGTTAACCTTATCATCTCCCCTTTAGATTATGTTCAGAAACAAGGGAAATCGCCTGGTAATGCTAATGAATGTGCGGTAGAATAAGACGCAGGTCATTATCTGATCAGATATCAAAGTGGTAAGGGCCCCTATGGAAACAAATTTGAGAAATGGGAACCCAAGTTATGCAAGAATCATTGTTCATTGCAAATTTGTTTTAACATGCCAGACCATAATTTGTCAAATATCAACAAACAGAAAAAAAACTGATATTCATAATCTAGAATGTCGATGTATTGAGAAAGACCAATGCTAGAAACTCAGCTAGAGTCGTCAACATAAATCACACAACGATGTCATCAACATATAAACTTTGCATAGAGTTCCCAAAAGATTGATAATTTGTTAAGCAGTTGATTCGAACTTCTATGACTATTCTTAGGTCTGTTCAAACTTTATGTGAATATAATTCTTTCAACATAGAGTTGCAAAGAATCTACGCATTGTCTCGCATCCAAGTTCCTGAAGGATCCAAAGATCAGTAGCTTTTTGTAGCTGTGTGTATCCTATTATACATTCGTATATATATTGTTATATATGCTCCCAAGATTTTCCTTTCATTTTCATCTCACAATTGATGACAGTGATATATCTGTCTCAAAATGTATTTTCTTATATAATAGTATTTACAAAAAGAGCTACTTATTTTTGTGAATATCAGCAATAATGGTTTTCAGATAATTGTAGTGAAAATCTGGGGTACTCATCACAGTGTTTTGAATCTTTAAAAATTTAAGGAATGTCTAGAAGCACACCAAGTTAACTATTTTTTGTCTCCAATACTTACAAAAATTGATTTCTTTTCATTTCTTCTATTCTTAACATTGAAACTGCTTCAAGGGTACTTGGTTTTGCTGCATTTTATTTTGATTCCTGTTGAGTCATTCCTATCTGCTTCAAAAAACCTTTTACATTAGACCAAATTTACGAAGACGTTTAAAATAGAATATCTATCAACTTTTTATTGACATAGTAATATTTTAAGGAAACTGTGAAGTATAAATTTACCACAAGCAGGAACAGTAGACTAGGAGTTTCTGAAATCCCATCATAAACTAGGTTTCAAGAATCTTTAGTGTCAGCTATGACAGTGCTATGCATTGAGTTTTGTGTTACTGGATAATTGTTGGCATGCTTTCAATTCTTAGGGAAGTTTGGACATTGACTTTTGGACACATTAAGGTAGTTGGTTCTTTATAATGTTGAAAATCTTCTACATTTATTGGCTGTTTTCATCACAATTTTCTCATGTACAAAACTTTATTTGAGTGACGAAATATCTTTTAGATTTAGCAAAAACCATTTATATCTTTTAGATTTCCTTTCATTGCAAGGTTCTCCTCATAGTGTTGGTTGTGTAGACTGGGAAACTAATTTTTTCAATCTTAGCATGGAACCAAACATTGACAAGTACCATATTCTGGGTCGAGCAATATTCCAAATTTATCACCAATAGCATAAGATCTAATGAATACTTGACAAAGAAGTTTAGACAAAGAATTTTTTCCATTTCAGTAAGTCCTAGTTGTCTATGGAAAGCTAAGTGACTTCTTTTTGCAGTGCTACAATACTGGAAGTTGCTGATGCTTGAGAATTCGGGAAAAAATGAAAAGCATTTGGATAAAAGCATCTTTCAATGCCTTCCATATATTTTGGAAGAAAAATTAGCTAGGTTTACAAAGCTTAGAAGATGGTACTAAGTTCCATCGGTGTAAAGAAGATGTTTGGTTATTACCAATTTCATCCACAAGTCACTCACTATTACTTTTTTCCATACCTAGGGAAGCAGTTTGAATTTCTATCATTTTGTATCAAAGGCACAGGAATATTCTGAAAATGTCAATCTAAAAAGCTGTTTTTGAATACAGTTATAAAGGCTGGTCAAATCACGATGCTTGTTTTTAAGATAAGAGAAGTCCCAGGTATCCTAGCCTATGTCCTGGCAAGAAATTATGATATTTGGAAACTATTTCCTGGAAAGGAAGGTGCCATTGTTTATCCCTAATCAGGCAAAGGCATGAGAACATTTTTGACTGTTCAATGGTTAAGCATGACAAAGTCAAACGAAGGCATAGAATACTTCTCTGATATTTTGGTAATCATTTGTAAGTTACTGATAGGTCATCTGTTTTAAGGCAACATCCTGTTTATGATTGAATTCCTTTGTAGGAGGGGCTTTACGTGTCCATTGTTTATTTGAGTGACTTCTATTGTCTGACACTGGGGTTCTTTCTTAGCGTGATGCTCTTGGAACATGACAATCTTGTTGACAGATGTTACAAAAATGTCTTGGCCTCGTAATCAAAACAACGACCTCGCTCTCGATTTTTCCCGCCAAAAGCAATGTGGAATGACTCGTTTGAGCACCTTCTATTATGGAACGTACCAATGAAAATAATCTGAAAGCTAACTTCAGCTTAGAAATGCAATAGATGCAGGTATGCCAAACACTCCTAAAGCCCGGACAGAAAAGTGCAAGGTGGTGAGAGTCCGAGGAAAACAAATTTTCAGTTCCAATCTTACAGGGTATCCCCAGCGTTCCTCTTCTGGCGCCAAGAAGGAGAGAAAGAGAGGAGAGTCATACGTACTGAAAGATTTTGTAATCCCTTTGGACTCAGTAGATGATCTTGCTAAAAAGTATAGAGGCACTTATAGACTAGACCTTCGTGGAATAAATGTCAGGCAAAATGGAAGGTATAAAGGATGGGCAAACTCTGTTGAACTGGAAAATGTATTGATGGCATGGGAGAAAGAGTTGAACCTGAAGAGCAAGAATGAACCAATAATCAGAGTGGAAAATCTGGTCGATAATACGATACCTCCAACGAATTTTGAATATATTCTTGAGAATATTGCAAATGCTGATATTGGCGAAATGTTTAATGAAAACTATTGCATTGGTTGCACTTGTGAAAGATGTACCCCCAAGGTATCCCCTTAAATTTTTGTTCAATTTTTTTATACTACTTTAGTAAGTTGCATATGCAAATATAAAGGATGAAAAACATGCCCATAGGGCCCACTTTAAATTTTTTTATTTTCCTGCACTATCTATTAGTACTCCTTTTTGTGTTTGTAAAATTCCATAAAATGATTACTGTAGAAAGCATGAAGTCAGTGTAGTGCTCAACATAAAAATGTGAGATTGCACATCAATTTTACTATGTTAACAAAAACTTCTTTCTGCATGCCACATGAATAGTAAAAGAAGGTTTGCATGCTGAAAATGTTGCTGAAATGACTATCCTCGTGCAAGATCTCTTCAAGAAATGTCGTTCTCTGCAAACTAGCATGTATCTTGCTAGTGGCTTTTGGCGAATGAAGTTGCTCTTTGGTTTGACTGGAACCAAGTTTGCAGACTTTGACAAGATATCATTGGATGCACCAACAGCCACAAGTTGTGGGCCTGCACTATCTACTTTTCCTGGAACTTAAAGTGCCACTGAAATAAAAAAATTGAAATTATACCTTGACAAGTTCCAGAAGTGATGCGGGCTCTAGTACTGCTAGCTGTATTTCGAGTGCAATAAAAACCAAAAAATTGTGAAGTAGATAGAAATAGTGCGATACTTGTGCTCTTAATATCACTAGCTATCTAACTACAAGACATGTGCAAGGTATTATCTTACGAAAATTTGGAACCCATGCGAAATAAGCAAACTTGAGTGTAGTTTGTACCAAGATTTCTTGCTGAGTATTTACCTTTTGTGAATTATTGAGTTTGTTGAATAAGAATGCTTTTGTGAACAGCTATACAAATGACGAATAGAAGTAAGTAGCGCACAACTTGATTCTAAGGAGCAAAGTGACCAAGGGAAAAAGTTTACCTATTATAGAACCACACAAATTACACATTTTAGGGCACTTTCCCCACTTTCTGACTTGCGTTGCCATTGTCAAAGCATCAGTTATTGCCAGGACCGTCAAGAGGGGATAAATTGCCCCAGGGCCTCATGGTCAGGGGGCCTCAAAAAGTAACAAAACCAAATAACAAAATGGAATTGATTAAAATTAGTAAAATTATTGCTTAAAAAGTAAAACTTTTAAATGTTTGCAAGAAATAGAATCATTTTAATCTAATCTAAAATTCTTTTGCCTTTCCTTTTTGGCCTTGTCTTTCCGTTTTGCCCTGAGGCCTGCAGAACCTCTTGGTGTCCCTGGTTATTATAGTATCATCATTGTCATAGTATCGCAATCCAACCTAGTATCCCAGTCTATAAATAGCACAAGGAGATGTAATTCAGCGTCTATTCACACCCTATATCTTTTAGCGTATCAAACTGCCTATCCCTATCAAGTTTCAAGTATCACGTTTTATACAATTGGTAACTTCTTAGCTTCTTTCAGCCCTCAGTATGGCTGAATTGACTATGGAAATCTTAATGCGTCACTCACCCCAGCCTTATTTTGCACGACCTACCTGCCAAAAACCCCCAGAAATTCCTATTTATGGGGCCAAAATGAAAGAACTAAACTTGTTTTCGAAATCAGCAATGATTAGTCTATCAGAATCAACAATAAAAAGAATTTAAATTTTTTCATTTCAGTGGCACTTTAACAGATCTAGTTTTTAGGTGTGCAAATGGAGTGCGAAAAAGTATGCTTTGCATAATGGAGTGCAAAAAAGCAGACTGGAATATGTATCAACTTCCGAAGATGCTATAATGCTGTTTTTCATAGCAATATTCTGATATCCCCAAGAGCTTGGCCCTAGTTTAGCCAAGCTGACTTGAAATAAAGTAGCACAGTGGTATGAAATGTATGAGCCTCATGCCATTTTGTTTCCAAATGTTGCCCTAGAAAAACCCTTAGAAATTCACCGGCTGTTGAGGGGATATCTCTTCTAGCCGTTTTGTA
This sequence comes from Rhopilema esculentum, assembly GCF_057945365.1. Classification (NCBI taxonomy): domain Eukaryota; kingdom Metazoa; phylum Cnidaria; class Scyphozoa; order Rhizostomeae; family Rhizostomatidae; genus Rhopilema; species Rhopilema esculentum. Next base: position 8,263,276 of record NC_142817.1, on the reverse strand, counting down.
CTGCATTGATGAGGTAGTGGAGACCCATTACTTTGTCAATGGTAATTCTAATGCCAGACAAAATATTTTTAATTGCTTAAACCGTGGTCTCTCAAAATTACACTGAAATTTTGCTTGCATCTGCAAACTGTGTTTAATCGGGTTGAGGAATTAAGTACTGTTAGGATGTTTCTAATCTTTTCTCCACTTTTTCAACATTTTTTCAAGATGGTTTCCTCATGAACACCTACTTTGCCTAAAAACAGACAGACGGCCATGTCCAAAAGCTACCCTAAAATACGTACCATGTGACAATGCATGTGATGAATTTCAGTGGATTTGTAGAGATGTAGAGGAGTACCTTACTTTTGTTGAGAACTTCTTCAAGCCCAATTTAACGAAGGTGAATTTTTTCACATAGACTATTCAATGTTTTTACGGTAAAACATATTTGCCCAAAGTAGCATGTTTCCAGATGAGGCTGTCAAAAGGTAAAAAAGAGATGGTGAAAAGTATGGGTTGATAGGTCCAATTGTTGCGTTTTGATTTGGGTGAAGTACTTTTCACCAAATTTTTCTAGAATCGTCTTTTGGATTTGCAATCCTGATTCCCTGACAGGTTAGGGCTCTAGGCCATAAGCAGTGATTGTAGTCAAGCTCTTTACCATAGTCACTGGCCATTGTATTAGAAACACGATTCTCATGTTGTGTCCTTGAGGTGGTGATACAGCAAGTGCTGTTCACCGTCTGCGATTTCTAGTAGCACTATTCTTTCTATGTCAACCAGCCTTCCCCTAAGCCCGTAATGGCCCCATAAGTGTAGGCAGTTAGACAGCACCTTCAAATTGGAAACAAAGGGAGTGTATTAAAGTGACTATGAAATGAAATTTCGCACATAGTTTTTTTGAAAGCAATTGAAACTTCTACATGTTGTTGCAATATGAAACAAAAACTAACACGAAAATTTGCATGGGAAAGTTTGTTTTGGGGGTTTTGAAAACAATGACTTTTAGTGACAAAGCATAAGAATCAGTGATGTCACAAGGTTTGCAGTTGGTTCCGTCTTCACAGTAAACATACCACACTACTTAGTCAAGGCTGTTAATCAAACAATTATGCAAATTGTGATACCAGCATGAAATTTGGCAAAAAGAGGAAGTTTGATATGCTGAAAAAGACTGGAATTCGACCCTGACTTAAAATTGTCCCCTTTGGCTATTTTAACTGTAGTTCCAATAGCTACCTCCATTTTGCTTAGTGTTTGCAAACTTTGTGATGACACAGATAATGCGCCCTTTGTCACAGTTGGAAACGTGAAAAAGGGATATTTAACCTAAATTTTTAGACAGTTCTGCAAGAAAAAAATCGCTGCAACATATGTAATTGAAATCAGCAAATTTTGCTTATAAAAAGTGTGCCTTTATTTAAACTTCTCAAATTTCATTTCATGAGCACTTTAACAGGATGCATTTTCTTAAAAATGAGTATGCATAGCAGAACATTTGTTATACAGTTGTCTGATAGGGGAGAAGAAACACGATAGTTTATGTTCTTTTACCAATAGCTTTTGATTATAAATAAAATCAGGAATACTTTTATAGGGAAGCAAAAAATAAAAAATTGGGTGCCTTCAGTAGGGGTATTTTCCTTTCCTTACAGGACAAACATTAAGCCAGCAGGAACAAAATCCCCTGACATCATTATAAGAAAAAATGCTCTTGTTTGGATTGTTTTTGAGCTGTTCAAAATTTCAAAGAACTAATACCAGCAACATTTGACTCCTCGCTGCCCTGCAGTAGCATAGCACCAGAAAATGACTGCTTAGCTGTTGTTTTCAGACTCAGTTTCTTGAGAAAATATTTTATACATGTTATGCAAAATAATTTGTTGTCTTCCTTCTGTTTAATGATATAATATGACAACTTTGAGTGATCCACTCTGTGGAATATTGATATACTGATCCAAGCTTCACCTTTACCATTTGAAAACAACACAGCACAATGTCATGCTCATCATCAAAATTTGTTGGAAACTCAAGAGCTAATAAATTTCTTTAATCAGAATGTCTGCAGCAAGGAATTGTCTAGGTGTTCAGCAGAGTCTGAGAAACATGATGTTGCCATTCTCAGAGTTTGTTCATAGTTTTCTTTCTTTGAGGTCAAATAAAAGCAATTTATGGGTTTTTGAGCTGTAGGAACAATAAAGGATCATCAAAAGATAATATATTCAACTTGACCCTGAAGAGCTTTTACAAAGAAACTTACAATCTTGTTGTTGGGAGCCACACCCAGCCCCATCTACCCAGACCCAGCCTGAGCAAACCCAGACCCAGCCTGAGCAAACCCAAACCCAGCCTGAGCCAACCCAGACCCAGCCTGAGCCAACCCAGACACGGTCTGAACCCACCCAGACTCGGCCTGAACCCACCCAGACCAAGTGGTAACCCACCCAGACCAAGTGGTAACCCACCCAGACCCAGCGGTAACCCACCCAGACCCAGCCTGAGCCAACCCAGACCCAGCCTGAGCCAACCCAGACCCAGCCTGAGCCAACCCTGACCCGGCCTGAGCCAACCCAGACCCAGCTTGAACCCACCCAGACCCAGCAGTAACCCACCCAGACCCAGACCCAGACGTAACCAACCCAGACCAAGCAGTAACCCAATCAAACCTGGCCTGAACCCACCCAGACCTGGCCTGAACCCACCCAGACCCGACCTCAACCCACCTAGACCCAGCCTGAACCCACCCAGACCTGACCTTAACCCACCCAGACCTGGCCTGAACCCACCCAGACCCGGCCTGAACCCACCCAGACCCGGCCTGAACCCACCCAGACCTGGCCTGAACCCACTCAGACTTGACCTGAACCTACCCAGACCCCGCCTGAATCCACCCAGACATGGCCTGACCCTACCCAGACCCAACCTTAACCCACCCAGACCTGGTCTGAAACCACCCAGACCCAGCCTGAACCCACCCAGACTCAACCTGAACCCACCCAGACCCGGCCTGAACCCACCCAGACCCGGCCTGAACCCACCCAGACCCAGACTGAACCCACCCAGACCCAGACTGAACCCACTCAGTCTTGACCTGAACCCACCCAGACCCAGCCTGAATCCACCCAGACCCAGCCTGAACCCACCCAGACCCAGCCTGAACCCACCCAGACCCAGCCTGAACCCAACCAGAGCCAACTTCAGTCCACCAGCATCCAGACTGACCCACTCAGACCCCACCGAAACCCTATTTGCACCTAGCTTTAGCTAAACTGCACCCAGCCTGATCCACCCTCACCTAAGCTGAACCCATCTGCACCAATCTATTTTAGTTGATTTTGGAACAGAGATGTTACTTTCAAGAAAGCTATGGTATGAGTTGATGACAATGACAATGACAATAAATCATGACAATGACACATTTTTATCAGCTAACCACAACAACAAATAAATGGAAACTGAAAACTGCATGTGCAACACAAAACTTGTGCATGACTGCAAAATAGCACAAAACATTTTCATTGCACAGATTTCACACATCTATAAGGCTTTTGTAACCATAACATCCAGATAGAAACGCTTTCTTGAATTTTTTTGTTATCAAGTTATTCAGAATGTTTGTTGGTTGTTTGTTGGTTGTTTTTCGGTCCTTTTTCGGTGCTTTTTGATTGATCTAAGATTGATCTTGGGAAATTCAGCTTGTTTCTTGTGTTTGAAAAAGAACTTGACCCCCTGGGCTATACTCATCAATACTTTTAACTCACAGAAAACAACACATGTTCCTTCATATAAATTTCATAATTACCTTTTGGCCATTCTTCAAATCATTTTAGTTTCATCCATGTTCTCTTTTGCTTTCCCCTTTCTATTCCCTTCCTTAAGACTTTCTCTTCTTTTTCACCCTTTTTCTTTCCCCCTTGATTACAGCTGACCTCTGCTTTTTGTTGCTTTCTTTTTTGCCCCTTTTGTCCTAAGTTTCCTCTGCTCCCCAATCCATGTCATTTCTCTTTCTGTTTACTTTTTTTACTGTAAGTCCTCGAATTAGCCTTCTGAGTGAGCTTTTTAATTAAGGCACTTTTGACATGTGGGCTTATCCGAGTGGGGGCTTATTTGAGGGGGGCTTATTGGAAGGAGGCTTATTGGAGGAGGGCTGATTCGAGAGGGTCTTTTTCGAGGGGGCTTATTTGAGGAGGGGGGGGCTTTTTTGAGGGGGACCAATTAAAGGATTCACACTACTCTGTTCCCCTCCACTCACCTATCTTCCTTTCTCATCATCATTCGTTTCTTCAGCTTTTTCCCAATCTGGGTAACTTCCATCCTTTAGTGCGATTTTTGCAGCTGTTTGTCCCACTGTTGTTTTTGTTTCTTTATTCTGCTTTTTTGTCTCTCACTGTATATATTTTTTTTGCTTGATCTGAGTCTCAACTCTTTGTTGCCCTCTCCTTCATTTTTCTCCAAAGAATCCTCATTCTTTCCCTTCCTCTGACACCTTTTCTTTTTGATTACTCCTATTTTGTTTTTGTTTCCTTCCTTTCCTCTGTTCTACTCCTCAGATCCCCCTCTATATCCTTCTGCTCTGTTCTCCTTACATTTAGCACCAGTTTCGCTTACTCATTACATTAAGCACCTGTTTCCCCACCTTACAATTATTCCCTTCCTCTTTTCTGTCCTCGTTGGATGTTTATGTAAATACGGCCACCACCTTCAGACCACTTTCAGACCACCTTCAGACCACCTTCAGACCACTTTCAGAACACTTTCGGACCACTGTTAGACTGTTTGAGACAACTTTAAAGCACATTTCAGAACATTTTCATAACACTTAAATGCATCTCTCAGAGCTCTATCAGACAGCTTTCAGACCACCTTCAGACCACATTCACAGAATGGAACCAGATAGATTTCCGAGACAGCTAGTACATTCACAACTCCAAAACGCCACTAGAAGCAGCAAATAATAGAAAGTGATGTAAAGAAATGATTAAGCCTTCGTAAATATTCATTGTCGCTATGACCGACTGCAGATGAAGAAGAAGACAACTTTCTGACCACTTTCAGACCATTGTTAGACTGTTTCAATTAGACAGATTTCACACTGTTAGACCTGTTGTAGAAATTACCGCTATCAGGTAACTTTCAGACCACTGTTAAAATGCTTTCAGGCAGCTGTATAACCCATGCCAGAAAATTTTCAGACCCCTTTCACGCATTTTAAGACCACTATTAGTCCGATTTCAGACCATTTCGAGACCACTTTGAGACCATTATTGGATTGTTTTAGACAACCAGAATAGACATTTAAGAAAACTTTCAAATCACTTTATGGCATCTTTACGACCAATATCAGACTACTTTGAGACCAATCTCAGACCACTTTGAGACCACTGTGAGACCACATCGAGTTTATTATGTTTCACTGTTAGAGTGTTTCAGACAAACAGAATAGGCATTTCAGAAAATTTTTAGACCACTTTCATGCATTTTAAGATCACTTTCAGCTTCAGTCCACTTTGAGACCACTTTTATACTGCTTCAGACAACCATAAAAGGCATTTTTAAGACCACTATCAGAGCGATTGTAGACTGCTTTCAGACCACTGTTTGACCAATTTCAGACCACTGTAAGGTCACTTTAAGACCACTGTTCGAATGCTTTAAGATAACTGTGAATCTATTCCAAAAAATTCCCCGACAGCTTTCCACTGTTAGACTGTCTCTGACAATTTTCAAGCACCTTAAAAAAAATTTCAAATTGCTTTTAAAGTACATCCAAACCATTTTCAGACCGCCTTCATATTTCTCTAAAAAACGTAAAGACCACCTTCAAACATCCTCAGACTCCGTAACAAACGTTTCTAGAAATCACTCGGGAAGCCAGTTCCAAAAATAAATCAAATTATTTACAAAGCACTTTAAATTTACTTTCAGTAAACCTTCATGCCACTCCATGACAACTTTGAAAAAGCTTTCATACTACTTTCAGAATACTCTCAGATCTAGTTCAGATTACTTTTAAACCACTTTTCTACCAATTTCAGACCACTTTAAAACTACTCTCAGAAAACTCTCAAAACATTTTCAAACCTTTCATGTCATTTTCAGAGCACTTTCAGACCACTTTCTGACCCTTTGAAGACTACTTAAGTACCATTTTTCTTCATTAAAACCCTGTTTGTCACAAATTTCAAATGACATGCACAGTCATCACTATCCGTGATTTTCTTTGCAATAATGCAGTATTTGCACATCAGATTCAATCATTTAATGTCGGAGAAGTTGATGATATGTAAATATGTTTAGTTTTTCGCAGTAAGACCAATGAAGTCATCAACATACTGAAATTGCTCCAAAAGAAATCATCAATCTAAATTGGCATTTGTGTTTCAGCAAATGATGCAACGATAAAATTTCTGAGAACCTTGGGTCTGGTTGGGTTTGGGCTGGATCTGGGTGGGTTTAGGCTGGTCTAAGTGGGTCCAGGCAAGGTCTGAGTGGGTTTAGGCCATGTCCTGGTGGGTTTAGGCTAAGTCCCGATGGGTTTAGGCTAGGTCCCGGTGGGTGAAAGGGGTTTCAACAAGCACAGGCTGGCAACCAAGGCCAAACGTGTTGATATTTAAAAGCTCTTTTTGTTAACAGCTTCTTCTATGATGATTTCAGCTTTTTTTCTTTATTAGCTAAAGACTGCTTGTACACTCCAATAAACTTTTTATGTCATTAAATATCTATTGCCTGTTTGTTGACCACAATTCAAATTGTCCTTTGCACATCGTCATGTTTTTGAAGTCTGTATGCTTTAGTCAATTCGGTAGTATTTAGGTTTGAGTTGTTCCTAGTGATATCGCTGCTTTTGGAGTTCCTAGACCATGTCAACAGCTCTTTGATTTATAAGAGGACACTGCTTAATGTGTCTCAAAAATAAAGTTATTCTTCAGACTTCTTTTTCTTACTGCACATCTGCTTGATATGAGCACCATCTATTGCTTGACCTGCTTCCACTGGCAATCGCGTTTATTGGCTCATAACTACCTTTCCTATTAATTTAAATGATTCTCCACTAGTTAGATCTTTCAGCAGGATGCCCCCAATTTCTCAGAATATTTTGCTATATTTAGTATGATGGAAACATGTGGTACTGCAGTAACGTTTCAACAAATGCTCTTCATTGTTTCAGGGCTGCTCATGTGCGTCAACTGATGGTAGCAGTTTTGCTTACGATAGAGCAAAGAGGATTCTCATTGAACCAGGTCTGCCTGTGTTTGAATGCCGGAAAACTTGCAAATGTTCCAAAGCATGTCCAAACAGAGTTGTGCAGCAAGGAAGGACTGTCAAAGTAGGTAGCTTAATACTCAACAAAGTTACAATAGTTTCAGTGTTGCCTCCATTAATAGACACCTCTGAATAACAGACACCTCACAGTAGCGGACACCTTTTTATAATGGACACCTCTATGTAAAGTACACCTCTTAATATCGGGCATTCTCACAAATAGACACTTCCCAATAACGGGCAACTCTCAGTAACGGGCACCTCTTAATAATGGACACCTCTGTGTAACATTCTCAGTAACGGACACTCTCACAAATAGAGAGTTCCCAATAACGGACACCTCTCAGCACTGGCACACATTTTCTTGTCAACTCAGGTACTGAGGATAGTGCTCTTCCTCCTCCATGGCCTGAAAACCAGCATCCTTCGCTTATCACCTTTAAGCTGTCATACATCTCAACTTATGGTGAAAGTTCATGGCCCTAGATTTAGGAACACGTTTTAATTTTTCAACGATTTTCCTTGTGGCTTACGTCCTAATTACCATCACTGGTGCCCTGACAGTGGATTGTGTCAACGGACGCTAATTGTTCTGGAAGTGGCTTTTGTGAATGATATACATAGCTCTCCTTAGTGCGCCAATGGCTGACCCTCCAGGATACAACTTATCCCTACCAATCACAAGTCAAAGAGTCCGATGCTCTGGCACGCCAAAATTTTAAAGAATATGCTTTCAAACTGTTAACCACCACATTCAAATCAATGCCAGTTGCCAAACCCGTTTGCTGATGGCTGGAACATGTTACTCAAGATTGATATCGCCAAAGCTGAACTAACTGCATGCAACAATTCTGCATCATCCGTCCTGCTAAAGATAGCGGCTCTCCACTTCTCATGGTCTCAAGCCTACACCCAGCGATTGGCATCCTTGCTGTGTTTACAAAATCCTCAAGAAAGTAACAATACCAGGTGGATACACAAATTCTCAAATTCAGGATTCCCTACGTGCAACACATTTTTGTGCAGCTACATTTTCGAAAATTGATCTAGTTGGTGCCTACCCCCAGATCCAAGTGGATCTCAACAACGCACCGAAATTCCCTCCATCTCACATTTCTTATTGTTTGAATGCCTGTCGGTCTTTTCCCAACACCACTCAGACATTCCAATAGTTTCACTTTTGTCTCCTTGTCTCTGTTTCATCTATGTATACATTGACGATCTAATCATTGTCATCTCCACTGGACCTGAGCATTTGCACCATTTAGGGATTCTTTTCGCCATTTAAGGATTCTCATTACCCGAAAACACCAGTCGCAACCCTTTTCCTTAGCATAGCGATATTGCCTCCACTTGTATAAAAAAATGATGCTAGCTTAAATCGAAATTCGGGTACATCCTTTTTCAACTGCTCCCTATTTAATGGTCGCCGATATACATCTTTTGGGACCTCTTCCATCATCTAAAGGTTTCATATTGCAACTCTCTTGAAAAGCATTGCTCCTGCCTCACGTTGACCTGGAGCATTTTCTCTTGCTTACATCATAGCTAAGACAGTTGCCGTTAGTCCCCTAGCCATAGCCAAATTTTTTCGACTATGAAAAAGATCTAGTTTGGAAACATTCCCATCAAAGTCTTGTTGCTACTGATAGGATATCCGTGAATGTTGCTAATGATAGGATGGACAAGTAAAAGACTGGACAACTTTCAGACAGAGGCTTTTTCTATACGCTATTTTGCTTCTATATTCCATATAGGGGCCAGCTAGTCCATCGTCAATGCGTCCTTCTTATTTATTTAAGCATAAAAAAGTTTTTAACCAAGAGGACATGCTCGACAAATCGAAATCTGCGATTGGGAAGAATCACTATCATTATATGATTTGCAGGCCACTTGTGACAAGAGGCGGTTTTCGCAGCATTGGTTTGTGGGATTCTTTTGGATTCCCAGACGTGGTTGAAACAGGAGTCCTGTCTGATATGAGGATTGTGATTTCATAATCCATTCGTTCTGCAATAGACCATGTCTGGAGATCCAAACACTGGGGATCCAAACACTGTCTGTATTCTAAAAGAGAATACTTCCCAGAATCTATGATTACAATCAATGAAATCATAAGAATCCATGATTTTTCTAGAAGACCTTCTTACCATAGTTGCCAAGTGGTAAGAGCGCTTAAATGCAGTGCTAAAAGTTCCTTGCTAGAATCAAAGTTTGCCCGCTAATTTAAACACACGTACATTGTCAACAAAGCAGCAATACGGTGTCCTGTGACAACTCTAGGGAAGCTAAAGGCAGTGATGAATAGAATTTTCAAAATGTTTACTGCTTCTCCGTGCTATTTTCAAATTTTGCGGTACCAAAAGGCTTATTTAGAAATAAAACTGGTGACCAAGCAAACCTTGTCATGATTTTCGCCAAAGGCAGGTGCTATTTGTACCAGGCACTTATTCTATGGACGAGATCATCGATGGTCCTTTATGTGATTCACCATCAGCTTTTGGATTGACTGTTATAGATACCCCTTTTTATTGCTTGAGCTCTGCTAAAGTGTTTGTTGTCGAGGTATTTTTTCATAAATTTTTATCCCTAAATAAAGTCGAATTGTTTTTATTTGACTAGGTAATGTATCTATCATATCTAATTGAAATTACCTGTCAATACAGGTAATGATTTTCAGAACACCTGATGGAAGAGGTTGGGGTGTAAAGACTTTAGATATGATTAGAAAAAATCAGTTCGTTTTGGAATATGTTGGTGAAATAATCACAAGCGACGAGGCCGAGCGCAGAGGAAAAATTTACGATGCTGCGCAGCAAACATATTTGTTTGACTTGGATTTGGAAACGGGCGAAGCCTCTTATACCATCGACGCCTATCGCTATGGAAACGTCTCTCATTTCATCAATCACTCAGTGAGTACTGATTTTGAATTTTTATGGGTACATTTATGGTTTTATCAAATTATTGTTAGTTTGATATTTTTTGTCCTATGAAAATTTGCACTGGTGCTCAAAAATACGTTTTGATATATCTTACTCTATCTATTTATGACTCTATAAAGAAACCTTATGCTTAAACATCGTTGTAATGTTCTAAAGGCTATCTTCGATTTCTGCCAAAACTTCGATCCTCGGTGGTCTGCAGCATGCCCCTGAGAGGGAGCTCAAGTCATCAAGAGCCAGCTCTGGTTCAGGATAAAGCTTTTCAATTGGTTTTCCTTATGACCCTGTACAACCCATTCGGCATCTAGTTTCGGGGTTTTTTACCGCACTCCTTCACCCACTTCTCGATAGCCCGGCATCTCTTCAAATTGTGAGTAACCAACGCATAAGTTGTTGTTTTTGACATTTTATTTTATTTTTAAACATTTCTTAATAATGTCTTTCAGTGTGATCCAAATCTGCGAGTGTATGGTGTTTATGTTGATTGCATAGACGCTCGTCTCCCTCGACTAGCTTTCTTTGCTACAAGAGACATTCCAGTTGGCGAAGAGCTCACGTTTGATTATCAGTCGTCGGCAGACCATGATGCGGGAGCCAGTCCCATGACTCCAAGCAAATTCAGGAACAAATCGAACCAATCTTTGAAGAAGTTCCTTTGCGCATGTGGAGCTAAAAATTGCAGAAAATATTTGTTTTAGTCTTTTTCTTTTACTTGGTTAGATATTTTGACTTGAAGATATTTTTGTATTCGAAAGATGATTTTATAACTGTTGTAAATGCTCTTTTACGTCTATAAAATTTGATACTGAGCTTTGTGAAATGTTTTTATCTTTGGTATCAGAAAAGCTCTTGAAGACATCTCATGTCCATCATTGCTGCTTGTTTTTGTATCTTACTTTAGGAAATTATCAGCCGGACGGTCTACTCTATACTGCTATGCTATATACGATACGTTCAAGCCAGTGTAGCTGATTTTAACTGTGTTTTTGCTCAAAATATGTCTCTTAGAAAGGTCGTGTCAGGCAAGATTTCTGATAGAAGCTACCTACCAGAGAAAGGAAGATTAATCATTTGAATAAAAACAACGTAAGAACAACTTGCATGAAGTTCTCAAAACAAACGAAATCTCTTACTTGGGCTTCGCAAAACAAAACAACCACTCAATTGAACTTCTAAGAGAAAAGCAACTATTCATGGAAACTTCTCGAGAGTAGGTAACCAAAAACAGAAACAGCTTATCAAGGCCAAAAATTGATTCATGTGTACTTCTCAAAACAGAATAAAATCATTCGTATGAGCTTCTCAAGACACAAATGACAAGTCCAGCGAACTAATAAAGAAAAGAACAGATACTCATGTGAACCCCTCAAACAAAAACAACTATCCGTGGAAACTTGTCAAGACAAAGTAACCATGTTTGTGTGCGAGACAAAAACGACCAATCATGCTAGCTTCTCAAGTCCAAAAAATTATTCATGTGAACTTTAAAAAACCTGTCAAATGACATACGGCAGAACAACCAATCGTATGAGAGCTTCTAAGGACAAAATGATGAACTTCTAATGACAAAATCAACCACTCATGTGAACTATTCGAAACAATATCATCCACTAATATGACTTTTAAAGGCAGGAGTAATTACTCGCGTAAGCTTTTAAAGACAAAAACAACGACCCACATGAACTTCTAGAGACAAAAAGCAACTACATATGTGAACTTCTTGAAACAAAAACATCCTCTCGTTTAAAAACTGTCTGTCCTCTTCGTAATTGGCTAATTCTAACTTGAAAGCCTCGCCGGAAAAGAGGGTCTTCCTCTGCCTTTTTAGCATCCGACATTAGTTATTGTGAGTGAACATGACAAAAATTGCCTGATCTTTATATCATCAAAACTTATTTAGACGTTTGCCACCGAATCAAATTCATAGCAACTCCTCGCTCAGGGAAATCATGCCATTGTGGTTATTCATTCCGATTATTTATTTGTGCATTAAATCAACGATGCATGAATATCGTGGCCATGAAAAGAGATAATGTGACAAACTTTTTGACAATTCGACAAAGTTTTTTATTTTTTGGAACGTATCGGTCATCGAGTTGTTGTAAAATTGTGATGTGATTAAGTAAGAGCCGGCATAACACTAGTCTGTAACTACATATAAGCCCTAGCAATTCAATTTTATACTGTTCAGTCGTAATTGTGTACTGAATTTTACAGGATTCAGAGAGAGGAAAATGTTACAAGACAACTTGCCCCCCCCCCCCCCCCCCGTATCCAAGCCTACTTGCTATCCTGCTCTGTTCATTACTTCCAGCCAGTAATTTCACACCAGTATCGTAGGAAGACTTTCTTTGCTATGAGATTAAAATCTAGCCATTCGCTAAAATGCAAGTTTCACTGCACCATTCATTGCGAATCCAGTCAGCTTTATCTTCTTTTATCAGTTGGCTGTCCACAGAATTCTTCCTATCCTCAATATGTACCTCTCTTATTGACTGGTGATGCATTACAAAAGCTTAAGCCATTAATACCGCTTTTTCTTCAGTCGTTTAAGATGGCGAATGATCAGTTTTCCTTACATCCTTTGATAAAAAAACTTCTGTTTTGCATCCCGCGCTCCTGCTTAACATCTTTCCTTTTAAAACTTAGTGATACTTAACTAAAGATAACATAATATACTGCCCGTCTGCCTAACATTACTGATGGTCCTGCTGTGTGTATTTTTAACTTCACAGTCATCACTCGGATAATACACGTGAGTTCTTTCCATTGAATTACTTGGCTGCTGACCGGTACAGCTTTATATTGACATAGAAGCTGATACACACGTACATTTTTTTATCAAAATACTAAACTCACGATCTGTATTCTGTCTTTTGCTTATTTGGGTTGATTTTAGTGCTTATAGTTTTTGAAGCTTTTTTAAGCACCATACTAATTACCTACTTTTTAGATGCAAGAAAATTGAAAACATGAAGTAGAACACCGAGTCAGTCACAAGACGTTTTTATTTCTATTCAGCTGAGCAGGCAGTTGCCCGATGAAAGCATTTAGTGTGAAATTCAGAGTAGCAACTTAGAACTGTCCTGTTCTATTCACCGAATGGTTTGTACAGCTCTGCCTTTGCTGTATCGAGCACTTTATGACTGACCGGTACACAGTAATTTTCAGCTGAATAAGAAAAGATTCCTGGGCATAAAATATAATCATTTCCATCTAATCTTATCAACGATTTCGAGAAGTTTCTTATGGTTGGGGGCCAACAATACTATTGTCTCTTTGGTCATCTTAGTCGAATTTATGTCAGCGTTTCACCAAACTAAAAATTATTGTGAAGATGTCTCACTGGCTAGGGTCGCAGACTACAGATCGAAGAGTCTGAAGTTTGAGTCCCTGACATGACCAAACTTTCATTTAGAGTGCGGGGAGCCGCCTCTCTTTCTCCCTCTACCCTTTCATGACCTCAAAGTTTGCTGTGGTATAATCTTTCAAAAAAGGCGCAAATGTCTGTGTTACAGTATATTTATTTCGCGTGACGCATTTGTTTAATTAAAATCGAACCCGGCACGGTTTTTAACTTTTTCTATAGCAGGAAGGAGGTTCTTTAACATCAAGAAATTTTTTTAATCATAATCCTCTTGCTGTCTTGCTAGATTTGTACTTAAAAGGATCCGAAAATATTAAAAGAAGCCTTAGTAGAGTTAATACCCATGATTTCTTTGTGGTAGCTTCAAAATTCATGGCAACAGCGAGAACTGAGCAGATGGGACTAATATTGTGTGTAGTTTTCATAAGTACCGCTGTACAGCTATAACAGTCAATCAGCCTTAAACAAGCTCGATATCATGATCCCATTTCATTGGAGAACACGCATCAATTGGGATCTTTGCATAGTTTGCTGGCTATTGCTCACCCGTGAGCTGCAGTAACTGTTAGACGGAATGAGAAAAATCACAGTTTTCACCCTACGTCCATGGGCATAGGTTATCATTTTCATGCATTGTAAAAAACCTTTCTTTGCTGATTAATTATTTCGTCATTCTTATAAAGAATCACTACTCGCTTCCAAAACATCACTTCAAATTGAAGATTAGTCACGTTCATGTTTAGTCTTGATTATAACTTTTACTTGCAGCCTTAATGAGACATAATTAACATTAGGCCTTGTACATATTATGCTAATTTTGAATGGAAAGGAATCTGCACCATTTTGCTTTTTGTTGATATTTGCTTTGTTGCACAGATGCTAAAACTAGTTTTTTTGCTTCAAAAGTTTAGAATTTTTTATGATTGCCCTGCTTTCTTAGACCTTGTGACAAAATAACCAGGATCTTTGCAATCAAAATACTACGTTTAATGATATAGTTTATAAACTGTCTAAAAGTCGACAGATCTCTTCTTTTCCATTAGATCCTTTCAAACATTTATGGTTTACAACTTTTTATGGCGCTTGGTACAGTGCAGTGCAGTGCAGTGCAGTCCAGTAAAGTACAGTACAGTATAGTAACAGTACAGTAACACAGCTTTGTGCATTTCAACACACTGCCTATAGCTAAGGTAGGAAACACCATAAATAACGGCAACTCAGTTGTAGATTGTCCGATGTAAATAGATGTAGGTTTCGCTAGTACTATGAGCCCCCTTTTCAAATATCGATATTTAATTTTGATTCGATGTATGCAAAAAATTAGCTCAGTGTTAATGGCATGTGAGTTATATTCTCAACTGGAACGTTTTTTACCTCCGTATACTTTATGGCCTGCTATACGGAGCTAAAGTCAACGACTTGTGAAAGACTTCAAGCCACTAGAAGACACTAAGCTTTTGAAGGATCATCCAATTTACATAGAACGTAGCGTAGAATAACATAAATCGTTTAGCTGGAATGTATAGCTGTCTCCTGATCTAGGAAATTACATAGAACTTGTCCAGCATAAGTCGTTTAGCTGGAATGCTTAACTCTCGTCAACTAGAAGATTACTTCGAAGACCATCTGTTTCAAATTATCTCATCGAAGATTTTAGCACAAGGGTGGGTCTTCACATATGCGAAGTATTAAATTTCTATTAAGCCACGTCTGCTATTGGATTGACCTGCAGACGTTTTCTCTTGAAATACTTATTGTCTTTAAGAAAAGCAATTTCGCACATGCATTCCATAATATTTAGTTTTTCTCCACGCGAACTCATCGTAATCTTTAAGTAACGTTTCAGGTTTTTAACTGTCAAATTATATTCTAGTTTGTAACATTGAAATGTATTTCAATGTCTTTGTTGCATTAAGGATCAATCAGGGTTTAAATCCCTGGTGATAAACTCTTATATGCAGCGCAACTCTGCAATGCGCAATATTTTATTAGTTTAGCCTGTAGAGTTTTTGTCAAGAATCTTCAAGGAGTTAAGTGTCCATCTCTAGATTCATTCCATGATGTAAAATGTTGTCATTTTCATGCTAAAATCATTAGCAACTGGCAGTGACGTCACAAGATCTAAGAGAACCAGTCTCTTGAATTGCGGAAGAATAGCCACGGTCGGCCAAATTATATACACGCATCTTAACCTGCGAATAAATGACAATTTCCGTTGGTTAATGCAAATTTCCAATTCTTGTTCATTTTTCATCCACAGCGACTTAATTTTCGTGCCTTTGCTGTTGAATATTCATTAGAAGATACATTATAATGGTCAGCTCTAGCGAACGGCCAATTTCGCCCCTTATTTCGTCCCAGGTAACAGCCGGGAAATGGATATTTCCTTATATTCAACTGAACATATTCTGTCCCATTCAGGAGCTTTTTATTCACTTAATAGTTCTGTTTATTTATGGACGTTATACCTTTTTAGATCCAATTACATGTCTACATTTAATTGCTAATTGGTCCCTGCGATGTAACGAATGAACGTTGTTAACTTGACACCTCTATCTTTTCACTTTCAACCTAAAAAAATTTTCGGGATTAATATCGT
Source organism: Rhopilema esculentum (assembly GCF_057945365.1). Classification (NCBI taxonomy): domain Eukaryota; kingdom Metazoa; phylum Cnidaria; class Scyphozoa; order Rhizostomeae; family Rhizostomatidae; genus Rhopilema; species Rhopilema esculentum. Next base: position 8,247,120 of record NC_142817.1, on the reverse strand, counting down.
ACTCCAGCTTCTTGTTAGGAATATTTCTTGTGGTTGGAAGGTTGAATATTTTTACTATGGATTGGTTTGGGGTTATCTTCTTCAGCTACTTGAAAATTCAGTTTGCCGCGGTTCTTTATTCTACTGGGTCTGCTCTGAGATTTTGAAAAGAAACAAACTAACCACTGGTTTACTCCAGTCGAAAATCGACAGCTGTCCGGCTCAACAAGGATTTCTCCTTAATGCATCGATAGCCTCAAAGCGTGAATTTTTATTCAGTATTTATAACAAGAATGAAGTTAACTGTATTCACATCTGTAATTTCTGTAAAATCGTTGATAAACAATTTTCAAGAGTAAATGCCTCGGATTTTATGATTTTCTGTGCGCTTGTGTCGACCGTCGACCTAATGAATCTGTTTTCGTAATGAAACTAGCTGTCTTCTGAGCGATGACCCACTGAATCTATGCACTGAAATTTTGCCCATTTTGTGACGAGATTAGATAAAAACACGATCTTTGTTTTTCCAAATCTTTGCTTTGTATCTTAAGATTTTTTTCACACTTCAATCGCGGAATTCTCAAACCGAGAGACAGTACTTTAGCGAAACCTATATCATTTTTGAAGTTAATTCTGTAATACGGTCCTTTCAGCTTTGTGAAGTGTATCAACGGAAAAACATTCGTCCATTATTATTCCTATTATCTTCACTTTTAGTTTTATACTTTAATTCTCGTTCCATGGTCTTTCCTAGTTTTAAAAATAGACTAGTGATGCTTGGTTTCTGTCGTATTCTAGTAGTTACGTATTCTGAACGGGGAAATAAATTGGATCCACTGTTTTCCCTTTCTAGATAGAAAATTTTGTATAGATTGATAGTGACGCACATTACATACTTTGAAAGTGTGAAAAGATTCTCTTGCCAAAATCTTCAAAATAATAGCCAAAGAAACCTTTTCTTTGAGGTAAATGTTCAATTTTAATTAATGTGTAGGCAAGCCATTTAGGTAGGTATGGGGTGAAAAGACTTTAACACGAACAATGCTTAAAACTGCAAGAAGGTAAATATAATAGACAACTTTGTTAAATTACTTGATCAAAGGCCTTTTGTCATGGAGAATAGGGATCTTCTGCAGAGAGTCATTTGCTCTTGATGCGATCACTGTAGTTTCATGTGATTTTGGCAACCGTTGTTCGCAACTGGCCCTTGACGATACCAGCTTCTCAAGGCAGTACGATGCAAATTCACGTGGTCGCATCGTGTGAGGCCCACCAAGAGGAGAGCAGGACGAATGGCTCAGCATATTTCCGTCGACTTCCCCTTTACCACGATCATATGCCTCTGCAATAATCCTTCATAAGTTTTAATAAGCAGTTTTTTCGCGGGAAATATAAGGAATTATCATTTCGAAGATGGATATGTGTGACCAAAAGCGTCCTTTACTGCGAAAGGCAGTTATCTCTTTAGAATGTCGTCACATCGGCCAAGTTGGCTCTGTACTCTTCTATTGTAAATCAAGGTAGATTCCACTTAAAGGAAATCGCCTGTAATGTGAAAATAATAAATAAGTGAGTTTTTTGCAGAGCTTTGTTCGTGTTTTCTCAACGGCTGCGGTACTAAGGCGAAGTGGAGACAAGACCCTCCTATTTCAGATGTAGCAAAGTTGATTAAATTTTTCTTACATTCTCAAAAGGTTTCTTTTCCCCTGTGTAGGATTGGATATCATCTTGACATGATTGGACCCCTCACAATGATACTTCAAACTCCATTGAAAACCGAAACGCTCAGTGTCTTGTAATAGATCGCGAATGAAGGGCGTTTGTAAGTGAACGCAAATATTCTGTTGGCCCGTCAACACAGTACCCGTGATTTCACAGCCTGGGATAACAGAGTGCTAGCGACTCTCTTCACTTTAAATAAACATTTCGTCATGTCAGGGACTCGAGCCCCAGATCCCTGGATCTATAGTCTGCAGCCCTAGTTAGTGAGACATCCTCGCATCCACGTTTTGCTAACGTGACCTACTCTACAAATCTTCACTGTTAGATTTCTTTGAACAAATTTAAATAGATTCAATCACTTGCTCTTTCTCATTTTTTAATCTCAATGTTGCCTAATTTTACACGAGCAATTTAGCTCAGAATTAGAACATTTGAAAAGGGAGGTCGCAATCGATAGACGGTATGGCTTTTTTACTCCTATCAATTAAGCCATTGCCTAAAATCTTTACCCTTAATACCTCAAATCGTAGTTTACCCTGCAAAGTTAAGCCACAGGAAATTCCAAATATGCATTTCTGCTAAGTATCAATGCCCAATTTGGTTTTTCAAGTAAAATCTAAAACTGAAAGAGCCACTAGAAATCAAGTTTCCTAAAAAAGATGTGATTGAAACACGAAGTTAAACAGAAAATAGCAAATCCATGCGTGCATTAGGTTTCCATTTCACATGTGGAATAGATAATTCCCTTCTTTGGATCAATTAACACCAAAGAAGCCGAAAAATGCCACAAAACTGCTTTAGTTGTTTGGCACTACCATAAGTTAGGGATTTTCTCTTTTTGTCGTTCCTTTTACACCACAAAGATAAACCCCTTACCCCCAAGAAAGCTTCGTGCATAATTTTCTATTCGCATTGTTATCAAATCAAGCTTTGTTAATGTCGATGTGTTGATGAACATTTCAAAAGAGCTGGCTTTTAAAACGTTAATCACATTTGGATTTTCTAGCCCCTAAAACCAAGCTTGTGGTTAGGTCTCCAAACATGGTATAAATTGACTTTTCGCTCGATATTCCCCTTTGTATGGCAATCATTATGATCATACTCGGTACCGAAGCTGATTCGAGTTTTAAAGGGCCACGCCAGCCCAAAATTTAATTTCAGAGTACGATGTAATCAGGCCTCCTAAACAAGAATCTGCTAGTATATTTTTTATGACTTTTACCGTTATGTAGCTACAAGCGTCTGTGAATTGGTCATTGAGTTGAATTGCTTTTCAACCGTATTACCGGAGAACTTCGGACCTTACAAACATTTTTAACCTCTCTATTTAAGTATCGTCGGCTGTCCAAAGAGTCAGCGAAAATTTAGCAAAATTTTACAATACGAATAGAAATTTTTCAGTTAGCGATTGAAAGTTATTATTTGGTTTTACTTTGAAAGTTATTTTGAAACGAAAGTTGAGGTCGCCAAATTGGACGGAGATTTGATAGCTGTCTCTATCTGAGGAGCCTCCTTTCCGAAAAATGGCGTCTTATTTCAAGGCTAGTCGGAGACAAATTATTTTTTGGAAGGAAGAAGCTTTTTCTAACAAGCAGTAAATATCTCGAAATTCACCCAAAAATTATGTCCCCAATTTACCCACTTGAAAGCATTGTTACACTCATGCTCCCATCTTCTTCACTCTATGTCTAGAAGAAAAGATGGCTTTCCAACATTGGGGCTTTGTTTCAAAGACTATCCATTATTCAAGGATCGATTTGAAAATTTTGTTCCATAAAACTTCTTTTATTGTTTTATATGACCATTTCTGAAAAAAATGTTGCAGAACGTATTCGTGGCAAAACGTTATTTTAAAATTCGTCAATCTTTTGCAGTTGTGTTGTCTATTATTATTATTTTTAAAATGGCTTTGAAAAAAGCAAAGATTTTACAACATATTGGCTAAAAGCTTTCTTGTCTGACACTCCTCAGAGCATAAAACGTTAGAATAAGGATTGCGTTCCTACCAGCTAAACAAGTTCCGTTATTCATGAATTTACGTGCCAATGTGATTCTGGCTACGTAGGGCGCACAACTCAAAGATTGGGGGATAGGATAAACAGCATGTTCCTTCCAACATAAGAAACAAAACTGCCCCTCAAAAATAACAGCCTTCTCGATCTTGTAGGTCTAGAAACACTGTTAAAATAAGTGATTCTGCCATCGGTCAACATCTTTTAGACATCCCAGAGTGTGCAAAACTCTATAATGACGACATGTTTCGGATGATGGGCAGAGCCCGGTCGTCCTTCCAGCTAGCAGTTTTAGAGTCGATCTACATACAAACAAAAAAGTTGCCATTGTGTAGACAGAAGGAGTTCGGTTTCTCTCTTGGACTCCTGTGGTAATTTTTTTTAGGCATGCGGCACTGATTGGGCAACTATACCAGCCTTGTGCTTGTTTTTTTCTGATTGGCCTATTTCGACCCACAACTGGGTATATATTTTTTATCGTGTTCTTTCGGACCCTTATTCTGACGTTTTATGCTCTGAGGAGTGTCAGGCGAAAAAGCTTTTAGCTAATTTGTTGTAAAATTTTTGCTTTTTTCAAAGTAATTTTCAAGTTATGTACCGCCAAAAAATTGTTCATTAATATTTTTAGGACAAGTTTTGTTTTTTTGTAGACAAAAAATCAGCTTTTCCCTTGTCGTTTATTCTTAGAACGATTGGAAGTGTTTTAGGGATACTGCAAAACGCAAAAATTATAGAAAACTTTTATTCTCATGATTATTCATCATTTTAGTCTGTCTGTATTGGAATAGTTTCATTCTTTAAAGTGACAAGAATTTCTGTCAAGCAAACTAACACTCCTTTTTATTCTAAATTTCTACCGCTGTCAACACAGCACAGTTTCATAACAAAGTGTTCTTAATAGGGAGATATACCTTGGAAACCAGACTCACTTCACATGAAATTTATATAAAGTGAGTATTACATGTAAATATAATACCCATTCTATATAAAGTGAGTCTGGTACCCAAGGTTAGGGAGATGTTGCGTAACAACGTTTACAAAAGGGGGTAGCTACTAGCAATTGGCATGTAGCACAATTTTTTCATATCAAATTATTGTGTGTACAAGCCCCGCCCATGCCCCCGGTTTTTACGGTCCTTATGCAGCAAGTTAGATAATGAGCAAAGAAACACCAAAATGTTTTATGCTTTCACGTATAGCTATTCTACAGTTATTCGTAAAGCAGCAATTTAATTTATAATTCACACTCACGTACATCTTTCCGTAAGACAATTTCTTCAAGAACACAGAATACAAAGCCATTCAAATTTAAGCTGTCAGATTTGCTGTTTCCCGAAATAATTCTAGGAAGAGGATAGCCAGTTCCTAGAACTTCTTTGCATGTATTCCAGTGTTGCTATTTGTTAGTTTTTAATTATCCCTACTGGCATTATTGAAAAATTATTACAACTTTACAAGCATAGATTAGTCTACTGCACTACGTTCAATGTTCTAAAGAATATTACTGAGGTACGGACACCTGTACAAGTTTCAGCACTCTACAAATTTTGGCTTTATATTCATATGTGCCATGTAGCGGTCGCAAGTAGGGCTGCAACAGTATTGGCCGTCGTATTGTCCATACCCTCTTTTAGCCACTACAATAAAGAAAAATATGTTATTTCCAAAAATACTCTATATTCGATTTTACAGTTATAGGATAAGTTGTATCAATTGATTCTTTGGTGTCGCAAAATTTCACAACAGACAATTTCAAATTTTGCTGTTGTTTTTTGCAACGTTTTGCAAGAAGAGTGTCTAACGAAAATCCTTGAGTATGTAACTTCTCTACTTTTCTGCGCTACTTACAATAGTTTTTTTGAAGAAGAGTTGCATGTGACTATATTAATGGGCGCTAAAAGAGCCATCAACCCGCAAATGTATGCAAGGCTTGTTTGAATGTGGGCCGGCCGTATAATGGATGGCTTGAAAAGTGGTTCCACGTTTGAAAATAAACTAGGACATCAGATCAACCATCAAAATTAAAAGGCTTCAAGTTGATGCTCCGTCCTAACTTCATATTGTTAGTCTAACAATAATGTTAGTTCATTCCTTCATAGATAGTCGTTAACCTTGTATTGCATGTTTGTTTGATTTCTCAAATTGCCAAAAATGTCTTTCAAATATCGTTTTATGCGCACGAAGAATAGTGCATCATATATTGTTTTGCTATGATTGAGACAGCTATAAAATCAAAATAGACATACTTGATTTGTCATTAATTTTCGTTGGCCTAGCAATTGAAAGCTGCTTATTTGAAATGTAATGCAGTCTTTTTACGTGATACCTTTCTTGCTGTATGATTTCGGAAGCATAAAATTCGTTATAATCATATAGATTTTTAACATATAAAGTGCTGTTTTGCAACTTACAAGGCCACGCTTTGTCAATATCGATTTCTTCATCTTCCAGGAAAGCTTTAAAAAAATCAGAAATTTTATTTATACTAGTTAAAGAGCCATGAAATACTTTGGCTGACAATAAATTTTTCTGTTACGTTTCGTTATTATTATAAAAATGTCCTGTTTTATGCTTGGATTTATGTTGGTTCTTGAATGTTTTGCTTTTTGATCGAGGAAAGAGTTGATCTAGAGTGGCTTACCTCGCTCTCTGATGTCATCTATAGCTGTGTCTATGAAACGTGCCATATCTGCAAAAAGTTTATGGCTGTTAGTCAATGTTTTTATAGTAAGCTAGAAAAAGGAAGGCCTTTCTCGATATTGGAGCTCTCAGGGGCTGCGAAGGGCTTTTTTAGACTCTCAGGGGCTGAAGTGGCCTCTAAGGGGCCCTCGGTGGCTTGGGGGCTAAGTCGTCTTATAAGTAACTACTTCTCAATTTTGTTTTTAAGATTTTTTTGCAATCCGCCTTTCTTTCATTGCACCACAATCCTGTATTAAAGAACAAGGCATTTAATTTACTTCAAATTTACTCCATGTGCAGGGACAATGTTCATATAACGACGACCAAAGTTTTCTAGTCTGTTCAATCAATTATACAACCAATCCTTTTGTGCAGTTATTTCCCTGAAATATCATGCATGAACGGATCATATCAGCATAGCAAAGCTTCTTTAGACAACAAATATTTGCATTGCTTGTCATATGTCCATCATTTTTTGCCAAGACAATTTGTGTTAAGAAGAGTGCATGCGAGTTTATTAAGGCTAGTGCTTTGTGAAGAAATTGAGGTAATATTGAAGCTAGATTAATGGGTGCCCTGAAAAAACCATTTCAGCAGACAATCCTTAGATGCTGCGTCTCGCAATTAAAGCTTTGTCAAGAAGAACTAATTAATGCTGCATTAACATCAATCCAGCAACTCTACCCAAGAAACTGAGTAAGTAGATAGCAAACAATGGGGAAATTACTTGCCTCGTCTTGTGTTAATCATGCATGGAGTTTTATGTGGGTCTACTCCAATCATTTTCAGCAAGCGTTTTGTCAACGTTCTTTTGCACATACTTGAAGCTTACAAGATAAATAGGAACATGGAAATGTAAGTTTTTACCTCAAATTTTACACCAAAATTAAACATTGTTACCCATAAGGGCATATGCAAACAATGATGATTTGATGACAAATAAAGACAAGCACCTACACACTTTCTAGAAAATGTTTGTTAAAAGACGCATTTAATTCACCTTTGTTAAAATCATTGCTTACTGATCTGCCAAAGAGCGCTCGATCTATGTCGTTTAGACAGAGCTGTACATACTTTGGTTCGACTAAGACTTAGAGACCCACGCCTAATGCGATTATTTGGTAAATGTTGGACAAATACACATAAAGAGCTTTTGTTTTTCATGCTGCTTTCGTGGCAACAAGTTACCTTGATGTTAATAACTATAAGCCTGTACTTGACAAGCATCTGGAGCTTTAATTAACTGATTCAAACGAATTCATTCTTTTTATAACTGCTAACAATATGCTTAATATTTGTCAGGATTAATGTAACATTACCGACACATCACATCTTATGTTCAAAACCTATTGAGATCGGTCTATATTAAGTCATGTCAAATAGCTTCTAAAAGCTGGATTAATTTCTCCAAATATTGCATCTATATAGTTTTCGCATCTAGAAAATAGTTAGCTTTTGTAGACTAGAGTTTTCTAAGTGTATAACATGAAAAGTCAGCTTGGTGGATTGTGGTGGCCGTATCTGAATGCATCACAGCTATTTTACAGGAGATTGGCAAGTCCTTTATAATTTTTATTGAAATAAATTTAGGCAGGCCGTCATGTCACTTTATCTAACTTTAAAAATACTAGTAGTTAAGAACTACAGTCTAGCAAATTATAAAAGCTCATGGTAACAATAAAAAATATGAATATTATGTCATCAATATAACAGAACATAACTTTAGATTGTTCTAAATGCTTAAGAAAACTAGTTGCGGAGTTACAATAGTTAACTCAACTGCCAAGTGATTTTAAACCTTAACATTGAGAAAATAATGTAAATAGCCTTGCCAGAAACATACCTCCAGAGCTGCATAGTGTGACGGCGAGAATAACTGAAAAATGGGATTATAAGCAATTAGAAAGTAACCTGGCTTCCGACACAAAAAGCGAAACCAATATTTCAATAAGGTCTCAGACAATTGTGTTTTTGATGTATTGGAAACTTTAGTATATCTTATCGAAAAGCCTGCCTATGTTCCTGCAGTGGGGTTTGATTTCGCAATGTTTTGAATGGTTTTCCTTGATGTCATTTGATGCTTTTAATATAGCTTTTGGGTATTGCCATTCTTGGTAAGGAATGTATCTATGTACCAAGAATACACCAGGGAATGAGCTTCAATGGCTAAAGTTCATTGCATTCAAGATATGTGACAAGATTAAACGCTAAGCATACATTCTATAACCCTAGAGGATGAATTTTGAATACCAAATTGTCTTGATAACATCAACAGTAAATACAATCTAACGAGGCGCTGACGTACAAGGTAACGAAACGTCATGAAGGAACAATTAAGATAGGCGTGAAGGAACAATTAAACCTAGCCTTCAGGAAACGATACTTGCAACATGGCGATGTACCGGGTAACCTGCCTGCAGTACCGGGTAGAATGCACCTGCACTTTTGTACTCTAGGTATGCTCTGTTGATTTTTGTTTATTTTCTTTAGATCACAAGCTATTTTCATTTTAAATAAGCAGTACTAATTTGCAAACTCAACAGTGATGTGTTAGCGTTTCTTATTGGCCTATTTCGATCCACAACTGGTTGTATATATTTCTTAGCTTTGAAGCTGTTTGAGATTGTGCAGTCGAGTTTTTTTTAATTGCTTTCAAAGCAGCATTTTGCTAAATAGATAATGCATATTGTACCCAGGTATTCCAACCAAAAAGTGACTTAATTGTTTGTGGAGGAAATTCTAGTTATTCTGTAGTTAGTCTCGAAAACATTGGAAAGGAATATATCCATTGATTGTCCATACGGCAATAATTCTTTGAGTATTTGTGCTCCAAACGTTTAACATAGCTTTTATGGTATCAATTTAATCATCGTTTTCGAATACTTGGTGGAAATTATTTTAGCCTATGCTAAACAATATGTTACACTGTCCGGCTTTATCGTTAGGTACACTATCAGAGTGGAGAGCGAATGGGCGGTACTTAACTGAAGACATGTTTAACAATGAAATAGTATTGTTGGCATTAAGCTGCCATGGTTTAAGTATTTTAAAAGCATTTTTAGGTATCCAAAGCTAAAAATCCAAAACACTTCATTTTTAGCATCATAATATTTTTGTTTGAAAGAGGCTAGTTAAGTTCTGAATACCAAACTACATCGATTGCAACGAATTTTTTTGAATCAATGCAGGATTATGAAAATAGTAAGAAAGGCAGTTGTTTAATTTTGAATTTCAATAACAAAGCTGCCTATACCAACGGCTTGTCTTGATTAGCTTCGTTCACGACATGTGAATTGAAAGACATTATTATGTCACACAAGCAAAATTTTGCAATCATACCATTTGTTGTTTGAATTTTGCAAAAATTACTGTTGTAAATTCTTTACAATTCAAATAATTATCTACACATAATTTAAAAACCTATTGTAAAAACTGCCTTCTGATGCGACTAAGCCTGCCTTGAAAATAGCACTTAAATTGCCAGACGACATTTGCAAATCATGTTTTTTGAAGGCAAAGGAGTTGTCATTGTAACAGTTAATTGTTTAGGAAAAATCGATTTTGAGTCAGTTTCAATAACTGCAGCCCATCTCAATGTTTAGCATTTTAAAAATCCTAGGCTTGTAATCTGAAAACAATTAGCCAATTTCCATTTTAAAAATATTTCTTTCATCAAAATGGCCAAAATCATCTAGAATCCACATTTTCCATTTATGAATGCTTTAAAAAGCACTTGCTTTGTTGAATTTCTCGAGTTTTCCTCCCTGATGATTTCTATAAAATTTGTACTGATTTGTGTAAAATTACTTCTTTGTTATCTACTCTGATGCTTGTGATGCCGTATTCACATTATATTTGAACAGCCCTCTTCAATGAAATGAATTTTTGTTTTAAACTTTGTTTGAATTTTTTGAATAATATTCGAATAAATGTGCGACATTTCTATCGTGTAGCCAGTGTCTGAGGTTTCCTCGTTTATACAGTATTTTTCTCTCAAGTTGTGCCGAAAGAGTCTTGCGTTTAAACAATATTTTGGTTCTAGACGAAGCCTTTAAGGACCTACTTTGATATAGAGCCAGTTTCCGTCTGAGTCTATTTGCGACCCGTTTCCTTCGTTTAAACATTTTATTCAGGGCTTGTTCTCCTATTAAAGTCCCTTACAATATGGTTGGCTTCTCCGAGAGCTGCGTCGTGTGGTATGTATCTAATTCACAAACAGCCAGTATTGTGGTTTTGGCTCAAACGAAGCAACTTAATAACGCCCACTACAGCCTGGATGATTGATTTATCTATCTGTTAATCCTTTGCATTCATGTTAAGTAAAACTTACTATTTTTGAACAGGACGTTTACACTATAAGCTCATCACACCAATCACGTCCTCTTGGAGGCTCTATCCAGTACTAAACGATCATCTATTTACGATTTACGACTGTAAATTCATTTTGTTCTTATCCGTTCCTAGTCCATTATGAAACGCACGTGCGCATTGTCACAAGCAATCTTTAGAGTACGATGTAAGAATTTCATGACCTGATTTGAAATTTTGGCAATCAATAAATAATGTACCTCTTAGCGGCTATCATATCGCCAACAGTTTGGGAAGCAATTCGTTACTTTATAAAGCACATTTTTGAAATCGCCGCTGATTTTTAGCTACACTTTGTCGGTATAACAGCATAAACAGAATCGCAATCACTTGATATGAAACAGTTGTAGATAAAAATAGTGAATTCCGATATCTTTAACAATTTTATGTAGTCCTGGAAAGAAATCATCAACATAAAGTATAAAGATAAATTGAACCGAAAATTTATACTATGTAGTTAATAGATTTTGATGCCTGTGTTTGCTTTTTCTGATAATAAAGGCATTTTGCTTGAAGCATTTATAACACCAGTGCTCGAAAGATAATCTCTCTGCTGCATGTGTTTTAAGTGCTCTCTGGGTCATGCTCGATAAGTAGTTTTTCTTATATATCTAGCCCAACTTAGTAAAACGAAACCGCCACAAGAGATATGATATATCAATTGAATGCGTGTTACGTCATTGGAGGGTAAAATCTGTTGTTATGAGTTTTTTGCTTTCCAGATAGGCTAATACTGTTACAATTTGAAAGAAAGATGGCGCTTGCCATTCATTTTATTAAGAACTCCAACAAAGTAGGGCTCCTGAAATCTGTTTCCCCTTACAAATATCTTTGTGTGAAGAATATCGCTTAACTGAATGAAACCATCCAGACAATATCTAATTAGCTAATGAGCAGGGGCGTTTCAATTCGGCAAAAAGTATTAAAGAAATGATGTATTTATAGCTCTGGAAACCATTGTAATTTGTCACCACGATAAATCGGGCATCTTGCCACGACAAATCGCACAATGACACATAGAGTATTCTTGCCCTTACCTTTATATATAATGTAATCAAACAATTATAATGTAATCAAACAATTAAAATGTAATCTTTGAAAACCATCTCCATCCTGTATTCTATTCCACCCTTATTCATCAAAAGCACTATCTAAACATCTAAGAATTAACTAAACTAACGCAGAAAATAAATCGACCTTTGTTCTCCTTACACTGACTGGATTGGTGTCCAAAAAGTAATGGGTAACGCACAATCTATTTTTCAGCTTCTATGTCTGAACATTCTGAATCAATAGCATAACAAATCGAAGTAAATTTCTAACAATTACGTAGTGTACCAATTGACATGCTGGATCGCAGTATTGTAGGATTGACAAATTGGGTATTATTTGTGGGAAGTATATTGTTCATTAATGTGTGGGCAGCAATTTAATTTTTCTTCATGCTTTATTCAACATGTAGACACTTCCTCCTAGATCCTTAGTTTCTTGCATGGCTTTTGCTTTGCCAAAAGAATTTATTGATAACCACACATTTTTGAAGTTAAGGAAAACCAATTGGAAATGAAATCCGAAAAATCACCGCCAAGTAGAAAAATTCCAAAAAACCAGCAATAACTCCTGGACAGATAAATCTGGTAAAAGCGCAAATTATACCATCACTAACTTTTTCTTGGCAAAACCATTTATTATACGTTACAAAGGGGAAGAGACGTTTAAGCATTTTGAAAAGTGCGATGTACGTCAATGTGAAATGGAAAGCAATGGAAATATTATTTTCATAGACCGGTTGTTAAGGAAAATCCTATTGATAAAGGACAGTGTCAATGACAAGGCTCTAAAAACAGTCATATCAATCAAAAATAAGTCCGTGTCTTGGTTTTTCATTTTTGAATGTATAGAAGGCTTTCTTTTTCACTTTTGGACTCCATTAGTAATATTTTCTTTAGGCAAGCAGTGCGGATTGAGCAACGATAAAAGTCATGTGCTCGCGTTTTTGAATGGCTAATTCTGATCCACTACAGCGTAGCTAATATGTTCCCTAACTCGATCTATGCTCTGACGTTTTTTATTCTGAAGAGTGTTAAGCAAAAAGCTTCAGTATGTATCAAAATATTAGTTTTTTCAAAGCTATTTTTAAGTACTTTTTATAGGCGGTAGTATATCATGAAAAGTTCAGATAGATTTCCATAAGTAGCTATGAGATCTCTGAGCTGAACTGCTACATTCTTATATGCTACATTCGCCTCCTCTTGCCACCAGCTGTACTATCAAGTGCTATTTATTACACTAGTGCTGTCATATTATGCTACACAAATGCGTTCACTTTCTTCACTGCAACCCTATCAGATGTTTGATGTGTCAACGTTCAGGATCTTTGACTGTTTCCTGCGAAAATTTCCACGGTCTTTTTTGCAACAAGACTGCATTAGCAGAATCTAGCGCTTCTAACAGCCTTAACTCCTTAGAATTTGTAACCATTAAATATATCCTTCACAGAAATAGACACATGTGCTTTTGTCTGTCTTTGAATTTACAATTTCAATCTTTAATCCAAATCATTTCTTTATGGAAAGTAAGCTAGATTGCCATTTTTTCTATATCTGGCAACAGGCCTTTGATTTGGGATATGGGGCTGCTACAAGTATGCTTGGCTACATGTGAATGTCTTAGTAAAAGACCTGAATGTTTTCGAATAATTTTCTTTTATGGAAATGTTTTAATTTAGTTACTTACGAAGACGCATAATGACCAGCATAAATTGATTAGGACAGGTTCTATCATAAACCTGTCTGATCTTTGATATAAACTTCCATCATGTGGAAATATGTTTGATGTTTATACAACAAAACTGACAAGAAAGTCTATAGTTTAATAATGATCAAAGAATTGGTGCTTGCTTAAAGATGATTGCATTTTTTAAGGCTATTGGATTTTTCTTTTGGTGGAAATCCAGTTACGACAATTGTTTTAGAATTTGCAGTTAAGAGAAGAAATATTCATGATTTTTAAATGTTTACGTGATTTATACAACTTTTGTTGTAAAAACAAAATTCTTAGTTGTTTCAAGACGTTCTTAAGGGATGATTTCTTCTGTGAAACCATGAATTCTCGCCAGCAGCTGATGCACTTCTCTACGACTTGCTAGAAAAGCCTCGAGGATTTGAATATATTATCTTCAAAATCTTTCAGATTCGTAAGGAAACCTAGCAAAGCTGCCCAAAATAAAGCCTCGCTTTTGGGTTTTTGTGAGAAATGCGAGTCTTCACGGCTTGTGCTTGTCACCTTGTCTTGAGAAAGTGTCATCCGTTTGCGTTTTCGGATCTTTTCTTGGCTTTATAAAGATATTAGAAACAAAAACGAAACACTTTGAAGCATAGTTTGCGTTTTAAGCTGTTAAAGAAGAAGCTTAGCAATATATCAAATGAAGATTTTGTCTTTTTCAAACATTGCTGCATGCACTTAAAGCTCATTCTATTGAATAAGGGATATATTCTGATAGTTTGATAACTTACGAATTATTTTTCTTGACGACTATTTAGAGATCATAAGATGAACAATTTTGTAATCTTCCTTGTGTCTAACATTGTGTCAGCCATGAGCATCATGACTCTTAGAGAGACTGCTTAAATTTGGTCTGTTAATGTTCATCCACAAAATTTGAGAGTTATTGCGTACAAGCTTGAGTCGATCTATTAAATCAAAGGCTTTGCTCTTCGTATTTAAAGACATCACATCACACGTTCCATCCTCCGCTCGGCATTTCCAGTCTAAACTATCGATTGAAATATGGTTTTGAATTCAAATTTTTATTTCCTTTTGCTTGATAAGAAATCGCATCATTTGTGCGGAGAAGAGAAGACAGAGAAGGAAAAGAAGTAGAAGAGGCAGAGAACTTCTATTTGTTCAAAAGCCAATCGAATGAAATTTAACACTTACAGCCGTCAAACCAGAAGGCATTGCTTGGTTGAAGTTTATTTAAGTGAAATTCGCAGTGCATTTTAAATCGCAATACAACAAATTCAATTGATTTGAATGCTTATATTTTATTTTCCATTTTGATAATAGACTTTTATGAAGCTTAACTAGAATTTTGTCAACTTAGATCAGTAGAATTATTTGACGGTCTAGATTATGGGTTTCGGTCTCTTATTGACTTGATTTGATGAAGAATTATTGTCCTAATTTTGAAAATATGTTTTACGTAGAAGGACTGTTATTGTAAGCAGCCGCGCACCATAGCGAATCCCGCAGGTTGCTTGTTAGAAATAGTCGATTGACGTCTTTAAAACCCGGCAGCATGTTGATCGCCACTTTGATATTAGCGCATCGCTTGTGTAGTTGACAACCTGCGTTGGCTTTATTTTTTCAGACAGAAATCAGCGTTCGCCTTTATTTTACCTTCTTCCTTTCTTCTGCGATTGGTTGATACTGAGATCTGAATTTCCCAAAATTATTTTTATGAATAGGTTTGCGAAGAGAATTTCTATATCTTCATGCGAGAAAAGCAAATTTTACGTAAATTTTCCGAAAATAAACGCAAAAATATACTGCTGCGTGTGGTACTTCTCTGCTTTGCATGTTGTATGAGTAATAGAGTAAATTAAATGTTTGTTTTCCAGCATTGGTACTTGAGCTTTATTTATTGATGAATTACATAATTAAGTCCTTAAAGTCTTCCCTTTGCTCGAGCATATATGCTTAACACTTTAAAACACGTATGAAAAGCATTAAAGATTTTACTGCTAAAAATGTTTGCAACTTCTTCCAATTAAATGGATAAAGACCCTTGTTAGAGAAAAGTTTTTATGCTAAATGAACCTTGAGTTAGAATACCCAGCTGATCTTGCAATCATGTTAAAAAAAGTTAACAGCAGGAGTCGATTAATTTTTTTAGCGGTATTTCGGCTGAGTTCTTTTTGATGTAGAGGAGAGATGAAAACTCACACTTTTTATTGAAATTCGAACTTCAAGATGTAAAGAAGAGTAGTCCTGATGTTCTCGATTAAGTTAACATGAGCTAGCGTAGGACAGACAATAGAAAAAGTACTAGGGAAGAAACACCAAAAGAAGATGTAGCATGTCAGCAAAAAATACAAGCTCTTTTTATTTGAATTAGTCTTTTCTTGTGTCAAAAATAAAGATTATCTATTCGCCAAACTGCTGGATAATGACAAGGATAAATTGTAGCTGAAAATCTAGATATAAAACTTGTTGTTTAAAAAGGTATTGGATAAATGGACACGTAAACCATTACAAGAAGTTTGTCATGAAATACTTTTGCGAAACATCTTTCATATTACGTCTCAAAGCATTTCAAGTATCAGGCATCTCAAGCATGTCGAGTATTAATTTTTCATTTTTTTCGTTTTTTGAAATTTTTAAGCAAATTTTTTCCAGTGTAATCGCTTTTCTAAGATTTTACATTAAAGGATTAAAGAATAAATGTGAAAACTTTCGAACTGATTTTTGATCAATATTCTGTAAGCAATTTTTAGTGCTTGCTAACAAGATAACAGTATTATTTTATTAGCCAGCTTTACTTACCGAAAAGTAAAGAAACACGAACTGACATCTTCATTCTTTTTGACTGTCTTCTATACTGTTTCTTTAGAATTCTTCCTGTTTGGAAAGGTCTTCAGCTCACCTTAGCGTCTTCCTGTGAATTTTCGTATGGATGGCCAGTGAGCTGCATTAAATAGAGGTTTCAAAGACGGGTGTTTATACCTTCAGAAATTGCAACCTCGAAAGCCATGAGAGCTGTGTGATTTATAACAGCTGCTCTATTTTTGCTGTTAGCAGAAGAATGTCGATTAATTAATACAGAGGTTTATCGTTCTTCATTCTGTTAAATCTGAGAATGAATGAAAAACGCTGTTATCTTTGACTGATTTTAAGAGTCTCCTAGTGTTGAGACGGTTGTCTTAAGCAGCTGGTCTTTCGTGCCCGATGTTGGTCCCACTTAGATTTCATCCCCTTTTAAATACTTGTAAGAACGATAAGTTCCTTGTACACCCCGTACTTTTTGCTCATGGAAAGAATAACAGAATATGCTGGCTGTATCTTGAATGTACTGGCTGAAAAGAATGCTTTGAAGATTGGTCTTTGGGCAATTAGATCTTCTCGATATGCATCTTCTTGATTCTGTTCTTGACCTACTCCAAGTTCCTTTATTGTTTTCCGCTGTCAAACTTTGTTTGCATGAAGTTGAGATATAGAGCAACTAATTCGTCAATGACTTCCAGTTTTATTTCTATCGAGACTGCTTATCGAGGCATTTGCAGGATAAAATCAAGTTTATCCCGCTTTCAATTATCCTAACTTTTCTTATCCAAATGCTCGTTCCGAAATGCAAGTAAAGCGCCTACTTAACCCACAGAGATTTCGCTGAAAGTATAAGCTAAAATAAACGACTTGATAGCCAAAGAAACACGCTCACAAGTAAATGTCTCCAAACAAAGACGGCTACGTAAAGTCAGATCTGATAAAATTCTACATCTAGAGAGTCAAAACAGAATGAGCTGAGCAAATTTTAGCAGATGAGTTAATCAAAAGCCTTAATGCAAAAGCAAATCTGTTCTGATTGCTAATCGAAATTGCAAGGGAAAGTTCAAGCAGTGCTCAATGAAACAGACAAACATGTTGATTTTCCTATGAATGTTCTGTTTTTGCTTGCTCTTCCTTAATAATGATTTAGTTGCTACAGTAGTGGTCGCCGGTAATATCACATAGGGGTATGCCTAGTTATAAACATCAACATTCAAGTTCCATCTTCAGTCCTGTAGTAGATAGGCGAGCTAGATACTTCCTCGGTAAGAGTTGACTGTTTTTTTAATCCAGGTTTATCGTATGACTCAATACCTTATGTCCAAAGGTACAACAGAGTCAAAAACCAAAGGGAATTCTAAATCGAGTTTTTGAGGCTTTTCCAATTTGAGTCTAGCTAAAATGCAAAGATCATACTACGCACCTCTTCATGCTCGAGTTTTGCTCCCTTAAAATCTGTTTATGGCAATACCACAATTGCTCATGTATTGGCAGTTGATGAGAATAGGTTTACTGACCATCGAGAGCATCATAAGATGGTCGAGGAGACAAGGAAGATGGTTGAGGAAAGAGGAGGTATTTGAGCTGCTTATACCGAATTGGTACAAAGTGGTTGTCAAAAAAATCTAAACAGCTGGACCAAATCTGACAGTGGGCTGACTTGTCAATACCATTGGAGTTGTCACTTGTCCTCACATTAAGAACTCTGCCTACTACGTATTGATCTTGACTTTTCTCGGGTATAAACCGATAATCATATGAAAGTTAATCAACTCAAGATAGGCAAACATGTCTCGTTATTATGATCAAGTCCATTCAACAGCTATAAAGACTGCGTAGAATTCGCAAGGTTCTTACGCCACAGGCTACACAGATACTGCAGCTCTTTATTTTATAGTATGCATCGGAATGGTATGCTTATGGTATGTACACAAAATGCTGCTGCACAAGCAATGGAATTACGTTGGTTGCCTATGAAGCGTGAAGAATTTCACAAACCAAATTAAAAAAAAGACGACAATATGGCTGACATCTTCTAGGTTCTTGTTTCTTTGGACACGCAGGACCTGCTTTATGGAATAATCGACCATTGCAAGTTACGGGTGCATATGACATACAAAATGCTTAAAGCAGACTTGTGTATAACCTAGCATATAATCTGTGATTTGTAAATATCCTTTTGTTGTACAGAAAATCCCTACAAAATTATATTTTGTAATTTTCCATAGCAGTGAGTTTCCAATCTTGTTAATGTCCAGATTTCACACCAGCTCTTAAGCTCTGTTTTACTTCACCTGTAAGCTATGAAACTTACAAGCATATACACATATAAATGCATACATATCCAATGCAAATACTGTCTTGCCTAACTGTCATATAGCTCGATGCCGTATACACGTAGCATAGATAGGGCAGTAACCACTTTAGTGCAGGGAACCGACGGATCAAGGTTGCAACTTAGAACCGTCCTGCTTTATGCATCAACGCGAGTACATACTTACCAATGCATATGATGAAATCCATTGCAAAATAAAAGGGTGCTGTTTTACTTTTTCATTTCAATTCGCTACCAAGCACAAAACCCTTTAAAAGGAAGCCATGCTATTAACTTATTGGCCTTTTATTTAATAAGCCTTTCAGATCATGCAAATAGGCATGCAAAGATCGAAATATTGCATATCAATTATTGAAGATGCCTAGGGATGATCACTGGCTTGTGAGCATTATAAATTGACACTCAGCTGGTTGAAAGCAAAAGGCATACTGTATTTTTGGGTAAAGCACTACAAAGGGCGCCGTTAAAGATAGCAGAGATGAGAGTTCCAAATCTATTTTTCGATTAGTGCAACAGCATGTTGTGTGCTCTGAAATCCTTAAAGTGTATACAACGACTTTAAGGCGATCCTTCAGGTCTGCTTTAACAGTTGATCTCGTTTCTCTACTGAGTTCATAGGTAAGATTGTTATTGAGTAGGATGCAAAACATGGTGAAGTAGTCATCAATGATTAATGAATAATCCAACTGCTTCAAAATGGATGAATGTTTGAGACTTTAAGCAATCTTCATGCTATTTATCGAACTACAATCCTAGCCAAAAGGTTAGTGGACTTGAGAAAAAACCCAATAAAATGCCAACTTAACCTCCAATAAAGTTATCAAAACCCCCCACCCCTGCAGCAATGTTGGTTTCTTGGAAAATAACGGCAATCAAAAGGAGAAGAAATAAGCGTATCCACATTGACTGTAGGGGGTGGGGAGCGTATTTGTTAAAAAAGTCTACAATTTGCCAGCCAGCCCAATAACTTTTGGCCAGGATTGTAGTCTTGATTTTCAAATCTCAATCTTTGCGTAGAATGTCGGCACAGCACTGTTACGCAATAATTGATAGATTTTAGCACGAGTTTGTTATCTTGATGAGGTAGTTTTTTCTTTGCAGTTAGGAAATCTATGATAGAAAGATTAAGAATGGTACCCAAAATATTCATCATCCTCTAGGCTCGTGACACCAATTGCCAGTTTTCGTTAGGCAAGAATCTTAGATCTTGTTGACGCCAAACCTTTATTATAAAATTCATAGTGCCGACCAAAGAAATATAAGAAGACGTATGAAGAAAGAGCAACAACTGGGCAGAAAATGTAAAAATGATTTGACCCTGCTTCTGTGTTCTGAAACTATTTGGGATGTTTTCCGATGCTTGGAAAGTCCTCTAGGGACACTTTATCGTGATATATAAACATTTTGAATGTTTGTCAAGGTTGAACTTTTCAAAAGCTGTGTGATATTCACTTGCAGAGTTCGGCAGACTTAACACCAAAAAGAAGGCAAATGTAAAGTAACAAGCAACCTTTACTCAACACTGGGCTATAATCTACTGCGTCTACGCAGCAGATACAGTTTGCATGAATAAAAGCATTCATCAGGAGATACCTATTCAGTATTAACAATCAGCTTAAGCAAGTCATTGATACCGACTTAGCTAGAGCCATGCGAATGAAATGCAGCGAGACCATAACACA
The DNA here is from genome assembly GCF_057945365.1 of Rhopilema esculentum. Classification (NCBI taxonomy): domain Eukaryota; kingdom Metazoa; phylum Cnidaria; class Scyphozoa; order Rhizostomeae; family Rhizostomatidae; genus Rhopilema; species Rhopilema esculentum. The sequence goes on along the minus strand of NC_142817.1, from coordinate 8,226,796 downwards.
AGTTTCTACACAGTAAACCCATTCGTTAGACTCATGTAGGACTTTTTCAATGGTCGATTACTGTTAATGGGTACAGCAATCAAAGACAAAGTTAGTACCAACCACAAAGCCACAAAAGGCTAGGTAAAATAGCAAGTTGTTGAATTGTCTCTAAGTGGCTATATTATAAAGGGTCTATTAGCTGAGTCAGCTTTGCATATTCATAATATTAGACGAATGAATGGACTGTTGTTAGCCATGAGCAAAAATAGATATTCAAATGCCATATGCCGCATGAATTCCCCAAAGAACCTTTTCCTTTGGATGCTGCTGTCCTTCCTAGACAATATTTTTTCTTCTTTTCACTTGATCGGTGCCCTTAATTATAGTGTTGGTGCAACTAACAAATGACCTAATTGATGATAGCTTAGCAAATATCATGCAAATCAGAAAAAGAAGCGCACTTCAAAGGGGGAGGGGGGTGGGGAAGTAGCTGAAATTGCCTTTGAAAACTGATAATAGTGTTTTAAGGTAACGTTTGTGTAAGAATAGCTTAGTGGTTAGGATCGTGGAGTACAGATTCAAGGGTCGTTCGAGTCTTTGGTACGACTCTTTCCAAGGGACTAGAACACTTTGCCAGCTCTCTGTAATTGCGCTCGTAGGAGTTGCGAGGTTTGGCAACGTCGAGAGAAGATCAGGACACCTCTCGATAAACATAGCTTTTCAATGTCGATAAACTACTTTTGGGAGCTAGGTAGCAACAAATAAAATAAAGTTGACCGAAAAATGAAGTCTATGGAACCAAATAGCTGGAGTCAAATGAATACTCCTTCCTCAAGCAAAATTGTTTAGAAAATCCAAACATCTGTGATTTGCAATCTACGAAGACTTTATTCTATCTTAGAAGTGTTAAAAGGAACTTGAATTTCAAGGTTAAGGTAGGAAAATTTAAATCTTCTAATTAGATGTTGCAAACTACAAACATTTTGTGACCTAGGTCATTTTAGAATTTCGTTAAGTTGTCTTAAAGATTTAATTGCCTTAAAGCTGCCTTAGAACTGCAAAAATGCATCTAAGCACTCTTTGGTACTAATAAGAGTGATAAATTAGATTTTACGTGGATGTTTTTTTTTAATTTTCATCACAAACAATGCTTTGTAATTAGCTGTTTGCTCATTTAGTGCATTGGTTGGTCTTTCATTATTGCAAAATAATGTCAATCCATTTACTTCAAGCTAATTAATAGACTAAGGATGGGCGTCTTGAATGAAACTTAGCAACTTGAAAAAGAAGACTGAAAAGATCAGTGCATGATTTTTATCTTATTTATTTTCATCTTATGAATTTTAATTAATTTTGATAAGAGAAAGAACTGTTTTTTCTTGATACTGTGTTAAAATTGTAAAAAATTGTGAATATATTAAAAAATTAAATAGTCATTTTTAAATAGCGTAAAGTTTCTAGATTTATCATAATTTGAAATGAAGTATCTTGCATTAATAAAGAGTTTTCTTTAAGTTTGACCCTTTGGGTTGGTAATGATGCTAGTTACTTTTCTACCAAAAGGCACTATGTTTCGACTCATTTCGCTTGCCATTAATTTTCCAATTGGTTGGACTCGCAATGGACCTATTGTTACGCATAGAATCGGCAACGTCAGACATCGCGCAGCCATTGGGCTAGCAGAGGCTATAGCCCCTCCACTTTTTTGCAATAATACGTTAGAAAACGTTTTTGAAAGTTTACTCTAACTATGGTCTAACGCAACATTGAATAGTATACTCCTAAGAAGTAGCAGTTTTTCTTGACTGGGAACCATTTTGTTCACTTTCTAGGTGTTTTTCTTGATGTTTTATTACCCCCAATCAAATTTCGTCTATTTTTATAACTATTGATATCTTCCCTGAACCAGATTGTTTATAAAACCCCAGTAGAAATAAGCCAGTATTTTCTAAAAGAGGCGTTTTCCGGCGTTCTAGAGGGTGTAGCCTCAAAAAAATTTCGGTCACGCCCTTTTCAGCCCTCCCACATTTAGACTGGTGCGCGGTCCCCCTGGGCAACGTTAGGCTAATTCTCCATCATAAACGCGCTGCAAAGCCTAATGCTTGCTCTGAACGGGTGACTGACAGGACATCGTGCCTTTAAGAAAGGTTGTTTAAGCGAGATTTAGTACTACTTCAAAATCTGTGCAAATTGTTAAAGAGTTTTGTGGGAGGTTTCATTTTTCAAGTTTTTTGGCTACAAAACAAAAAAACCTTCAAAATAATTAGAATTCTTTAAATCAAAGACTTAAATTTGTAAACTTTTTTAAAGTCCTTACTAGTTTTTAATATTTCTTGAATTAGGGAAGGAAAAATGACAGATTGTGAACTTGAAGAGGTACCCAAACTATCTAGGCCCAGAATTTAGTTTCATTTTCTCCCCTCCGTGCGCTTTTCATTTTATAAAAAATTGACGTACGAAGCTCTTTTCGTTCTTTTTACTATTTTGGTTTTGGATCGCTATTTTCCCAATATTTGCTAAATCTAGGGTTTTTTTCAATGGGTACAAATTATTCAGTACTCGGATATTGAAACTCAAGTGTTAAAAAAGAAGATACAACACGTGTTTTTTATAAGTGATACATACAATATCTAATTGATATCTTGGGAAAAAAGTACTAGATTTTGTTACTATTGTCAAGTACGGCTCGCTAAATTTATAAGAACGCTTACACAAATTTCAACTGACTCTGTGACTTAATTAAAATTATTGCTGCCAAGCTTTTATCTGGTAAATTTTGATAATGTTTCTATAGCATGAAACATTTAGAATTTCATACTCCTTTCTTTTCAAACTGTCCTGGTAATTTTTTCAACCTTTTTAATACTCTTTTTGCAAGCATTTGATAGGCTCCTTGCTGCTGCCTACTTCTTTCCTGGTGGCAAGAGATTCTTGAAGGATCCTTATGCTTAGTTGCCGTAATATTTGTTTATCGACCGGTTGCAAATTTTCTCGTGCTAGAGTTTGGACGTAAATCTGGTATTTACTTCACACTCCTTCTCTATGTTCCCACTGAATGGGATAAATTGTTGTCTTCGAAAAGTATCCTGAATTTTGTTTATTACCATTCACAACATAATACCGGTAAACAATTTTCATAAAAGATTAGCTTGATTATGGTGTCTTGTATTTGTGAGTTATTTTGGTTTCCTTTGAAACGCACAAAATGCAGCTTCATTCCTGTGCGCTGCTATCTGTTCGACCTTTGCGAATTTCCTTTGTATATCGTTCCGAAACTTGACCTAATCATTAATGCTTTGCAAACTTTATTCATGATCAAGCTCTTCGTTTGCGCAATATGTATACTATTGTTTGATTTCAGCAAATAATCATGGCATGCAAATTCATTTTGATTTTGATAAAGAATCTTAGGGTGTTATGTTATACTGGTATGCTAAAAACACGCTGTGCTATCATTTAGTAAGTCAACATTTCCGCAAATAGTAGGGTTGCTGGCTTGCTGCCTATTGTTTGCAAGATGTCAATTATTTGGAAGCTTTGTTTACCTAGGCTGCATTCATTGCCATATCTCCTGGCAGAGCTTAGCTAGCATTAGAATTAGGTTTGTTTAGCAATTGCTTCGTTATTTCCAATTACTCTTACTTTCTAAAATAATCTCCCACCTTAAGACGTTTCTTCATACAAAAGTTGTTCTTTACTATACAGGAAAATTAAGCTATCGCAGAGTCAAAATTTCGAAGGTTATTGTGGGCTGCTAACTCGGACAGAACAATGCAGCTGATCTCACTATTTTCTTAAAAAAAGGAAAACATTTTTAAAATATTTTGTTAGAATTGATTAACGTGTTCAAAAACCTGCCCGTGTGTACAAAACTAATTAATATGTTCAGACAAGTGAATGTGAATTTTTAATTTGCCAGAATGGTGGAACTGAAAATTGAAAGTAAAGTTTTGTCATAACAGATCGACACATTAAAAATGTGTCCTGTCCAGAGTGTCTTATTAAGGATGACAGCTTTAAACTTTTTTTTCTTGTGGTGTCACGATTGTTTCTTAAAAATCTTCAATCCATGACTGGCTATAACTTCATTTTAGAATTCCAGCAAATGTATTGGTCAGAGAATCTGAGCTATAATCATAGAAAATCCGTTCCTCTTCCAATACAAACATTTAAACAATTCATGGAGCTACTTGCAGTTTGTAAATTAAACAGCTGGATGAAAGAAATTTGGTTCTTTGCAGAAGCAGTCACTTTCCTGTCCTAAACTAAGAAAATCGACACTTTTAGACATGCGCACACCATTGGTGAGATGCTTTAATACAGACTTTCTCTCAACTATCAAGACTCATAAACTAAAATGTGTTGATAATGATGAGAGATCTAGAGGATATTTTTGGCACTTGCATCTCTGCCTGTGTAAAGCCAAAATTCCACTAGGCGGAAAAAGCTTTTATTGGAACTTTGAGAAAATTTCGATGCTTGTTGGATACGAATAACAACACATACAAAGACAGCTCATGACTTGTTCTAGACATGTGAAATTATTTGAAAAAACTTTTCATGGTCACGAAAACTTAGATCTCTGACCAGAGTTGTTCAGCAAATATCTTTCTGACTTTATCTTTTCTTCCTATCAACGATAGTTTTCTTTTCTTCCAAAGCAAATAGCGATATATACGAGCTTTTGCAGTAGAAGTAGACATCTCAAATTCACGGCAGCCATTTTAAATTCATTCAGAAAATGCTTTTAAACGCACAAAGCAAAAGCAATTGGAGATCAAGCATTCCTTTTCGCCGCGGAGAATTGTCGCATGGAAAATCGCCTCCTGCGAAATTATCATTCAGGATTACTCTTGTAGAGATTTCTGCTACGCATTCCAATCTGCCATATGGTCTGCAACACAGGCAATACATTGGTCGGTTTTGATCTTTCCCTGCATTAATTTTATATAAACGCCTGCCAGTTTTCCTTTTAACAGCTATATGGTCACTTTTGCAAGAGAAGAACCTAAGGAGTAGGATAAGAAAGATGAAAAACAGAAGAAAAGAAGAGAAAAAGTAGAAGAGGAAGAGATGAATGAGACGGAAGAAGAAGAATAAGGCAAGAAAAAAGGAGAAGAAAAGATAAGGAGAAGGAGAGACAAAATAAGTAAAGAGAAGGGAAAGAAGACGAACAAAAGGAAGAGAAGAAGATGGGCTAGAATGGTGAGAGAAATAATTAATAGCATACTGTTATAAAGCATCAAATAAGTGTTTGAACAAAACGACTTAAAATTCATAAATTTTATTTGAACCATGGAATTTTTACACCTGTTGTGGGATGATTTATAAGTAGGCTTTTAGATGCCTTGAGACTAATCTCTGAAAATTTGACGCATTTCCAACAGTTTTCTTGTACCTCAGAATGAAATGAAGATATCGCAAAGAAGATCACCTGCGTTTGTGTATGTTTGTGGGCAGGCACGTAAATAATAGGGGGGCGTGGGGGGCGTAACGCCCCCCCAAAGTTTGGAAAATCCAGTTACAGTTGGAAAACATAACGGTTGACTTGGAATTTTTTTCTTAAGACCAAACTTGTGAATTTTATATTTTAAGAAGTTTTTTATTTTAAATATAAAAATTCTAAACATTAAAATTCACAGGCTGAAGCTGACCCATCCAATCGTTTTCTATTGTGAATCCCGTCTCCACTGGATCCAAATTGCACACTTGCCCCGTTTTCTTTTTCTTTCTTTTTGACGGAAGTTGAATCAAATTACGAACAGGCAAGGTGAACTTACGGATAAGAAACTTGAAACTTACAGTTTGGAATAATAATACCCGCATTGATCAGAAAATATTAGAGTGGGAATTTTTTTAGAAACTACGAGTAGTTAATTCAATAAAAGATTAAGAATCTTTCAGTACTAAAAATTCTCAACGCTTCTTATAAAAAACGAGTTTATGCTAAACTCACCCTGTTATTTGTTAATGTCCTTGAGTCCTTAGCATAAATTCCTATGACAAAACTGCTGTGGAGCAAGAACACATTGCAAAAACTGCAGTAGAAGTATTTGATCAAAGAATTTCATCTTTCGAATCAGGCATATGCACAAGTTTATTCTCAAATCATCATTTCAATTGTAAAGAATGAAAAGGCATTTGGCCCTCTGAAAAGTTTAAAGGTAGTTTTCTTCGATCAAGAACGAAAATAAAAGGCCCAAATTCTTGGTGCTTCTATATCGTGAAAAAATGTATTTTAGATAAAATTGATCAATTGATCTGAAAGAATACTACTAATCATTAAGTATATCTAATACTGGTTTTGCTTAAATGTTGCTTTACTTCTTACAGTATGTTTAATGTTTGTTTCATGTTAATCAAAATTTAGAGATTTAGGCTTTTATACTTTAGGCTAATTATTGAGTAAAGATTTGGTAATTATAAAGAAAATAGAACTATGGTGTTCGGGCTATTTACAAATATCAATTTGGTAGGTACAACAGATCTACTGGTCGAATGAAAAATTTATCACTTAAAGTTGAAATTTTCATACTTCCACGCCCCCCCCCAAAATTAGCAACTTGTTTTCGTCCCTGTTTGTGGGCCGGAGGAGAGGTTGGTCTTCAAAAGAAGCGCGATAGAGTTTTTAAAGAAAACACTAAATGAAAGCTAGAGGGTTGTGGATGTTAAATTTCCCTAAATCATACAGACACAACTGTCAAGACAAATGCGAAGCATCAATTAATAGTGCACCTCTCACCCAGTCCCTTTTTTCGTTCCAGGAAACTATGCATTCCAAGAGCAGAGAAGATTCAAAAACTAGGAACTGTTTGTTCAGTATAGCAGAAGGTAATAGCTGTTCTTCTTTTTCTTCTTTCTCTCCCCTTTTACCCCATGTTTTTTTTCTTCTCTTTTTTACTTCTCTTTCTTCTTCATCCATTGCTGCCTGCTCTTCCTCTTGTTTTTCTCCTTCTGCTTCTTCTTTTTCTTCTTCTTCTCCTTCTGCATCTTCATATCCCTCCTCTTCTTCTTCTCCTTGCACATCTTCATCTGCTTCTTCTTCTTCTCCTTCTGCATCTTCATCGGTTCTTCTTCTCCTTCTGCTCCTCTTCTTCTTCTTCTCCTTCCGCATCTTCATCTGCCTCTTCTTCTTATTCTAATTTTCCTTCTTTACTCCTCTATCTCATCTTTTCCCTTTTTCTTTTTCTCGCACTCTTTCTTCAAATTCATACTTAGCGACGCTATCTTCTTCTAATCATTCTCCTCTTTGTTCTTTTTTCATTTCCTCCTCCTCCTCATTTTTCTACTTCCTGTATTATTTTTGTTCACTTTACCAACATAGTGCAAAAATGTTTTTTATGCGCGCGCATGCTGACGTGATTTACCTGCCCGCGAAAATTGTGTCGTTCTGTCCCGGATGCGATTGATATAAAAATATATGAGAAAACAAACTTTGAATTTTAACCTTACCTCTGCTTTATTTTTATGGAGTCAAATAGATAAATTATCTACTTAAGATACATTTATATCATTAAATTATGGCTTTAAAACCTTATTAATCTCTTCGTGGCCTATGCTTTACTGCCAAACTAAAGTATCCTATGCCTAGGCCTACTATTAGGCAAGAAGGGAAATATGAACAATTTAAAAAGTAAATTTTCAAGCGTTACCCAATTTTCCGCCTCTGAAGGAGACAATATACAAAAAAATTGAACTTTTGACTACAAGTATACAAAAATTCAGGATGCGGCATGGTGGAAATTTTTCACGATCGTTAATTCAAATATCGAACAAAACTTCCCATGTTGACCTTTCAAAATTTCGCTTTTGTTTGGTTTCCTACTCTTATAGAAAAATACCGAAGCGATTTCAAAATCGCGTTAAAAACAGCTACTTACATTCGTGACCAATCTATTTTAATGAAAAACTTCCATGAATATACCGCATATCCCAAAAAGTATGGCGGTTTTAAATCATCATTCAATCGCACCCATAAATTGACAATCCTAAAGTTAGGTATCTTTGCGGTGAAATTATGAACGTGACCCAATTTTCCAAATATGCCAACCAATATAATCTTATTTTTCGGGGCATGAAGATGAATCAATAAAAAAATCAGCGTGCGGCATGGTGCCGTTTTTGAGATAAAATAAATTTGAATTTTGGATTTTTTCTCCGTGGAACTGACAATATTTGAGGCATACTCACATGGTAAAATTTTGTATATAAAATGAGCCGATCAGGCTTTAAGTTCACTCCGCCATGCTCAGGTCTTTTGTGGTTGTGGTGACACAAAACCCTATAACATTGCACCTCCCAGGAGGCCTGGATCGGAATCAAAGTGTCACATGGTCGGTTGGCGGGAAAAATTTTGTGCGTCGCCATTTGGCCGCAGCTTGCAGGCGCAAAAGCTCTTTGCACAGCGGCTGCAAACATTTTTGCTCTATGTTCACTTTACCCTCACCATTCTTCTCCCCTTGTTCTTGAACCGCACTAAATTACACTAATTTGGATCCTATGCGTTCCTGCGAAGGAGAAAATTCAACGACAACGCTGCGAAGGAAAATTGGTTGTAAACACAAAAATCTGCAGGAACTTCTGTGGCTGCCCCACTCATCACTGAAGAAAGTTGTTTACGTGATCAAATATAAATAAAAATGGAAGAAGCTGAATATTTTACTAAAGATTTGTTCAAGGCTGCAAGAATAGGGGATCTTGAGAGAATTAAGTAAGCATGAGCAGTTTTTTGAATTTGGCCTTATTCTGTTTTTTATTCTCTTTTAGTGGCCTATCTATGCAATGCAATTGATCGCTATTTAATCAACAATTATTCGTCATATGTGCAACATTAGAGCGTATTCAACAACATTTTGCGCTTTCCTCCATAATTTGCTGTAATTTCAGTGCCTATTTTTGGTTACGACAATCCATTGATTTTACAATGCAATAAAGAAATCTTGTGAACTCTTAACCTAAAGAAGCTTTGTAACACAGGCACAGTTAAATCTTCCCATCCACCCATTTAATAAAGACTTAGATTCAATCTAAATAAATTAGCAGTTGCATAAAGTGAATGTTGCTATTGTACCAAGATCAAAATAAACCACAAAATGTTTGATATTTGCATACACTCAGCCTTTCTAACCACTGAAACGAAGAACGTTTCTTCACAGCTTCAGTTTCAATTTCATTTCATTTTAAAATTCCACTACATACAATAATTTCAGAGATTGATTTAAATAATAGAACTAAAAATACTACAATACAATAGAGAAACTAAGGAACAGCGAATATTTCCTGCAAAATAATTGCTTTAATGGTGGAGTTACCTCAATAGCTAAACTAATAGAGGAGACAACACCCAGTGGTGTAGTGCTGTCAAAATAACAAGGGGGGCTTTTGCACAAAATGTTGCAAAAAACAATAGGAAAAGTAGAAATTTGAAAATTTTTGGCATCAACAAGGAAGCAAAGCCCCCATGAGCCCACTAGCTCTACACCCCTGGCAACACCCTCTATCACTAAAAGCCTACAGTTTTGTATGTTTTTGAAAACAGTATGTAGAAATAAAAGTGTACTTTATGCCCAAGGTCATGCTCTCCTTACAAGGTCAAGCTCCCTAACTTTTAAAGAAGCCTCCTCTTCAGAAATTTTGAAAAAATCCCCCTTTTAGAGAGAAATAGAAGACCCTCAAACTTTGAGTGGATTCTGCTATCTTTAATGTTATGCCTTACAGAACCCTCTTATCAATGCAGGACTTTGGCAGAAGAGAAAGGCGTTGAGCTGAATATAAGAGATGAATGGGACAGTACACCATTGTAAGTTTTAAGCCATTGTATTCATCAATTTCTTATCAAGCAAAAGGTTGCTTTTGTTTTTCTCAATAATTCAGAAATCTCTGTCATTGATTTTCTGTTTGTTACCAACATAAAGACACTCAAAATGCTTTTATCGTTTTTCAAAATCCCTATGAACAGTAATGGAATTTGCCTCAAGACTGCAATTGAGATTGTGACAATCAGAAATTGGATGAGCCTGGTCGTTTTGACAATTTTTACCTTTTTCCCTAGCACTTTTTATGTATGGACCAATTCACTTATGTCTGAATTACTGATTCATAATACATATATGAATTAATCATGATGCAAAGACATTTGAGGCATATTCTAGTTCTTAATAATAAGTACAACAACAAAGAAAAGAGACATGATGCTTAACACATTTAACCAGTTCTTGTTACATCATGACAATCGGATAAGTAGACGAATCCGGTATTAGACAATTCCTTATTGTACCTTAGACAATTTTTCTTTTCCAATTGTCAAAGGAGAGTATCTGAAAAAATGGCAGACCATGAAATCTCGAAGTTTGCAGCATTACTGCCAAGTCTAAATCATCCTGTAACAATTGGCTTTTAGTAATGTTTCTGTTCCTTTGGCCAAACATCTAGTTATGATGTTCTCTTCTCGTGTTCCTGATGCAACTGCTCCTTTGTGGACTGATCAATGAAATGCATATGAATGAAATGTCAAAATATATGTCTGAAATCAGTCTTTATGTTATTGGCTGCAAAAAAATTGTTCCTCAGTAAGAAAATATATCAAAGTCTGTAGATGCACTGCCATTCTCTGTCCTACTGAATCTCACTTCAGTTGATGTGCTGGATTCACCACATCAACAAGTATCTAGGCAGCAACATGATCTGGCAGCCTTGCACATGCCGCAGCCCCTCTAATGTAATGCTTAGACCAAAAGATAGCAACTCAAACCTGTCTTTTTTAAAATCCCATTGCTTTAAATAGCTTTTAGTACTTTGCTTTCTTATGCCAAGTTTTTTCCCAAGGTACTATGCTTGCCTGTGTGGGCATGAAAGCCTTGTTGAATTCATGCTGAGAAATGGTGAGAAATATTATATGATATGATATAGCCATAAAGTAATAAATATTTCAGCTATCTTAATCATGGTTTGAGGAATTGATCTAAGGAAGCCAGGAAATGTATGCTCCAACCAGATTAATTACGTATCTTTGTTCAACAAGTGCCTCTAATAGATGAAGTTGCATTGTCATGCTAGCATTATTTTGTTTAAAAAAGGAAGCAAAATTTCAAGGAATTTAACAGGATTTTACCCTTTTTAAAATGTGTTATGTTTCAACTTCCAAGGAGCAAGATGTGAAGCAAACACCTTTGATGGAGAAAGATGTCTCTATGCAGCTTTAACACAGAAAATAAAAAAGATGCTAAAAGAATTCAAAGCTATAACTAGTGAATGTATGAAAAGAGATCAGTATCATGAGTTCCTCAGAAGGTATGCAATTTCACTGTCTTTTGATAATTTTCAATAGCTCTTTTACTTGCTAACTTGCTCTGTCACTGATTTTGTCCTAGAAATAATTATGCTCTTCTAAAATGTGTGATGACAGGACAGGCACTTGCATTTAATGCTATCAAGTTTAGTTCTAGTTTTCTCCAAAAAGAACAAGATGATCTCTAAGGGTAGCATGAAAAGTGGTTCACATGTCTTCACAAATTGACTTTGCTCTCAATTAGTGGCCATAGCTCTCAATGGCTCTTCCCATAATGTCATAAAAGTGTTTTCTTCAAGTTAAGAAAGGAAAATCTAAATATTGAGGCCTTGAAAATCCCTTTGGTGTAATAGTTTAATACCCATGCTACATGAAAACTAGAATATGGCTTCTTTAGTTTTGCTTGTCTCGATATCTGCTCATACATTTTCACAGGCTTATTTTTTTTCTCTGTTTTTCCAAAGTTGCACAGATAGAGCATCATTTGAAGATGTGTGCTTTACCATTGGGGAGGAGACAATCATTGCTCACAAGATCATATTGACTGCAAGATGTCCATATTTTGCCAATAAATTTAAAAACAAATGGAGGGATCGCTCCCTTATCACATTGAAAAAGAGTCTTGTATGTATCGTTCCAACGATCTTATTCAAATTTATGCTTCATTAAAGAGCCCCTTCTGCATAAATAGTTTCGTTTTTGTTGTTACTTTATAATCCTTTCTTTTGAAACGTGTTTAGAGGGTTTCTACATAGGACAGGCAGTAAAAAGGTTTCTACAAATTTCCACACAAAGCTCAAGTCTTTTTCTAAGAAAATCTTCTATAGACAGACCATACTGTCTTTGGTGGACTTATTTGAGTGCTCGCTAAAGTAGTAAGTATTGGTATTGCTAAAATATTGTAGACGGAAATACAGCAACAAACTTCTTGTATTCACTGCAGTCTTTGTTCTTTATAGTTGTGAGAATGTTGAGAAATAAGGCCTGGATTGATTTCAAAATCGTATTTGTCGAGTGGATGAAATTTAGGGTATCAATGTAACATTTTCTGCTACGTGGACACTTTCCTTAACTTTTCACCATCGGTTTTTTTTTCAGGTTAGCTCTGCAGCTTTCCGCAACTTCATTAACTACCTCTACTTAGGTTAGTATGTATTGCATTGCCGCTACTTGCTAGAGCAGCTAACTTTAATGCCAAATGCTTGCCAAGAAACCATTGAGTTTTCTGAATGCCATTTGAGGGTAATAGCAGGGACAATCTACGAACAGGTAGATGAGCATGGTCTCTTATTTTACGTGCTATTACGCACAATGAAGCCTTACGTGCTATTTACCGCAGGGTGCGTGCAGTATTTTCTGAAGAAAGGCAATAAAACTGCTGGCTCCTCACGGAACATTTGCTTAGAAGTTATACAAAACTTTATAGATGGTTTGTGAGAGCTTTGTAGAGTTATATGGGGGTATTAATCGTTACAGCATAAATTAATAAAGAAGATAGGCATGGTGCAACTCGGTCTTAAGCTTGTTTTTTGTTTTTTCTTGAAAAATACCTCTCAGAATTTTGTTTTGCAAGTCAGGTCTCTAATTCCGCTGATGCTGGGTTTTCATATGCGCGAAAGCAACTTCAAATCATTCTTGGATCAGTTTGCTCCTTTGAGTCCTTTTATCCCCATCCTTTTGTTTCTTGACTCTCCCATTATCCAGATTTTAGTTACAACTCGATCTATATTTTTCCATTTGAGACGTTAGATCGAAACTGAGAATTATTTGTGTACATTTTCAGATACTTTCGGTTTCATATGCTGATTCTTGCGGTAAATGTCCCTGCCAGTTTCACTAGAAACTAACCCTTATCAACGTCACTAAAAACTAGCCCTTACCTAACGCTAATTCTTTGTTTATTGTTTACAGGGAAATATTTGGTCCGTGATGCAACCACCGAGAGGGGATTAGGGTTCTTTTTAGGAATTAGCTATTTTACTACAGCAAGCAGAATTTTTTTATTTTCTAACATTATCGTTATTGATCCAGGGCCTTCATTTTATCAAAATATTGCACAGTTTGATTTGTTGTAGGCCGGATAAATATGCCGTTGAATGGTGTAAGTGATTTCACTGCGATTTGTAAACAATGTCAGATGTTCGATTTGGTTGATGAAGTAGAAAAGGCAGTGCATAATTTTCATATTTATGGTGAGTGTCGTTTTTTGTTTACGTGGCGAGTTTAAGCTTTTGCTTACATATTTTTATATTCCACTTGTGTTTAAAATCATGCATAAAACGGAGTCAGCTAGATAAATATGAAGTATGAATACGCTTAAGTGGCAATTTTAACGCCTTCTTGGTCACTCCATGTTAATTCACCAGGTAATATATTGGAAAGACGCCATACCTCTTAGATTTATCATCTAAGAAACCATTGTTCCTACAAGCAAGGTTATGCCAGTCCCCCAATTTGATGCTTATATTTATATGGTTTTAGTAGTTTTCCCAAAAAACTCTTAAATCCGCCATTTTGAATTTGTGCTCATGAATACCCTGGAACCTTTTTTGCGAAAACGTAAGTTTCTTTGTACCTACAGATTTGAAAATGTATTTGAAAATTGTATTCTAATGTATTAGGATTTCAAAAACTCAATCATAATAATTAATAACAGACTGTGACATGCTAACAGATAACAGACTGTGACATGCTAAAAATATTTGAATAACGAAAATGTAAAAAAGTTAAAAAACGTAAGTGATTTTTTCTCTTTTTCTGATTTGTGTCATAAAAGTGAATTTGTGCATGGTGAAACATCATCCCTTGAACCGTAAACTGTAGATACAAAAGTGTTTTAGATCTTATCTCATTGCTTTATCAGACGTTGAGACACTATTAATGTGCCTTGATAATTTTATAGAAACAAGCTTTCTGAAATATCGTGTTATATCAACTGTTAATGGAATTTTTTATTAGCTATAGGATGGGACTAATGGAAAAGAAAGTATGCATTTATTAAACGAGAAAAAAAGCTTACTGAAAAAAAAACATCAGTAAGTTGCACAATGATTGGCTATATGTTTAAGAGAAGCTATAGGAAACTTGGTGCAACAAAGTATAAACACATTTTATGTGTTATATTGATAAATAAACATTGAACATTTCAAACAATCAATCTACTTAACAAAATGTTGTCCGAAGCAATAATTGCTCGAAATCTAGGTTTGTCTAAACTTTTTAAATTCTAAGAAAATAGAAAACACAAGAAAATGGGTTTCGGCAATGCTCGTTGGTTTTCTTATAACTAAATTTTGCGGTAGAGAAATATGATGCAAATAATGATAGAAATATGATGCAAATAACTTCTTATTCTCTTTTCGCCCAGTTTGAAAGCATGATCTCTACCCCATCTTGTTTGTAATTCAGACACCACGCGCCAGCATCAGATCTCAATTTTTGGAATTACACCAAATTTATCATAAGATTGTGCTAGATTTGTAAAAATTATACTAGATTTCAAATCAAGGCAACCCTGCTCGAGAAAGAGACTAATGAATGCTCAGAGTATCAAAAGTGGCCAGAGTTGCAATTTGGCCTTTTTGGCAACCCAGTGTACTCATTCTTCATAAACAAAAAGGCAATTTAGATCCATGGTTTGATTGCAAAATTTCTTCAATTTGACAGTTTCTCAAAACCTCTTGGCCGTCATAAATTGCAAAATTGGAAAGGGTGAATGATGAAACAAAGTAAAAGATAACAGACAGTTTGAGATAAAAGCAAGTGAATTTTTTGTAACCCACAAAGCAAATTTTAATTACGGTATCACTCCCAATAATTAGCAAAAATTTAGCTCTTTTGTATACTGCGTTTAGCTGGCTGCATTTGGCTGCCAACCATAAAATATGTGGCTGCCAACCATTCAAAACAACTGGCAAAATCCTGAAGGTGGAAAGTCACAATTTATTCCCAAAATGAAACCACAGATGCTGGTGTAAAGTGTTTGCATTTGGTAGCGATAGACAGTGGATCAATGAAAACAATGATTCTTTTAAAAAATCAGAATTACGCCAGATTTATGCTAGATTCCAAATTATGCTAGATTTTATGCTAAAGGACGTTTTTTAGCCAATATTATGCAATATTACGCTAGATCAGGTCACACTGGCACCAGCCCACGAGGGAGTGGCTGGAACGGGACTAGCAGGCTTGCCCCTAAATTTTTTTACGGCCACGCCCTTTGAAACACCGGAAACCACTCCTTTCAGAAAATATTTGCTTTTTTCTGTCCTTATTCATAAACATAACGATTTAGAGAAGATTTCAATTAACATAAAAATACAAAACCGAGTTAGATAAAATACAAATTTATCTTTGACCACACAAGATAAAGCACCATCAAAAGGAACAAAAACGTGTTCCTAGCAGAACTGCTACTGTATACAGAGTCCATCTTACTTCAAAATGCCACACAACAATATCATAAAGCGCAATTGATTTTTCTCCGCATGTACTGAAGCTTCGAGCTCTTAAGTTTCTTGATTCTTCTTTATTGTCCATTTCTTATTTCTTATCGCAATTTTCTCATAAAAAATGAGTGCAATACACAATGCTGGGATTGGGCACTCACTTTGAATCGAAAAAAAATGTTTCCCTTTCTTTCTTAGGCGTTTCGACTGGTATTTTATGCTGCACTTTTAAGAACATGCATTATTTACAAATCCACACTTTTTACAATTACAGTTCCACAATTTTAATTTACAACTCCGCAAAGTGAGTTAAAGCCACGCTTATTTAAATCCCTGATGATATCGACGGGAATATATGCTACTACTGAATGCTGGACCTGCTTCGTTTGTCAGTCTTTAACAAATTTAAGTTTTCAAAATAACCTTTTAAATGAAGCTTTTTGACTACATGATTAAAAAATATTACCTATCGGGTCTTTTTAGACTAAGATATTGCCACAAAATATGGAGTTGATATTGCAAACGTCATCAATGATTGGGTATTCATCGCTTACTTTTCCATGGCTGCTGTATGGAGTGTCATTTAATGTTGATACTTTCGACAAACCTGCAAGAAAGAAAAATGACCACTCTCCTAATCGGATTATGATTAATTTACTTCTACTAATTACAATATCAATGTTTTGTTGATATTTTGTCGTCTCAGTTTTTTGTACTCATGGTCATAACATACCTTACCTATCACTGTGCGCTCGATATATGCGACGTTGCTTACAAACAGCAATAACAGCGAATTCGCTGCTATGATAGATGTAGCTTTTCTATGTCATCGATAAGCATCAGCTTTTTTATATTCAGTCTATTTTTTATATACAGTTTAATATTTGATATTTTGCTCTTAGTGTGGCTGCAGATATCTACGTTTTAGAGTATCTACATGAAATCCATCAGCTTATTTTTCATCTCCTTATTTCTGAGTACAAAAGCAGTGAACTTTTAGCCTGCGTGCAGATTCATAAATTTAAAAGAAGAGAGAAAGTAGAGTCTGCGCAACAGAGTCACTTTTCTTGTTCGCACAAGAACAACATTTTATTCTAAGCACTAGAACAACAACTCCATTAGCGTGCAATGTTTTTCTGTAATTTTATTTGTTCAAAAGAACAAACAGACCTATTTTATTGTCCTGATACCATTCATTTACACCCGAGAAGCCTGTGAACCTGTAAATCGGCTCGGCTTCGCAGACTCTACTTTTTCTCCTATTTTCAATTTTGACAACAGAGTTTGCACGCAGGCTAAGAACTTTTGGCTTCCAAATGTTAAGAGCAAGAGGTTGCCTAGTTTCCAACTAGAATCTCTTTTCATTGTTGTTCTTAATGTGCCTTTTGTTTTTATTGTCAGTTGATACAAAACCGGAATATGTAAGAAACCGCGTGTCTATGATAAGCATTGGCGACGGTAAAGATATTGCGGAGCTTCAGGCATCCTTTGGCAGAATAGCAGAGCTTTGTATGCATAATTCCCTCAGGTTTAAGGTATCTAATGCCTTTAAATACATCCTTTTCTGTACTTACCATTTTTTCATTCTTATCCTTTCATCTTCTTTTGTTCACTGTCAATCTAAACCTTCTCCTGTCTTTTGAACTATAAAAATATAAAATTAAAAAGGTATAAAATTTTGCTCCATCAATTTTCAAATTTTTGGAATTTCTTCTTTTTTGCGTTGCCCTAGCAATTCTTTGGCGCTGTCCCAGAGATTTTCAGCATATGCTTTGATGAAGATTTTTCAGTTGAAGGTAAACGACCATTCTTTCATAGCAAAATTGACTGTCTTGGAAACCTTGACTTCCACTGTCTCAAAAATATTCTGACTTTCTAAAGTAGTTTTAGAGAGATATACAGAGATAATAAATTATTGTTCAAGAGAGGGATTATGTGTTCCTTTTCATAACTGTATTTCTTCTAAAACATTGCAAACAGGTGCCTCCTTGATTAGTTCAGCTACTGAGAACGAGACTTTCTCAAGGTGCTGGTTCTAAAATTTATACAATTTCAATGCTATTATGTTGTTTTTTATTTTGCCTTAGTTTTGTGTTGATTATATGAAGTAACCTTTAAAAAATGGATGAATGAACATGAACATAGTAGAAACAGTTTATCGACAGCAGAATAATGTCTCTTAATAAGCTAAGAATATTGAAATAACCATTGTTTGCCTGTGTACAAGAGTATGTTCCACAAAAACAACCATAAACGATCAATTTCAATGAGATTAACTGCGTGGATGTAGATGTTTTTAAAATTGCAAATTAATGATTTAAATGTCACTGTTTTGTTTGACTGAGTTGCAAATTTCTCTCAGCTATCAATGAACATTAGTAATTTTGACTCGCGGAACTGCAGTAGCATTTAAAAGAGAGTCTTGTTTTCATTCCGGATTGTATCAGATATCACATGTATTCGTCCCCAATTTTGCTAAGGCCTGGGAAGAATGCATGAAAAAATTGAGAGTAAAGCTCTGCCCAGGCTACAGAGAACTTCACTAGGATTGTATCTACAAATTGCATGTTGGAGCATTAAGAATCGTTTCCCGAAAAACCTATTTTTGGACTTTAATTTCGTTTTCTTTGAAAACTTTTTACAAATGTTTTACAAATATTTCTCTGTTAATGTGCCGTCGTATTTTCAAAACATTAGGCCAATCGTGTTTTAGGCCAATAGTAGCACATAAGACTAATCGTATTTCAGCAGTTGAAGCACGCCTAGTTGAAAATGTATATTTCCCAGAATTTCTTTTGAACAACACATCGCTGAAAACCAATTTTAAGTGAATCGATTTTTTCCGTATTATATTTATTCCTTTTTATTCCCTCTTCTTTACGTAATTTTGCTCTCTTCTGTGAAGATTCCTGTTTACTTGACGAGGAAGGTCGACCGCCTTTCACAGATGTTTGTTTTAAGATTCGCGGATATGAATTCTTCTGTCACAAGGTAGTTTAATCAAATTTTGTAGGCTAGTTATGTGTAGGCTAGTAGCTTATTACTATGATTTAATAAAGATAATTCCATATGCTTATGCTAGTTAGTTGAAGAACTGTTTAGAAAATTGGCAATTTTCTAGTACTTATTTTGTAATGAATTCTTTTCTGTAATCTTTATTCCTCCATTGCTCCATCATGGTCAAGATAACGTTTTATTGTAATATAAGTTTTTATAGTTTTATGATAAGCTAAAGCATAGATTTTTGCTACTTTATTTGTCACTATCCTCTTTTTTCTTAGTTTAGCACACGCCTCATACCTTTCACCTTTAAGTTCTGATTTCAGCTTTTTTCTGCTGTCCCTCCAGCTTACTCCCTCGATACAGTACTGTTTAGAGTTGATATAACAATCATATTTTTCTAAAGGTATTTCTGTGCGGAAGGAGCGATTATTTTAAGGCTTTGAATCATTTTAAAGAAATCGAAGGGAAGCAGAGTCAAACACTGCTGGAAATTTCGTTGAAAGATATTTCAGCGGACGCTTTTGCGGCCGTGATCAACTTCATATATTCGGACAGATGCAAAGTGAGTTGCCATATGTTAGCTGCCATATGTTTCTTTGATAAAAACGATAAGAATTGTGTCTTTATTCCTACAATGCTTATATACTATACTGTCACCGGCACTCTTTGATAATGAATGTGTATTTTTATAGTTTGGTTAAGATAAAGGGTTAATGAATTGCATTTTCTGTTCGTATCGAAAGTTGATTAAACAACGCATCAAATTCACTTCTTAATTTTTTTTATTCTTTTATTCTATATTTATCTTTTTATATGTACCTTTTTCTTTAGTTTGATTCTTTAGTTTGTTTTTTAGATTTTTCGATGGGGATCGATCGAGTTAATTTAGCCTAAAAGCTTTTACTATCCTTTTTGATTGCTCATACAATAAATTTAAATATAAGCGAGGAAACATTACATGGTGTTGTCAAATTTTTACTAATATCCTTGTTGTTGTCGTGTGATCTCTACGTAACATCGTTGGCTACCAAAATTTCGATGCAAATCCAGTGACACTGGATTACTTCAGTGTTTTTTCCCCATTCTGCAATAGAAATATCAATTTTTTCTTGTTAAGATCTCGAAAGACATCGTTTATGAACTTCTGTATTTTGCTGATCTGTTCCTTCTCCCTGGGTTGAAACTTCAATGCGCTGCGTTCCTGGTAAATGAGTTGATCCCCGAGAATGCAATATCAGTTTTACGGCTGGCCAGATTGCATCAACTAGATCGTTTAGAAAGCCAGTGCTGTGAATTCATCGCCAATTACTTACCAGATGTGAGTAAACGTTTCTGCTTTCCCTTATGTTGTTTGGTCACAAACATGACGTAGGGAATATGAAACAACAGACACCATGGTTTCCAAATTTTATTGACTGGCACTCGAAACTTTTTGGAAATCTCTTTTTGAAAATTCTTTGAAATTTAGCAAAAAGTTAATCGATTTTCAAACTTAAGAAAGTCATTCAAGTTTCATGTTATTGAAAGTTATTGCGATAGTAATCAAAGTATCATCAAGATGTCCCTTTAAGAGCTTTTTCAAGTTTTTGACGTTCTGAATTTCACACTTTTTAACGCATAGACAATAACCCTGTCGTTTGTTGTTTCAAGTAAT
Organism: Rhopilema esculentum; assembly: GCF_057945365.1. NCBI lineage: Eukaryota > Metazoa > Cnidaria > Scyphozoa > Rhizostomeae > Rhizostomatidae > Rhopilema > Rhopilema esculentum. The sequence continues at coordinate 8,206,422 of NC_142817.1, read as the reverse complement.
GGATAGATTTCAAAATACTTGTCATAACCTTTAGGTGGAACTATATTAAAGTGTCCAAAAGTTTATTTTCAGTGCATTGTTTATATGATTCCGCTTTTTCGTTCAATTTTGAGATTTTCTGTCACTTGAGCTTTGTAATATAATTTATATTGTTTTATTGTGACGGTTCGTTGTAGATCATATGCCGCCCAGAGTTTTCTGAACTTGTCCTTGAAGACGCGTCAACCATTCAATCAAGAGAGGATACCGACACTATTCAGGTCATTGACGATATTCGTTACCATTTGGTGAAGTTTGCTTTACCGGGTTTGTGTCCGGAAAGCACTGACATGGACATCAACGGTAGGCTTAGCCTGTTAGACTCTGTTCTTCAAGAGCTCAATTTAGACGCATAAATCCATTTAATCTCGTTTATTTGCCACTCCATTTTTTCAAGGTGATCAACCTACAAGTCTGCGTGCATTTTGCAAGCTACCATACAACGATTTGTTTCCTAAAAGCGGCGATTCTTTATTTAGATATTACTTACAAAATATTAATTCTTGTGAGCTTGCTAGCAAAAGGTGCCTTTATTATTTTGATCCTGTACCACTTCACCATTTCGCAAAAAACGCCGAAGTTTTCTCCTTGTAAAAAGCAGCTACCTACGACTGTGCCACGTTTAGACTAAGAATTTTTAAATCTCTATGTTTGCAGACCTACAGTTTGAATGAATTTTGTTTGTTGACTTGAAAAGATTGATCATCCATCTTATGATTATCACGTTTTTAATCATTATGATATTCTATATTTGTATTTGCTCAGCTTTATAATGATCAGCATTATCTACAAAATTGTCGCTGATTTTATTTTGTGACAGTTGTTGCTGCTGTTGTTGTTGTTGTTGTTGCTTTTGTTGTTGTTGTTATTGTTGTTTTCGCTTTTGTTGTTGTTGCTGTTTTTGTTGCTGTTGTTGGCATTATGGTTGCTATTTTTGCTTTTTGTTATTGAAAAACTTGCACATGTTTATTTACAATGAAATGAACAGAAGGTTGTACGTTTGTACTTTTATTTTATTCTAAATTTATACTCTTTCTGGTATAAAAATACTAATTATTGTGCATTTATACTGTTACAATAAAAAAGATAAAGAGAATTGTCTCCAAACTGCCCTCGACCCTGACGATTTTGTACAGATTTGATAATTAGACAGCCAAACAATCCTTTTTAAAGCACACATTATAACACTAATAAAAAAGTTACAAAGTTAGTCACTTTTGTCTTGAAATTCTAAAAGTTACTTTTGTTTTGTTAATGTAAGTTGTATCTATTTCGATTACATCATGAGAATTTAGTAACCTAAGCATAGTTATTTACAATAGCAAAATTTCCTAAGATAGGGGTACTCATCCTGCACGCAATGTGGCTGGTTACCATAAAGATTTAGTCTACTTATATTTTTGTCTACTATCCAATCACTACCATTTCTCGCAACTTTTGCTTCAAATAAAGCCTTACTCGGTTTTACGCTAAAAACTACCTCATACTCTGCAGAATCTATGTTTGCGTTGGCTTTTCCGCCAGTAACAATACCACATTCATCACATTTAGAATTCTTTGATGTTCTTACAAATACTTGAACTGCTTCTTGGGGTTGCTTGAGGGCTGCCCGTTTTACTGAAGACAGCTCCAGTGTTTGGCACTTTTCCATTGCCTCTAAGTGCACTCCGATGATTTTGTCATTTATGTGTACAACCACAGCTTTTGCAGCTTCGATGACCTTTGGGTTAGTAATATTGACGTCTGAATATTGCAAGCAAGGACACCAATGATCTTGGATGCCAGATGACTTGCAGGTCCTTTTTGAAGCGTCGATTCTTGTAAACAAACTTTGTCCGCTTTTGCTTTGAAATTTCTGTGGATGACTTAATATTTGGCAAAGAGTCGCATGAATGTCAAAATGTGTCGTCAGCAGATTGGAGTTATGTTTTAACGCATCCATGAATTCTTTGTGTTGCTTTACTAATTTCGGTGGCAGCAACAAGGCCATAAATGGCAGCCTTTCTTCCAGCTTACCCTGGAGAGTTTCCCGGAAGCTACCAACTCTGGGGCCATGATCAGCACCAACAAATAATATTGTATTATCTAAATGTCCCCTTTGCTCAAATCTCTTCAGAAAGTTAAGAATATCTTCATCAGCATTTTCCACCGCATTCATGTCATTATGAAATAAATTTGAAAATATCGTGAGAGAAAATCTTAGATTTTCTTTATAGGCATCGTGAAAACTCATCGTATAGTTCAGGCCAACTTGAAAAGTTGTTTTACCACCAATGCAAAAGCCACTGTGAAAACTGCGTGCTGCTCGAGACCAGAATGGTCTTGAATAGTGGTCAGTTGGCTGCCGCTTGAAACCTTTAAGACGGTAATTAAAAGTGGCAACATCTGAATCGTCTTCAGAATACATTGTAACGTAATTTTGGGCTGAAAAGTTTTTAAACAAGAAAGGCCAACTATCAACAGTGGAACTTCCTGGCTCTCCTCTTCTGGCTTCTGGTAAATCTTCCTCCATTGCGCCTGTGAACATTGCACATAACTGGGCTGTTGTTCCATCGCCATTTATTGTATGTCCTTTTAGTATCACAGCATTTTCCTTATCTCTAATGAATGCCAATGTCTTTTGCAATTTTCTTGCGACATTGGCAGCAGACTGTGAATCAAAGAGTAGGAATGCAACGCTATATTTCAGGCCACGCCCAGCAGCGTTATTGCTCATCGATTTCTTTGCTGACAAAGGTTTAATATCAGCATAGTGTTCAATGATGACGGCTTTTTCCGTGGCTATTACCATTTCTATAAATTCTTCCTCAACTTTAATTTCAGTTTCGATATCTGTAGGGAAGGACAGGCATAGTTTCATTAAACTCGAAGAAATGTTTATCCAGCAAGAGTCACAAAAGCATAACTTTTTGAATGATTAACATGAGGTCGTGAAAATATGCCAACAACAATTCTGCATGTTTTCAACATTAACTAGTCAATTGTAAACTTACAGTATAACCAGGGCTGTAGAAGAGGGGGGCTCAGCCCCCCCCCCCTCTACTTTTTCTGGTTAATTCTAAAATATCATGGCTAATTTCTGCCAGGATCAAATCTTTGATCAAACGAGCATCAATTTTAACATTGCATTCACGTGTGACCTCAATAGTCCTATTGACTGCTGGCAAAATTTTACTACTATAAATTCTATATTTTTAAGATATTCTGCTCGAATGACAGGTAAACTTTGAAAAATGATTTAACTATAGAAAAAATGGAAAGGCAGAGAAATTAATTTTGAGGAGCTATGCAAAGGAAAACAACTGAAACGCTCATTTTGTATACAACATAGAGAAAGCTATATGACCCCCTCTACATTTTTTGGCACAACACTGCTGAGTATAACCATATATACCTCAAGTTCTATTTCATAGAGATACCTTGCAAACTTACTATGTACGGGTGGGAAGTCCTGGAACTGTAAATATCTGTTTGAGCTGTTGGTACATTTCTCGGTCAGAAAAATTCTTTGCTCCAGATCTTCTGATGACGTATTCACCGATAAACATTTCTTTGTGTCCACATGTTGAAAAATACTACCTTCAATGACTCTGTGTCTTGCTTTTTCATCGCCGCAGCCCATTTGCTTAATTTGGTCATCGCGGTTATCTACAGAGGCGGACAAATTTTTCAAGTGTCATAACATTGAAATATCTATATCAGAACAATTGATCACAATGACAAAAGTTTTGTTTTTCCCCATTCTTACAACCTCCCTTGTGCTGATTCTAATGACGGATAAGTCTCAGCACATATCTCTAGCCTCAGAAAATATCAGATTGTATTTGTGCTCATGCACGCCGGATCCAGGAGGGGGGGGGGGGGCTGGGAAGGCTGTATCCCCCTCATTTTTTGCTGAAGTATGATATTAATGTTGGGGCATCAAGGATAATGGTGAAAAACTATGATAAAAGATTGTTAATTTGTCCCCTCACCCCAAATGTGTCCCAGCGTCCCTAGAGCTGGTATGGCAGTATACGCTAAGCTTTTGTTAATTTTTCATTTTAATATAGGGATGTCAACTTGTTCATTCACGGTGGAATTTATTGCAAAATGCTCACAAGTTTCACTGAATGGGACGGTCCTCGAATAGTTAGAATAATAGTTTCCATTCTGCTTTGAATTGGTTTCCTGTTGCTTAATTAGAATGCCAATGTAGTCAATGAAACATATGGATTTTAATTGACAGTGGATAATTCTCTAGCTACTCATCATTCACCTTAAATTGCTATCAAAAATACAACTGCTAAACCAGTAGCCTAACAGCATTTATGTGCCACAGGCCCCATAAACGCTTTCTGATCACTGCTGTTTCTCTTACCCGGCAGCACAAAGCAGGTTTCTCCCTTTGCGAAATCCTGTAGCTGTCCATTTGCCAAGATGCGGACGTAATTTCGCGGATAGCATTCTTCTAGCTCTGATAGTTTCACCGCATCCGGCAGACGATTCGTGCCACTGTCCCGGCCTATGCCAAAATATGTTCCATTGGCATTTACAAAACATCCCACCATACCTTCAAAAGAATACAATATATGGTTTGGACAGAATACATTAGGAATTTATTCCAGAGGTGGCGCCAGAAATCTTCCGACAGAGGGGTTGGAGCTTCCGACAAGGGGGCTAAAATGACTAAAATAAGCAGTTTTCGTACGTTATTTGTCAAATTTGCTCCGACAATAACCTAAAATTTCCTCCGATGGGGGGACTAGATGCTTCCGACGGAGGGGCTGTAGCCCCCCTAGCCCTCCCCTGCCGCCACCACTGATTTGTTCGTTTATCCAATACACAAAGTCAGACGCCCAAAACGATTTGTTGCAACTGCAAGAGACAACTGTCTGAAGCGTTCAAATTTGACACAAAAGTCTCTGCGGTATGTCTTTGTTCCTACTACAGGCAGTTGAAACCTACCCGAACTATGCTTTACCATTGAAAAGGCGCATTTTCACATTTATCTGTAAACCAAAGAATAAGCCTTGAGGGCTGTTACTTATTTTTTCTGTTCTTACTTTACCGTAGAGCGCAAGGCAAAAATTTGATAACACTATATCCGTTCTTATGTTTTGGCTTCATCAGTGAAAAAAACGAAGCAACTTCTCCTTTTCAAATAACATTTCGCTCGCTACGTTTTGTTACATTTTCATTCAATCACTTCGTTTGCATTTTCCGTTCATCTTTGGAGTTATAATTTCTATCATTTAGCCATTAAAGATTCCAGTATGTCAATCTTTTCTTTCAATTTTGATTAAATCTTCATTCACAAGCAAAATGATTATGGATAGGATAAGTCTTAGTGGTTGGAAATGAAACTGAAAATGAATTGTTGTAAACGGGGGTAATTTCTAACCAGCTTCAAACAACTGCTGATATAACAACCAAAAACTGCTTATGGAAACTTTAAATGAATGGAATAAACCAATATAAAGGCAAAGTGGCCGATTTTCTAAATTTTTTAGAAGAGGGGGGGGGGTAATTTTGTTGAATTTTCCAAGTAAAGCAGAAACAGTCATGCAGTTGTTTACTTCATGCCGATCTTGGTGCAACAGGATTCCCCTTTGCTCAGTGGCGGCGCCAACTATTACAGAGTGGGAGGGTAGTAGGCGTGGTCAGTGTGACCACGCCCCTTTTGCCTCATTCCAGTGATTCGTCCCTTTCCTTGGGAATTTGATCTACCCCTACCCAGCGCTTTTCAATCCATTTTGAGAAGAAGTATATAGACTATATTTTCAGAAAAGTTGGGAGGTAATTACCCCCCCCCCCATACCACCCCTTGGCGCCGCCACTGCCTTTGCTCCCTAATAATGCTAGATTTCCCTTCGCATGTTCGTAGCCAGAGAGTGGAAAAGTCTATCATGACCTTGTGAAGGAATCTTTTATAAGAGAAGGGTTGCTGTTTGATGGGTTTGCAGTATTCATATGTTGTTGTTTGAAATTTTTGTTATGCTAATGGCTCTGATTCACTGCTAACAACACTCAAGTAGCGAAACAACGAGTATAGAGTCAGAGTCTAATGCAGAAGACAGGACACTCTATATCAACATAATTCATTGTAATTCTACCAACTTTTGTGCTGAAATGTGGCAAAATATGGAGTAAACTTAAGAATTTACTTTGAATGGGAACAGGTTCAACTAGGCAGGAAACATCGATAAACTGGCCTTTGCTAATGAATTCGACTTTATAAAAAGAAAAAAAACTGATTTGATTTTTTCAAATCATGAATGCATGGTGTTTTGATAACGTTTAAAACCCTCTTCTTTGCAGTTAACATGGAACATGGAACTCATGAAATATAAGTTGACGAAACATAACGAGCAGTTTCGAAATATTCTTATCAGATTTATGATATAAGTTTTGGAGAATATCCAGCAAAGTATGATATAGGTTTTGGAGAATGACCAGCAAAGTATGATATAGGTTTTGGAGAATATCCAGCAAAGTATGATAAAGGTTTTGGAGAATATCTTTGCCTGGCATAAGTACTTATTGAAATGGATTACCTACCTTTAGCTATGGGAGCTTGCTTGATCTTTTGTTTAAGAAGTTTTTCTGGTTTTGATAGGAATATTTTGAAGTCATCATCTTCCACCCTTCTTATGTAACGAAAAAACGCTGCTCTCAAACCATCAGCTTTGAATTTGAAGATGCCCTTTGTTAAAACTCCATGATCTTTTTTTCCGCAATCATGTGGTGCGCGATTCTCAATATATTTCATTGCTACTTTATCGAAAGGGTTCAAATTTGGTATTTCACACAATATCTTATTTTTGCCAGATTTTCCTAGGTTTTTCATTGGATTTTCCAATGTTTTTGTGTATAGCATGGCACTGTCTGTTGAACGAACCGCTTCAATGGCTTTGCTTAAATACGAAGATGCAAAACTAGATGCCTTTAACACCTTCATTGTTTTCCTCCACTGCTCCTTTAATACTGTGCTTGCCAAAATAATATTTTTCTCGAAATAATTTCCTTCAGAGAAAGGCCCATGTCTTGTCGATTTGAGTTTTTCATTCGGTATCAGCTTCTCGTTCGCCAATACTTCTGAGTTGTCAGTGTTCGCAGTAATACCTCCTTTTGCTAATCTCTGAAAACGTTTATTTTCGTTGTTCTCAGTGAAGTATTGCTTTGGTTCATGATGCAGGAGCCTTGGTTGCTTTAAAAGTATAAAAAAAGCAAAGATACAAAGTGCAGCTAACACTACGCGCATCAGCTTTTGACTTCTCATGTTCATGTTGAACCATTTTTGATTAGAAACGAACAGATATACTTTAAGTACTATTCTGTGATAGCAATCTGCATTGCTTTCGAAGTTATTTGATCACCTTAGCGCCCAACGACCAAGAAGAAGCAAAGTAGACTGCCTAGCAACAACTGGTCAATCAGAGAAGGGACCTTCAGGCTACGAAATCACCAGTGGGTTTCTGAATTTGATTGAACAGGTTCGTGCAAATGATCAAAAGTCGTAAACAATACGCTTGCTTGTAAGTCAAAATTTGTAAACAATACTACTAACAACCAACTTTAATGCAAACATATAACTCACACTGGTTTAAAATGCTCCCTTAGTTAATAACTCCGCAAAAATGTGAAAAAATCTGCATCCGAAAGCTATTTAGAGCACTGCAAAATTTGGCGCACATTAAAAATCTGAACATTGAATTTCTAAACAATCTTTGAAGTGTTCCTGCCCAAAATTACACGCTATATCACCTGAAGCGTGACAGGTTCTGAGACGGGACAAAATACAATTTATTTTGTACAAAAACTGTTGTACATTTTACAGAAGATAATTTTAATATGAAGCTGATCGTTTGTGTGTTTGACCGCAAATGAAATTTACAAAATGTGCTAGAATGACATTCGAAGTATGTAAGATTGGCAAATTTAATGTTTTATTGCATCTTGGGGTTTTTCAACCAGAGTTAAGAAACTTAAGAAACAACCAGAGAGTCTTGAAAATTGTTTTGTTAACTATCTAGACAATTACCGAAAGATACTAGCTCTGTTAGAGTTACATAAATGGGGTTAATACTATTACTGCTTCTACCTTATTTTATTTTAAAGGCTTTTGCGACTATTGTTTCTATTATTGAAAGGTTTTGATAATGGAGAAGCTGAATTGCTACTTATCAACTTTTGACTAAGTTATTATCTGTCGGCCCATAAAGCCATGGGCCCCCGGGTCAGTGACCCCCTGACCCCCCTCTCCTCAGCACTGGTCATGAGTCATTGTGCTTCGCATGAAGTTCTTGATCAGCTTGAGCTTACTGAACGAGCGCTCTGCAGATGCAACTGTCACAGGCAAGGTGCAAAATATTCTGAGGGCAGTGCAAAAATTATAAAAGTTTTCTTCAAGGTTGATCTTTGCTATCGGATTAAGCAAAGAATGTGGATCAAGTGCTTTCTCCTCATAATTAGCGACATGCACTGTTTTTATCTGCAAAACTTCCTTTTCAAGTGCCACTGGACTGATGTCATTACCGTAGGCTGCTCCGAATTTTATGCATGCATTGTGAGCCATCTCATCAGTACGCTCCAGATATTGCAAAAGGAAAGAAAAAAGATCATTAATGCGATATGCAGCTTCGTATCGTTTCAATATTCCTGCAACAACAGAATCTATAGCAATGTAAAGACACTTGGCGTTTGAAAGTACTTTCATCACTGCTTGACAGGCTGCTTTCAGGTTCATATAGTAATTGACGCTTACTTTTTCGCTTCGTTGGGAATTCAGCTGAAATATTCATTGCAGTGGCAACTAAAATGCTCTCCTGGACAATCTGAGACCACTTCTCGCGGAGCCCCTTCAGATCAGCCACAAGGCTGTGGAAGTTGGCAACTGCGATATCGATTGTAGCTTTTCTTGCCTGAATAACCTGGTTCCTTTGATCAATAGTGACCAGGATTTTAAGCCAGATTGCTGACATCGCAACGCATACAAAGGATGATACATATCTGATGGCACTGTTAACATCTGTTGTTGTCTTTGGTGTCAGATTTAATGCAAGAAGTTGCTGGAGTGCAACTCTGAAACCTGAAAGTTGAGCAGCAAAAAGATGCACACTTGCAACACGATCTGTCCACCATGTTCTAGATAAACCATGTAATGAGGAGCCAATGTTGCTTTGCAAAATCTTCCATCGCTGAGAGCTGCAGGAGTAGAGATTGTATACGGTTTGCACCATTCCGAAAAAGGTTACAGCTTCCGTGCACGACATTGCAGAGTCTACTCTACAAAGATTTAGGGAATGGCAAGCACAAGGAGAGTAAAGGCTCAACGGATTGACAGACCTGGTGTGAGTTTGAGCACCATTGTACTTGCTAGACATATTGGCTGCATTATCATAACCTCGTCCTTGACAATCGGCGATTGGTATATCAAACTTCTTGAGTGTCTCCAGAATCACCGAAGCAATATCCACTCCAGTTTTGTTGCAGCAATCAACAAATACCAGAAATCGCTTTTTCACGGAATATACGTCGTCTTCTCTGTTCATATACCGGAGAATGAATGGAGAATGAATTGCTCTGTGTGGCTTGAATCAGGAGTCCCATCCATCATGATCGAAAAATACTTTGCATTTTCGCGTTCTTTCAAAATGCAACCCCTGACTCTTGCATCGCAAACCTTTATAAATTCATTTTGTGATTGCAGGGAAAGGTAATGTGCTTGCAGCTGTTCACCATTTTGCTGGTAGGTCTTCACTTTTGAAATATGTTCTTGAAGAAGTTGATCATAATGTGCCAACAGTTCCAAGATTCCAAGAAAATACAAAGCGATGAACCGCGAAATGGAAGACCCCTCTCTCCAAAAAATATGGTCAAGTCGATTATCCTGCTAAGAAGCTTCTTCCATTGCTCTATATCAGACAAGAAATCAATGAGAAAACAATCTGCATGGAAGGCATTACAATGCTTTCTTGGAAGCACTAAACACCAGCCATTTTCTTTCACTTTTTCCCCTATTCTCGTGGTTGCAGAGTAGTACAAAAAAGCGGAAATACCTGGCCATCAACATTTCTTGGGAACTGTTTTGGTAATGGAACTGAGACCCCGTTTACACTGTCCCGGGACAATTTTGTACCGTTACGGTTCGCAAGTGTTTACACTGTCGCGGTTCCAAATTGTTCCGTTTAGCCGTCCCGTTTACACTGTACCGGTACGACCTTAATTGAATGGTAGAACAATGTTTAGAAGAAGCTGTATTTAGTCAACCGAGGCTTTTATTTTGCCGCCGAAGTCAACAATCTAAATTTTATTGAGAGCTAAAATGAAGCGGAAGGCCGATAAAAACTTTACTTGGACGGACGACAAGGTGGCTTTAATTTTCAGTGTTATTTTAGACTACAAAACTGCAAAGTCCAATGAAAGCTTGGACTGGGAAACAATACAATTTTGTCACGGTTCCAAACTTGCACGGGACAGTGTAAACTGGGTCTGAGAACCAGCTCGTACAATATTCTCAAGCTCATTTCTTGTTGGAGAGCCATTCAAAGTTCCAATATCGAAGGGCAAAAGTTTCCTTCCATCATCTATCGCAAAATTTCCTTCTGTGTCGACTTCTGAGTCTGAATTTCCCCTAGCGTCAAGTCCTTCCACTTCAGGGTCGCGTTGTTCGCTCTTTTCGGAATCATCGATGTGCTCGTTTTGTCTACCTTATCCAGTTACTTTTTTAACTCCAACGAGAACCTTTTCCGTTTCTTTGTCTCGTTTTCCTTTTTCGTTCCTTTTCTGCGCGCCGGATTTGTGTTTGCATGAGGACACAGTACTGTTCCTATTTCGCATAAATATCATTTGGTAAAATTATCAAGATAATTCTGACAAAAACGAATGATTACTAAAATATATTTTTCTAACGATGAAATATACTCATGCACGAGATATGTCGCAAGACTCATTAAAATTAAATCATCATTCTTGTCTAATTTGGATTCGGACAATAAAGTGACGTTGGTAAAGGTAACTAAACTTCCAAAGGGGTCACGATTCTTTAAGGCTTTGAGGTAAATATTGGATATACAGAGATTTTAAAGTAATAATCAATTTTTATGGGTCAAAATTTTTACGGGCCCCTTCGGGCCCCGGACCTTTTACCCCCTCTACCCCCCCCTTCTCGACGCTCCTGCCTGCCAACATCACCTCTATCGTACTTGCACACACATTAACCAATCGACCACTATCATCAACCATCAGTGGCGGAAATTAGGGGGGCTCGGCCCCCCCCCCCAATCAGCGACGTCATCGGAAAATTCGGACTTTCCTCGGATAATTGACAACCGTTTAACGTGTCGAAATTACTCCAAGAAATTGTTCCGAAAAGGAATTTTAAGCTAATCTAAGGGCGTAATTGCCAATTTTTCTGCTTGATATAAAAAATCATAAATGGATTGTTCTTCTTGCTACTTAATTATGGCGGGGTCAGCAAAGATTTCTAAAGAGTTCCGTCAAAAAATCAGCTATTTTTATCAAAATGTGCATTTTCTTTGAAATTATACATGGTCCGTGATGTTATCTTGTCGGAAAATCGTAGGCCTGCCCCCCCCCCCTCCCAAATGAAAGCCTGAATTTCCGCCACTGTCAACCATAACCAATCCTTCCACATCAGATTTTACTTTACCTGTTCTTCTTCCTGTGTGATTTACTGCATCATCTGCACCAAATGCCAATCTCTTTTACATCAGCGAAACCTCCCGTCAAATTAACAGCCGTTTTGGAGAACACTTGAGAGCGATGCAGATAGCAACATATCTAGAAATTTTAACTCCCCCATCATTCTACTGCCGCCATGTCCATCCTTGGCTTATTGCATGCACCGCAAGACGCCACCAAACGGAAGACTTCGGAGAAACGTTTAATTTTTAGCCTAAAAGCTCTTTATCCTAATGGTCTTAATAAACATTTTAATTTCCTTAAATAGTTTATATCTATTTCCTTCTCTTTTCTTACTTTCCTCCCATTCCGTTATTCAGTTTTTTTCGGTTGCGTCGCATCTCGCATTCTTTTCTATATATCGAATCTCGCCTTTTCTTTGTTCAGCTCGTTTCTTTTCTAGCCACTCGATAACGAGTACATGCTCGAAACGTCGTTTTTTAACAATCAAACTATTATATTTTCATTCTGGTACTAAATTTATTTGCTAACTATATTAGCGTTATTACATTTTTCACTGCAAAAAATCCAAATAAGAGGACAATAATTAAAATATGATAAAATGAACGTTTTCATTAAAAGAATACGCTTAGATTCGTCCATATATGAAGCAATCCTGGCTAGAACATTTACCTTTTTCCCAGATTCTTTACAAAAAACTTTAATATGTTCTTCTAATCTAAGTTGATGGTATTCCCAAAAGTTTAACATTCTTACTTTCTATTATAGTAGAACCATTTATTTGAATTTTAGATTCCTCTAAATTGGATCGATTGGCTTTAAATGTTATAAGCTTGCTTTTATCGCCATTGAGCACCAAAAAATTTCATAAAACCATTTATTAAGGACAGCTGCTTCCGATTCTAAGTCGTTAGTTAGTTAGTTCGTTCATATCAGTATTCGACAGCCAAATTGTATTATCATCTGCATAGTTGCATAAGTTGCTTTTGTTCAAATGCAGAAAAATATCATTTATGTAAATATTGAAAAGCAACGGGCCTAAGATTGATCCTTGAGGAACTCCTTGCTTTGTTTCCATCCAGTTTCTAAAATCTGAGTTTATTTTTACTCGTCGTACTCTTTTATCTAGATAACTATACATAAATTCTATTGCGTTATCGCTGAAGCCATAAGATTTCAATTTGGCTAGTAGAAGTATATGGGGTAAACAATCAAATGCTTTCGATAAGTCCATCAACACTGCACCAGCCACATCTTTTTTATCCAGGCACTTTTTCAAGCCTTCAATAAGTCGTAATAAAGCGTGTTGTGTGCTATAACCTTTTCTGAATCCACAAAGCAAAGGGAACAGTTTAACACTGTTATAATTGTAGATTTGATTGAACATTATTCTCTCAAACTTCAAACCATTGGCAACACATTTAACTTAAAAATTGAAAAGAATTACTTTTTTAAAGTAAAAAGATTTAATTTCTTATTGGACAGTCTCGCAGCTTTGAAATCTTTGTGAGACTTGCTAAAACTTTATCAAAAAGTTTAGTAACAGGCTCTGTCAATCACGACATTGTCAGTTCAGAAAAACATTTGCAAGCTCACATTCAGTCATTGGAGTGTCACGTTGGACATTATTGGCCTTGTATTTGGCGGAAAGTGGCATATTTTAACCCATTTTATTATGCCGACTCTTTCCCAGCAATTGGGGCACTTGAGTGTACCTGTTATCGCGGGAATTTTGGTCTTTTCATTCAACGAGAAGACGAAACATTGTTTCAAGCAATTGGGAGCATTATTTGGTCCCATACCAACATCCAAACTGGTTGGAAAAGAAGGGCTTGACGATTTGCGACACATTTTATTGGTTGAATTTCGATGCAATATATCACGAAGCGGCCGCTGCCTTTAGGCACATTGCAACTCCAAAAATTTCCGACCAAAAAGTTTGGCATATTTTTCAATTACAGTGAGGAAAATGAACACTTTTAGACACCGAAGCATAATCCCCGACTTAATTTGTAGAAAATATCGCAAATTGGTGCAAAGATAAACTTTTTAATCTCGCGTGTTTCACAGGTGCTTTAATCACCATGGCTCAATTTTCGTGTTTTTGCAAATGTTGATATTGTTCAGAAATAGACAAAGATCAAAAAATTTTCTTGCATTAGCTATTTTCAGCATCAAACCTTGATACATTTTCCAATATATTCCAAATAAAAAATCATCTTATAACTTTTATAAAACTCCCTGTGGCCATTTGAATTTTGGTTCGCTAAAAAATTTTGCTACAGTGCCGCAATTTCTGTCTCAGCCTGTGTAATAATTTTGCTCACTAAGTGTATAGGACCAAAATCAAAGGTGCTTGTGAATTGTATATTCAATTTCAATGCCGTAAAGATTAGCCGAAATTTCCACCGGATTTTTCCAAATAAATGTTATTTGCAAACGTAGGTCAATCTGATGAGAGCCTACAAGCCTACACCGGAGTTGTTTATCGAGTAGCTCTTCACCTTGGATTAAACACTTGGATTAAACGTTTTAACACTGTACGTAGTTATAATGCTTATTATACCTCTCCCGCCTTGTGGAGACAATGATATTCGGCAACATTTCACACGCAATGTTAAAAAAATGATTAAGACAAACCCTACGACACCATAGAAAACTTCAGAAAATTTCTTGGGGCCCCTATTTGGGGCCGGTGAGCGGATATTTCATACCAACCACATGTCATCCCCAGGTAGCCCCACGTGCGAGCCGTACCAACCACACCAACCACATGTCATCATATTTTAGTCATTGTTTCCCTGTGGACCTCCCGAGTGCTCCCGATCCCAAGAAATTTAAAGATGGACGCCAGAGGAAAGAAACCTAAAGCGCTGAAAGGCACGAGCCAATCATCATTGTCAAAAACTAAAGATTTCGTAGTAAGCCTGTACAAAGACCCGGCAAAATGGTAAGTCTAAAGACTTATTAGGATCAGTTTCATTTTCGATTTTGCAAGGATAAGCGTGCACTGCTTCACTTTTCGTAGGCCTACAGCAGGGAACTATGATTTGCAAGTATTTCAAAGTTTTCCTGAAAATGAAATTAGTGTTTATTACAACTTTTGTAAGAAATGCTGTAAAATATTTGGTTAGCACTAATGACAGTCTATAAAGAAAAGAAATTTTTGGTCTTTTTTGTTGTTATTTATTGGCCAAAGTATATTCAAAGCCTGACACACTCCAGTGAAAATACAAAATTATCACTGAGTTTTGATAAAACTGTTCAATGAAACTATTTCAGAGCGTTGAAACTATTTTTAGGATAGTGTTGCACACTGCCAGGACAGATGTAGGGTAAGCAAAGCGTGTCTCAAAATTTTTGTATTTGCTCTGGTCTGTCTTTTATAGCCAAATACAACTGCTGGGGTGTAAAAAAATTGATTACAAATTATTGACACAGTATAGTTTCAAAGGAAGGAGGAATTTGAAAAATCTGAGACACTTTTTGGTAGCTAAGGATCTGCTCTTTTTGCTGATATAAGTCAGATTTTGTTATCGCAAATGCAAGGGTACAAAATAGCTTTTTCGTACCTGTATGTAGAGGAATTGTAAGTCTGGAGAAAGTGGGATTTTACGTATTGCACTTGCAAGGTACAATGACACCACAGGGAAATACCGGTCAAGTCACTTAAAGCTTTAAGAGCAATAAGCCTGTTTAAATAAACACAGCCATACATGGGATACACAGATGTACCATGCAATATTGTAAATGAGACATTCAACCACAACCACAAGGCAACAATAATCTTCTTAACAGGTCAAGAGATTTTCAGACCTCATCTGAAAGTTTCAATAAAGAAATTATGAAAACCTTCATTTGCATGGGTTTTTTTCATTTTCAAAATTTCTGCTAGTTTCAAACATGGTGTCATTGTGTGTCTTGAAAGTTCAGTTACTTGAATGTGAACAGATCAAAAAAAGGATGTTTACATTCAGAAAACGTTACCATAACCTTAAATCATCTTGTGCACCAGTTTCAGTCTTGAGTAACTTGAGAATAGGCTACATATGGCATTTTGCACATTTGCAAGGGCTTTTTTCCGCCCATGGGGTTGTTTATAACAACACTCTCATTGAATGCACTTCGTCTCACTCTCAATAATCTAACTACCTACCGCTATATATTCATAAACAACGTTGTGTCAACATGGTTTTATAATTATCGTGATAAAAAGGAAATTTCCGTTTCGTTCTAAACCAAATGTTAACAAACTATAGTTTTACCTGTTACAACTAGCAATGGAAAAGGAAATGGTTGTGCAGGAAAGGAACAACAGATAGCGTAAAATAGCAAAAATGAGAATCGTTACACAACATTGTCAAGTGAGAAATTTGTGTTACGAATACATTCATTTTTTGAAAGAAACACGCTATAAGAAACGACAAGTGGCCATTCGGAAAAAAATTAAAAAAGTTTCAGAAATAATTCGTTTTTGCTCTTTGACTCTTCAACAAGGTAGAGATAAGCGGTTGGGATTTGTCAAAAACATAGAACCAATCATACACCTTTTCTGAACTCTCTTGTTACTTTCCATCTACATTTCTCCTTCCCTGTATGCTTTTAGGTTTGTGTTTACATTATTCAACGATTTTTATCAAGTTATTTTTTCGCTCTTCTATGCTTTTTTCAGATTAAGAAACTCTTAAGAATAAATGGGTGTTTGTATTTCCTATACCATTACTCTATACCAAAACTGAGTACTCCAAGTCTGCCTTCATTTCTAATAGAAAAGAAGTGTATTTCAGTTATTCTTTCTTGAATTTTTAATGTGAATCAACTTAATCTTCCATTACCAATTAAAAACATTGTCCTGCTCTTTTTCTTTTTTAATAAAGATGAGTTTCATTGAATACTACTCAATATATCTGTGTTTCTACACAAAACGTTGCCATTTTGCAAAAAACCAGATATCCCTTTTGTCATTTTAAGGAGTAGCAATGCACACAAAATGTTTACAAGTAGACAAGATAATTTATTTTTTGGCTTGTAATACTCAAATATGAATAGATAAACAACAAATTCTGCAAGTGCTAAATAGCCCACGCAGCCAAACCAGCAGAGGTTTTTTTTAGCCGACATGCTTTTTATTCCCGGAGAGGCCTGTTTTGAATATTCATCAAAAAATGTCTTACTGTTTAACCAGGCTACCTTTGACAATGATATAGCAACGGCAGGATATTTAACCACTTTAACCACTTCATTGCTAAATCCTGAGCAGGAATATTGAACTGAGAGAACTCTTTCTTGGTGACATTGACTTCCTGCTGCATTAGGAACATTCCCAAAATATATGCAAATTTTAAGGCTGTTGAATTTTTAAGAAATTTTTACTTTGCATGTGGGATACCTTGCATGTCCTAGATAATCTAGGCTTGTGTGAAGGCATGCACATGTGATCGCAAGCTTATATTACAAAGACTGAATAAGTGCACAAAATTGACTTTGTTTTAACATCATTTTATTTCCATGCAAACTTAAGGCCGTTTAAAGAGTAAAGGCTAGGCAAAATGGACTTTTATTGGCTGAAAAAATAGGAAACCTTTTATTTAAGCAAGTACAAGCAGAAAACTACTAAACACCTGGAAGCCTGTCCCCACTTTTTGCAAACTGGACTATTTGTGTTACTCCAACATTTATTGTGTAATAATATATGGTTCATTAAAAAATTTATTAGCCACATTCAAGCAGATTCAACTTATCATACTTTATGTCACAAATGTTATATTTTTATTTGACAGGGAAATAATAAAGCACACAGGAATTTTTCTTTTTGCTGTGTATGCAACAAGAGAATTAGCAGATATTGATCTTCTTGGTCCGCCCCCTGGCTCCCAGTAATTTTTTCAAAGGATCAAAATGACATGTTCAAAAAAGGTTAGTTCTTAACAAATGATACTTTTTGAGAATCTTTTTCAAGAATATCATACACTGAAGAAACATCTTATTTTAGAATGACTGTAATTTTTTGAATTACAGCCATGTCTGGTATCTTTCGAACAGGCCCTTCCCAGATATGCAGGCTACAGCATGCGCCAGGGTAAACCCCGAGCAAAATAAATTTGCGAGAGCTTTTTCCGCCTGCACAGTTTTTCAAACCAACGTTCTCATTTAATTTGTGCAGTTTAGCTTCCCAATATTTGTACTACTTAACACTAAATATCGGGGGGCTAGTAAATAAGGAAAAAGAGGTCTTGCACGTCTATGTCATGTTCCTCTTTTATGTTCCTCTTTTATCTCATTTCAAGGAGTGGTAATACAAAATTTAAAGGTTGTAATACACACAAAAATGCCTTCTTAAGGTGAATAATGTTTAAAGAATTGGCAAGGTAATGTATTTTTGCCTTTGTAAATACTCAAATATAAAAAGATTAACAAAAGTTCTGCAAGGGCTAAATAGCCCACGCTGCCAAACTGGCAAGAGCTTTTTATACCCTGCGTTGTTTTTTCCCGGAGAGGCCTGCTTTTGAATATGTTATGCTTTTTTCAAATTTTGGTACTGTTAATCATATTAATTAACAGTACCAAATTTGAATCTCTAGTATGATGATATTTGAAATCAAAGTCATAATTCATGTCCGCGATGGCGATCTCTAAAACTTATGTCCTGGTTTTTACTTATTTTCTTTTTTTTCACAATCTCTCTGGTTGCTGTGCTTACAGCATGTTCTGCTTGCAGTTCCAATACATATCGCAAAAGCTAGCTTACACACCAAAATATATGGAAAAGTTTCCGAAAGAAAGGCTTTCTGTAATCTAGTAAGCATATGATGCACGGGAACGAAGTGAATTGACGGAGAAGAGCCTAATGTTACAAGAAATGATTGTGTGAATCAGTCTTGGTAATATGAAATTATTTAAGGCATGCGATGGCTTAAAACAGAGAACTCAACAACTTTAATCAAGACCTGATAACCTTTGAAATGCATTTGAAGGGGTGTATTACGGCTTGAAAAAGCCTAAAATGTTTTCGCAATCCAAATAGTTGTTACAGAATTTTAGAAGAAGTTTCTTGAAAACAATCTGATTAAACGAAAATCATGAAAGTTTTATTACTCCGGTTTCTTATGAGAACGACATCGGATGATTCTGTTTTAGATTTGGTTTTCTCATTAATACTCTCAAAAAGGAGTAATTTGATCCCAAACCGGAGTCATTCAAAAACACTGTTCAAAGTTGAGTCATTCAAAAATGGAGTCATTTATTCTCAATTTAAAAAGGAGCTCAAGCAACGGATATGAGAACGGATAAAAAACATAGTAATTGAAACACCTTCATTTTCGTTTTGGCCAAAGCAAAGTGGCCCGGAATAATGAGAACAGTTCAAGAAAACGAAACTGGAATGATCTGAAAACGGAGACATAAGAAAACTCAAAAACTTTAGAGAAAATTTACAAGAAACTAGAAGAAAAAAGTGAAAAAAGAATGGTAGGTCAAAATGATACGCTGCGTGTGCGATAAGAAGCATATGTGACGAGTTTCAAGAGTGCATGGAGGCGTGCACGCCTTATATTACCAGGACTGGTGAAACCAGAATATATTGATGAAACTAAGATTTTGCATATAGAGCAAAACCATTCTAAGTTGTAAGTCCCAAGTTTCAATCTTAATACAGTGATGAAATGAAACTTGTATTACAACCAGGCATACTGAGCTTCTTTGAGTGACTGTAAAAAGCCATCATTACGAACTGATGCTTAGGCTTGCTTGAAGTATATTTCGTGCTTGAAAGAGGTGTATTTGTTTCCTTCCCGTTGATTCCCTCTCTCAAGCTCAAACTAGACTTGGAGCAAATCTAACTGGTGCTTAGTATTTTTCAAATGTATTTTGCTTTTATTTTTCTAAGGAAGACAAAAATCTACTCAAGAAGAAGAACCAGTATTTTGCTGAGATCTCTGCATCCAATTGAGAACAACTACTTCAAGTGTGAAAATTCTATGTCATCGCATAAATTGTTTTGCTCTATTCATATTTGTGTGAATTGCTGTCAGCAGTAAGTAAGTTGTCATATATTTGCTACTTATATGTTTTTTATGAAATTATTTCAGAAATGCAAAGAAATTACTATTGTTCCATTGTTTCCATCTCATTCCCTACCCCCATTTTAATCACTTGATTTGAACATAAATTCTGTCCTTTGATCTCGATTGTAATGATTAATGAGATTTTTTCGAGAATTTCTCCTTTTAATTCTACCACAACAGTTTTCAGCTATTTCCCAATCATAACTGTGCATTTTTTTCAATCGTTTAAGATTACCTTGTTGTCGATTTTGAATTTGGCTTTTTATCAAATAAAACATGAAATATGAACATATCATGTTATTTGTGACACTTTTTTGTTAATTTGCTTCAATATGATAAGAATCAAAAATTGAAATTTTCTTCTTGAATGAAAGTTGCAAACAATCTTTTGGTGGTACAAAACTTAAAAATGGCTTAGAAAAAGATATTTTCAGTCACACTGAAGCTTTGCGTCTGACAGTCTTCAGAGTGTAAAACGTCAGAACATAGATCGAAAACTGTATGTAAGGAAATGAAATGAATGAAAGTCGATTTTTAAAAGATCGGAAAAGGCCGGAGAAACTTTCTGAAAATGGTTAGACTCTTCTGAAAATTTTTTTCTTCTAATAACAGTTAAATTTGCTTCTATATGATTGGAAAGAACAAGTATTGAGTTTAGATTAGGAAAGAGAGTCTAAATTTTCGGACAAAAAACGACTTTTTAGAATGATCGATTTTGATAAAGAAGTAAGGCTAAGCGTCCAATTTTTCTGAAATTTTTTTCTCCAAAAACAGGTTAATTCGATTCTTTATGATCAGTACGGACAAGTAGTGAAGTAAGGCTAAAGGCTTGAAAATTTCCGGAAATTTATTCTTCTAAAAACAAGTAAATTGGCTTGTATATGATCAGCAAAAAGACCAATTGAATCTAGTTCAGAAATAAAAATTTTTTTGATATTGCGATTGTTAAGAAGAGTAGTTTTCAAAAATGTTTATTTGTTAAAACTGGTCAATTCGTATCTATATAATTAGAATGAACGCTCGATTTTTGATTACATGGTAAGGCTATTTTTTTGGTCGGCGATATTAGGAAAAAGCTAGGGAGCCTCTAGCTAAGCGCTAACAGAGGGAAAAAGAGGACGGGTTGGGAAGAGAGGGAGAAAATATCAAGCTTGTTTATTTTTCTTTTGAATATAGCATTTTTAAGTAGATAGATTTTCAATAAAATATTATGGCTATGGGCTTGCAAAAATTTCCGAATTTCTTCGAAATTATTTTTCTTGTATACAGCTAAGTTGGTTGGTATATAAGCAAAATTGAGGAGAATTGAATTGCACTAAAATTGCAAATTTTGCGTTTTTCAGAAGGGTAGATTCTCGATAAAAAATAGCCTATAACCTTACAGAAATGGTCAAAAAATTTCGTTTAAACCAAATAAAATGGAATTGAATTAAGTTTCTAGATAAAAGTCAATTTTTGAAAGATTTTGAGAAATAGATCTTCCACAAAAAATAAGGCTTACAAAAATGGTCGAATTTTTTTTAATTTTTTTCTTTTAAAACCAGGTTATTTGGTTCGTATACGAACAAAATTTAATACAAAATGATGTGTTTGTAAATAAAAGTCGATTTTTTAAAAATATAGCGTTATATAGAAGTATAGATTTTCATTAAAAAGGTATGGCTATAGGCTTACTAAAATGGTCGAATTTTTTCTAAATTTTGTTTCTTCGAAAAACAGGTTGTTTGTCTTGTATATCAACATAAATAAAAAGAATTGATTTCAGTTTTTAAATGAATGTTAATTTTAGGAACAGAAATAAAGAGAATTGATTTCAGTTTTTAAATCAATGTTAATTTTGGGAAGAAAAACATTTTCAGAAAAATAGATTTTCCATAAAAATTAAGGCTATAGGCTTACTAAAATTGTCGAATTTTTTTCGAATTTTTGTTACTTCTAAAAACAGGTTGTTTGTCTTGTATATCAACAGAAATAAAGAGAATTGATTTCAGTTTTTAAATGAATGTTAATTTTGGGAAGAAAAACATTTTCAGAAAAATAGATTTTCCATAAAAACTAAGGCTATAGGCTTACTAAAATTGTCGAATTTTTTTCGAATTTTTGTTACTTCTAAAAACAGGTTGTTTGTCTTGTATATCAACAGAAATAAAGAAAATTGATTTCAGTTTTTAAATGAATGTTAATTTTGGGAAGAAAATATTTTCAGAAAAATAGATTTTCCATAAAAACTAAGGCTATAGGCTTACTAAAATTGTCGAATTTTTTTCGAATTTTTGTTACTTCTAAAAACAGGTTGTTTTTCTTGTATATAAACAGAAATAAAAAGAATTGATTTCAGTTTTTAAATGAATGTTAATTTTGGGAAGAAAACATTTTCAGAAAAATAGATTTTCCATAAAAACTAAGGCTATAGGCTTACTAAAATTGTCGAATTTTTTTCGAATATTTGTTTCTTCTAAAAACAGGTTGTTTGTCTTATATATAAACAGAAATAAGGAGAATTGATTTCAGTTTTTAAATGAATGTTAATTTTTGAAAAAAAGGCATTTTCAGAAATATAGATTTTCCATAAAAACTAAGGCTATAGGCTTACTAAAATTGTCGAATTTTTTTCGAATTTTTGTTACTTCTAAAAACAGGTTGTTTTTCTTGTATATAAACAGAAATAAAAAGAATTGATTTCAGTTTTTAAATGAATGTTAATTTTGGGAAGAAAACATTTTCAGAAAAATAGATTTTCCATAAAAACTAAGGCTATAGGCTTACTAAAATTGTCGAATTTTTTTCGAATTTTTGTTACTTCTAAAAACAGGTTGTTTGTCTTGTATATCAACAGAAATAAAGAGAATTGATTTCAGTTTTTAAATGAATGTTAATTTTTGGAAGAAAAACATTTTCAGAAAAATAGATTTTCCATAAAAACTAAGGCTATAGGCTTACTAAAATTGTCGAATTTTTTTCGAATTTTTGTTACTTCTAAAAACAGGTTGTTTGTCTTGTATATCAACAGAAATAAAGAAAATTGATTTCAGTTTTTGAATGAATGTTAATTTTGGGAAGAAAACATTTTCAGAAAAATAGATTTTCCATAAAAACTAAGGCTATAGGCTTACTAAAATTGTCGAATTTTTTTCGAATTTTTGTTACTTCTAAAAACAGGTTGTTTTTCTTGTATATAAACAGAAATAAGGAGAATTGATTTCAGTTTTTAAATGAATGTTAATTTTTGAAAAAAAGGCATTTTCAGAAATATAGATTTTCCATAAAAACTAAGGCTATAGGCTTACTAAAATTGTCGAATTTTTTTCGAATTTTTGTTACTTCTAAAAACAGGTTGTTTTTCTTGTATATAAACAGAAATAAAAAGAATTGATTTCAGTTTTTAAATGAATGTTAATTTTGGGAAGAAAACATTTTCAGAAAAATAGATTTTCCATAAAAACTAAGGCTATAGGCTTACTAAAATTGTCGAATTTTTTTCGAATTTTTGTTACTTCTAAAAACAGGTTGTTTTTCTTGTATATAAACAGAAATAAAAAGAATTGATTTCAGTTTTTAAATGAATGTTAATTTTGGGAAGAAAACATTTTCAGAAAAATAGATTTTCCATAAAAACTAAGGCTATAGGCTTACTAAAATTGTCGAATTTTTTTCGAATTTTTGTTACTTCTAAAAACAGGTTGTTTGTCTTATATCTAAACAGAAATAAGGAGAATTGATTTCAGTTTTTAAATGAATGTTAATTTTGGGAAGAAAACATTTTCAGAAAAATAGATTTTCCATAAAAACTAAGGCTATAGGCTTACTAAAATTGTCGAATTTTTTTCGAATATTTGTTTCTTCTAAAAACAGGTTGTTTGTCTTATATATAAACAGAAATAAGGAGAATTGATTTCAGTTTTTAAATGAATGGTAATTTTTGAAAAAAAGGCATTTTCAGAAATATAGATTTTCCATAAAAACTAAGGCTATAGGCTTACTAAAATTGTCGAATTTTTTTCGAATTTTTGTTACTTCTAAAAACAGGTTGTTTTTCTTGTATATAAACAGAAATAAAAAGAATTGATTTCAGTTTTTAAATGAATGTTAATTTTGGGAAGAAAACATTTTCAGAAAAATAGATTTTCCATAAAAACTAAGGCTATAGGCTTACTAAAATTGTCGAATTTTTTTCGAATTTTTGTTACTTCTAAAAACAGGTTGTTTTTCTTGTATATAAACAGAAATAAAAAGAATTGATTTCAGTTTTTAAATGAATGTTAATTTTGGGAAGAAAACATTTTCAGAAAAATAGATTTTCCATAAAAACTAAGGCTATAGGCTTACTAAAATTGTCGATTTTTTTCGAATTTTTGTTACTTCTAAAAACAGGTTGTTTGTCTTGTATATCAACAGAAATAAGGAGAATTGATTTCAGTTTTTAAATGAATGTTAATTTTGGGAAGAAAACATTTTCAGAAAAATAGATTTTCCATAAAAACTAAGGCTATAGGCTTACTAAAATTGTCGAATTTTTTTCGAATATTTGTTTCTTCTAAAAACAGGTTGTTTGTCTTATATATAAACAGAAATAAGGAGAATTGATTTCAGTTTTTAAATGAATGTTAATTTTGGGAAGAAAAACATTTTCAGAAAAATAGATTTTCCATAAAAACTAGGGCTATGGGCTTACTAAAATTGTCGAATTTTTTTCGAATTTTTGTTACTTCTAAAAACAGGTTGTTTGTCTTGTATATCAACAGAAATAAGGAGAATTGATTTCAGTTTTTAAATGAATGTTAATTTTGGGAAGAAAAACATTTTCAGAAAAATAGATTTTCCATAAAAACTAAGGCTATAGGCTTACTAAAATTGTCGAATTTTTTTCGAATATTTGTTTCTTCTAAAAACAGGTTGTTTGTCTTATATATAAACAGAAATAAGGAGAATTGATTTCAGTTTTTAAATCAATGTTAATTTTGGGAAGAAAAACATTTTCAGAAAAATAGATTTTCCTTATAAACTAAGGCTATAGGCTTACTAAAATTGTCGAATTTTTTTCGAATTTCTGTTTCTTCTAAAAACAGGTTGTTTGTCTTGTATATCAACAGAAATAAGGAGAATTGATTTCAGTTTTTAAATGAATGTTAATTTTGGGAAGAAAAACATTTTCAGAAAAATAGATTTTCCATAAAAACTAAGGCTATAGGCTTACTAAAATTGTCGAATTTTTTTCGAATTTTTGTTACTTCTAAAAACAGGTTGTTTGTCTTGTATATCAACAGAAATAAGGAGAATTGATTTCAGTTTTTAAATGAATGTTAATTTTGGGAAGAAAACATTTTCAGAAAAATAGATTTTCCATAAAAACTAAGGCTATAGGCTTACTAAAATTGTCGAATTTTTTTCGAATTTTTGTTACTTCTAAAAACAGGTTGTTTGTCTTATATATAAACAGAAATAAGGAGAATTGATTTCAGTTTTTAAATGAATGTTAATTTTGGGAAGAAAACATTTTCAGAAAAATAGATTTTCCATAAAAACTAAGGCTATAGGCTTACTAAAATTGTCGAATTTTTTTCGAATATTTGTTTCTTCTAAAAACAGCTTGTTTGTCTTGTATATCAACAGAAATAAGGAGAATTGATTTCAGTTTTTAAATGAATGTTAATTTTGGGAAGAAAACATTTTCAGAAAAATAGATTTTCCATAAAAACTAAGGCTATAGGCTTACTAAAATTGTCGAATTTTTTTCGAATTTTTGTTACTTCTAAAAACAGGTTGTTTGTCTTATATATAAACAGAAATAAGGAGAATTGATTTCAGTTTTTTAAATGAATGTTAATTTTGGGAAGAAAACATTTTCAGAAAAATAGATTTTCCATAAAAACTAAGGCTATAGGCTTACTAAAATTGTCGAATTTTTTTCGAATTTTTGTTACTTCTAAAAACAGGTTGTTTTTCTTGTATATAAACAGAAATAAAAAGAATTGATTTCAGTTTTTAAATGAATGTTAATTTTGGGAAGAAAACATTTTCAGAAAAATAGATTTTCCATAAAAACTAAGGCTATAGGCTTACTAAAATTGTCGAATTTTTTTCGAATTTTTGTTACTTCTAAAAACAGGTTGTTTTTCTTGTATATAAACAGAAATAAAAAGAATTGATTTCAGTTTTTAAATGAATGTTAATTTTGGGAAGAAAACATTTTCAGAAAAATAGATTTTCCATAAAAACTAAGGCTATAGGCTTACTAAAATTGTCGATTTTTTTCGAATTTTTGTTACTTCTAAAAACAGGTTGTTTGTCTTGTATATCAACAGAAATAAGGAGAATTGATTTCAGTTTTTAAATGAATGTTAATTTTGGGAAGAAAACATTTTCAGAAAAATAGATTTTCCATAAAAACTAAGGCTATAGGCTTACTAAAATTGTCGAATTTTTTTCGAATTTTTGTTACTTCTAAAAACAGGTTGTTTTTCTTGTATATAAACAGAAATAAAAAGAATTGATTTCAGTTTTTAAATGAATGTTAATTTTGGGAAGAAAACATTTTCAGAAAAATAGATTTTCCATAAAAACTAAGGCTATAGGCTTACTAAAATTGTCGAATTTTTTTCGAATTTTTGTTACTTCTAAAAACAGGTTGTTTGTCTTGTATATCAACAGAAATAAGGAGAATTGATTTCAGTTTTTAAATGAATGTTAATTTTGGGAAGAAAACATTTTCAGAAAAATAGATTTTCCATAAAAACTAAGGCTATAGGCTTACTAAAATTGTCGAATTTTTTTCGAATATTTGTTTCTTCTAAAAACAGGTTGTTTGTCTTATATATAAACAGAAATAAGGAGAATTGATTTCAGTTTTTAAATGAATGTTAATTTTGGGAAGAAGAACATTTTCAGAAAAATAGATTTTCCATAAAAACTAAGGCTATAGGCTTACTAAAATTGTCGAATTTTTTTCGAATATTTGTTTCTTCTAAAAACAGGTTGTTTGTCTTATATATAAACAGAAATAAGGAGAATTGATTTCAGTTTTTAAATGAATGTTAATTTTGGGAAGAAAAACATTTTCAGAAAAATAGATTTTCCATAAAAACTAAGGCTATAGGCTTACTAAAATTGTCGAATCTTTTTCGAATTTTTGTTACTTCTAAAAACAGGTTGTTTGTCTTGTATATCAACAGAAATAAAGAGAATTGATTTCAGTTTTTAAATGAATGTTAATTTTGGGAAGAAAACATTTTCAGCAAAATAGATTTTCCATAAAAACTAAGGCTATAGGCTTACTAAAATTGTCGAATTTTTTTCGAATATTCGTTTTTTCTAAAAACAGGTTGTTTGTCTTGTATATCAACAGAAATAAGGAGAATTGATTTCAGTTTTTAAATGAATGTTAATTTTGGGAAGAAAACATTTTCAGAAAAATAGATTTTCCATAAAAACTAAGGCTATAGGCTTACTAAAATTGTCGAATTTTTTTCGAATTTTTGTTACTTCTAAAAACAGGTTGTTTGTCTTGTATATCAACAGAAATAAAGAGAATTGATTTCAGTTTTTAAATGAATATTAATTTTGGGAAGAAAACATTTTCAGAAAAATAGATTTTCCATAAAAACTAAGGCTATAGGCTTACTAAAATTGTCGAATTTTTTTCTAATATTCGTTTTTTCTAAAAACAGGTTGTTTGTCTTGTATATCAACAGAAATATAGAGAATTGATTTCAGTTTTTAAATGAATGTTAATTTTGGGAAGAAAATATTTTCAGAAAAATAGATTTTCCATAAAAACTAAGGCTATAGGCTTACTAAAATTGTCGAATTTTTTTCGAATTTTTGTTACTTCTAAAAACAGGTTGTTTGTCTTGTATATCAACAGAAATAAGGAGAATTGATTTCAGTTTTTAAATGAATGTTAATTTTGGGAAGAAAACATTTTCAGAAAAATAGATTTTCCATAAAAACTAAGGCTATAGGCTTACTAAAATTGTCGAATTTTTTTCGAATTTTTGTTACTTCTAAAAACAGGTTGTTTGTCTTGTATATAAACAGAAATAAAGAGAATTGATTTCAGTTTTTAAATGAATGTTAATTTTGGGAAGAAAACATTTTCAGAAAAATAGATTTTCCATAAAAACTAAGGCTATAGGCTTACTAAAATTGTCGAATTTTTTTCGAATTTTTTTCGAATTTTTGTTACTTCTAAAAACAGGTTGTTTGTCTTGTATATAAACAGAAATAAAGAGAATTGATTTCAGTTTTTAAATGAATGTTAATTTTGGGAAGAAAACATTTTCAGAAAAATAGATTTTCCATAAAAACTAAGGCTATAGGCTTACTAAAATTGTCGAATTTTTTTCGAATCTCTGTTTCTTCTAAAAACAGGTTGTTTGTCTTGTATATCAACAGAAATAAGGAGAATTTATTTCAGTTTTTAAATGAATGTTAATTTTGGGAAGAAAAACATTTTCAGAAAAATAGATTTTCCATAAAAACTAAGGCTATAGGCTTACTAAAATTGTCGAATTTTTTTCGAATTTTTGTTACTTCTAAAAACAGGTTGTTTTTCTTGTATATAAACAGAAATAAGGAGAATTGATTTCAGTTTTTAAATGAATGTTAATTTTGGGAAGAAAACATTTTCAGAAAAATAGATTTTCCATAAAAACTAAGGCTATAGGCTTACTAAAATTGTCGAATTTTTTTCGAATATTTGTTTCTTCTAAAAACAGGTTGTTTGTCTTATATATAAACAGAAATAAGGAGAATTGATTTCAGTTTTTAAATGAATGTTAATTTTTGAAAAAAAGGCATTGAAATATAGATTTTCCATAAAAACTAAGGCTATAGGCTTACTAAAATTGTCGAATTTTTTTCGAATTTTTGTTACTTCTAAAAACAGGTTGTTTGTCTTGTATATCAACAGAAATAAAGAGAATTGATTTCAGTTTTTAAATGAATGTTAATTTTGGGAAGAAAACATTTTCAGCAAAATAGATTTTCCATAAAAACTAAGGCTATAGGCTTACTAAAATTGTCGAATTTTTTTCGAATATTCGTTTTTTCTAAAAACAGGTTGTTTGTCTTGTATATCAACAGAAATAAGGAGAATTGATTTCAGTTTTTAAATGAATGTTAATTTTGGGAAGAAAACATTTTCAGAAAAATAGATTTTCCATAAAAACTAAGGCTATAGGCTTACTAAAATTGTCGAATTTTTTTCGAATTTTTGTTACTTCTAAAAACAGGTTGTTTGTCTTGTATATCAACAGAAATAAAGAGAATTGATTTCAGTTTTTAAATGAATATTAATTTTGGGAAGAAAACATTTTCAGAAAAATAGATTTTCCATAAAAACTAAGGCTATAGGCTTACTAAAATTGTCGAATTTTTTTCTAATATTCGTTTTTTCTAAAAACAGGTTGTTTGTCTTGTATATCAACAGAAATAAGGAGAATTGATTTCAGTTTTTAAATGAATGTTAATTTTGGGAAGAAAATATTTTCAGAAAAATAGATTTTCCATAAAAACTAAGGCTATAGGCTTACTAAAATTGTCGAATTTTTTTCGAATTTTTGTTACTTCTAAAAACAGGTTGTTTGTCTTGTATATCAACAGAAATAAGGAGAATTGATTTCAGTTTTTAAATGAATGTTAATTTTGGGAAGAAAACATTTTCAGAAAAATAGATTTTCCATAAAAACTAAGGCTATAGGCTTACTAAAATTGTCGAATTTTCTTCGAATTTTTGTTACTTCTAAAAACAGGTTGTTTGTCTGATATATAAACAGAAATAAGGAGAATTGATTTCAGTTTTTAAATGAATGTTAATTTTGGGAAGAAAACATTTTCAGAAAAATAGATTTTCCATAAAAACTAAGGCTATAGGCTTACTAAAATTGTCGAATTTTTTTCGAATATTTGTTTCTTCTAAAAACAGGTTGTTTGTCTTATATATAAACAGAAATAAGGAGAATTGATTTCAGTTTTTAAATGAATGTTAATTTTGGGAAGAAAAACATTTTCAGAAAAATAGATTTTCCATAAAAACTAAGGCTATAGGCTTACTAAAATTGTCGAATTTTTTTCGAATATTTGTTTCTTCTAAAAACAGGTTGTTTGTCTTATATATAAACAGAAATAAGGAGAATTGATTTCAGTTTTTAAATGAATGTTAATTTTGGGAAGAAGAACATTTTCAGAAAAATAGATTTTCCATAAAAACTAAGGCTATAGGCTTAATAAAATTGTCGAATTTTTTTCGAATATTTGTTTCTTCTAAAAACAGGTTGTTTGTCTTATATATAAACAGAAATAAGGAGAATTGATTTCAGTTTTTAAATGAATGTTAATTTTGGGAAGAAAAACATTTTCAGAAAAATAGATTTTCCATAAAAACTAAGGCTATAGGCTTACTAAAATTGTCGAATTTTTTTCGAATTTTTGTTTCTTCTAAAAACAGGTTGTTTTTCTTGTATATAAACAGAAATAAAGAGAATTGATTTCAGTTTTTAAATGAATGTTAATTTTTGAAAAAAAGGCATTGAAATATAGATTTTCGATAAAAAATTAAGGTTATAGGTTTATAAAAATGGTAGAATTTTTTCGAATTTTTGCTCTTGAAACCATGTTATTCGGTTCATATATGAACAAAATTTAAAACAAAATAAAGTTAGTTTGTTAATAAAAGTCGATTTTTGGAAAATATAGCGTTTTTGAAAAAGTTAGGTTTTGATAAAAAAGTAAGGCTATAGGCTTACAAAATTGGGCAATTTATATCAAATTTTTTTCTTCTAAAAACTAATTATTTTGCTTGTATATGAACAAAATTGAGGAGAAATAAATTCAATTTTTGATAAAAGTCGATTGTTGGAAAACATAGTGTCTTTTAGAAAGATAGATTTTCGATAGAAAAGTAGGTTTACAAAAAATGGTCAAATTTTTCCAAACTTTTTCTTCTCAATACACGAGGATTGAATTTTTTAAATAGAAGTTGATTTTTTGGAAAACAGAGCGTTGTTTCAGAAAGGAAAAAGTAGATCTATAGATCTACTTAAGATCTACAAAAATGGCCAAACTTTTTTTAATTCTTTTTTCTAAAAACAGGTTAATTGGCTTGCACACCCTTGCTTCTCTAGAAACGCCCGCTTTGAGTTAGCATGATTAGCTGCCCATTATTACACTTACAAATTGGGTCATCATTTACCCAAGGTTGCCACCTATCCAACCGATTAATATGTTTCTTTTAAAACGTGCATGTAAACATTCGATTATTTCATCCCACCTGCCATATAATGGGCTGAGAGGTGGGATAAATTTGCTCTTTTTACATAGGCCCTTAGAGAGACTACAAAAGAGCAGCCAATTGTACCGTGACAAAAATAAAACAGTATTACAGGGGGAATGTATAAAATGGTAAAACTTTTCACGTTTAGCCAGTTTCTGTTAGAAATTTCTTGCACCTTTTAGAGGCGCTTGCGGCGGTTTGGATCTGCTCAAGAGAGTGATTATCTTTGACCCGTTTAGCCTTTTTTCCACGTCTTCCATGAAAAATTGTTGTATCGCACAAACAGGATAGCTGTCTAAAGGCCTCTCAGTCGAACAGCCAAAAGCTCCTTGTCCATGCTTTCTCGAATTCTCTATTGTTCTGTAGCGTGACCGAGGGTCAAAGTTAGTCGTATTTCCGCTTCTCAGAGCTGAAAACGATTCATAAGAGCAAGTTCGTTAGAGTTATCGAAGGAAATATCCACATGTCTTCAGACAAGATCAAAATTCAACATTTTCATCTACCCAATCACAATGTCCATTACAAAATAGATAACAAAGATCACTAGTTGAATTTTAAAAAAAATCACAAATAAATCGCTAATTAATCAGAATCACAAACTTACATTTTTTACATTTTGAAGCCAATCTGAAAATTTTTAGCTTAAAGTATTTAGATGGGTCTAAATGGATTGGAATTTAACTTTGACTATGTGCATTTGTATGTTTGGTCAAGGATCGCAGGCGCAGGGGGGACTGTGGGGACCTTCAAGGATCGCAGGCGCAGGGGGACTGTGGGGGGCTTTCCCTCGTAAAAATTCAAAATGTACTTAAAACGATACTAAAGATCGTCTGCTCTTGGCTTTTAGTATTTTCAGCCTCAGCCCCAAAAATTGATTGCCCACACAATTGATAACAGTCCAGTGTAGTTCAGCCCTTCACAGACAGGTCGTTATTCGCTGCGTCAACAAATAATGGAAATGGACGGAAGAAAAAAGGACAAATTGATGTAAGCAACTGGTCGTAAACAGGGCTTAAAATTATTTTTAACGTTTTTGCAGAAACTCTACTAGTGGATTTGTGGAAGTAAAGTAGTGACGTCATCCCACTTGAAATTTGGAAGGAATTTCCTTGATTTGCCATCACAATGGACACAAACGTTTGTTGAGGATACAATATATAGAAGGGACAACAAACGAAAATCACAACCCACGTAAAAGAAAAATTTGACAGATTATTTCAAGTGTTTTACATCATGGGCAGCGACAAACTAAGCACGTTGGGCAGGTTATAACGTAATCTTGGGCAGGTTATAACAGATCGCAGAAGAGGTAACCCATAAAAATAAAGTCCATGCCCTAGATATATAAAGGTTAACTGAAAAATATATATAGATGTAATTTTACTAAACTAAAGCTTTGAATAGGCTAAAAGCACAGTTGATCAAATTATAGGTGCCAAACTATCTTATGCAGAACTCAGTGAAATCTATGTTGAATAATAATATAGATAGTATAATGTGTAAGACGTTTAATAGAAGGGAAAAAGCTGTCAGAGTTTCGTATTTAAACAGATAACAATTATCGACAACACCCAAAAAGAAAGCCACGAGAACATGTCAGCATAGCAAAAGCAAAACCTCTTTGGAATCAAGATACGGATGTTAGCGGTAGTAGATCCAGAGGAAGACAAGACAGCATAACAGCAATATTGCCAGCACTCTAAGTGACCATTTGGTGACTGTATTCTGGTCCTCAAATTCTTCAATTTCTTTAAGCTCTTGTTCCCTGTCATATTTCTCTTCTACGGTGGCCATTTTTGATTCGTTGTCAGTTAATACGGCCTTTGAATTGATAACGGAATCCACCGACATTTGTAATTTTTCTGCATGGAAAATATCATAAGGTTAATGATTAAGAAAGAGAAATCTTTCCCGTCAGAGACATAAAATAAATACTAAAATGAAAATTGCGGGTTTCAACAAAGCGACAATTAAATTTCACATAGACTGAAAGAAAAGACGCCTGTCACATAATAGCAACTTCTTGGAAGGGAATTATCTTTAGAAAGCTTTACCATTTTTATATCAAAGGATAATAGGTCGTGGCTATCTGTAAAGGAAAGATTTGCTTCTTTTCTATAAATTCAATCCTTTTTGAAACAAAGAGATCTAAAATTTCAAAACTCTGATACAAATGTTGAACATTTTCTGCACATATGTTTTTCATAGCATGCACTTATCACCCAGAGTTCTAGCTAAGAGCGTTGAAACAATTTACAAGCTTTGTATAAAAGAATAAATGCCATTGGCAGTATCGATGTAGGTCCACTAAACTACAACCCTTGACACACCTGTTGAGACGAAAGCATCTCATGCCAGGCATTATTTCAGCCCACCTATCCCCCCCCCATCCAATTCAAGGTTTTGGTGGGTGTGTTTTTATAGCTGTCATGTTAATAATGAACTGGTAATAGGGTATAAAATGTCAAGATTTCCCGTCTACAACAGTAGATTCCCCAATACCTAGCGAAAGCATTCAAGATTCAAGCTATTGCGAAAACTGAGAAGCCATTGTCGATGGAACAACATATCACATTCATAGTTACCTTCACCCGGTGACCCATAAGCATTCTTCATCTCCAGTCCACCTATGTCCGCATTAACGACATATTCCGCGGTTGATTTTCCACCACGATAACGAGGTTTGTTAAGCGTTGGCCACGTCAAAGCGCCTAGTGCTTCCAAAGGAACGGCTTTGGTAAAGAGGCTAAGAACGACCATTATAACAATACAGCAGACAAAGATAATGATTGCTGTGGGATGAAGTAAAAAATAACAATTAATACAGAGGAATTGTCATTATCCAAAGTTTAATACTAAGCAGTGCTTGGCGAATATGTCTTCAGTTAAAACTCCATTAACATTTGTTCAATCTTTTTATTAGTGTAAATTTTCGAAACTGAATTGAAAGGAATCAATAAGCAAATAGATAAAAAATTCAAGTTAAAATAAGTTCTTATTGTAGCAAATTTAGAATCTACACACCAACTTCAAAGTGAAACTATTTCCAGACGTGTATTTTCTGTGAGCATAGTGGCTATTTGATTGAGCATAGAAAATTTAATGGCTGCAATATGGAGCCAGCCTTCAATATAAAGAATGCCCAGAGAGAAATACAGATATCTTTTACAAAAATGATTTGGGATGTTAATCAAAAATGCTTATGAATTTAGCATCAATTTATGAAAATTAATTAACACAATTTAACTTGAAGTCCGGATAAAAATGTATTGATACAAATAAGTTCAACGTCAAAGCCTCTGCGATAAATTGACTTTGGCAAAATGCCCCTCCCTCCCTCTTCATTAAAGCTCCGTTCTCAATCCAAACTTAAACCAAACAAAGCTGAATACAGCAGGATTTTCTTATGACAGATAAACTCACCATAGTACATGAAGTGCAATTTGACAAAACCAGGGCGATCATCAATTTCTCCACAGTGAGGCTGTGGATAAACGACATCCATAACGAGGCGAGACACACCCAGAATGAGACCGAATATCATGCTTGAAAATGCGCCAACTTCGGTGAGGCCAGGCCATAACATTCCGATGATAAACACAGCACAGGCAGGCGGTGCAAGGTATGATTGAATAGTCTGAAGATATTTAAAAAGTTGTCCACCATGACCGCCTAAAAAACAGGAGTTGAAATTACAATTATTTAAACTCTTGCAGGAAAAGCATGCTAGAATACTTTAAGCTAACCCATCAAGAAAAAGAAATATGTAACGCAGTTTTTGTTACTGGGGAAACATTACTTGCAAGTTGCGACACTGCACCAAATAATGTGGTTATTTGAGATATACAGATGAGAGAAGGAGGACATATACTGATGGCTATTGGAAATAGCATTTTGGTCTTCTCGTGCTTTACAGAGCCATCAGAGAGAGATCACGGCCCTTTCTCAGAAATAAGATTTTTCGCAGCAATGTGACAACCAAGACGTTTTCCTGCCAAAACGCAACAAACAAGTCTGTTTCGTGATCCATTACTTGACATTTGAATGTTTCGACTCACTTGAAACAACAGGAATCCAGAGAAGCCCAATGACGACGAGACAGATAACAACAACTCGACCAACAATCAACTGCTCTTTCTGCGATGCTCTTGGCCTAAAAAGCTTCCATATATCCATAGTAAAAATCGTACTGGAGCTGTTGAATGCGGACGATAACGAGGACATAAGGGCGGCCATCATAACCGCCAACATCAAACCAACTGCACCCGCTGGTAGAATGTCCAGTACCAGCCTAAGAGAAATTATCAGCTTTTTAGGTCACAAAACAAACTGAATTAATATTAGAAAATAATCAAATCAAAAAAAGTTCTGAATTAGTAAAAAGGACGCATAAAGTAAGAGACCGTTTAAAAAGTGTTTTGACTATTTTGTGAGGGGTCAAACTGGAATTGAATCTAGAAGTCTTTTTTGCAACATACGATGCAACAATTCTACACGATATTATCATTTTTCTAAACAGCCTTATCACAGTATATCTTCTTTGTGTGGCAGTAAAACTTTTCGAAATAGTAATATATATATATATTAGAAAATAACAATTTGATCAAACATTCTGCCCAAGTTGAAGAACGATAAAAACCCTGTACGCTCTTAATGCCTCCTTCTAGCTGCTCAATGAAAGTATTGAAACAAAGTAGTGGGTTGAAATATTGCCTAATTTGAAGGACAGAAAACCCTTAAACGCCATATGCTCCAAGCACCCTCTTCAAGCTACAATCCCTGGGAAAAGTCTTTGAAACATCCAGTTGTGTAAATGCTTTTTTGAAAAGGCAAACCGTTTTCGGTAAAAAT
This sequence comes from Rhopilema esculentum, assembly GCF_057945365.1. NCBI lineage: Eukaryota > Metazoa > Cnidaria > Scyphozoa > Rhizostomeae > Rhizostomatidae > Rhopilema > Rhopilema esculentum. The sequence goes on along the minus strand of NC_142817.1, from coordinate 8,170,554 downwards.
ACCGACACTGTACCACCTCTCCCTCTCCCCCCCCCCCTAAATATGTTGGTTGCAGAGTTTCATAACAATCCATTGGACCACACTGAACCTCTTAACATTGTAGAAAACAACATTGCTCAATTGCAGCGACGGTGATGTGGTATAAAATATTCAGAAATATAAGTGTAGTGTACCAAGATTTTTGGCAGCATTGTAAGAAAAAATCAATTTAAAGCATCAATGGTAATACCTTGGGTAGGCACTGTTTGAACATCCATACTTATTCTGGCAATAAGCATAACAAGCTTCAGGATCCCCACATCCAATATCATCTTTGTACAACACTCTGCTTATCATTCCAGGCATAACCATAATGTACATTGGCAATATCTTTAAAAAGCCCGCTAAAATCGTTCCACCACGTGCGTGAGCAATGTTTTTGGCGCCAAGGGTACGTTGTACAATAACCTGAAAGAATTAAGATCAAACTTACTAAAAGCCTTCAAAAAGTCTTCTCTGTGGCCTTGAATGCTAAAGACATAAACACATAGTCATATGTTTCCTCAACTTGAATTAATTTCACTTAACCACACCATGAAAAAATTTATTGGCCTTGATTTGAAAAGGACATTAAAGGCTGGGTTACAATCAAAAGAATAGCTTTGATTGTAACCCAACACTTGATGTAAGATCGGTATACCTTGATATATCCAAAGCATTTGATAGAGTTTGGCACGAAGCATTTGATAGAGTTTTTCATTTTTAAACTACGTCGCTGTGGTATATCTGGCCAATTATTATCTTTGATTCGAAATTTTCTCACAGACAGAAAACAACGTACAGTGTTGAACGGAAAAGCATCTGATTGGTGGAAAATCTCTGCTGGTGTCCCCCAAGGATCCATACTAGGTCCTTTTTTCTTCTTAGTATATATGGCAAAACGACTAAACATTTCACTAAACATATCATTCAACTTTTGTTTAGTTAAAAGTTTAGTGAAATGTTCAGTCGTTCTGCCACCCTGTTTAGTGTTGTTAAGTCGTGTTGAGTGTTGTTGAGTAAAGTTTGATCCTGGTCAAAAATTTTTAACGTTGTTTAGTGTTGTTTAGCAAATTTTTAGTCGTAATGCCACCAATTAAACATTTGTTGTGATCGCGCAGGCGCTCTAGCTGTGGAAATCCAAAGGTTTTTGTCTGTTTTCGTAGGTTTTCTTGTCTCTACGTCACCCAAAAAGTCTTTATGAGACATCTGAATATCTCGTTGTATTTTTGTAAATTCTTATATCTTTTTCATGGTATCAATTGTATTATTAGTTTAAGTATTAAAGAATTATTATAGGTAATAGGTGCAGGGTTGCAATGTATTTTCATGCTCCTTGCGCCATCGTCTTGTAGGTTATTTGTTCGTAGTCTATTGTAACTTTTAATCGAATTTATATATATATATATAACTGTAAAAACAAATATTTGAAAAACTCTTTAATTATCTCGAGCACAGTAATTTTGAAAATATTTGACATATTTGACAATACGAGTCTGACATGTTTCAGACAAAGATAAGTAAGATACAACATCTGAAAAGTAGACATACCGTAAATCCTCGAATTAGCTCCCTGGGGGCTTATTTATTTTTGATATTTTTGGATGGGGGCTTATTCGAGGTGGGGGCTTATTCAAGGTGGGGGCTTATACCAGGGGGGGCTTGTAAAATTATTGCAGACATTGAAAATACTTTATTAAAAGACCTCGTTTATTTTAGTAGGAATTTCTTTATGAGCATTAAATTAATTACCACTAAAAGTATGAATTGGTTGCTGTAATTCAATAAAACGCCATTGGCAACCTCAGATGGCAAAAATCATCAAATTGAGGAGACCAATTCGAGAATTTACGGTAGCAGTGGGGGCTTATTCGAGGGAGGGGGGCTTATTGACAATTTGTAGTTCTAGGGTGGAGGCTTATTCGAGGGGGGCTTATTCGAGGGGGGGTTTACGGTATATGAGTGTGACAAACCTGATCCGTGCACCAGTACCAGATTCCAGTAACTGGTAAAGAAAACCAAATCCCAATCCAAGGGAATTCACTATCATCAATGGGCCTAAACATGTGCCCCCAGTGTGGGTCGACTTTATAGCAACCAGCAATTGTGGAATTCGTGGCTGTTGACATGTTTTTGGTGAAGCTAGTGAACCCGGCAGCAGTTGTCACAGCTAGCGTTGAAATGGTCGCATTGAGTGTTTTGTTGACTGCTGGCGCGGTTGTGGCTTTCAAAAGTGCGTAGGGCCTGCCGACTGCGTTTGGGTATTGCTCCCACAAAGCACTGATTCCACCAATTTTTGAGAAACCTGGAGGTAATAAGAAATAAAGGAAACAATGACCGATGATTGATCGTAGTGATTGACTGATGATTGACTGCGGCGATTCATTGATGATTGATGGCTGATTAAACGCTAATTACTGGCTGAGGGTTGATTATACCTTGACCGCGATGGCAGATTGGTGGAATTGTATGACTGCTAATTGATTATGATATCGAATTTATTGATTGATCGGTTCAGATGCATGATTGATAATAGAATGATGATGATGACTGATTGAAGATTAATGGTAGTTAGATATGATATTTTGTTTATTGATTGGTAATGATAACTGATAACTGATTAATTGTTGATTGAAAGTGATTTTTGATTACTGATTGATCGTTGAATGATCAATCAACTTTTTATAAATACGAGAGAAGAAACCTACCGACAATAGAGAGTGCGATGGCCCCACAAATCATGATGGTACATTGGAGAACATCAGTATAGATGACAGCAGTAAGTCCACCTTGTGAAAAACAAAAGAGGTGAAGGAGAATATTTTACTTGGTTATAAACAATAAGCTCAGAATATTTGAATAATTTTATTGCAATAATGCATTGACAGAGAAACATACGAATAAAGGCGCAACCAATCGAAATATAATATCGATTTTCTAAGCGGACATTGTCTCATCTCAGAAGTTTCTGAAATTGAATGCAAGGAGGTTGTCACGACGAATCAGCTACTAAAAGCTTAGATATGAAGGAAAAGAACTCCTTGTCTCTTCAGTACGCAGGTTATTAAAACTCTTCTTCGGTATAATATCGAAAACCTACGAACAACAGGGGAGGGAGTGCTACTTGCATATCCATAATTGTTTCTCAGACTCAGGACCTCCGACGAACGGGGGAGGAGGGGGGTAGGAGGGGCCACCTTTTTGAAACAACGGAGCTTTGTTCAACATCTTCTGCTATGATTATTAAAGTTAATTTGAGTGGAAAAGCTGGTCCTGCGTAAAACGTGTGAATAAAGAAAAATCCATGATAGCAGGCTGCTTGGCGGACTCCGAAGGAATTCTTGCGGCGAAAAAATCGATAAAAATGTATGAAATAAGAAACACCGCAATGCGACGAGAATGAGCAACATCAAATACGCGTAAATCAGTGCGAAATTACTTGCTGTAAACTAAAATTGTTTTTAAGGGAAGAAGATGCTTCTGCAAATAAAGGAAAGTAACAAGCTGAAACATCTCGAGTCAGCAGCATAAACATAAGAAATGTTAAATGTGAAATTGAGACAGTAGAAATTCAAAGACCTATTATTAGAAAGATCATTTGTATTCTAGTTTTGACAAGTTCATTCGGATCTTAGACAAGTCTTTGTACAAATGTTGAATTGATCAAGACTTCATGTGGGCGGAGGAAGCATCCAACAAAATTGGGACCTTGATTTACCAAGGTGATAACTTTTATCCTACTTGATTCATCAGAATATGATGCTTAAACCTGTTTTCAGCGACGTATACAAGTTATCGTCCATTTTCCTACTCTCGTTGACGGCAGCGTTGGAGGAATCATAATATTTGGCAAACAAATCTAACAAAATATCACCGACTGAGCATGACCCAAAGAAAGTGAACTGATTAAAATTTTCTATTGGAGAAAGCAAACACAAAGAAAAACCTTTACTGTGACAAAGTCAGGCGGCTTTGTTTCCCACTTTATTTGATAACAAAATTTCGTAACAGGAAACAGGTAATATTCGAGGAAACTGGTCAATCTTTTAGCGTTTTCAATTAAGGTTCAAGCAGTGCTCGCTTGCTTATATAATAAGCGTAGTTTTTCTACTTTGCTCTGAGCGCAGCCTTTGAAAATCGGCAACAAGCTAATTATTGCTGAAGCTTCAAGGTAATATCAAAAACATACAAAGAATCATCTTGCTTTTAGCATGGTGGGCCCCATACCCTTCCTCCCAATCCGGTAATTCACCATGCAGTCCCTGCGATCTGAACAATCGACTTTAAAGTTAAGAGCTGGATAAGACTGAGATACAAAAGGTAAATTACAAAGTGGCTGTATACATTCTTTTTATAAGAACAATTTTATAAGAATAAGAGGCCTCGAAACTGGTCAAAAGTTTAGAAAAAATTCAATTTTGAACAAAGTTGTTTTAAACCCTCTTAAAAATCTGAGCCCTTTAAACCCTTCCCCTTAAAAAGGATATGTCACTCACTTAGTGGGCAAATGAGGCCTGTAAACCTCTCTAGAGCACATTACGCACCGCGCAGTCATTGGGCTATAGCCCCTCCACTTTTTGCAATAATATGTTTGAAAACTTTTTGGAAAGTTTACTCTAACTTTGCTCTAACGCAACATTGGATAGTATACTCCTAAGAAGTAGCAGTTCCTCTTGACTGGGAACCCTTTTGGTTCATTTTCTCGGTGTTTTTATTTATGTTTCATTATCCCCAAGCTAATTTTATCTATTTTTATAGCTATTGATATCTTCTCTGAACCAGACTGTTTATAAAACTTCAGTAGAAATAAGCAAGTATTTTCTAAAAGGGGCATTTTCTGGCGTTCTACAGGCATTTCAGCCATCCCGCATTTAGACTGGTGCGCGGTCCCTGGAGCACACTAGCTGGCCACTGCACTGCTTACACCCTATTAATTCAAGAGTAATTTAAGAACACCTCAAGAACAATCCACCTTCAATTTTTTGAAAGAATTCAAGAACAGCCAGCCTGAACTACAATTGACCAGTTCTTATAAAAAAAGAGTGTGCTAATGCTTATATAAAACAAAAGATCCAAAATTGAAAAATTGAAGAAAAATAAAGGAAATATTTTTGATTCCAATGGTTTTAGATACTTTAGTACATACCAAGTAACGTATAGATCGCAGTAATAGCAAGAATAACAGCCGAGGACACGTAGATGTTCCAGCCCATTGCCTCTTTCATGAACACACCCCCGGCATACATGTCAACCTAAGGTGAAACAACAGAATTGAAATTAGACCCATATTACAACATGGCTACAATATTTGCAGAACGAATCTTCATTAGAATCCTGAATTAAGATCATTCCACATCCTATATGATTTTTATAAAAATACTTTGTTAGGCAAAATTTATTGATACGTTTTTCTCCTTGGGTTGAAAGTATAATTGTCTTCAATTTCTCTTTTCACAAATTAAGCACAACCATTTGCTAGGTACATCATTTGCTAAAGACAAGAGTTTGTGACACGTGCGGTGCCAATTGGACTTCCTCGCCTTGCCATTTAACAAAAATTGGCGAAAAAACTTCTAGCAACCAAACCACAATGTTCCAAATTTCTGTTCAATCTCAGAATCGATAAAGAACCCTGGATTACTAAAGCAAGAAATTCAAACGATTGGCCTGAACCAAGCCGTTCCCATAAATTCATGTTTTTTGTAATTAGCAGAAATGCGATAAGTTTTCTGCACTTACAGAAATTTTGGTCGTCACGTAGCTGAGTAACGACACAATGGTCATATAAGCACGCATGTATTTGCTCTGAAAACGCTTCTTCAAATATTCAGGCATGGTGAAAATTTTTGATCTCAGATAAACAGGAACGAAGAAGAAGCCGAGAAGAAGCAGAATCCATGATGCTTGCCATTCGTATGCCACAACACCAATTCCTGTTGCTGCCCCTGAGCCAGCTAGGCCAATGAAATGCTCACTACCAATGTTACTTGCAAACAAGCTGCCACCAACCTAGGAAAATAAATATGTGGTGACGTCATTAGTTTAAAAACAAGAGCTATGTCATATTCTTTCTTAAATTTTGAAATAAATTTATTGCTAGGAAAGCCAGAGTAGACTAGGGTTAAAATGTGACAACATAAAAGTTTGTTTCAGTACCTAAATTTACCGAGTGGCCTCATTTTTATTTAAAGATGTTTAATTGGTTTTGGTTTGGTTTACGGAATTAAGAACCAAGACCAAATTACAGTGTCTTCAAAGGTACAGGGAATGCATCCGTTTGGCTGTAGCTCACCCAATATTATTCAGATCCGATAATTATCATACTTTTGTCTATTATACTTTGCTTCTCAGATAACATGATTGAAATACAAAAATTGAATGATAGATTATTGTGATTCATCACTTTTCAACATTAAGCGATTGCAAACAGTATATGGAGACCAAAATTTCTATAAAGATGTAATTTCTGCAAGTAGGTGCGAGACCTTAAGTACAATCCCGGACAAAAATAATCGAGAATATCCAGAGAAAGTTGATATTTTCTCTTTCCTTTGGAAATAACTTCCTCCTTCCCCAATTCAATGTTGAATGCATGAATTTGAAGGAAAATGATACTTTACAATCCAATTTGAAGGGAAAATGACAGAACAACAAATCTAACATTGATTCGGGGGGATGGGGGTCCGTATTTACAGAGGCAACGTAAAGTAGAAAATTGCAAAAATTGCATTTTGTCTCGACAATTTTGTCCGGGATGACCTCTAGAAGAAAACTCAGACTTTCCGATAATCATTCTCGCTCAGTTGGTCACTCAGATTTAGTTTTTAAGTCTGTTCATATAATACCATTTTCAAATACGGTACCATGTTATACCAAGTTAGCCTTGCTTTTTTTAGGGAGAACTTATATGCTACGAAATGAAAATGGTATCGTGGAAATGAATAAGATTTGAATACGTATTGAAAAAGAGGCTGCCTTTTGCTTTAAACATTGGACTCCTCTTTCTCCAGTTCGTCTTATCGAGACTGCATATCAATTCTTCATTTTGGGATATGTTCCTACTATATATTGTTCACGATTTCCAACTCCTCATCAAGTACGTAGAAGCAAGGGGTAGGTGTGGAAGGGGGGATGTTACACCCTCTAATCTTTGAAATTCTTTGAATTTGTAGGAAAATTTGAGAGTAATCAGAACCTTGTAATGTGAGTGCCTGTTTACGTCGGATCTTCTCAATCACGATAAATCACGATAAACAAGTTGCAACTTGCAAACTCGTATCACTGTCTCAGCAGAGGACGGGGGGTTCTTTCAGAGAATTTCTAAGGAGGAAAGATCTCAGATCTCAGAAATTGCACGAAGTAGCATTACGTAGCAGTACGTACTGTGGTAAAATAAAGGATTTATTGTAAATTTATTATCAGGTACTGTGCTTTAGGAATTTTAGATTGAATTTTTAATTGGGGATAACTGAATTCGCATTCACTTAATTCTAGTATAAACAGGGTAAACAAAACAGTACAGTAATATCTAATTGATAAGATTGATAACATGTGAGTTTACAGGAAATGGAAAGCGGATACCAGGATTGCATTTGACCTCATAATATCAGTGATGTCACACGGTGTCCATACGATTTTCTGGAGAGGGGCTCCTTAAGTTATAAAACTTAGTAGAAATTCCTGGCGCGCCTGAGTAGTTTTCTTGCCATGTACGGGTGGCTTGTCGGAAAATTGACAGACTTGTCGGCAAACAAAGGATGGCTCACCCACTTTGTACCAACTTTGTCTGCAAATTGGACCTGAGCACCCCCTAGGCACAATAGCCAGACACGGACTGTCTGAGCTCCAGCAAAACCAGAATTAATTAAAAATCTGTAGCTAAGCAAAACCACACAAGAACAATAACTAGCACAACTTCTGTCCGGGCCGTCGCGAGGCAAGCCTCGTTGGGGAGTGTGGACTACAAACACTGATCTATAAAAAATACTGGATTGAGCTTCCTATTGTCTTGAAACACCAAAGTTTGAAGCCCATTCAATTTCTAAAGGAAGAGGGCCCCAAACAATAGCGGGAAGCCATTCCTCAAAACCAATACTTCAACGATATGGATATGCAAGAGCTGCAATGCTGTGTGTATGATTGCTGAAAAAGGACAAGGCCAAAGCAGCTGAATCATTCCAATTGTGATAGAGAAGGCCGTCTCCTCGCATGGGCTGTTCTGGGGCCCTTTTCTCGGACGGCGACACTCTTGTCACATAAGAAGCTCGATCCTGTCGGTCACAAACCTCTGCAATACATTTTGTCAATCTAACTCTGTATATAATTCAGAACTGTCATTTCTATATGATAATAACGGGACTTTCCTGATAGTTTTGTCAAATCTCTAAATCGGGACAGGCAAATGGTGATTCCTCTCCATGGTTGCCGCCGAAGAAGGAGGAAATTTTCGAATTTTGATGCTTCTAGTTTCCTGGAAAATAAACTCTTTTAGGCAAATTTTACTAAAGCAATCCTCCTAATCCTATTGAAAATTACTATTTTTTGCAAACATTTTTTACAGCAGATAAAAACAACAATTTCCCCGTGGTCTTGAAAAATACCAGGTTGTCAGTTACTTCTAATGCTAGGTAAGAAGCAGCACTGGTTGTCAATTTAGATCCCTCTTTCCATCTTAGCATGCCTTTTAATTGTTAAAAAAAATCTGGAGCTCATAGTGAATTGCAGTTGACGCTTCTACTGAGAAACTTAAGGAGAAATGGACACAAGGCACAATTCTACCTAAAGAGGGCCTGGATTTTTAGATTTATTGCCAACAAGCAATCTTCAAATCTACAAATCATTAGTTTGTTTACCTTCATTCATATCAAGGAATATCATATTTAACCAACGGAGCAACTACCTTTGCTCGATCCTTTATTGATTTTATGACATGAAGGTCTCTGGAATACCTAAAACGTTTCTTCCACCAAGTGGATTTTACCTGAAATTTGCTATTGAGATACTATTGGACACCCCCCCCCCACAACCCCCGGTCGCGACGCCCCTGACATCTGTACAAGTGGATTAAAAAGTATCCAATTCCGCAGTTTCCACACAACCAACCGGAAGAAGAATTTGAAGGAGAATCAAAATCACAGCGACATTGTCGCGGCAGCCGAAAAACAGACATTGAGAAAAATTAAAGTGTTTTGTAGTAAAAAAGAAGTCAAAAACCGATTCTTTGCAGTTTGCGTAACTTATGATTTTCTGCAAATCATCGCCCAAGGACAGCAGAGTCAACATAGAGAGAACTTAAACAAATAATGAGCTTGTTCTAGCAGTAGTTTCAAATTTCATAAAAACCATTGATTGAATTTGGCAGTTAACATTATTCCTAGAGAAATTCAACCACAGACAGCACGAACACAAGACCTAATTTAAAACTTTTTCACTACCTGGCTAGGCAAGAACTGCAGATCATATTATGGATAAAGAGGGCTAAACTTCTTTTTTGGGGGGGGGGGCTAGATATACTAAAAAGCAAAAAACATTTTTTCTGAAATTATTGAGGGGGCTGAGCCCCCCCCCCCCCAGCCTCCCTCCTTTTAAAGTACCTGGCTATGGATGTTGGAGTTCTTTAAAACACTGACAATGTCTTCCTACGTTGGTCAATCTTATTAGCAGTATGAAAAATGTAAAGGAAAGATTTGAGAAATAAGCTCGCTTATATTTTACTGTGTTTATTTTTGTCAATTATAGCCTTTCATAAATTTCTCAAAGAAAAAGAGACATTCGAATTTCAAACATTTAAGACCATTTGACATAATTTCAGTGGCCAATATTCTACGCAGAACTGTCACAAGAAATAAATGCAATTGATGATTCGAATCAACCCACTTCTTGAACAAGTCCACCTCTTCAGCATTGAATCCTTCTATACAACAACACCCCCCCCCATTGTAGTGTCTTAAACACCACCCTTTTCCTTAAGAAGATTAAGTAGTGACTTAGCTCTCCTCTCAAATAAGCTCCCTCTTGAAACCCTCCATCCTTTAGCACTGAATTTTGAATGGTCCCCTAGGGCTTATTGGAAATATTACTGAACACGTTTGCATAATGGTATCAGATCATTAAGTTTTCAAGGGCCTAAAATCTGGAATTCACTCCCGGAATCAATAAAGACAGCAGAAAATACTAGACAATTTAAGAATTTGATCAAAACTTGGTTCCTTGAAAACAAGTGCGCGAGCTCGTTCTGCAGTAAATGAACTCTCTTATGCAATTCTTGAAATTGCTTCATGTTAGTCTTAATTAGTGTATATTCACTATTGTAAAACTAACATTAAATAATCTACAATACAATACAATATGTACATCCCTTGAAACTGCTTTACAGTATTTCAGTACTTCTTTACATTTGGTAAAAACATCCTAACATGTAGCTTTCATCATTAAAACAAAAGTTTCTTAAACATGCCAAGCTGTGAAGCTATCTAAATTTTAAGAAACTTTTAGCCTAAATGTTCTCATCAAAATGTCTAACATGCTCGAAAATAAAAAACTGGCCTGCTTTTGATTACTGAATCAGCCACCTTATGGAAGTCAACAAGATAAACTTGAACTTCAATAAGTGCAAACACAATCATATTCAGCAAAGTTTGGAAGTAGGGGCTAGCACAAGAGCTTGTGCCACTAGATTTTAAATTCTGTAATCAAAATATTAATACAAACATTAGTGGTCCCTAACAGAAAAGACTTTGGTTATAACGTTACACCTTGTTTGAAAACAGGGTTGGTGACCTCAGGACTTTTGATGGGGCGTGTGCGATATCGCGCGAGCGTGCAGGCACGCGCCCGAGGTTATATTTGAGAGCGATTAGTCGCGCGACCAGTGACATCGAATGCTTGTTTCCACTACTCCGTTTTGGTATGTCTCCGTATTCCGATCATTCGGTTTTCTTTATTCTTGAGCCGTTCGCATTGCTGGCTTTTTTAAATAGTTGGCTTTTATTAGCTATGCTTGGCTTTTTCATACCTCTTTTATGCCAACATTGTAAATAAAGAGTTAATAATAATAATAATAAAAATAATAAATAGTTGCTCCGGCCCACACCGTTTTGGCCAGAACGAAAACGACGGTTTTCCCATTACTCTGTTTTGTCCTTTTTCATATCTTCTGTTCGAGCTCATCTTGAAACTGAAGATGAGCGAACTCGTTTTTAATTGACTCTGTTTTCGATTTTCTCCGTAAAACTCCGTTCGTTTTTAAATAACTCTGTTCTCTAATGACTTCGTTTTCGCTGTTTCCATATGATTCATTTTAAACAACTCTGTTTTCGGTTGATAACTTTGAGCATCATTATCGAATGTCTCTGTTTTTGAGCGTAACAATGGGAACCCAAAATCAGAAACGATTCATTCAGCTCCGTTTTCCTACGAAATTGGAGTAATAGGAACAGGGCCTGATTTCCAGTGGACTAACACATTATTAATTGCCTCTTTGCCATTTTCTGGTTACGGGACCTTCTTTTTGTTTTATTTGCTAAAGCTATTTTTGTCTGTTTTTTCCTTAAATTTTGCTAAACAGAATTGAAACTTCGTCACGTTTCTAAAGTCACTGAAACCTCTTTATGTCGCACAGTACCCTTCACGATAACTTGAGGGAAACATGAAACATAACTATGCAATGTGTAGCATTCAGTTCATTTGTTAAAAGTTTTGTTATGTTTAATGATTCAATGGAAAAACTTAATTGCTGTGTTAAAAAAATAAATTTAATTGGCGCCCCCCACTCTTATCACGAGAGTTTTTGGCCGCGCGCGTTGATTTCTTAATGTGAAAGCCTGTGACCTCAAATTCTTGTAGGCCCCAAATTAAATGAAAATTACTGTTTACCTTGTTTACATCATAAAGTGCTTGATACTATAAAAACAAACTGTACTTGTATGTGGCAAAGCCTCAAAATCAGAGATCATATTATACCTTGTCTTTTTTGGAAGGTTAGGGTAATCTCAAAATAACCTCCTAAACAAATGCTCTTGTGTCCCTCTGCACAAGAAAATTGACAAATTCAAAAATCCTAGTTCTGTAGATACTGTCATTCCAAGAACATCTGCCAGATTTATTTGCAAAAGTAAAAAGTATATTTACTTACAGCCCACCATAACATGGACCTTCCAGCCAAGAAATATGATTCTGCTGTCTCCTCCTTTTTGCCCTGTTTCCAAAACTTTGACTGAAAAAGAATTCATTCACAGCATTGACATGATTTCACAACTAACACCCTAAAACATACTTTTTTGTAAAAAAGATTGAAGTTTGTTACAAAAAACAAGAGGTTGTCTGTTGTTAGAAACATATTTTATGGATTTCCAATAATTAAAAGGCAGACTACCTGTGCAGATATCATATTAATGGGTCTATTATAGTTTTACAATTACAACATATGTCAGATCAAAAAAGGCAAGATAGCAGCAAAAATGGCCTTGTTAGGAAGATATAAAACCCCTTCTAATAGACCAACTTATGACTGCATAAATACAGCGGATCTCATTTCATGACTAAGGAAACATCAACATTGGTCTTTTAGCTTTAACAAAGTGAGAGTTGAAAGAAAAAAGCTTACTCAAAAAGAAGACAGTTTCAAAAGTTTCATGAGCAGCCTTGCTTCAAAACCAGGGAAGATTTGTGACAACTTAACACCAATAATAGGACATGTTTAAACTTAATAATTCTCTATTTCTGAAGCATAAGCAAAGTGGCATATTATTTTGATGGATAAAGATATATATGTCCTAGCCTGTACTGGTTTGCACAGAGATTCATTTGTTTGCAGCCTAAAACCTCAAGAAATGGTTTCTAAGTAACACTCTCAAGTTTAAAAAATCTTTCTTAACAATGGTTCAGGCAGTAAAAGGTGTCTTTGTTGAGCATCTATTATGTCTAGTCTTACTGTATTGATTTGCAAATAAAATACATTATCTTTCTATCCATGCGCATTATTCAGTAGTCACGATATGAATTTATTTGGAAACAATCTTTTTATCCCAAACAAGACATATGTAGCAGCAGAAATAGATCAACTGAACTTATTAGATCAATTAAATGGATTTATACAATTTTTAAGTCAAATGAATAAAAAGAGTATGTTGAAAGTTGGGTTAAGCCATTTTTGTTGGTTCTCGGCATACTTATCATACTTAAAATCACAAAAGAATGGTTTAAAAGGACAAAAATGGCTGATCCTTTTCCTACATTTTGAGTTGGATTTGGCAAGATTAGTGTCACAAGAACATCCTTATGCTAATCAGGGATTACAAATTGACAAGTTAGTTTGAAAGAACTATTAAAGACTACTGTCAGTGAATGATTAAAGATTTAAGAAATTCCACTACACTGAGTATTCCATAGCAATCTTCTTGTAACAAAACAAAGAAAGGTTTGTAACTTTTGGACAGGTTAAAATGCATGCGCTACATTTAATAGCTATATTTACAACACTATTGCCCCATGCAATCATGACAGGCAATTTTAATTTCAGATTTAAAAAAATGGTTAATATATATACAACACTATTGCCCCATGCAATCATGACAGGCAATTTTAATTTCAGATTTAAAAAAATGGTTAATATATATACAAAAAATCAAGGACTCATTTTTAAGGATGAAATAATTAAGAAAAATGAAAGTTCGGGTCTGAATAAGAAAGTTCTGCTATTCCATTTTAAAAGAATACAAAAGGCACCTGGATTGAAACTTATGCAGTCTGAGCCCTTAAAAAAATTGCAATAACAACCTTTTTTAGTAACTATATACTGTTTAAATAAATGCAAAATGCCAAGATCCTGTAAATTGGAGCTTTGCAGAGGAAGCCTTGTGTGGTCCTTTTACTTTTAGGCTTTGTCCAGAATAGTGTTGCCACGTGTAGATATTTCAATCTACTTAGAGGATTTTCAGAACCGGAACATATTTTTCGTCAGCATAAAAATCTATTATAGCATCGATTTTAAAGTTGAATTGATTTTATGTTACCCGATCTATACGGCGTCTTTAAATTGACTTTCCCTGGAAATTGTTCATACAAGCATGCTTGAACGTGGGTAGAAAAGTAGGTATATTTGTAAAAATTGAAGGATTTGTGGGTAAAATCGACGCTGAAATGCGTAGGGAAAAACGATGAGTCAAGTCTGGAAACACCGGCCAGGAACCATTTGTGACTAGTTTCAGCTCTAGATTTTACTTCCTACTGCCTAATAACTTTGCGGAATAATGATTCCTCTCTTTAGAGACACGCCATTTGATGATTGATTCAAAACATAGAGATGTGATGACGTAAAAACATAGGCCATTGCGTGTTTTGGTCATGGTGCCCTAACTCGTTTCAAATATGCAGAATAAAACGATTCGCAGAATGATACAGGAAAGTATGAAACAACAAATGCTTCCATACCAGATGGTAATTATCTGAGAAATAAACGATGATTTTGAACGAAACGGGTGGTTGAAAAGCCAATACGCCCGAGGATGGAGTCTAGGTTTGCGGGTTGCCAAGAAATGGGAATGGCGTGGGTGTGTTCAATAAACGTGGATCTTACCACGGGAGGCCAATCTCGGTGCGCAATGCCCGCCTAACAGAGGGCTCAAATTACAAAACGAGATGTGCTGAAAGGAGGAGACGTAAAGTAATTTCTTTTATGCTACTTCACAGCAGTTTTCAATGGGCATATTGAGTACAACAGAGTCAGCTTGAAGTACGACCTTTGAACGGGCAACGGCTATCTTTCCAGCACAACTGGTTGGGATGGCTCTCGAAACGTGAAAAGTGAACCCCAAGTGCTGTAATCAATTGTCAAAATGTTCAAAGAAATAGATGATAACTTGAATTCATGATAAAATCAATTCAAAAGGATATTTGGGTCCGTGAACCCCTAAAACCAGCCGTGACCGCCTTCTCCCGAAGTTAATAAACAAAAGCGACACGTCAATGACTCCTTTGACTTTGTGTTCATAAAACAGAAACATCGCTAACCAACATCTATTTCATTACTCAAACCTACCCATATCATTCAAACAACATCTTTCCCATCAAATAAACAACCATGATTTAAAAACATTTTAAAATAACTTTGTGCGACACAAGACAGAAAGCTTGCAAAATAGTGGCGGACTTACCCATATCCCAAGCCCAATACAAAGACAGAAATAACATCCGATTGCCACCCAGTCATAGGCTCCAACTTTTGGCTCAAATTTAGTCATTTTTAAGCCGTTTTCTCGACTCTCTCCGTTACTTTTCACGTGTTGATTACCAACTGAAAAAGGAACTGCCACCCGAGCACCCAAAAGACAACAGATTTCAGAATCGGCAACTGCAGCCAAGCTAAAATACCGACCAGGTAAAATACTGGATTTCAAAGGTCAGGGCACAATAGCTGCCAGGGGGTGGCGTCAGTAAGCGACGGGAGACAACATCAACACATTCGAAGCAGAATAAAGAAATAAACTAAATCAGTTTTTATATTCCAAATCATAAATAAGAATCATATCCTATTAGCTCAAAAAATATTTGAGAAGTTCCCATACGATAATTTCAAGAAAAGTTATTGATCAATCCAATTTCTCCCGATATATCTCCCATAGCTTTTTAATACACTTTTTTTTATGAGAACAATTTTATAAGAACACGAGCCTCAAAACTTGTGAAAAGTTAAGAACAAGCTGAGGCTGAGTTTCTGCAAAATGCAATTTTGAACAACGTTTTTTCTCAAAATCGAGGATTTTTAGCGATGTGTGGGTGCTTTTTCGGTGAATATTCAAATTTGTCAGTAAATTAAGGCTGTCTCACTCACTTTGTTGGCAAATGAGGCCTGAACACCTCCTTAGAGCGAAAAAGCTAGCAATAGCACAGCTTACACCCTCTTAATTTAAGAACAAATTAAGAACAATCCAGCCTCAGATTTTCGAAAAAATTAAGAACAGTCAGCCTGAACTGAAATTTACCGGTTCTTATAAAAAAAGAGTGTAGTTCGTAGATCTATGTTCAATTGAGAACTATTATAAATTGAGTAAATAATTTATCGCTACAGTTTCGTCTATTGCAATGTTGACATGAAATTGGAAAGGGCTTGTAAATTTTCAAAATGACCTTTTTAATGAAGCTCGGAATGAAAAATTTCTTAGATTCCAAAATGGGATGGAGGAGAAAAATAAATGAAACGCGTCTTACACTCCTTTCTTATGAGAACCAGTAAATTTAAGTTCACTGCTCACTGTTCAAACTTTTACTGCCGAATCTGCGAACACAAGCCTGTAAAACCCTCGTAAATTCAGTGGTTTTACAGGCTTGTGTTCGCAGGTTCGGCAGTAAAAGAAAGTACAAAATTTGATAAGCGTGTTCTGATTTAACTCAATTCCCTCTCCTTCACCTAGATATTAGATACTTCTACCTTAACTGTCGATTGAGACTGTCTGCAAACAAGATTTCTAGTGTTTTGTAATCATTACAGCCCCATCAGCCTAGAGACAAAAAACCAGTTACAAATCCAACCATCTTGAATGCTAACGTTTTCTATAAGTCTGCAAGCACTGTTTTGAAGATCTTGTAAGATCATAATAGACCAGGCGGAGAAGGGGGGTATCGTCCCCCGAAGGGGGTATGGCCTGTAAGGATAGTCCCAGAAAGGGTTCCCCACACTTCATTGAAGAAGTGTGTATAATTTTTGATAAGTTCTGTGTATACCTGATTTAGCTTATATTTAAATAAAAAGTCGTGAAGCTATCAATTTCTCGTTTCCTATATTATTTCCTAAAAACTCCTCATGTATAACAGACCTACTGTTAAGCTTAATAAAATCCAGCAAAGCAATTTATGGGTATTGACTTAAAACAGGATTATTATGATTACCCTTTTATCAGATATGGCAAAAGAAATATAATTATGGTTACACTTCTATCAGAGTAGACAAAAGAAATAAAATGTTAATTAAAAAAACCTGAAGATCAAAATCGTATTCATGTTCTAAACGATTATCGTTGCATTTGATAAATTATCTCTAAAAACGTGGATGAATGTCTTTGTTGAATGATATGTACTAGTCGGTGCACGAGAAATGACAACTATCTACAAATAACAACATATAAATCGATTGACTAGGAAGTAGATTATCAAAACGGCCAAAACTACCCACAACAGGCTAGTTCAAATCATCCCTCATCACAAAAATCATATGAAATCATTTACAATCAATGGTAGCAATAACCAAATCAGCCCTTTGCTCTTAGCATGATTTTTTTTGTCACGGTAAGGTATCTACCGACATAAAAAATTCGGCCTATGAAACCGAAAAAAATACATCAACTAGCTGAAATCAGAATATTGCTGAAACGGGGCTGGGCACATTGAAACTGAACTCTGAAGACAAACTATTTAAATTATTGCATTTCAGAATTATACTGCTACGTAATCGCTGAAGGACTTTAATAAAAAAAGGAAAGATGGATAAGTCATTGATGTATAGAAGTGCTCTGCCTTTGTAAAACTCAGCTCGACGATAACAACTAAGCAGCAGTCAATCCCCAAACCACTATTCGCCTAATTATACATAAAATATGTATCCGTCAGGTTTGTCATAGTATTCTGCGTGCGTTTTCCTGCCTTAAAAGAAGCTATCAAAAAGCATGAAGTGAAATACTGCTACAGGAAAATAGGCCCTCATTCAAATATCAAAGCGTCAACATCCCCTAATGGTCCATTGGCGCCCATACCCCCAATTATTACAAACGAGTTGCCATGAACAACAGCAGTAGCACCGCATCTTGATGTTGGCAGATCGGGCAAATTGAACCAAACATCTTTGTCCATGTCATAAACCTCGGATTTCTGACTTTGGCCTTTCTCATTCTGTCCACCAACGACCACAATCCAATTCTTGTACAACTCTGTTATGAAATCAGAATGTAAGAGAGGTGGAACAAACATCGATAGAGAAGAAGCAGCATTGTATCAGAGAAGTGGTAAAGCTTGAACCTGCTTTTCTATAATTTACATACCTTATTGAAAGGGATATTAGCACTGGAATGAAGCACTTCATCTCATTCAAAGAGAGCAATTAGACATAGAAATGAAACGCCACCTAGTCAAAAGGTTTAAAGGACCCTGATATTTTGAGCTCAAGAGTCTTTATACTCGAATTGACAAGGGAAAAATAACTATTTTTTGAACAATTTTTTTCTCGTTGAATAATCTCATTGAACAATTTCTTTATCGTTAATTGCAATTGTTTTCAAAGCACCAGTTTTTGGCTTGAGAGCAGTAAATAACAAAGGATCGTCAAATGCAATTACTTATTGTTTCCATTTCCCGCTAATTTTCAGGCACTTGCCCCCAAAAAGTATTGTATTAGAAACTTCAATGCATAAGGGACACGTTCTTTAACCGATTTAACAGATTCTTTGCATTTTAATTTGTATGGCTCAAAACAGAAAAGAAGTCAAGGTCGAATTGCGATAATAAAAACCTACCAAACCAACAGTCAACGACGTCGCCAAACCAAGATTTCAAAAACTAATCAAAAGATGGTTGACGCATCTAAGTCTTTGTTTCTACTTCGATGCTTTAAGCGTGCACGAGGCATAGAAACCATCAACCAAGGCAAGATCCCGCTCGACACGGAGAAAAACATTAGGAGTATTCTGTGCAATGCTGCTTGAGGTTTTTCAGCCTTGCTTAGAGTAGGTTTGAATGGAGAAAAGATCTTATCTAACTTCCAATATTATGGGTTTCAAATGAAGCTGAGTGCATTCAAACACTCCCCTCAAAAACACTGAGACGGCACAAGCGCAATTTGAATTATTAAGTATACGTTTAGCTTTAGGGATGCACGATTTCTGGAACTTTTGTCGTCATAAAAGCTTATAAAGCATATATACAAGCTATCTAGGTGATATTCTCCAAAACGAGCCCACTGAAAAAATTCCCTTGCTCACAGTAAAAGGGTATAACCTCTATTTTGTCAGGAGATGCTTAGAAATGCTTCTTACGGAGCTAGAAGACTCACCTGTAGCCATGTCGGCTCTCTTTGAAAGCATCGGAGTAACGTTTTTCCACGATTTAGTGTTAACATCGAAAACTTCGGCTGTATTCAAGAACTCCCCGTTCGGCTTTAGTCCTCCAAGTATGTAGAAACACCCGCCATTCTGGACAATGGGAGAAAACATTTTACCGTCCAGAATGTCAGGCTGCTTTGTCCACGTGTTTGAAAGGGTATTTAGTGAGTCAACAGCGCTTGAAGGGGTCATGAGAACACGTCCCCCAAAGACGTAGATCTCATCATCATGGGTGAATGCCTTACAGGCATACCTCTTCGTTGGCATCATTGACGATGCCTCCCATTCACTGCTGCCAGACTTTAGCACGTACGTCATGTCATTGCAAGGACCATGCGTGGACATGCCACCAGCGACGTAGATGCTGTCCTTGTAAACAGCACACGAAAAGAAGGCAAGACTGAACGGTAGAGGGGTTAATTTTGACCATTCTTCAAGCACTGGATCAAATGCTTCAACCTGCAAAACAGGAGGACTTAGTAATATATCTTGAACGTTATTGACGATTTGCTTGTCTCTGTAGAACATCAAATGCCAAATACTGATTCGTTTGCTCGGTAAAGGATTCCCTACGTTAGGGGAAGGACATAAAACTATCCATGTGCTTCGAAAAACCGTAATGATATAGTAGAAGATGATAAGCAACATAGGCCTTGGATCAGTCAGATGCCCGGATTTATTGTCAATTTTATTGTAGTTTACCGTTCCAAAGACGGTTTTTTGCATAATATGATAGCATCATACAATCGCTAGCTAATAGAAATTTCTCACCTCTTGCACAGGCTGGTTCATTTCCCTACATCCACCGATGACTACAAGTTTTCCCTGGTAAATCAAAACATGTGGTTGTGCTCGCTTCACTGCTAAATTTGGTAGGGTTTTCCAAGTATTTGTTTCAAAACTATAACACTCTGCAGCGGCCAATGGCTGACCCATTTTATTGCAGCCACCAAATACATATATAACACCATTATAGCAACATGTAGCTGAGTAGGCCCTTATTGTTGGTAAAGGTGGAAAAGAAACCCATCTTGCTTTTGGTCCTGGCAAGGTCGCCATTTTGTGATTTGAAAACAGTTACACTCTAAAAAGAAAAATGAAAATTCCATAATAACTGGTGTTTAAATGCAAAGCAAAAAACTTTAGAGCTAATTGGGGTGGAAATAAAAATTGGAGGAGCCTCGGCGAACTCCAATTAGACTTCTACGAGCCTCACCGTAGAGATATTTTCTGGTCACATGATTCAACCCACTATTCAAAGAGCAATAGGTTTGCAAAGGCAATAGGTTTGTAAAGGCATATAATGCCCTGCCCATGCACTCAACCTCAGCCTTTTACAGACTGGAGAGGGGAAGTAGAAATAGGATTATGGAGTAGCCTTATTAAATCGGTAAGATAATGGCCATGATAAAGGTTGGTTGTGGTTTCCCATTTTGCACTCTAGTAGTTCTTCTTCAAAGTAACAGGAAAAACTTGTGGCATGGCAATTTCAAAATTTTAATCAACATCAAAAAGTGGTGTCTGAAGGCATTATGGAATTGAATATCACTTATTCGTGAAATATTCAGGATCATTGAAACCTGAAATAGCATCTTAAACATAATCAACACATGTATGAGCTGCTGATGGCGCCAGTGCTAAAGCAGAAGATGGCAAGTCTTCCAGGGCTTAGAGTTACTACATCTAAGCCTCTATTTACGGCTTTGGCCCGATCATGATTCAACGCGGAAGTTCAAGAGGTGCAGAGTGTTGCTATTCGTGTCATCCACATAAAAGTGGTCCATTCAATTGATACAGAGCCGTTCACCAATTCAAAGCGATGTTTGATTGCTAGAAGGACTCTGATCAAATACTTCTGCTGCAACTTCTTTGATCAATGTTTTGTGGCTTCTCATTAGCTTTATCATAGCAATTTATGATAAGATTCTAGGAGGTCTACAAAGTGCAGGGGGAGCTTAGCATACACCCGTTCAGAAGCGTTGAGAATTTCTAGCAATGAAAGATTTTTAATGTTTTCAATTGAATTGGCTATTTGTTGTTTCTAAAAAAATTCCAACTTTCAATTGTTCTGATCAATACAGGGAATGATTTTTCAAAACTTCAGGCTCAACCAATACTGATGGTAAAATTTAAACTTCTAATCCAGAAATTCACCTTGCCTGTTCAAAATAACTTTATTCAGCTTAACCCCTGTCAAAAAGGAAACAAACGATGCAATGGTGCAATTTGAGATCCAGTAGAGACAGGTCTTCACAATTAAAAACGATTAGAAGATGTGCCTGCTCCAGAGTTTGAATTTTAATAAGATATAAGATTTGAAATCTCAAAATCCTAAGCTATAAAATTCACATACTTGGTCATAATAGTTAGAACAAATTCCAAGTGAAATTTTAAGTTTTCCAACTGCAATTGGATTTTCCAACCTTTAATGGGGCGTCATGCCCCAACACCTCCCTATTATTTACGCGCCTGCTGCTGCTTCTATGCTAGAGGTACCTAAGCTTCAATTCCGGGACTGTTTCAAAGCATGGCGAATTTGCAAAACGAAGCTGACCTTAAGTGAAATAAATCTGCAATGTATTCTGGCAGTTTTGGTTAAAAGAATATCTAGCAGCAGTATCAGAAAAAGGTTGACAGCACGACAGCCTTGGAGTGGAAGACATGTTCTGCTCATGGATCACAAAGTGAAATGCAGCCCTTGGCCACTTGGAAAAGTCGTGGAGGTCCACACCAACAAGAAACAAGGTGCTGTGCAGTCGGCAAAGGTCAATACCAAATCTATGAAGCCAGTTAGACCCATTGAAAAGACAGCGCTACTAAAGTATGTTGAGCTATCAACCAGTCATGTTTAACTTACCATGAATCATAAGGACATTATTTTGCAATTGTCATTTAACAGCTACATAATTATACTTCTTATTACTACAGGTAAAGTTGTTGCTAACTTTAAAGGGCAATGTTTATTTTTTTAATACTATATCATTTTCTCATGTGGATCTACTTTAACTGATATTCAAACGTTATTGCTCTACTCAGGCACACAGATGGGGGCAAGGGAAAATGTAAATGTCCTTGTTGGTTCACTAAGCAAAGATGGGCATGCTGATAGTTAAATTGCCTTGACTTAAGATATTACTCTAAATAACATAGTAATTACAAATCATACCAGTACCATACTGGCATTTTATAACATGCTATCTAGTCAAAGGATTGCAAATGGAATAACTGTTTTGTATCTTAGTTCAAGCTTATGAATAATTATGAATAATATGAATGCTGTAATACATGTCTCTTAAGGTATCATAGTAATCCCTAGAGTTTGACTTCTGCTTGCACCGTTTGGTACCCATGTAGTCAATCAGGTTTTAGGCTACAATTGATAATTGATTCCTTTTGAAAATTTTCTAACTTCTATCACGTCTGGACATGCAGGGATTGAATTTGGTCATTTAGTTTAACCAGAACTATAAATCTTTTGGTACCAAAGAACTTTGAAGCCATTGTTGGAGTTTGAATATTGAAGAACTTCAAAATGAATCCATTCTAAAGGACAGTAGATTATGCTGCCCTAAATTTGAACTCAGACCTGACCTTGTATATTGCACTTTTGACCCAAGGAACTTGCTTTTCAATCACTGGTGTAGTGTAATTTCTTAGGAAGTATAACAAAAAAGTAAAAAAACAAAAATCAGCATTTCATTAGCTTTTTTCATAAAAATATCATATTAAGTGCTTTATGAGACATTTTTAAGACTCTGTATTGAACATTTAACAATTTGCAATATACTTAATGCATCTCATGCTAGAGCTATATGTTCTGCAGGTCCTCTTTCTGTCCGTTTTTAGGGCTTCCAATGCAGCTCAGACATTTTAGGAAGCATAATGGTGTTATGCCGCATTACCCCTCCACTACACCACTGATTGTAATTACTTGTTGATCAATAAGTTTATGTCATTTTCATAAAATACATTCTTATGTAATCTTGAGTTTGATCTCATAATATGGACACATGATTATAATGTGTCAAAAAACATTTGGAGAGGAGCCTACATTAACCTAAATATTTTCTGATTTAAGGCAAGATAAATCTGTTTCCTTCAAAATTGGCTTAGTTTAAAAGGTTCGGGGCAACAACAGTCATAGCCATTTGTTGCATTTGGTTTTCAATGAGTTTGTCAAAACCCATCCCATCATGTGTACTCTCCGGAATGTTTGTGACTTTAAGTTTGCCGCCTTTTGCTCTCTGGCAGCTTATATTTTGAATTGAATTCCAAATATTGGAACAGCCGTTCGTATTTTAAGGTGTCTAAAAGTAAGTCACGAAAGCGCCGAAAGACTAAGTTAACAATTTACTAAAATGAACAAGGAACTGACATTTTCTTACCGAATTATGACTATTTGAATTCAAAATATCCGCCAAGAGAATGTTACCAACCAACCATCTCTTTCCACTCCTCCCTTCCTTGCTACGAGGCTATCTTCCAGAGGAGGCTTTTGCATCATCCCAAAATCTTAGGACAGTTTTTCGAATTCAGTGGAAAAGTAGACAATAAAATTAAAGCAGAAAAATGGTTTCTTTACAGTGGGTCTCGGCTGCTGCATTTTTGTACAGTGAGCTATTTGCAGGATTCCTGCTTTGCTTGCCGTTCATTTCAAATGCCAGGTTTGCTGCTCATCATATTTTTTTTATCTCGCAATATGCAATTTAGCAATATAAAGAAAGTGAATATTTTTGCCCTTTGGCCTCACCTGTTTGCCAAGATCAAAGATACTTCATTCGGACGATTCTTATCCATTACCAAAGCTTTTATGACGCATAAAAAGCTGCTGGTGTCAATACCAAATAACCTGCAAAACTGGATAGATAAATTATCTGAAAATATTTTGCTTTAACTTTATTGAATATTTTGAGTTATACACATATATGATATTATAAGATGCAGGGGCGGACGCTTGATCAAATATTGGGGGGGGCAAGCCTATTGTTTTAATAAGATGACGTCACATTTCCCATTGTTTTAGAACAAAAGACCATTTTCCTCCAAAGTATGGGGGGGGGGCGGTCGCCCCCCCTCGCCCCCCCCAAGTGTCCGCCACTGATAAGATGGTTAACAAAATAATTCACTTTTAATGGTACCTTTATCAAAACTCAGAATTTGAAATTCTTAGTCTATAAGTCATTTTTTGTCAAGGTGCATGCATGTGGTCAAGATTTTTCAAAGCTAAGATATATATATTACATATTGCCCAAAAGAGTTACTATTCAAATCCTAGATTGGACAAATTTGATATTTACCAGTTAAAAACTATTTGTGTTGTTTAAGCAAAAATTTTCTGCTTTTTTGCTGGCAAGGAGCCTCATGTTTCTGTTTGCCCCCAGACTGGAAACTTTGTGGCACACCCGCAATATCTTGCCCTTGCACAAATCTGCATGTTTTGCATATTAGCCACGCAAAATTCCTAGATAACAACATTTCCCGTTATTAACTCAAAAAATAGCTAAGAATGTGTGATTTCAGACACGCAGTCTCAAATATTCAAAGTAATCTTGTCTGCGCAAGAAAGAAAGTTTCCAAACTGGGTTTTCCCCCGAGCCTCTGAAGCTGCAGTAACCATTAAAAGTATCTAAATAGCCAAGGCAAAGTTTCCAGTCTGTTTACAGCAGCCTTTCCATTCTACTTGCAGAGTAATTAGTAATTGTCACTTAAAGTAATTTTGCTTTTTATGTCTGATGGATTAAGAGTAAACCTGTATATTTTTCACAACAGGTGGAGGAAAATTTTCAATTCAAGACTGATAAGCATTATTAAAACTAATGGAAACTACTTTTTTGTTGTGTCGGTTTTGATCATGATCTTCCTGTTTTTCGGTAAGAAATTATTTGATGTATCAATTTCATGTTGGTACAATTTATTCATTTAAAGTTTTATGAGGAATTATATTGATTTTGCATATATTGGATTGTTGTCCATATTTGATTATCTGGAGAATATTTGACAAAATCAGCTACTTTTTACTACATAAACTGAAGGAACACCCATGAAATACATTTGGAAATGTAAAATCAGTTAAATTTATTATGCATTACTGATGTATGATCAATGAAAGGTTTGAAGTTAGCTACAGTTTCCTCTTGATTTCTCTTGGTTCAGAAAATTTCGAACTAAAGCCAGCTTACAGTGATTTGTCGAGGAAAATCTTGTTCCCATGTAGCTTGTTAGAAACCCATTTAACTGATTTTACAAATTTCAAAATATTTCCTGTTGCCCTTTCAGGTTATTTGGTTGGAATCTAAATTCTCTAAAACATATTTTATGATATCACGTCTTAAAATCCTAATGCTTCATGACAAGGAATTGATCAATGACAATTTATATCCTGCCTTCAAAGTTATTTTGTTATTTTAAACAGAACAATATAAAAGGATGGTAAATATATGACAAATAGGGGTTATCAATCTTGTGTCTTGATATTCTTTCATATTTTTCAAATATTCTGGCAAAGCTGTTGTTATAAATGTTTATGCAATGTGGTTGCAAGTCAGGTAAATTCACGATTTTAACTTTATTGTTAAACCAATTTCTACAGCAACTTTGTTACAATCTATATGAAAATATAAATGGGATCTACTACTAGTTAATAACAACAATTAATTGTTTCATGCTAAGCCCCACTGGGACCTAAAATTTATTCAATACACAACCTAGATCATTTTGTGTTTAAAGTAAAATTTTGTAAAATTTCAGATTCGGTTTTGCAAGTCAGAAGGTATTCAAAGGTAGAAGCCGCCCATCAGGTTGATCTGAAGAACAACCCACATGCCGAAGTTCAAGCTCATATGAAACTGTTCAGGGCCCAGAGAAATTGTTACATCACAGGCTTTGCTCTTTTCATGTTACCGTATGTATTACCAAAGTACTGATAGCTATTAGTTTGCTGTTAAGTCTTCAGATAAAATCTAAATTGTCCTACATTGTAACAGAAACATATTACTAAAGGATAAGCTATTTGTACCAAGTCACTTGTTCAGTCTAGTTTAGAATTGCTTTGTCAACAACATAGAAATCTTTCCCTTCTGAAGGCTAAACCCAACAACATTTAAAGAACGCAAGAATCTATTAACTAATCTCCTACTGAGGAGGTTGCCGGGGGTCAGTGGCAGTTCTAAGAAAAATTTTGACTGTGTATGTGTGTTTTTAATTATGGTTTCTAAACACAATAAAGGCACCAAGTTACCTAAATATATTTTGTCATATAACACACGGTATCTCATAAAATCCTTGGCACAAAAAAACCAGTGACCGAAAACATGTTGTTTTTTAGTTGAATTTACTTTTCTTTTTATTTTGCTCTCTTTTAGTTTCCTCAGGCGGCTGGTTACTTTGATATCTTCGCTAGCAGCTGTCGAAGCGTCACACGAGGCAGTTACCAAGCAAGCCCAGGGTGCAACAGATCAGTGCAAGAAATTGCTTGATGAAGTTGAAGAGCTGAAGGTAAGAAAACAAAATACATAGCCTCTGCTCGATTCTGCTTTTATGATATACATCAGGGCCTGCGCCACAAATTTCAAAATGGGGGGGCCAAGGTTTCTTACCCCTTTTATTGCAGTTTTAAAACTATTTGCTCTGCAAAAAAGTGGGGGGCCATGGCCAACCCCCAGTGGTGCCGGCCCTGTATATGTAAGACTCCTTTTTGATTTGCATCTTCTAAGTTTCAAATTAGATAAATCAATCAGAGTTTAAAATAAAATTGAAAATGTTAATTGCAAAAAAGAAAAACATTTATGTTTTTTTCATGTTAGAACTTAAGAAATATTTGTCTTTACTACTCATCTATCAATGAAGAGAAAAAGCAAGTGGAATAAGAGGCATTTTTCTACGGTATTGCAAACTCTGTACAATGAAGAATTGTATTTCTTAGAATTGTACTTATAACTTCATTTCTTTTCTGGTGAAAAATTTGTCTTATTTTATGTAAAAAAGAAAGGGGGTGCTCTTGTTGGCAAAACTGAGGAAAAGAAAGGATCAGAAGAAACTGATGTCAAAAAACAATTGGATGAAAAGAAACAGGAGCTGAAGGAAAAAGAGACAGGTTTGCTTTCAATATCCAAAATTAATATATATTTACTCATATTTTTATGATATGGTTTTCTATTTTCCCTTTGATTTGCATTTTTCAGTATTTTTTGTGCATTAGTTGATTTAGTAATCAGTAAGTTTCAACTCCTCTTTTGTGTGACTCTTTCTTATGTAAAATGCTTTTTTTCAATGTATTCATATAAATTTCTGTTATAGTTAGACTTTCAGCATATTTATAGATTTTCACAAGAGTTGTTAAAAGCTTATTTTAAAATTTTTCAGCTAATTTTGTCCTTCTTGAAGCCATTTCCAAATTTTTCTATTCTATTTTTCTAAGAGCTTGAAAAGATGTCAAAAGACCTTCAGAGTATGAAATCACAAGCTGAAGGACTAACAAAAGAGTATGACAGAATACTTGAAGAAAATGAAAAGCTTCAGGTTTGAAATTTTAATTTCATTCTTTTGGGGAAGATGCTTCTCTTAAGAAATGTAAGATTCCATTGATAAGTTATAATTTTATAAAGAAATACATTGAAAAATTAAACTTTTTGAAATATTTGTTTAGATTTCGGGACCAATGGATGACAAAATAATATGGTGAAAGTAAAGGGGGTTGCAGTTATGGAATAATTACATTCAAAATTCACATTGGGTCTGAAATTTTAAAATTAAGGACAAAAATGTGCCTCATCAATCAGCTACATGCCATAAAATATCTGAATTTATATAGAACATAATAATAGCTGTGTCAAGTCAATTTACAAAAATATAATTTGTACTTTGTTGTGTAGAAAAAGTTAAAGTAACTAATCCAGAGAGTATGTATGATTAATTATTGGTAATTTAAATGTAGAAAACAAATGATTATTTCTTGTAGAAGAGACTGATAATTCTTGGAAATGAAGAGGAAGGAACTAAGAAGGACAACTGAGAAGAAGAAGAATATTTTCTGATATGCTCTGCTTCAGTATTAGTAGCATACTTAATACTGACTTATTCACATAAAATTATGTTTGTTAGATACATCATGAAACATTGCTAGTACATTCACTTTCTAAAATGTCGATGATTAAAGCTGCATCAGCATAATTGATACACTGCTTGCTTCAAAATGAACCTTTCTTTATCTCAGTATCTTACATATAACTTGTCTTTTGCAAAAACGATGCAATGCATCTACATTTGCTTCAATTTGTAATAACTCTGTTTCAGAAGAGGTTTTGCAATTGTTTTCACACTTCCATACATATTAAGTTGCTTTGTGCGGGGAACTTTTCTCATCCTCGTCCTGACATCCCAGTTCGAAATGCTGTTGAAAGGTAGCTAAGTTTTTACTTTAGTGATTCGTTGCTATGTGCCCAAACTGAACCAATCTGTTGAGCTTCTTTCATACTTGTCAGAATCAATATAAGACTCCCTGGTAGGCCCGATTCTTAAGCATGATACAACAGAGGTGAACACTTTCTGCGGCAATCGCTGACATTGCTGACTTCATCACCATATAGAAAATAGTCTTATTTGAAAGAATCTTGTCCCTGTCTACTAGAATTATGACAAGCGAGAACTAGGCGAGTTCCAGAGTCAGATGTTTGTCATCATGGCGTCATTTCAAATGTCAAGTAAGGAAGACAAAGAAACCTAATATAGACAGTTATATTGAAACTTGGAAATTAGAAGTGATTGTGATAACACAGTTTATGATGCTGCATAGAATCGACATGATCGGATTTAAGTAGCCATATGAGGGGAGGGGAGAGGAGGGAAGTAAGTCAACACTCAATTTGTTATTGGTACCAACTACTCCATGCTTACCATGCAAATGCATGAAAGGTGCCACTTTGGCTTTCTCTATTGACTAATCTGATACGTTTATACGCAACACTGCCGACTTTAAAAGCAAGGTGAATTTTTGGAACTTTCTCCTATTCAAAAAGAGGTTTTTAAAAGAAAAAAAGCCAAATAAAGAATTGAGTGGAGACCTCCACATCAACTTCCAGAAGGACATCTTTAAACCTGAAAGCTTTTCTGGGATCGACCAGAGGTCCTTTAAAATCACGCCATTGGAAATTATGTTTAAGAGACGAACCAAGTCTGGACCAAAGTCGATTCAAGGTTTGTGCTAGATTAGGCCCATCATGGCGGACAGTTAGGCTAAGAACATTTTGGGGCAGTTGTCCGAAAGACGTGATGGACAAACAACATGGGAATGATCCTCTGAGACGAGATACTGGAAGGTCCTAGAACCTTGTAAACGTGCCCAGTCGGCACACACGGCCTGTTTATGGTCAGTAGAAGACAAGTCTACATGCACGAAAGATATCCTAATTGGAGAAGACTCAGTAAGGTGAACGTGAAGTTGACGCGGAAGAGGAGCGTGAGGGAGCGATTGACCTTGTCATTTTTTCAGTAGATGAAATTGTCTTGGCTGCTTCGAGGATATTGTCCCTGAAAAGGTAATCAGTTATCGGGGTTTTTGTGCTGCAAAGAGAGTGAAATCTATGGTTTAATGCCGATTTCAACATGCCTCTTCGCCGAAATGATGTTTCAAGGTGAGCATTGCCCAGAATAGCAACGCAGGCATCGGGTTTTTCGTTCTTGAACAAGCTTGGGAACTTATCCGGATAGGTGTTGAACTGTAGGAGAGTTTCTTTCACCTCGCTAACCCCTGTTAAGCCCTTGGCCATCAAACCTTGGGCGGATTGGAGTCGTTTATCGTGCTCCTTCTGATCTTTCGGCAACTGAGCCCAAAGATCGGGATTTATAGTGGGCACACTCAGTGCTGGGCAGTTTTCAGGACGTTGAAGTTACAGATTTTTATTGTTTGTTAAGTTACAGTCCTCTTATTGGGCTATCGGTTCGAAGTGTCATAGATTCCCGACAGGTTCAATACCAGGAGTCCTTCTATTGACACCCGGTACTGATTGTAGGGGGTAAGCAGCCCAGGCCCTAGGTGAACACCTCAGTCCGTCTGTAAACAGTTAGTGCCCTTCCAATACGTTTCACCCCTCAGATTAGACTGGTTATATGAATTAGCGTTGCTCATGTCCCTCGTTGCCTTTAATACAGCCACGAAGAAAGGGGGGCAGTTCCATCTCAACTGGCATTCTTTGCCGCACTGTGCCCACCAGATGTGTTTTTATCTAGAATCTTAGAAAAAGTGTCTTCCTACATCACTGTCGAAAAACAGTCGGTCTAAACAAAGTCTGTGAAAACCAATGTTGAGACCGACTGTCCCATGAAAACCGTTCGACAACCGTCCGACTAACAAAGATAGTGAAAACCAATTACTATCGACTGTTCACCAGTCCCCACAATGCTATATTGAGTCGATCCAACTGTTGATGTGCTTCAGTCCACGTTGAATGCTTGTTTTCAGCACTGAGCAAGGTAGATGCACAATTAGAAAACACACCAAACAACGAATAGTTTTTACGCTTACTATTCGAAAGCCATAAAAGTTGTTATGTCCTTGACATTTCCACAACATGAACACATCTTTTGTGAACTTTGTGAACAAAAAAAATTAACACGATCTTTATTACGTGTTTTGGGGGAAAAGAAAACATGATGTAAAGTCTATTTTTATCTTTTTTCGTCGCAGTTTTCTTGTCATTTCTCATTTGACAAACATTTCATTTTGTATTAAACAACGCTCTCTGATAAACGCCCTCCTTTATTAAACACCGCATCCAAAAGTTTGATTTCTTCATAAAGGCCGCGGCGTTTTTACTGGAAATACGGTAATCAATGAAACGGCAAATAAAGCACAAGGCACCAGAAGACCCTGGATTACGATCAAGGTGCTTGAAAAATGAGACAACCGACGAGAAGCAAAGAAGCAGAGGTTTAAAGATGACAAAAATCTTCAGAAGTACAAGAAAATCAACGAAGAAACCACAAGGGAAATTGCTGAAGCCATGTCTTCGTGGTTACAGCAAAAGACACTGGTCATCGAAGAACGTCTCGAAAACAACAATCCGTAAAAGCCTACAACTTAGTAAAATCCGTAACCAAACAAGCTGGTCCTGTTGTGCAGGTGCTTCACACTCTTCAACGACATTATGGCAAAATTGCAAGTCTTCTGGCCATTGTAAAAACGCGAAAGCCTCAATGGTTTGGACATGTTACGAGGAAAAGAGAAGCAATCTGTGAGTCTTCTACTTGCCCGTGCATGATGGACTCACAGATGAAACAAGCAGACGGAAGCATTGAGAAGATCTGAAGACAGAGTCAGATGGAAGATGGAAGATGGATGTTCATAAAGCCACGGTCAAACGAACTGAACATCGCACTGAGCAACACTCAAATTTTGCAAACCTTGCTCTGCTCTGCTCAGCGCACAGTACAGGGTGAACTGCACAGCACGAACTGAACATTGCAGCCAACATTCTTTGAACAAGAAATGATTGATGCGAGTGCCGCTGCAATGAGAACTGAAAATTTTGCACAAAACGTGAGCACAATATCAACAAAAACTTTAAAGGTATTCTTGGTGCAAAGTTTGAATTCGCCGTACAAGCGCGAGTTGAGCAAAGTTCACTTGGGTGGTCAAACGAGCTGAGAATGGCTTAACAACACCTCGAACAAAATAAATGTTGAATGACCCTCTCAACATTTTTTATTGCCGTCAAACATCTCTGAGCAAGACTGAGCAAAGCTGAGCAAGTCGTCAAACGAACTAAACTTTTCACTGAGCAGGCATGTTGAGCATTGCTCAGTGAAATGTTCAGTTCGTTGTCATGATGATGCGCTCGAAGATCCTTTTGTTCGTGAAAGCAGTACACGCCAATTTTCGGGAAAACTCATTTCTGTGCCCTCCTCCCAAAAAAATGTTGGCTTCGCCCCTGTTCCGCGTCTAAATGCTTCCAAAAGCCTTGTTCCCCGAAAATGTGTCTGAAGTTGGAAGACGTTTTGAAACTTTGCCTCGTTCCAATTCCGGCTTCGGTTCCATTCCATTCTTCCGTGACCTCGGTTCCAAACAAGTTTTCTTAAAAGGCAAGATGGCGGGGAAACTTGAAGGCGGTAAGAGACAAATTATATGAAATTTCGATAGAAAATTAAGTCTTCGAAGAAAAAAGACACTTAATTGATTAACGTTTTTACTTTTTCTTGCATCTTTTTTCGGTTTGTAGCTTCTGTGATTGCATGTTAAAATGTTTTGACGACGACTCAACGAGATCTGAGATCAACAATCAGACTGGCAGACTGCCTCTCAGTCTCAGAGGCTACATCAACCTTTAGGATCTTAACCAAAGCGTCTGCTTTTGATGTATGGC
This sequence comes from Rhopilema esculentum, assembly GCF_057945365.1. Taxonomy (NCBI): domain Eukaryota; kingdom Metazoa; phylum Cnidaria; class Scyphozoa; order Rhizostomeae; family Rhizostomatidae; genus Rhopilema; species Rhopilema esculentum. Next base: position 8,138,096 of record NC_142817.1, on the reverse strand, counting down.
ACTTGTGCACCAAAAATTATGATAAAAGGGCTAATATACACTTAAAATGACTTTAAAACCCTTTTGCACCCAGGAAATTTCTGTAATAATAATCGACCTGTATAGTAGAATGTTTAAAACGATACTGCATACCATCCAGCATCAGATTCATCCCCAGATTCATCCACAGATTCGAAAACTTGCTTGTACTGCTCCAAATGTGTCCAAATTACAATGATTAGTAAGAAAATATGTTATTTCTGGAGTTTCCTTTCAATTTCCACTTGATGAAATCTTTTTCTTGCCAATTTATTCTTGATGTTTTTAGCAGGCCTAGGGATGCATATAATCCATCTAGATCTACATCTACCAAATACTGTCTTCTTTCTAAAAATAAGATGCTTTCCATCTCAGGATTCACCCCAGATTCACATTTTGCATAATATTCTCGGATTCGAGCAATTTGTATCTTCACATTTGGCAAAAATGGATAACAGAATTGGAACCTTCATGTTGAAATTAGTCTGTGCCAAAAATTTCAAATTTTTTGGGCTGTCAGGCTGAGAATTACCCCATTTTCAAAATTTAGCTTTTGTTATACATTTCAATGGAATTTGTTGCTGTAGTGAAATTTGTTCACTGCAGCAGCAAGTTCTGGTCAACTCTAAAGAAATATCTAAATATTCCAACAAAGTATCATGTGACCGAACGGTCCAAACAACATGTATTTTTTTAGTATAAACTAATTTAAAGATGAAGATTTCAATTTTGAAGTTCATTTTCAAAAAAGATCCGAAGATAGTGAGATACAAAATTGATGACATCAACTTGAATCCATCAATGGGTTTAAAAACGGCTTGACATATGAATCAAATTAACAATAATTTAATAGAATGTGTATGTGGCTCTCTGCCCAGTTCACCATCAATTTCTACTAGATAAATGTCACTTTTCTACCACTTTGTTTCCAATGTTTCTAGCTGGCCTAGGCAGTCCATTTCATCCCCAGATTGGCAGCCATAGGGATACTAAAAACCACAGGGATACCTGTTGGATGATTCTGGGGATGAATCAGGGGATGAATCTGGTGCTGAATGGTACGCGGTGAAAATGATGGTGGGCAGTCCCAAGTAAACTCACCAAACAAATTGAACAGTTCTAATTACCCAACTGCCAGACTGTAAAGTTTGGATATGCTAATAATTCCCTGTGCACAAAAATACTTTGAACCCTGGCCCAACTGCAAAGTATTTTTGTGCCTGAGCAATTATTTTTTGCCTCTTGCAATTGCCAAGGAGTAAACCCCATTGTTAAATAGCAGCAAACATTATTCTGAGTTCAAAAAGTACTGATTGGATATGTGGAATGCATTCCCCAGACATTATCCAATTTTTTCTTGGCTGAGTTGCAAGTTTAGTGCTTAGCCATTTTCATTCGAAGTAAACTTTTTGCCTTAAACACAGCTGATCTGACCAGTGTTCAAGTACAACGTGCAACAGAATTCATCTTGAAAATGAAAAAACAGAAGTTGATATTGTTTTTGGTCTCATTTGTGTCAAAATATTTCCTAAATTTTCATCAAAGTTCCAGACTAGAAAGTCTCCTCAGGGCACAATTAAGTTTCTGTACTATTGATTTCTGGATTTTGAAAGAATATTTAGAACATTGCATTGTTGCTTTGAATAGCCAAACTAGTTAAAGTAGTTTTCAGCCATGTATTCCATTTAATTCAGCCAATAAGGAAACCACAGATGTATAAAAATATCTGAAGCATTTTAAATCCATAAAATTTTCTATTTCTTGAAATATAAAATTATAGACTTGGAGCTTGATTCCGAATCTATGCAAGGGGATCTTGGAAGCAATGAAGTGGTCAGAAAGTCAATCCCATTGAAACTGAAGAAGCCAAAATTGAAGGTAAAAGGGTCAAAATCAAGTAAATCAAAAAAGGAAAAGAAATCAACATCATCTTCAGAACATAAAGAAGCACCAGAAGGTAACATATATCTCTATCATCCTTTTTTTAATTTCTGTGTAAAAGTTTATACTAACCATACTGTCAATAAGCAGTTAATAATCTGATTGAATATTATGAATAGGTTTTTTTAAAGTGGATCTCTAAAAATGAATATTTTATTTACCAGTGGACTTCATTTGTTGAATAAATTTTATCGTGTTTTCCGTAATCCACAACAAATTCTCCTAACACTGTTAAGAAAATTTGTTGTCGATTACGGAAATCTGGCAATTTCTTGATGAAACAACCAAATTCTACACATTTGCCAGAAAATGATGCATGGGATACTAAATATTTATAAAATTTTATGGATTTGTGGAATTCTTCACCTTTTGTCTTGAAAAAAACTCTTTGAATAAGGTCCTATCAACAATTTTGAGGCGTGGAATTTTGGCTAAAGATGACCGGAACAGTAGATTTCTACCCCCTTGATGGCCCCCACTTCCATAGCACCTGTGTTCTAAAAACGTACAGCTAAAAGGCCTGGAGAGAAATCCTCATACGATACCAGGAGAAGGAATAGTGACAACAACAATAGCAACATTTATTGCTAACTTTTCTGAAAGTGCTCTTCCTTTCACTTGTGGGTGATATATGTTTTGCAAGGGCAGTCAATAGCTTGCCTGCAATGGTGTAGGCAAGGAGGATCACCCAAATGAAACAAAAATGCCTGCCTTTAAGTAGAAGAAAAGTGGGTTGCAATGGAGACAATCTTTCATGTGTGTATAAGTAAAGTTCCACGAACATTGGAAACTTTGAGGATGGATGGTTCAGTGATGGTTGTAGCCTTTGACGAAAGGTTGGAGCCTGAGCCATGACCAGCCCTTCATGGCAAGGCAAGTCTCCCTCAAAGGAATGATCAGATAATAAATGTAATGCCTCAGTGTTCTAAATATCACTTTTGGATGCTAGGTATGAACAAATTCATTTATCACTTTTTATGATTTGTAGATGGAAAAAGTCATAAAACAACAAAGAAGGTCAAATCAGTAAGTTCAGGAGATGCTTTTCCAAAAAGTGATAAGGAGGAACTTGATTGGAGTCAAAAGGTGAGAACATCTTGTATTGTTTGTTACTGTATTCGAATGAAGTCCTTCATGCAAGGCAATGTTAACATGAATATGAATAAAAGTTAACTGTCAGAGTTGAAAGGATGTAAAGTTACAAAAAACTTGAGGTAGAAGTCAAAACAAATTGCTTAATATGAGAAGGCTTCAGAATGCATTCACTGCATGGAAATTCAAGGACCCCTCAAGATTTATAAAAGATTCTTTAACCTGTATCTAATAAAATTTCTTTTGTCTAACTTTATCACACCTTTTGTATATTTATACCGCGGTAGCAGGAATATTCTTCATTATAGTCTGTCTGATGAGTGCGCAAGCTCGAAACTCGGAGTAACAGAGAACATGTCTCATTTCTAGTCTATATTCTATTTTATTATAAAAGATTCTTTATAAATAATGTTGCTTTTATTATGAAAAATATTCATTATTTAGTCAAACAAAATCCATGTTTTTTCAGATTAGTGAAATTGATTTTCGTTATTTAGATATTAGCAATTGGAGAAAAAGTGCAGGATCCAATGATTCATATGTGTGAAAGTTGCACCCTTCCTGTTCTTGTTTATGGAAGACTGGTAAGTGTGAAGTTTTCATTTTTTGATGAACATATTGTGTAAAACTTCAGTAGAAATAATGCTGTCTAGAAGCTTGGTCCAATTTTTAATCTAGATACTCACCAGACTCTTTCAGAAAATCATTATCAGATTTCTTGTATAAGAAAACGATATTAAAGTTTCCTTAAAAGTTAGTTTCAGGAGGGTAAAAAAGGCAGAGAGGTTGTACTGTAACCAGCAAAATTAGAACATTCTGTCTATTTAGGTAGTAGCATTCCTAATGGCACTATCATTGGCAGAACATAAAGAAACAAAAGGAATGCAAGAAAAGGCATTAAAAGGAATAAAGTGATCATTTTGTCAAAAACGAAGTGATCAGTTTAAAAAAGGAGAGGGAAAACAATGCAAGAATGTCTTAAAGCAGAAAAAATTTGGTTTATTAGGAGATTCCTTAGCATAACATGGATTGAGCAGATGACAAATTAAGGCAAAGCAGCACTAAGAAAGGCAGAAACAGGAGAAGGAGAGCTTATGAAAATAAAACCTAATCTGAACAACAAATGATACTTTTAGGCCACGTTGATAGAAAAGATTGACTATTTAGCTATCACCAGATAATAAAAGTATTTTTCCAAAGCACAACAAGACTGTTTGTTTTGAACATTTGATATACTCAAAAACATATTTACACATTGTCTGGGGTTCTGGTTGGTAAAATAAGTTATATGTAATTCTTGATTAATTGCTGATACATCCACCTTTATTTCCAGCAGACATGCATTTTGCAGAATAATTGTGTACAGCGAATGTTTAATTGGGACCTTTGAGAATGTTGTTTTTAGCTTTTCCTTACTTTTTTAGCTAGTATTCTTTCATTAATATTTCTCATTCTTCCACAGAGCCCTTGCAAGCATGTCTTCTGCCTGACTTGTGCAGAAAAATTCAAGGGTCACTGCCCAAGGTATTCGAGACATGATCTGTTAAATATGTTTTTACAGAATTTACGCAGACAAAAGATAACAATTATTGGCATAGTTCTGAATTTGATACTTGTTATGAGGTGTTAATGATTAAAGGATGAATGAAGCAAGAGCCCTAACTCTAAAATCATAATGTACACATTTACTTTGACTCTAACTTAGATTAACATTGATATTCTTAGACTTATACTTATAAATACTGCTTTAAGGCTAAAAACGATTGTAGCACAAGACCTCCATTCAAAATGCGCTAATTTTCTTTTCAATTGGTCTATTTATTAATGAAATCTTTTGGTGTTTGGTTTTTGAATGTATTTCTTATTTGCTGTTTACCTGGACCATAACCGTACTTGCTGCATTGGAAGCTAACTATTTGATACCTTGATACCAAGTTAATTATTTGATTTATTTGATACCATGAACCAATAAATTCTTCTATTTAATTTTAGATGTGCGGAGCGGGTTGACCGCATTGAACCGGCGGGCATTGGTCAGATATTTGTCTGCTCATTTGGTGGAAGTAGGCATGGTATCTCGGGTTGCCGTCGAAGTTACCTTTCGCAGAGGGACTTGCTTGCTCATATTAAGCACAGGCACCAGAAGGATGGCATTCCCCATAGTGATGCAGATACCTTTGCAAAAAGACTTGATGAACGCACACAGCAAACAGCGCGTATGCCATTTCTAGGTGTCCCAATGATGCCAACCACAATTAGGCCAAATTTTGGACAAGTAAATCCTCCACAAATGCCCATCGATAACAGGATGCTACAAGGCATTACCCAAAGGGAGCAAGTATTTTTGGAGGGGCAAAGACTTCCAATGATGGGGCAGTTTCAACAAGCTGCCCCACCTCAACAATTTCAGCCAATGGCTCAACAGGGTTTCCGGCCTGATCAAGCAATGCTGCAAAGAGCTGCAGTGCAAAGTCAAATGACTGGTGTTGATCCGTATTTAGTCGCATCTTCAGGAGGACAATATGCCGGTGCTCCAGTCAGTAGACCAGGGCCAATGACCCTTCCACCGAACCCAATGCAGTTTCCTAACTCAACTGGGCAATATATACCACCCAATATTCAGCAACCTGCCCCTATTCAACAAGCGGCAGGCCTACAGCAGCCGGCAGGATTGCCTCAGGGACGGGTGGATCCACTTCAGCAGACTAATCTACCAATAGGGCGTGTAGATGGGATGCAAATGGGTCGTGCAGGAGTAGATGGGACTTGGCAAGGGGTAGCACAAGGGGTGGCTCAAGGGCTTGCTCCTCAAGATTGGACAGCAGGGCAGAGGGGGGCTGAAATGCAAGGTACCTTTGGATCTGCCGATGCTGCACGATTTCAAAGGTCATTTTAGAAAGCTGTGTAAATTAGAACGATTTTTTATCAATTTAAGTCGTGTAAGTATTTTCAAAAAATGTCATCATTTCGTCACTCATACTTTCTCCAATATTGTTCGTTTTTTCTTTGCCACTTGGAAATATCTTGAAAACGCGTTTTTGCTTTAACTGTCTGAATTAGAGCGAAATTCATTTCGTATTTATAAACAGCTATAAACAGATCTTTTCTTAACTTTAAAATCCTATACTTCTATAAAATATACTATAAAATCCTAACTCTGTCAAAAGGTGTAAGGGAGACATTTTGCTGTTTGGCTGAGGAGACATTTTGCTGTTTGTCTGCAAACACAACTAGATAGGGATTTGCATGTTCGCTGGGAATACATTTGAAACTAGATTTTCACGTTTACTCTGACCTTTTTTCTTCTAGTTTTTTCTGGTACTCCAGTACTAATATTATTTTCTGACTGAAGCGAGATAGAAAATTTGAATTAATTTTCGTATATTTAACTGGCCTAGATTTTATTGCCTACCACCATTCAATTTTTGTTTTTATTTTGCTAATGGTACGAAAGTTGTTTGGTTTCATAACAAAGTTGATAGTAACAGCTAACCCTATGCAATTCTACAATAGTAGCCATAAATATTCCCAAAGGCCAAAACGTTTCGCAGTGTTTTTGTCTGTTCTGTTTTAACAGTATCATACCTTTACCAGACATGCCTCAAAACCTAATTGTTTGCATATTTTCTTTAATACTCTTCTGCCATTGAGAAACAACTCTAGCTAACCTTGTTTATATTTTTTGCCAATACGAAGGCGATTGGTGAGAAATATCAATTCTTTAGGGGCACAGGGGTAAAGTGCTATGAAAAGAAAAGGAGGGAACCTCCAAAGTAGAAAAGTAAAGAGAAGAAAAGGGCTACCTTTCATCATTAACGGCCCCCTGAGCCCCCCCCCCTCCCAGCTTTACACCCCCTAGCTTAGTATCAATGAGTATATTGATTTGAAATACACATCGAATTAGAATCTTTGGACAATGTAAGGATGTGGAGGCTGGGAAAAGGGTTTAAACAGAGTGAACTTAAATTCTGCTAGACAATTTGAATTTATCTGCAAAAACTTTGAATGTCTATTTCGAAACAGTGCAGTTTTCTTGAATCTCAAGCTTGTGACAAGCGACTTCTCCCTAATCATTTGCCCAATCAAGACTGCTAGCCTCATTGCAAGACAATTTATAAAGAGGGGGTGGGGGAGGGGGTAACCAGAAAGCGATTTAGAGGTATTATTTCAGAAATTCTGAGAGGCCATGCGGATATTTGCGTGGGGAAATTCCTTTTTCTCGATTATCTTGTAAGGACTTTAAAACCAGTACGTTTTGTGTACGTGAGTACATTATGTTTTTTTATTAGAGAGGTTTTCCTCGCCAAATTTTCTGATTCCGGTTTTAATTTCTTGACGATGGTATTTACAATTTGCAGATGACTTTTAGGAAAATGGCGAACACAGCCCGGGCTCATAGCTTTATAAAGCAAAATAAAAATTTATGGGCCTTTTCACAGAAGTGTAAGAAAATGAATTTTGATACTATAGTTTTTGATAATATTTTTCCTTTACAGAAAACGTCCACAAATATTAACAAATGTTATTGCTAAATGAACTAAGGGACATGGTAAAAAGTCGATAGAGTAGCCCTTAGCCAATGACAGACTATTAAACGTCTCTCTTTACCTCTTTTGTTCAAGGCAAAAGAAGGCAATCCTCTCTGTTCGGTTTCATGTATAGAAATATTTCTTCGTTTGCCATGCCTTCTCAATCTCTAAAACAAGTACTTTGATTTAACCAAAATTTTCTTTCTTAATTTTCCACACACATATTTCCACTGCGTCTATAAACATATTTCTATAAACACTGCGTCTCTAAATGACAAAGATGTAAGTACCGTTGAAAAAGATGCTCACCAATTTTACTGATTTATAAAGCAGTTTTACCCCCTCCATTAGACAATGTGAATAACCGTGGATCCATCATAATTCGCGGTTTTACTCCCACAGTTTTACCCCTTTCTTGAATCCAAACTTCGTAGTTACAACCCCCCCCCCCCCAATAATTTACAGTTTTTTACGCCGACATTAAAATATCAACACGTCAAACGTACCGCTGTCGTCGTCACTTAAGATTCTGAAAGACAAAACCGGGCTCATTGACGTATCTTCTAAATTCTCGATGACAAAATTGTGTGTTGCAGCGTATCCCCAACATATCCTAGTTCCCACGCTATAAAGAAGGCAGTTTATAGTCTGTCTTTAGATTACTCCAAAGATTAAAAGCCAAAGATTACTCCACTGGCTTTTAACTAGACCCATCAGTTACTGTTAAAACTCGTGGTTAAAACATACGATGAACTTTTCGCCCACGTTTTGACAAGAAGGCGTGCGTTTGAATTGGGAAAAGCACTTCTAAATTTTGCAATCGCGATATGTCCAAATTCTTATTTATACAACAACAAATCCAACTAGCTAACAGCAGGACTCGGGGCTTGGGGCTGAAGCCCCTCACCTTTTTCCAAAATGAACATTTTTTACCGCTTTTTCTATTATTTTGAAAAATAGAGTATGAAATAAGAAACAGAACAAACTGTTGATTGTATTTAATCTATTTACGAACTTATTTACGTATATTTTTATTATTTGTCTATTATTTGCATTAATTCAGGAAAAAACTTTTTGTATCATTGCAATGCCTTCATTTTGGATGTTTATTCCTTGCACCAAAAGTTAAAAACAATAGCTGCGTTCCAAAATGTTGGCAGCTCGATTAAACTCAATAGCCATCTGGCATGCTCACAATAAACTAACCGATTCCTTGCAGCAAACGAATTTCTCAGAAAAACGACCACAGAAAATACACTTTAGTCGATGTTGATAAATAAACTTTTCCTAAGCAATAACTTCCCCTGGTCAACAATCGCACGGTCGCAATACTTCTAAGTGTCTGCTTGATGACTGTTTATAGAGTTGGCCTCTCCAAAAGACATCTTTATAGATGATAGACATGTGGCGCCCAACGTGCGTTTTCAAACGTATGGTGTCCAATATGTGGTGCCCAAAGCTTCGTCCCCGAAGTCTGGTGTCCCTATCTTGCGGATCATGAGCTTTCCGATCTTGATGGCCTCGCAAACCAGGAAAAGCTGCGACGCAACAACGCGAGAACACGTTTACCGATCTTCGGCAACCGAAAAGAGTAAATGATCGGGTTTATGGCGGAATTGGCAAAGAGTATTGTTTCAGAAAATCTACTTCCCTGATAAACGAGCGTAAACGACGGGCTTCTAGCAGCGCTAAAAGCGACTATTACAGCACATCTTGGAAAGAAACAGATTAAAAAAGCTGCTGTAATAATGAAAATGGTCATGCGACTTTTCCTTTGATTTCTTTGTACAACACCATCGATGACTTGGGTCGCTGTACTTTGATTTGGTGCCAAAACACCAATCCTGGTCTGGCGGGCTTTAATCAAACGATAAATAAGAATCTGACAGGTCAAGATGATAGCAAGACAGCCAATGATGGTTGAAACCTGTATTGAAATAAAAGTTCTCAAAGACAGAATACTTGATGCGCCTAACAGCGAATACAGAAGCCAAAGGCTCCAACTAGACACAATTGCCACCAAGTACCAAGTATTGAGATTCCATGTCTTAAACCTAAATGGAAAATACAGAGATAAAAAGCAATCTAGGTTGATAATGCACGTTGTTAGCATCGACCAACCGATTAATATAGTTGCAACCGTTGAAAAAATGCGCTTCAGAATGCAGCTGTGGACGTTGAACATATCTTGAAAACGTATCACAATATTGAACGGGAGAATAGTGATGCTGCTTAGAAAGTCAGTTATTGCCAAGCATGCTATAATCATGTAGGATGGATTAGATAAGAGCGAGGCTTTCCAGATCGAGTACAATGTGAGTGCATTGCCAACCATTGCGACAATACAGGCTGCCACGCTTGATAAAATCGTAAGTAGAGCGGTAGTGATAAGATATTCGGATACATAAAATCCTTTCAAATCTTTTAAGCCAAAACACATGACAGTTGCTGTGTTGTTAATCTTGCTGGAGTTCATGATTCAATTATGAGTTCAGTCAGCGAGATCTATTCAGTGGCAAGATGCTGTTTCTTTCTTCTTTTGAATTTCAACTGTCGTTCTGTAAATAGCAAAAAAGCCCCATTAAAACATCAATATAAAAACAAGGATATTGCATTGCAGAGTTATCTTTCCTGAACAGTAGCATAAGCAACATGGATGGATGCAGGTGACAATAGCCTGAGTTGAAAAACAACGAAAAGTTGTTGAACACCTTGTAAGAGCAATTAAGATGAACAACCTTGTAAGAGCAATTAAGATGTGTACTATAGTGTGGGTCATCTACTTTTGTCATAAGAATTTGAATTTTGCATGAACAGTTATCTTTCCTGAATAGTAACATAAGCAACATGGATGCAGGTGACAATAGCCTGAATGGAAAAACAACGAAAAGTTGTTGAACACCTTGTAAGAGACATTTAGACAAATGCATCTACATCTATGCATATAATCAGTAAAGCCCAAACGGGCATCTTACTGATGGGGGCGGTTTCCTCGTACGCACGAGTCAGCAAAATATGTGTCATGGTCAAAGCAAGGACGTAAAGCAAGTGGAAAAATTTCACCTTGAAAGAGACGATCATCAAAATTTAAAGGGCAACTCTTGCGGTCAATGGAAAGGCCCTAAGCAGCACAAGACCGGGACATTTTACTAACACCTAGCAAAAAAATCAGTACGCCATGCTGCTACTAAACATAAAGTCTAAGTTATCTAAAATAGAATATGCATGTGTTATTTTGTGTGGGCCATCTACATTCGCCATCAGAATTTGAATTTGCATCAAAGATTTGTCGTGTTCGTGAACAGTTGCATTAGCAACATGGATGCAAAAATTTTGAATGAAAAACAGTAAACAGTTGTTGACTACCTTGTCAATGAAATCAAGACAAATGCATGTGTTCTGTTGTTTGGGACATCTTCTTTAGTCATTAGAAATGTAATGTGAACTGTAAAGTAGCCCATAACGACAAGGCGAGTTAACTTTCCAAGCCACGTTGGTTCTCATAGTCAGGGGCGGTCTGGTCCGGGTGGCAAAGTGGCGATCGCCACCCGGGCCCTGTGTACAAAAAATTTACGGGCCCTTCCCCGTTGGAGAAAATTTTTTAAAGTAATGTCAAATACTTAATGCCCTAAGCTGATTAAATTGCGATTAAAGTCCCAATACATGCGCTTCAAACCACCCAAACCCTGGTTTCCGTTATTTCAGCCATGTGTTCAATCTTACGTGTACCCTGGGTACTAGAGCCACACAATTTCGAGCGCGTAAACAGAATGCCAAGCTGAGAAGCGAATGAGCGTACTCTTATGTTCTATTTCCGCTCTCTAATTTATGTGGCTCTGATGCCCAGGGTATCTGACTGTCAGAGACAGTGCTGTGGGAACGAAACTTTATTCATATTGGGAGGGGGGATGGCTGCTCATTGTGTTTATTTCCACTTAGTACACTGTTATACAGGACATAAGGCTGCAATTACTGGGAGGGGGTTCAATAAGTGAAAATAACGTAAAATTCAAAACAGGAAATTCAGAAGAGAGAGGACAAGGGGTCGTCACTATCATCTGGTTACAGCCTCAAACTCAGATAGGAGGAGATTACAGAAGGATCTCGAATAATAGAGATCTGTATCAGGATTTAACAATGCTAGAGCCAAGAAGATTCGTTGACACAAAGATGAAGCAGAAGAGCAATAAGAGCCTTCTTTCAAGATTTCAAGTTTGCTACCAGCAGCTCATCGTAACAAGAACTGGTGCAAATGAAGATCCAGAAAACAGATGATTTCAAGGAACAAGCTCTTAGAGACGAAACATATGAAGAAGAAAACTGTGACTTTCAAGGTGGGGATTCACAAAGAGAGAAAGGACCCCAAAGTTGACATTGACACCCTGTATCAAAAGGGTAGAAGCTTGCCAACTGTGCATACCCTGCACATTCAAAACTTTGTACCGACGCTCATTTTTATTTATTATATTTATTCATATCTTTTATCATATATAACAATTTTATAAGAATATGAACATCAAAACTGGTCAAAAGTTGAGATCAAATTAAGAACAAGCTAAGGCCGAGTTACTGTTTAATGCATTTTTAAACAACATTTTATCCCGAAAACGAGGATTTTTAGCCATGTGTGGGTGATTTTCCGTGAATATTCAATCTTGTCGTCAAGTGAAGGCTGTCTCACTCACTTTGTTGGCAAATAATGCCTGAGCATCTCCCAAGAGCGAAAAAGCTAGCAATCGTACTGCTTACACCCTCTTAATTTAAGAACACATTAAGAGCAATCCAGCCTCAGATTTTGCAAAAATTAAGAACAGTCAGCCTGAACCTAAATTTACTGGTTCTTATAAAAAAATTAGTGAATGCAACATGCACCTAGCAGCAGCACACCCTTCCGCTTCCCTCTACAACGCGTATAAATGCTTGATGACACTGAGCTGCACCCAAGTTTCCTTTGAAAGATTATTTAACGCTATTGATAATTTCAAGCGAAGAGAAAACTTTCCACTTGATTACGAGTAAGTCATTGACCAATTTGCAAATTCATTTGCACTTTTTCGAAAAGAGTTAAAACTCTGAGAGCTTAGATAAGTTTTGATCTTGATTCTCAACTTTACATGGGATTTTAAAGCCTGTTTACACGAGAGGAAAGGTATGGATCCAATTTGGTCCGAATTTACGAATTAAAATCGACATACTGCTGCTGTTTAGCGCATTGCTTTATTATCAATTTTTATTAAATCAATCGTATTTCAAGCCACATTTTCAGTGGGTGTGGCTCAATTTTTCCCGCCACGCCCTAAACCGGGCCCTTTGAGTTTTCTAGCCACCCTGCGATTTTGACGCCAGACTGCCCCTGCTCATAATGTCAAAGGCAACTTACTTTATATTTGATTAAAGCATCGTTCAATCTTCAGCTTTGTATCTTTCATTAAGGTATCATTACTCAATATGTATTCGATAAATTGCAAATATGTTGCTGAATTACATGGATTTGAATTTTGTTTATATTTCACTAAGCTTTGCTTCAGTACCTATCTACCAGGCTCTGGTAAGATTATAAAGCGAATCTGCATCGATTTTCCTCTCTCAGTTGTATTTCTTCAAATAACTTTCATCCAAAATATCATTTTCTCTCTCAGTTGTATTACATCAAACAAAAGAACATGAACAATCGGCAAAACTGCCATGCCACAATATCTTTACGGTTTTCATTCACTTAGTACCCTATGGTATCCTTGGTTCAATTGACTTGCAACAGTCAAGGCCCTTCTTGATTGCAACCCTCAGCAGCCATTGCATTCAAACACAATGTTGCTCCCGCCATTTTTCGCAGTTCCCCAAAATCAATTCTTATTGGTCTGCGTTCAAATTCTAATGATAACAATTTCTAACAATTCCTAAATGTCTGTGACAGGCTATTTCATATTGCAGTTCAATTACGAACGTATAAGTATCTCTTATATGAAACGTTAAAATCACGAGTTTTTTACCTAAACAAATTTTGACTAACTGAAGCAAAATATCTTGACTAGTGACTAATGGGGCCCTTTATCACCTGACTAGTGACCTAATGACTAGCAATGGCCCCCCTTTTACACCCTCCTTTTTAGATTTCTTTGTCTCTTCGGATTGTCATGTTTCTGATACGGCGATAAAGGTGGCATTGAAATCTCGATTGCAAAGCAATAATCCAAAGTTTTTTTAATGAATGATTCTTTTTTAACACAGCAAGCTGCAAATGCTAGAAAATTTGCTTGTGTTCGGCTGAAAAACCTGATCTTATTAGTTCTAATTATCGTAACAGATGTTATCTGTCGCAAAATTCTGACTTGGCATTGCCGTAGATAAATCTTAAGCATGTCTGACAATTCTAATTATCAATAGTTGATACAGGTAAAATACTAATTCACTGTCTTAATCATTGCTAATTGTTTCGTGTTCTAATCTTTGCGAGCGAAAATGTTACTTCAGTTAGACCAAAACATATAAAATTTAAAGTATGTTCTCTTCGCATTCGAGCGTCTCTAAAAACATTTTAGTACGACGATACGCCATGCTTTCGTTCAGAAAAATCTTACCTTTCCAGCGAAGCTAAGGTCTTGAAGAGATAAACTAGCAAGTTTTCTCTTTACTTTCAAGCTTTCGTTCCGCCTTTTTCTTGGACCGGATAATGGCGACATTAGATTTTTGTGCTATCTGCTAGTAGGCTTCGAGATTTTCTCAAGTAAGGTAATGCTGATCTTATTAATAATCGCATTTCGGGTTTGCCTGACAATTCAAGCAGGCACTTTCTGCCGTATTGCTCCAAGTTATCTTTGTGTAGTCATCTTCACCAAGTTATCAAGTATTTGTGCAGATGCAGGTGTTTTTCTGCGATTATCAGAGTTTCAATTAGCGCTTATTCAGCTCTTGCTGGGAATAATGTTTCATCCAAAATTTTGTCGAGGTTTCTCTTTATATTGTTCGGTTCAATATTCACCAGTTGCTGATCGTTCTCTGTTTTTTAAAATTTTTGACTCCATGTTTGTTAATCGACTTTTGATTTATTGTTTTTTGTTAAATTATTTGTTTAATTGACAAGCTAAACTTCTCTCCGTTTTATATTTTTATATTGAAACCCACTTTGTTTTCCACTGAACTTTATTTTTCACTGAACTATATTTTTTAAGTATGAAAAAGATCGTTCTCTGTTTTTTAAAATTTTTGACTCCATGTTTGTTAATCGACTTTTGATTTATTGTTTTTTGTTAAATTATTTGTTTAATTGACAAGCTAAACTTCTCTCCGTTTTATATTTTTATATTGAAACCCACTTTGTTTTCCACTGAACTTTATTTTTCACTGAACTATATTTTTTAAGTATGAAAAAGATTGGAGGAAAGAAATTGGAACCAAGACCGGTCTATTATCAGAAGGCTCCATACAATTTTCAGATGTGACTCGTGTATCCTCCAACTACCGTCGGAGCGCAGGGAACCAACGACACATGTTATTATATTCACCAGGAACGAGCGGCAAGAATTAGATTAGGGGGGTTGGATGATGATTGGACTTTGTGCAACACCCTTCAGGGGATTGGAAACTGGTGGAAACGCCAATTTTTAAAATTAACTTGAAGGTAAAGAAGATAAGAAGATTGAAAAAGCAACTTTTCTACATCATTTTGTTACTACTGACTACCAAATAGAATCTCTACAAAAATAACAAAACAGGGCTGCTCGAATCGTTACGGGTAGTCCTTATGATGCATCTTCTGTGTCGTTACGCAAAGAACTTGGCTGGTTGTCCATCAAAGAAATGATCGTGAAAGAAACATCTACAATGATGTATAAATCTTTAAACGATCTTGCACCACAGTACCTTAGAGATCTATCCGTTAGACTATCTGATGTCCACACACGAGAGCTAAGAAACACTAAAATGATCTTGCAGTACCGTTATTGCGAACAGTAAGTGGCCAAAAGGCATTCTCTTACAATGGTACAAAAGTTTGGAACAAGTTTAACAACAATATCAAAGAGGTCCCCTCGGTATACCCTTTAAATCTAAGTTGAAACAGTTGGGTTACGAAAATCTTTAATTTTGTACAGATATCTTATTGTATTCAGATGTGAATTATTTTATATAATTTATTTGTAATTACTTTATCAGCAACTATAATTTTAACATGGCCAAATTGTAAAACAGTAAACTTTATTGAATTTGTACCCTGTATAAATATGTATAAAATATAAAGTATATATGAAATATGATTGGGCACTTGTACCATCTGGCGTGCTTCAAGGACGTGTACTTGGGCCTCTGCTCTTCATCCTATTTATCAACGATATTGATAAAGCAGTTGATACTCTCCACTGTTGCTTGCTAAAGTTGGCAGATGATAGAAAGAAAAATCAAATACTTGCTCAATTAATGTGTAGCTTCACTTACCGAGACCACCACACTTTCATCAAGTTATATAATCATTATGTACGACCTCACTTGGAATATTGTGTTCAGGCCTGGAGTCCATGGCTTGTTCAGGGTATTGATTTACTTGAGAATGTGCAATGACATGCTGCAAATGCTGTATCTGGTCGGCAGGGTACTTATGAAGAAAAATTAAAATGTTGAGCCAACTATCCTTGAAGGCAAGGCGTGCTAGATGGGATCTGATAGAGTCGTTTAAAATCATTAAAGGTATCAACCATGATGATAGAAAAAAATTCTCACTCTCTGCTGGTACCCACACTCGTGCAACAAGAAGAACAACTAAAATCACAGCAAAAGGTGCAATACCGACAAAAGGTCTCGTTGGGTGCCCCTTCAGAAACGAACTACGTGGAAATTTCTTTTCCCCACATGTGGTTAATCCATGGAGTGACCTACCCAACGGCGTTAAGAATTCGATATCTGTGAACAGTTTCAAGAATGCATATGACAAACATATGAACTCGCCATACCGTAATGCCTCGAACAAGCGCTCCCCCGCCCCCCGCAAATAAGCGCCCCCTCGAATAAGCTCCCACCCTAGAGGTGAAATTAATGAATAAGCGCCCCCGTTGAATAAGGGCCCACCTTTCGAATAAGCGCCCATCCTTCAACCTTCAGAAACGGGCGCTTATTCGAATTTTCGACGAAAACATAAATGAAAGGCAATTCAGCAAGAAAGATTGAATGACCAACACAGTTTGTTTTAGTTTTCATCCTCATTTTTTTCCTTTTCATCAAATAGCATGCTTCAATTAAAAACACATTCCTTTTTCAGCTTCTTCCAAATCTATTTTTTAAATAACCGCCCCTCTTGATTAAGCGCTTCCCTCGAATAAGCGCCCACCCTGGTGCCTCTCAAATTAAATAAGCGCCCGGGCGCTTATTAGAGGCATTACGGTAATTCAACACATCCTTCAAAGACATCACATTTAACACAATATATACAAAATTGTATTCTTGCGAATAATTGTTTTATATTTTAGATTATATCATTTGAATTTATCAGGTCTGCTTTATCGTCAAGGCAAGACATGCCTTCGTGCACTGGGCACGGGTTTTCTCTACCTCAAATCACAATTTTGATTCTCTAGTGCATGAGGAAACATGCCTCCCGCATTGACGGCAGATGTTCCCGCTTCTAGAATTACCAGGATGCATTGCGCGCTTGGCGTAATAAAGAGCATGGCTAATAATGTGCTATCGCCACAGTGCCTTATACTAAAAACATTGTTTCGGATCTCAACGTAATTCTTGAGCAATTACGATTTCACCATATGCTCTGCGGTGCAGGGTAAGAAGCTAATTCCTTTACTTAAATGTTACCGAACTATTAAAAATACGAATTCATGTCGATTCACCGATTTAAAACGCGAAAAATTGTTGTTTAAAAATATTCCGCTATTTGATGGGAATCTGGTTTTTGCTTGAGCCCTGGGCCATGATGGTCTCATTCTTCGATCAGAGATCTTCGAAAATAACTATTAGAGTTTTTCAAATCTTCTTAGCCCAGTAAACCAAATAAGCCTAAAAGAGTTAACGCTAAAAACAACTACCCTTCTAGTTTTGCTTACTGGTCAATGTTGCCAAACAATTCACAATTTTAACTTGTCTGGAATCCAACGTTTCCCTGATATGTTCCACTATTACCCAACCTTTAAAAACGACAAAACCAGGAAAACACATCAAGCCTTTAATACTAAAAGCTTTTCCTCATGACCCAAATATATGCATTGTAACATATCTACAAGAATACATAGACCGAACAAATGTCTCAGAGGTCTGCAGACGAAACACAGTTACAATAGGCCACATGAACCTGTCAGGAAAGACACCATTTCTCACTGGGTGAAATCTACTATGAAAGCAGCTGGCATCGATACCAAACTGTTTACCGCTCACAGCTGCAGATCTGCTTCGGCCTCGCAGCAAAAGCAGCTGGTGTGCCCATTAATGATATTCTAGACTCTGCTGGTTGGTCAAATGCAGAAACTTTTGCAAAATTTTATGATAAAGTGAAAACTTCTGTTCATTTTGGTGACTCGATGCACAATAGAGCAATTATTGTAATATATATATATATATACCCATGTTTTCTCAACTGTTTTGTTCTGTTCTGAACTTAGATATTTAATAACGGACAGTTATTGTCCCTTTCTCAGCCTCTTCTCTGCAGTTCAGCATCATAGAGCTTTAAACTCTACTGGGATTCCGAAATGACGTAGCTAATGATAGAGAAGAATTGAAAAATTAAACGAGACTTACTTTGTAAGTTGAATTTTGATTGGAATTCTTCTCTATCATCAGCAGGAATGGAGGGATCACATGCTCTCCCAAGACCCCCAACCCTGTGATTCCTACATTCTATATTATATTTCTCATTATATTCCTCGTTACTTCCCTAATTTATTAAAAATTTTGATTTCCTGTAATGTCTCACGTTTAAAAATGACTTGCAGCGCATGCGCCTGCTACTCACGTGATCCTTCCATTCCTCCGGATGATAGAGAAGAATTCCAATCAAACTTCAACTTACAAAGTAAGTCTCGTTCAATTTTTCAATTTTCTGGACTGTGGCAAAAATTTCGCAAGTCTTTAACATTTAAATTTAAACAAACAAATGTGGATAGATCAAAATATGTTCTCTTTTGTAAGTAGAACAGGATTGTTCTAATTTGCAACACCAATTCGGCCATCTGGCAATGCCTGACGATCACAAGATTCGTGAGATTCGGGGTTGCAACAAAAGAAAAAATCATGTACAGCTTTGCCTATACAGCTTGAACAGTAAAGGACATACCGGTAAACGGTAATATTCATTTACTTTTGACCGATTTTGAGGCTCGTCTTCTTATAAAATTATTCTTATAAAAAGATTGTTAATGGTCCTCAGAATCCCAAATTCTCTTTATACCCTGATTTGTTAAAAGGACATTTCGCTATTATCAAACTTATCGCTTTAAAGTATTTCAAAGATATTTTATTTCTTCCATTCATTCATTCATTCATTCATTCATTCATTCATTCATTCATTCATTCATTCATTCATTCATTCATTCATTCATTCATTCATTCATTCATTCATTCACTCATTCATTCATTCATTCATTCATTCATTCATTCATTCATTTATTCATTCAAGAGAATTTTCAGTCGAAACACAGCATCAAAGCCATTTGCAAATGGTTATTTTGCGATACTAAAATGTCATGCAAAGAGATCCTCTTTTTATCAACAAGCTAAGCAAAATACAATGAAAGAAATAACAAATTCGCTCACCTTGACAGAAACGTGACATTCGAAGGTCAATAGAGGCGTCTGCACTCTTGTATCGAGAAACGCGAATGCTACTGGTTCGTAAAATGCATCAAAAATAGTTGAGAATTGATACGTCACTAGAACATATGGTGAAATCATGTCTATTTTCCCATACATAATTAACAGACACTGTGCAAAAGAAGTAGAGAAACTGTCTAACAACTTGCTGTGGCTGGACATGAAGCGAAGAAGTATTGATTAATAGTATAGTATTAGAAAGATCTCACCAAACTTTATCTTTAATTGTGACTCTTGTGTTAAACTGCCTCATGGCATCGACACAATAAAAAGAATTTGCTTGTTGTTTTTGTGCGCCTTTTCTCCAGCCATTATAAAAACTAACTACTAAAATTCTATTGGTAAAATTATATACATATAATTTAAGAATTGATGGCTAATTATGTTAAAAAATAAGATAGTGTGGGTTAAAAATTTGCAAAAACCAAAATGCCCAAACAAAATGTAATTCGGCAATTGGTCGACAGTAACTCGCACATCAAGAGTGTGCACAGACGTATCGTGATGACATTTTCAAAATCATTGGGCAGGCAATGTAATCTTTTCGTTAGAAATATGTTTACATCAACATAAAAGAATCCCGACTTGTGTAGACAGAAAGAGTTCGTTTTCTCTCTTGGACTCTTCAATAAGGTGAGAAGTAAGCGAATTTTCAGCTTAATTTCGTTCTTTATCCGACGTTCATACTGTGAAGAGTGTCGACGAAAAGTACTTCAGTATGATATGCAGGGCCGCCCAGAGGTTTTGGAGGCCCTGGGGAAGTGGAAGATGAGGCCACCTGGGAGAGAAGAGAGCAGAAAATTTTTGCGACCACACCCTTTAGGTTAGCTTAATTGGTTCATTCGTTAAAAACGTTGTACTTTTTTTCAGGCATAATTTTGAAAATTTTGACAAATTCTATTTTAAAACAGAATTCATTACCTTATGACTATTTAAAACAGAACTCATTACACAAAACAAAACATAAAATTAAGAAATTAATTTTCATTCTGTGTCCAATGCAATGTGTGATTAGTTGTAGCCATTCGAGGCAGATATGAAGTTCTTATGTGTTTTCAAATCAAAGTTTGTTTCTCAAATTCAGTCTCTAGCCTCCCTGGAAGTCATCGAGACTGAGACAAAGTAACTGGTAATCCTGGAATAGCAGCTTGACATCCTTTTTAGGTGTCAAAAGAAAAAAACCTTGAATCAGATTTGTTCACTCAAAGAATTTGCAAAAGGTTTAACTAAACATTTTGTCTCTCTACATCTTTGAAATACGCCCCCCTCTCGAATAAGCCTCCCACCCTTTTGAGCCACACTTCTAGAACTTCAAGAACTATCAGCCCCACGGGGCTTTATAAAGCTTTTATGGCAACACAAAGGGGGAACATTTGTCACTATGTCTTAAACAGCATCCATCTGTATTCATATTTTATGTCTTTATAGATAAGCTGCATATCAGATACATTTCTCATGTATGATTACGAAGTCATTGATGGTAACCACAGTCTTTATGCCTCACGACCTTCTTAGATTGAGGGATATATTGACAGCAGGTGCAAGCACGGGTGCCGTTGAGGGCTCAAAGCACAAATCAAATGAAATCAAAATTGGCTCGAATAGCAGGAAACGTCGAATAATGCAAGTACGAATGAGTTTGCACCAACTTAAATACTTTTCATTGTCGAGTTTTCATTTCCTTTATTTTTTAGTCAGATTTTCTTAGGGAAAGGCCGAGAAGCCTATACCAAAGCCCTAGCACTAGCAGTGGAAAGGAGAGACGGATTAAGAATTGTTGTGATGATTGCTGTGATGTATTGATTGCTGTTTTGATTGCTGTGATGTAGTTATTGTTGTTTTGATTGCTGTAATGTATTGATTGCTGTGATGTACTGATTGCTGTATGCATTGATTGCTGTCTTGATCGATTGGATGTATTGATTCTGTGTTGATTACTGTGATATATTGATTGCTGTGATATGTTGATTGCTGTGTTGATCGATTGGATGTATTGGTTGCAAAGTTATCTATAGAATGCAGCAATCCTTACAACGTCGAAATTCTTAATATCTGTAACGTAAAAGATCAAACATGCTACGAACGTCTCAAAACTGCAAGAAATCGCACCCCATTCAAACTACATCAGCTTTCAGTGTGTTCTTCGAATACCATCTTCGTAAACGCTTAGGAGAGTCATGACGCTAGAGGACCGACGGGCAATTTTCCCTTTGCATCTTTCAAAAGCTAAGCCCTCTAGCAAAATGAGAGACAGGAAAATAAGAGGTAGAACGATGCATAAAAACTAATCTCAATCCATTTGCGGTTTTCTACCATTTGATCAAATCAGTAGCACATCAAGACATGGCTACTCTCATAAATTACTTTAAGAAGCAAATTATGGTGTTTTTATGAACGTAAAGAGTACCTTAATTCGAGCGACGTCACCTTTGAGCAGACAGCACCGTTTGCGCTTGTGCAGATTTTTTGGCTTTGACCATTTCAACCAATTCCTGATGTGGCAAAGAGAAAATGAAAATAAAAAAATGGCAAAGAGAACAGTCTTTTCAAAAATAGCAATCATCATGCAGTAGTATGTGTAACCACTATAATTTTCAATTCCCCAAAACATTCCTTTCAGATAGCGAAGTTATCTAACTCTACAACCAACATAGCTTCGGGGAAAAGGGAGTTTGGAGTCCGGTTTTTCACCGGAAGCATTTTCAAAACAACACTTAAGCAACAGGCAATCTAAGGACTTTTGGTCGGGATCGTAAGCCGGGATCGTAAGCCGGGATCGTAAGCCGGGATCGCAGGCTGGGATTGTAGGCCAGGACCAGAGGCCGGGGTCATAGGCCAGGATTGTAGACCGGGATTGTAGGTCATCATCAATTAAAATTCCATCATACCATTGGATTTTTTCAACATCTTATTTCTCTTTCAAGGAAACTACAAGGAACATATTTTAGCTGACAGATTTACCTTGTATCTCTTCATGCACTCCTTTCTACTTCTGGTGCTAACAGCCTCCGCAATTCTGTCCCAGCGCTCCGGAGTACTTGCGGGGAACGTTTTAAGTGCTTGCTCTAGCAGCTATTAGGTCAAACAAGAGAAAAATGCAATATTATCTACTTAAGCATATATATCTTTTAACTTATTGTTTAGATACTAAGAGATATCTGCAGCTTATTTTTCATAATAGCAATACCACTTTTGTTTTTTTGCAAATTGATGGCGCCTTCTGGGAGCAAGGCCTTTTTAGACGCTAATGTTTGGGAGAGGCCTTGGGATCTATAGCAAAGCATTGAACCGAAAGAGAGGCTAAGAAAACAGGGAGGTGGTATCAAGTTTGTTAATTTTAGTCTTTAAAAAAAAGAAAGGCTAAGTTTGGGGAGCAAGATGAGCTGCAGCACAGAATTCGTGAGAGTTTCCGGTTTCGTGAGAGTTTCCGGTGCTTCGGATTTTTCTCAAGGAACCAAGGACAATATCTTGGACCTTCTGGGAGCAGCGTCCATGGTACAGATTTATAGGCAGAAAAGTTAAAGAATTTAACCTTTTGTTCTTCAGAGGTCCAGGGAACCTCAGGAGTTGGTTGACCTGCGGGAAATACATAAGAAGAAAGTTTAGTTTGAAGTTGAAGAAAATGAAACTACATGTTTAATCTCTACAAGCCTGTTTTGTTAATAACTCACTCTTCAGGAGATGTGAGATGTAAGAAGAAAGTTTAAATATCTTTGCACCAATGAGGATTTGAACGGTGTCTCTTTTCACAAAATGTACGATGCAATAGCATGTTTACAGTGAGACAGCGAAGAAAAAATTGTCATTTCGGGCAATCAATGAAAGTGCAAGACAAAACTCAACCTCTTTGCGTCACCAAAGTCATCACAATTATCTCTAAACAAAGCAAGGAATGGGGGGTTTGTCCTTGAGTAACAAATCGATCGTAAATTCATGCGAGTATAAAATCGATTATAACTGATGGCTTTTCATAAAAGAGTGACTGAGAAATATTTCTTAATGTTAACCTTCCTAGAAGAATAATCCAAACGTTTAAATACTCATTCCTCCTTCCTAGTTTTTTGAATGAACGTAATGAAGTTTTTAACGTACGTTTTCGCAGTTCTAAAGGCAGGAGCGTAATACAAGAAAAATAACATAACACGTGTTTGTAAAAGAAATCAGGATAAATGACACGAACTTTCATCCCTGAGTGACACACCACCCGCAGGCTGGACGACAACTTTTGCTGAAGTTTCCTTCTTCAGCTTTTCAAATGCACGTTTGTTTGCTTCATCTTTGACACTTTGATCTAAAAAAAGAACGGAATTATAGTAATTAATAGCCAAGGATTTGGGCCCTTTTTTCCATGAAAATGTTATTTTTTGTTAAAAAACGAAATGTCTCTAGTCTCGTAAAGTTCGACAGTCTACGATCGACAGTCTCGTAAAATCGTTAAGTTCGACAGTTTCGTAAAATAACTGATAAAGTTCGACAGACTACGATAAAATGCGAACAATGGAGGTAGAATATGAATAATTACGGTAAAAGGCGAACTTTATTGAAGCGTAACATACCCATTTGCTGCAGAGACTTGGCTTTACTGATGACTTGTTTAGACGTTCGATTTTGAGCTTCGCCTGAATGTTCGTTTATGTAATTCGCAATGACTTGCCACCTAGAATCAACCTACTTGCATTAGTCAATTATAAAAATGTTGATTTTGCACATAACAAAGAAAGCTTTATATAGAACAAAACTGTAAATCATTTCGGATTACGCTTAGAATTGGGTAAAAGGGGTCTAAATTTTAACATCATAATTGCCCTTGTAAAGCAAATGTCATTATGGATCAGTTCTGCTTATCCTGTTTCATGTACGAAAGACCTGCACATTACGGCAGCATTGCCCGGATAAGCTCGTGGAAAAAGTTGTTAATTGAGATTTATTTTTAGTTTACAAAATAATTTGTCGTAATAATGAATTATTTTTTGTCATTTGGCGTTGTTCACGCTAAAATATGTTGTTATATATTTCAACGCGAGGTCTATTCTACGGCTTAACAAGCAAACAGACGGCGGCCTAAAAGTTGTTTGGATGAATAACACACATCACAACGAGGATAAAATAAGCTGGTCCGCACGGTGGTTCTAAGAATTATGTCTTCAAATGGACAAGAATGGCACGTTCAAAGATGTTAAAGACACTACGTCTCCTAATCCAACTTTGGCAATAGACACTTCGGCCGTTTACAATTAGTCCTGAGTTGCCGATTGGAAACTTAAGAATAGTTCATGGTGTAATGCGCACACTGGGAATTTAGATGGCCCCCAGAATTCATCTGGGCATACTACATTTTAGTCAACGACTTGTTCAATTTCCCTGGCATTACAAAAAAATATACCAACCCCCCCTTTCCCGTTCAACTTGCTGAGCCCAGTAGGTCTCCTTGCTGACAGTGTAATAATGTTACCTGCTTGCTGTTCCAGGGGGAAATAAAACGGACGCTTTAACCAGCAGCTGTATTTCTGTCTCTGACCAAGGTCTGTTGGCGGATTGTGAAGAATCCTTTTGCTGCGCAGCTAACTGCTTCGCCTCTGAAGTTGGAAAAATTAAGTCAACAGATTTGCTTTGAAAATAAAGATCGAAAGAACTAACACAGTAGGAATAAACAACTGAGCTTTGACTCTTTTTGAAAAAGATTCTAATGAGTTTTAGAAAAACATTCAACTGTCTTCCTTAAGAGATTCTAACCAAACGCATTTTATCCTGCTTTTTTTTAATGCTTTATCCTGCATATGATGTTTGAGTTAAGGTGGTCTTAAAGTTCATTATTTTTAAATAACAAAAACATTTGTTTCTTTGGGATCGAAGATAAACATCTATGTACATCCAACTCCGCGAAAGTTTTTGTGCACGAGAGCATGAAAGATTTGCATGAAAGATTTATATGTCTAGGAACTAAAAACTTTTTTTGTTTATTGACGTTTGGATTCCAGATGTTTGTAAAATTTTATTTTATTAATAGTTTTGCAATTTTTTGGTTCAACAATCTCAATTATGCGATAAAAAATGTCGTTGAAGGCAAGCAGAAGACATAGATTGAAAAGAAATTTCAGATTTTATCATTAGCCTTTGCCATGCTCATAATCAGGTCCGCGGAGATGCATTTTAGAATATTTCTTGCATTCATTTATTGCAATCAATTTAAACATTTTACTTTCTTAGGCATACTTTTGCAACTTTTGATTGATTCTATTCTGAAAATGGAATTAAGTAAGTTGAAGATATAGAAGGTCGGTTCTTTCTCTATAGCACTTTCTGCATAGCTTGCATTTGAAAAATATCTCTGCCACGCATAACAGTAAGAAGTAATTTGTTACTTTTTGCAAGGTAAGCTGATCCCCTTGAGCTCCCATGATGAGGTAATTTCCTTCGAGCATTTTACTTCCTTCAAAACTGCCCAACTTCTTGCGAAGTGTATAAAACAGTTAGATTAATTATTTACGATTGAAAATTTCTTGTGAGAAAAATTTTTAACAGTGAAGTTCTTGTGACCTATGGTCACACGGTCACGGGGAAAATAGCATCCTGGCTGAGATATGAACTTTTGCTCATATGAACACATGCTCTTTCCCCATCAAAAAATGGTTATTTTCGAGTCACGCCAGAACAACAGTAATCGATTAGCAAAACTAGTCACTAATCAAACACGGAAGATGCAACTTGCTTTCGTCCTTCATCTTTTCTTCTGCAATTCTTGCCTGCTCTATCATCGATTCTACCTATAAACACGACAAAGTCATTTTTCAACAACAATTAACGTATCTTGGGCACAACGTTAAGACATTCATCTTAAGTACATAAAAACAGTATAAGAATATACTTGGGTCAAATGGAAAATGTGGCGTGGAAACTGAAGCCGTGCTCGAAAAGACACCGCGCTTTTTCAAAACAGGTAGAAAGGGGCCGCGCCTTCTATTCAAGAAAATACAGTACATCAATATCCACAGGTGAATTTGAGAATTTTATGAATAAATTTTCAAATTAAAACTGTTCAAAGCAACAGCCTTTCTAGTCTACACATTAAACAAAGTGCATGTCCGACACAAATCAGTTTTTTAAAAATATATCTTTTGGCAACCAGGATTGTAGGAATAGTAACGGGGATAAAGAAAATCAAGAGGAAATTCGTAAAAACATTGAAAACACCCAACTATGGTATTAATAAAAAAAAATTTTAAAAGGACTTGAGCTAAAAATAAAAAAGGAAGAGTATATCAATCACAGCGCTAATTATTACAAATGCTTGTTATTTCCTTACATGTTTTGTGTATGTCTTTCTTAGTTCATCAATGCTATTACTTTCGTACAATGAGTGCATTTCTTGTAAACTAGACAAAGAAGAGATTAAAAGATGATAAAAGGAAAACGCGAATTCTAAATCGTTACCATCACCAAATCTGACAACGGTTTGTTTAAATTTCCCTGCGACAATCTTTTGCTGGGGCGTTTACTAATTGATTAAAACTTTTGGACAGTTATTGGTATGCTTAGGACAAAAATAATAAGTTACGTACATAAACATGAGGCCTCAGAAATAAATATTTGCTTATAAATAATCTGGTGTGTTGATTTATTGCATCAGAGTTGAAACTCAGAGTTGTAACTTGAAATTGTCCTGTTTTACGCACAAACACACGCATAGCTCTGCCTGCATGACTTGAGACTCCGGAACAGAATAGTTAAAGTAATGTTCATAAAAATCACCATTGTTTTCATGCCTTCATCATGGCAAAAATCTCTAAACTTCCGTAATTTAAGGGTAAAGTCAACAAAGCAAAATCCAGCAAAACTTCGAGATAGCAAAAAGAGAGAATATCACGAGAATATCACTAATACGTTTCAAATTCATTTCATTTCCTTTCTTTTAAAGCTGGCAATAAAAATCGATCATTGAAAAGTCCAAATTTGAAAATGCCTTCCAGAGTGGAGTGGTTTAAAAGTGCAATAATGTATAATTTCTCTCTATGCCGAGAACATATGAACTTTTCTTTGATAGAAAAACAGACTTTTGAAAACGAACTTAGGGATGAAATGCAACCTATTTGCTCCCTTAAATAACTACTTTATCAATGTTGGGCTAACAAAGGCTTGACAATTTGCGCATGTTTTCTTCTGTCAGACCAAACGTTCATATTTTTATTCGATCAATACGGTTGTGTGTTACTGTGCGTGTGAAAGGTAGAAGATTCTTTTGTATTCTTAAATTCTAGTTTTTGCCCATTACACAACAGATAACAATAACAGTGAAAAAATAGTAAACAGGTTAATGACCGTGTTAAGTAAAAAAATGACTGGCATTTTATGTCACAAGCAAATGTTTATGCCGCATATTAGAATATCGATAACACGGTGCTCCTCTGGATCAAGCATAACTGCAGCCTCTAAATAGCGAAACATTCAATATCCAAGCTGAGAAAAATGTTTCCTTTCAACATTTCACAACTGAAAGGTAAATATATAAAAGGGAAACAGCTCCGAGGTGAAGAGACATCGTCTAGGATTAATTAGTCCAAGCTTCAAAATAAGGACAACAAAAGGTTTTTAAAAACGCAAGCAAAGTGTTTTTGCAAGTCTGTCTGATGAAAGTTTTGACCAGGGATCTGTCCAAATGGACCAAGGAAAAACCCTTCTAGAAATAAAAATGTAACCAAAAATCTGCTTACTTTTCAAGCGATAAATTTTCCAGTGTCCTCTCTAGATTATTAAGCTCTGTTACCAAGTCAACACTTCCTTCAACAAAATAATCCTTTTCCTGAGAAAGAACAAAAAAATTTGTGTTGAGATGAACATAAAAAGGCAGTACACTGAAAAATTCCAGGAAATAAGTTTGACAAAGAATCTGGGAAAGATAGTGACAATAATAGCAAATAATTTGTTAACTGTCAGACATGAGAATAGCAAATAAATGTAAATCTAATAACTATGTAAAGCTTATAAATACCAACTAACGAAAATACAATTTACAATGTGAGAAAAATAGCATTAAGGATAAATAAGTCAAAAAATCTTAGCAAGAAATAAATATTTCACACAATTTGCAGACATACTCAGGTCTCGAAAAAGTTGAAAGTGGTCTGGAAAATACTGCAGTAATTGTGCTTGGAAAAACAATAAGGCTGTACGTTCGGCGCATGCTAACCCCCGCCGGAAGGTTAATTTTGGAACTTATTCTACAAGCCTTGGGTGAGAATAATATTTTGGACCTCTTGTCGAGAAGTCAACCCACTCAGTTGGAGAATTCCTGGCGTCATCGCTGAACGGGGGCAGTTTGTTGAAGATAAAATTTAGCATAGAACATGTTTTGCAAAAAACCCATCAAATAGACTTTTCTGATTCAGTTTCACATCATTAGTTCATCATCTTTAATACTTGAAAATAAATAGTAGCAAAGTAACCTTGGAATACATCATGGCCTAAGAAAAAGCAAAATTAGTCGAAAAAACCTCACCTTGAATGCATTTCGCAGGAACTTCTTCTCTTTGGCAACAGCTTTCTTCACTTTTTCTCTCTCTTTCTTTTCCCTAAGTGCCTTTTGAATCGAAGATAAACATTATGACTTATCTTAGAAATCTTCAAAAATGTAGAAAACCATCCCTCCAACCTCCCATTTATATGTAAAAGCTGTTTGAATTGCTTGGAATTTAGATATTGATGTTGGGGTGGGATGGGGTAAGGTTATTTCTGTTAGAATAATAGAAATTCTCTTGAAATTTCAAAAATTTGATTCTTTGTCTGAATTTGTCCAAGATTAAGGATTACTTAAAGATCTACGCTTGTCGACATCATTAAATGCAACTTTGGCATTGAGGGTGAACGAATATTCCCAACAAATCAACCAGTAACGAAACTTATCAAGCACAATATGTATAATTTAATCTAACCTTTTCTTTTGCCTCCTGTTCTGCTTTTTCCTTTGCCCTCTTTGCGGCTTCCTCAGCTTCAAGTCTCAGCTAACGAAACAGAAATCGGGGTTAGAAGACCTTCTCTAAAAATTTTTCTCTCGCCAACTGCTTTTAATATTTTTAACAACAAAATATTTCCCTATTTTCTTATAAAATTCACGAAATTGTCAATTCAAAAATTACGTGCAGGATCTTTACTGCAATTTCTTGGCCACACAAGTCAATAGGGTACATTTCTCTATATTCTTATAAAATTCACGAAATTGTCAATTCAAAAATTACGTGCAGGATCTTTACTTCAATTTCTTGGCCACAGAAGTCAATAGGGTACATTTCTCTATTTTCTTATAAAATTCACGAAATTGTCAATTCAAA
Organism: Rhopilema esculentum; assembly: GCF_057945365.1. Classification (NCBI taxonomy): domain Eukaryota; kingdom Metazoa; phylum Cnidaria; class Scyphozoa; order Rhizostomeae; family Rhizostomatidae; genus Rhopilema; species Rhopilema esculentum. The sequence continues at coordinate 8,108,389 of NC_142817.1, read as the reverse complement.
AATTACGTGCAGGATCTTTACTTCAATTTCTTGGCCACACAAGTCAATAGGGTACATTTCTCTATATTCTTATAAAATTCACGAAATTGTCAATTCAAAAAATTACGTGCAGGATCTTTACTTCAATTTCTTGGCCACACAAGTCAATAGGGTACATTTCTCTATTTTCTTATAAAATTCACGAAATTGTCAATTCAAAAATTACGTGCAGGATCTTTACTTCAATTTCTTGGCCACACAAGTCAATAGGGTACATTTCTCTATATTCTTATAAAATTCACGAAATTGTCAATTCAAAAATTACGTGCAGGATCTTTACTTCAATTTCTTGGCCACAGAAGTCAACAGGGTACATTTCTCTATATTCTTATAAAATTCACAAAATTGTCAATTCAAAAACTACGTGCAGGATCTTTACTTCAATTTCTTGGCCATACAAGTCAATAGGGTACATTGCTACGCCACACAAGTCAATAGGGTACATTGTCAATAGGGTACATTGCTACTACATTAAAATGGAGCTTCGCCGACAATATTAATCTGACGAATACAACAAATCAGAAGGAAATGTGAAGTTTAAATGCTGATAAAACAAAATTTTTCTAAAGCATGTGTCTTTCTAGTCGCCCTAGATTCCTGGGAATATAAAAATTCTGATATAGATTATACAACACAACCCGCCGGCTAGCAATGGTCTGAGGTCAAATTTTCTATAACCGCCGCCTTCTATCATAAAATGCAATACATCTGGTCTGCTGGCACAATTACAAAACAATGGAACTGACAACGAAAATTTTCTCCAGGTCCATCTTCATTGTGGTTACTGTGAGACAATGGTCACAAATGGAGAGATAGCTGTTAAAAATGGAGCATAGCACCACCGACTCTCAGATCGTAGACAATTTTCAAGCCAATACCAGGCCACAAACAGAGCGATGTAAACATGTTCATGCACTCAAACAATTTTCATTTTCAAATAGCATTCAGCAAAAACTGCTTTCACTTGTTGTTTGGTCATCAGAATTTCATAGTATCTTTGCTAAACAGCTTAGCTAAAGCTTTTTTCAACTGGACAAGTGCTACTAGAACTGAAAAGCCACAGCCGTAGCTATCTGAATATCTGATTTTAAAGGTTCGCTGTAGTTTTACACCTTCAGAAACTATTCAGATAGGTCTCATAACTTAGTGTAATAAACCAAATATTGAGACGTAAAATGACTTCAAAATATATTTATCTTCATCATAATCGTACATACAAAAAACTGCTAACTGGAATAGAGGCTAGATATGATTTATGCACATATTTTAATACTATTGTCCACAGGGGATAACACTATCCCCCTCCCCATCTCTCTTCCTATGTTAGTGAATGTGAACGAGTTCTGTTTGGTAGTATGTTTGCAATGTCTACTCTGCACCAATTTCTGTTGATCATGTTGTTATTATCTTCTGGTTGTTCTCCGTGGTTCAAGTCCCCTGTATTCCCTCCTCCTCTTGCACCCTCAACGTGTACTCTATCATCAATGAGATTTGTTGTCTTGGTATTGATTAGGTCAGCAAAAATATCACAGACTTTTTTCTTAGGAGGTTCCTTTGCAGGTAGGGGGTCAGTTGCTTTTTTGAGTAAGTGGATTGATCTTGGAGGTATATACTTCAGTTGATTGACATGAATAGTAGGACTGGCTTTGCCACTGGCGTCAACAAGCTTACAATTCAGATCTCCTATCAAGTGGGTGATTGTCCAAGGCCCCGACCACTTTGGTTGAAAACAACGTGAAATACCCCTTTTCTGAGGTGGGTTCCATAACATGACAGTAACATTGATCTTATAATGATGTTGGGTAGTTTTCTTATCGTACTGTTTCATTCTTTCTCTGCTCTGGTTGAGGATACTGCGAACATTTGTAAAGGAGTTTTTAAGGCACGTACCGATGTCATTGGCAAAAGCTTGAGCCTGTTTCACATGGTGTGGAGCAGACTGTTGAATCTGTTGCTGTGGGTAAAGAAAAGTGTTATTAAACAGCAACGCAGTTGGTAAAGAAAGTTTAGCACCAAGAATAAGTTCAGCAGGTGTAACTTTAGTGCTATTATTAACACTTGAACGAATAGCGTAGACAGCTGATTGCAAGAACGTGTCCCAGTTACGGCCATGTTGATCAATTTGTTTCTGCACACAGGACTTAACTAGTTTTACCATTGCCTCAGAAAGGCCATCACCTTGTGGGTGGAGACGCGAAGACTTGGATTTACCGATACCCAAGATTTTGGCGACTTCCCGCATAACATTGCCATGAACATTCGAGGCACCATCACTGTGCAAACGTTGCATAATCCCATACCGACAGATCCATTGGTCGTGAATCGCTCTAGCAATAGTAGGTGCCGATATCTCTTTGAGGGGAACAACTTCAGGCCATTTTGTAAAGTGGTCGACCAGGATAAGAGCATACTTGAAACCATCTTGAGATGCAGGCAGAAAAGGTCCGGCTAGATCGTAGCAAACAAGTGCGAATCGTTCAGTAGACTGTATTGGCTGTAACTGATCTTTGTGGTATCCTTGAGGGGGTGGATTAAAAGAAGCACAAATCTTGCAACTTTTCACCCAGTTGATCACATCCTGTTTGGCACTGGGCCAGAAATAGTGTTCACAAAGGCGAGACCAAGTTCTGTCAACAGCAAAATGACCAGAGGATGGGTGGTCATGGCAAAGTTTCAGGACGGTTCCACGTAAATCGTCAGGTACTACAGTGCAGTTGTGCCACTGCAAAATGCCATCCTCAGATACAAAAAGTTTATTGCGATATGGTTTTAAGGAACCTAGACGGCAGACATCAAAGTTTCGTTTATCAGAAGACATGTATTCGATTGCTGCTTGGATGTGTTGATCTTTTGTTTGGAAATCTCTGATTGCAGCCACTGTAATATTAGGTTGTAATTCTTCCAGTGAGTTGACACTGTGCATGCGACTGAGACAGTCGCTTATGGCGTTGTTCTTGGATGGAATGTGTTCTATTTTATAATTGAACTCTGAAAGTTGCAAAGCCCAATTCAGCAATTTTCTACTCTTAGGGTTGCGTTTGGATTGCAGGAATGAAGTTACGCGATTATCAGTACGCAAGAGAAAGGGTTTACCAAGAAGGTAGTGACGAAATTTTTCGGTAGCAAAAATTATAGCATGCGCCTCTTTCTCTACAATGTTCCACCTTGATTCAGTTTCATTGAACTTTCTGCTGGCGTAGGCGACGATGTATGTTTTGCCATCACTTGTGTTATGGGCTTTAAGACATGCACCTTCACCTCTGTCTGATGCATCGACTTCTAGGATGAAAGAGTCTGTACTTGTAGGAGCTCGTAAAACTGGTGCGGAAGAGAGAAGCTGCTTTAGTGCTTCAAAGGCTGCTTGAGCTTCAGGTGTCCAGACAAACGTTGAAGTCGGTTTTGCAAGTTCGTGTAGAGGAGCAGCAACAACAGAGAAGTGGGGAACAAATCGATCACAAAATTGTGCCATGCCTTAAAATTCCTTCAAGGATTTGGCATTGGATGGCACTGGAAAATCGGTGATGGACTGAATGCGAGCTGGGTCAAGGCGAATGTGTCCCTTGTCAATGAAATGGCCTAAATACGGCAAACTTGTCTGGAAAAATTTGCATTTCAAGGCGTTCAAAGTGAGACCAGACTGTCGAATTCTTGCTAAAACTCTGCGAACATTGGAGAGATGATCTGTGAAATCTAATCCTTTAATAACCACATCATCGTAGAAGGGTGGTAGAATACAGTCGCTTAAATCAGAAAATGTTTGTTCCATGGTTCGTTGGAACAAAGAAGAGGCCGGTTTGATACCTTGAGGCATAACGTTCCAGGTCCATTGACCAAAACCGTAACCAGGAGAAAAGGCAATGATCGGTTTGATTCTATCAGCACACGGAATTTGGTGGTAGCCACTGTTGAAGTCGATTGAGCTGACATATTGAGAGCCGCGAACAGAGTCAAGACATTGTTGAAGGGATGGAGAAGGCCAACCTGAATCTTTGATGGCAGGGTTGAGAAAACGATAGTCAACTACAAGTCGAAAACGATCGGTAACATCACAGCTATTTGAAACATTCTTTTTGGCAACAAGGACTGTAGCAGCACGATAAGGTGAATCAATATGTTCAATTAGGCCATGAGCTTTATAGTGTTGTAAAAGTTCCTTGACAATGGATTGTTGATGAAGTGGCACTCTGCGTAAAGGCATTGAAATGGGTGTCGAATGAGCCAAATCAAAGTCAAATTCTGTCACGTTGGTTTTGCCAATTTTGGTGTTTGATAAAGAGAAGACATCAGAAAATTCCATCAGTAAATTCTTGGCTTGTTGAAACTGCGAGGGAGACAAGTGGGTCAACTGTGAAGTGAGAATCGTAGTAGGATCGGAGGTTTGAGTAGAATTATCTGTGTCCTGAGTAGAGAGAAGATTAATTGTGTCTTTAGGAAGAACAGAGAATTCTTCAAAGTCATACGTCCCTAGAGCAACCTTGGTGCCCTTTTTTATGGTCTTTGCGACGGCAGAAGTATTAACAAGGACAGTGGGAACACATGAGTGTTGATGAGAAACCTTGTATAAGTACGGAACAACCTTTACATGCAGGCGTTCTTCAAAGGGTGCATGTCCATCAATCAGTGCAGTCGGTTCTGAAACTGGGCGGAATGCATGAAGGGAGGGCCCATTAGCAACTGTCTTAATAGTCAATGATTGTCCGGGTAGTATTGTGTACTTGTTCGGTGTTATGAAAGCAATGTTATCTTGAAGAGAAGGCTGAGAAGATACCAATACCATGGATTGATCTAGATGAAGGAGTTTCTTGGAGTTGTCAATGCCCCATTTGGTAAATTTATTTAGAAAACTCAAACCTAGAATGCAAGAATAAGGCAATGCATCAATAATCATAAATTCAACAATGTGAGATACAGCAGGATGCCCTACTACAAGAGGGGCTTTAATCACACCAAAGGGTTTCATTATTTGTCCATTTGCATCAAGCAAACCTGGGCCAGTATAACCCTGTAATGGTAGGTTTTGCAAGTAAGGACTGCCAGTGAAACATCTTTTGGCAAGACAGCATACGGTGGCACCAGAATCAAGCATCATTGGAATTTGCTGTCCATGTAATGTTCCTGTTAGCCAAAGCAAATTAGGTTCTCTCTGCAGAAAAGATTGTGATTCTTCTTTTTGGGGGGTCAATGAAGCATTGTCGGCTTTCCCAGTATGACCCTTTACTGGGGGCCCCAAAAGTTTCCCGACTGTTGAGGAAGATTAGCTTGCTGCTTGTAAGCTAGGCAATCACGTTGGATATGATTTAAGCCGTGGCAAAAATAGCACTGAATAGGTTGCCGTCCGTCTGGCCTTGCGTTTCGAGGCTGAAAATCCCCGCCAAAATTGCGTTGAAAACCATTGCGTGATTGCCGACGGTTGCTCTGCGGGGCAGAAAAAACAGGGGCACCATGCTGATGTTGAAGTTGCTGTGAGGGCCTAAACGGAAGTTGACGGTTGAGTGCATTGATTTGGTCTTGTTGTTCATCAAGCTTCCGCATTGTGAGTTGACTTTGTTGCTCAAATTTGGTGGACAAGGCAAGAATGGCGTCCAGTGTTGTATCAGATGGATTTGCAGCAGTTAAAACAGCATCAGAAGGCCCAGTGACAATAGCACCGTTGATTGTCGCAGATGGTAAGGAAAGATGAACTGATGCATCGCGGCAAGCCTTGAGCAAATCTTGATGGGTAATTTTGTCATCATACGGGTTGGTGCAAAAGATGAATATATTTCTGCGAAGTGTATCAGAAATCCCTTGTAAAAACTTGCGTTTCACCGCATGGTTTATAATGTCAGTTTTGGCTTTTGGATTGGCGGCTCTGAATAACTGTAAAAGGTGGGTCATGAATTCTTCTTCACTTTCATCGATCTTTTGAATGCAGCGTTCGAATGCAGTCATGTGAGCTTCGCGATCGGTTTCTGAATCGAAAACCGCGGTGAGTTGTTCCTTAAGCTCGCTGTATTTCTGGGGACTGCCTTTCTCATCTTCAAATTGATCCAAGATGGCTTTAGCACGGCCATCAACACAAAGCATTAGAATTTGGCCAACCACGAGGTCGTCAGATTTCTCGGCAATAACACAACATCTGTCGAAGTTACGAAGCCATTGGTGCAAATTTATGTCCCCGTCGCCGGTGAACTTCTCAAGTTTTGAAAAAATTATGTTAAAGGATGACATTGTAAAATGATGTGGGTCAAAACGCTCCTGTCACCAGTGTAATAAACAAATATTGAGACGTAAAATGACTTCAAAATATATTTATCTTCATCATAATCGTACATACAAAAAACTGACTTACAACACGTGCTAACTGGAATAGAGGCCAGATATGATTTATGCACATATTTTAATACTATTGTCCACAGGGGATAACATTAGGCACATTACTTTTTTATTGAATTTGACACTTGTAGACCCTCGTCAAAAAGCGATGCCAGATCAATTGAGGCAAGAAGCGATGCCAGATAAATTGAGAAAAACAGACGAAGAAAAACAAAATTTCAGAAATACATTTTACTCTTAAACTGTACTGTTTCCCAAAGGCTAATATACAGTCCATTAAAAATTTAATATATTTCGGGTTCTTGTCTTCCTCTGCCATACTCTAAGAAGAAGAAATTCTTGAAACATGATCACTAACTTCACATCCAATATATATATCCCATATTGTCTACTGAAATACATATATATATTGTATCCCATATACATAGTCACATTTCAATTGCGTCAATATATCAAGAGAAAACCTCTGACAGGCGCTCATTAACTTCATATCGGATAGCTTGTTTTAAAGATCAAACAAGGCAAAATTCTCATGTCCATTGTCAACTTATCCACTGATCCTTCCGTTGAATTAATTCAGTCTTCCAAAATATAACCCTTTCAGCTGAAAACCTCTCGAAAATTCTTTGCAGAGATCAAATCTACCTTTTCACAGGCATATCCAAATTATTATAGACATGCTTCTGACATATATGTCCCATATACGATTGTCCCTTGTCCATTTATGTAAACAAACCAACAGCCTATCGTTCCCAAAAAGGCTTGAAATGAGCTCATCTATCCATTGGATCCATCTTTCAACTATATCATATCTTGTATCCCTTGTGGAAGTAGTAGCTCGGCACGTTTGAAACCAGCAGTTTCAGTCATAGCTTGATTGTTTAAACCATCCATGGCATTTGATGAAACAGTTATCTTACTTGGATCCCCTTTGCCATTTTTCAACATCACATTCAATGAATTCAGTATATTCTCGGGTATTCATATTGTATAATCCCATCCTTATATTAGTTCCAAAAAGAATCTTCCTCGCTGTCTGAATCTTCTTCAAGTGGATGTTTAGTGTCATCAATATACGTTTCCAGCTTGAATTCATCTTTAGAAAATTCTTCAACTGACTCTTCAATCTAGAAAATAAAATTCAAATAGAAATCTTCAATACAAAAATTGAATCAAACTAAAGCCAATTTAAAAAGAGCTCATCAAAAGCCCAGAACTACAAGACCTTACTTAAATTGCATATACAATATGAATAGTTCATAGATTCGTAACACAAGGCAATATCTACATTATTCACCTTTCCCATTGCAGTTTCTGGCCTTCTAGCCTCTTGTCTTTTTTCTTTGCTCAACAAGTGCAATGGAATCCTGAATCTGTCATCATCACAACTTCCCTTTCTGTTTTCCAATTCTGATCCTTCATTTTCTCCAACTTCGTCCATCATTTTCAATTTGGCTTGGATCTGCCTAAGCCTGTGTGCATTAAGCTTTCTCTCCTGCGCCCGCATCACTGCTGCCTTCTTTTCCTCCGCAGCCCTCATCTTTGCTCTCAATACTTCTTCGGCATTTTCACAATTTTGTCTTTCTTTCTCAGCAGCGGTTTTTTTGGCCCTCTCTGTTCGTCTGCTTCTTCTAGCAGCTTTTCTCTCCTTTCTCCTTTTCAACTTCTCTTTCTTCTCCGTGGCCTTTCGCTCCTTTTCGTCGATTTTCTCCCTCAGCAAGCGTTGCTTTTCAGCTTCTAGCCTTTGTAGCATCTCTCTCGAGAGGGCACCCCTTTGCCGTATTCTCTCTGATCTGCCCCTCATTAGGACGTCTCTTCTCTCTACAGCTTGAGATAACCTAGAAAGCAAGGAAACAGCCATTGATTCACTCAGGTTTCTATAATTCTTATGATTACCAAAGAAACACTTACAGTCAAACATTAAAAGGTTTTTAAAGTTTAACGATTTACTTACTTTCTCTGGATCTCCTCTTTCGTGACTGCGGAAAGCTCAGGCAACCTGTTTGCCAATCTTTTAGGCCTATCTGCTCGGTGGCTCATTGAAAGGCTCGAGTGTGGTCTGTTTGGCAAGTCGAATTCCTGCAACTCGACGTCAAAAGCGACAGCTCTTGCATGGCCTTCGTCGTCCCTTCTCACAACGAGCCTGCTTCTTACTACTCTCGATCTATCATCTTCTGCCTCCTCCAACAATTGCCAATCGTCTGGTGACATTTGAAGCTGCCTTGGCTCAGTCAGGTCAAACTCTGCAGATGAATTTATATCTGCTTCATTGCATGCTTTAATCTGAAGACCCTTTTCACCTTTCAACTCATTTCTGATAATCTCTTCACGGCTGCTTGCAATTGACTCGGCATTTTGAGCCAGCAACTGTATTACTGTGACTGAATTTCTATCGCAACAAAGCAGGCCTCGGTACCAGTTCCTTTTCAACTGGCCTTTTTTCTTCAATTCAGAGCTCCTTTCTCCTTCACTCAACGGTGAAACTTTGCTTTTTTTTGAAAATAAATTTCCCATTTCGATTCACTAGCATCGATGTACTTCAATCACGAAAGTAACTTCGTTTGACAAACTTCAAGATCATTGTAAGCATATGAAAGCATTTTTCTCAAATATTACGTCAGATTAATCTACGTCTAGTTGCAATAGAATGTTACGTCACAGCCTCTCAAAAAAGCTATTACGTCCGCATCGATTTAGTATGTCGCAAGAAGTAGCAAAGAGAAATCCCCTTAATTAAAATGTTTTTTAATACTAATCATATCCTAGTTATCTACAAATTTAAAAAAATAAATTCTTTGATGGAATATTAGTCCGAAATACCTAATGACAACGTGATAGCAAAAAGTCTAATCATCATTACTAACATTTTGATTTAAATTGCACAAAACTAGGTCAATATTGTTCGATGAATTTTTACATGCTTTAGGGCTAGCAGTAACGTGAGGGTTTAAGCCACACCTCGATGTTACAATATGCTTTCTTATAGCTGAACTTATAGACAAAGACCTATGGTGATTTCTCTTTAGCATGTAGACTATGGAGAAATCTACAAAACAAATTGAATAATTCTAAAGTAAGATAAAATAATGGAATGGAAATAAATGCAACTACAGGAGCTGTAAAACCAATGTGGCCAAAGTTGGTTTTCTTAACTCGCCCTAACATCCCGAACAAACACTACGATCCTTGAAAAACAACTTTCCCCTCCCCCTTCCGCAACTCAACGTTGTCCGTCAAAAAATTTGTCCGGGAACGCTTTTTTATTTACACTTTTGTGTAAAATTGTAAAAAAATTACTAATTTTATTAAATATGCTTTCTAATTTAGTAGGCTTAAATTAACTTTTAGCTGATGATGTACTTTTCCTACTGAAAATAAATATACAATGAAAAAAATAAGAATACACATCATAGTCTTTCCCGTCTCAAAGACTCTTTGCTCTGATAGCCGAGCGTTCACCGATACTTCCAACAACCTTCAGTACCAGGTGAGTACGTTAACCCTGAATCATTTCAAATCAAGGCCCATATTTTCAAGCAGGAAACCTGGAAAGGATGTTCCTGATTCTGATCCATCAAGATATATTAGAAACCCGACTTAAATAGATCCTATGAGATTCTTGCTTTTTTATAGGTTAGGTCTGATTCGGATTAGCCATAAGTATTACAAGAGTCATCGACGCTCGTATAACATAAACTTTTCCGCTTCCAAACATGCTTGGGACATTAGTGTTCACATCATCATTGCTAGAGCCTAGAATCATCATTGCAAATGCAATTGAGACAAGAGACAGCCTTTGTGCAAGTGTGGAAGGCGCCTATGCGCTCACATGGCTCACAAAGACCTTCTTCATTAGTAGACTGGAGCATGTTTGTCATTGAAATTTCCGATAAAAAATTAGTTTTATTTGTCGGCGATGTCGAAGGAGGTTTCTGAAAAAATTTCTAAATTATTCCTAGCAAACCCGACACCGATATCATCGTAAAGGCAACCGATTCTAAAAATATGAGGATTTAAGAATCTCCAGATACTGCGATTCGATCTCTACCCACGCTATTGAAGACGAATTTCATTTTGAAATGGTTTGCCGAAAATTGAAGAAAGGTATTCTTATATAAAAAATCTTACTCATGAAAACAAGTTTATTTGGATGATGAGTCAAGAAGATACTGATTTGATTCAAATTCTTGCGATAAAAAAGGCGAGCATTCCAAAAGCGTGAAATTTATCAGATTTTTTGAAAAAATGTGCTGATCAGTTTGCTGTTGTGTGTTGAAGCTGTTATAATTTTTGTAGCCATTTGAGGTAATACTTTAGATGTAGCAATTTTAATTAATCATTTAAAATTACGACGTTTTGTTTTGTTGGAGTAGATTAAGGGCCATTTCGGCCTATACATCTATTATTATTCCAGATTGCGTTGTCTATTTTGACGTGCCAGTGCTCGATGTGCAAAAGCACAGAGCAATAGATATAATAAAAGTCTGTCTGATGAGTGCGCAAGCACGAAACTCGGGGTAACAGAGAACATGTCTCATTTCTAGCCTATCTTCTATTTTATTATTATACATCTATTATTATATATACAAGAAATAAAAATGAATGTTCAATAATTCATGAACAATCTACCGATGGAACAGGGCTTGCGAAACGTAAAGGATGGCCAGAGACTGTATCTAAAATGGATTTGGACGGAACGAAAATCCGAGGAAATATATTTAAACAAAATACCTACCCTTTCTTTCTCTTTGGCGGCTTCTTCTTTTGCTTTTTTATCTTGCAACTTTCTTTGCTTCCTCTCTTCAGCAAACTTCTTTATTCTTGGGTCGTTTGCATATGCTGTATCTGAAGTAAGTTTAATATAAGGTGATGCAAAATCATCAAAATACAAATTCTTTTGCCACTTAAAATGGTTATCTCTAACAAAAACAGTGCATGTAAAGCGAGAAGTTATTAAAGGAAAACAGATCATAGCAAAGAAAAGATTTTGAGAGCGAAAAACGCATAATTTTAAATTATTTGTACGTTTCTCTCCTAGTCAAATACATATATTCCTCTTACGATGCCTGAATTCAACAGGTTGCCCGTTGTAGAAAAGAGAGTTGTTCATTCAAACGTTAAGCAAGAGAGAAATATCTCTCTGCCTGCGTAGACCTGTAGAGTTTCGCAGTTTTTCTTAAAGACATCCAGCTTCGAGAGGCTTCTGATTGTATCTTAAAGTACCTTTACTTATTGTATCTCATTACTGACTGGAGCAACTTACCAACAAGTAGCCTGATTCTCGCAAGTTCTTCTTTCTTTCGAGACTGTCGCTTTCTTCGATTTTGTTTTTCCATCCATCGTCTTTCTTCACGACTGGGAATTACAGTTAAATATTGTTTGAAAGAAGCAACGCTTCCAAAGCATGCTGACCGTTCTAAACCACGTAGTTGAACGTTCATAAAAGTATAACATTTTAGAAGGTTGAACGCTAGGAAAATTGTATTGTAAATCCTGTTGTACGTTGAATACCAAAAACTGGATCAAAATTTCCAACTAAAATTTTACCCCAGGTCCAAAAGGTCTTCATAAAAAATCTAGCCCCTGCTTTAGCCAAGTATTAGAAACATATTAGTGACTTGAAAAACCGAAAACGGCTGTAAGTCTTCAATATACATTCCGGCACCACTTTTCAATGAATTTCCCACATGAAGGAAATGTTTAAGAGCATGCTATTAAAGGCAAAAACTATGCTATGAAACGTTGTTATATTGAATATACAATGTTCAAATGATTTAGGAAGAAATACCCCAACTGTTGCATCATGGGCGATAAGTTGAATTTCAAACAATTTTTTGGTGGTACAAAACTTGATAATGGCTTTGAAAAAAGCAAACATTAGAGTAATCTAAAGCTTTTGGTCTGACACTCTTCAGAGCTCTGATACTCTTCATTAACTCCAAAGAGTGTCAAACAAAAAGATTTAGTTTACTCAAATGTTTGCTTTTTTCAAAGCCATTTTCAAGTCGAATCACTTTCAATACCTTGTTTCAGGTTTCATATTATGTCAGGTTTTTTATTGCTTTGATGCAAAAATTTCCGGTTATACGATGAACAAAAATCAAATCTCGAAGCATAGAAATTTTGCTAAAAAAATACATTTTTTGACTCAAAGCTTTGAGATCTACTTATTCAAGAAATTGACAACTGCTTTTGCATTACTATCATACGAAGTTAGAAGGATTTATTTGCACTAAGATTGGCCCTTATGTAATAATCAAACATTTGTAATGAAAACGAGCCAACCTTTCTGCCATTCCTTTATCTTCTTCATCGAGATACGAAAACTCTCTCCATGAATCGAAATCGTACCTAAAATCAAACAGACAAAAGAACATATTTAACGCTTTCTGCTTTAATAAAAGAAAAAAGAAAATAAAATTCGCTCTTTATACAAGTCCTTGTAAGCATTAAAATTTAGGAAATTATCTTTGCTAGCAGTCCCTCGACTTACCAAAACGCATAAAATTCATTGACATAATCCTCAGAACTATCCATATCTCCAAGATCAAGGGCTGGTGTCTTTACTGACCATCTAAAATGAATAAAACAATGAAATGAGAATTATTCAGATATATGTTTAAAAACAGAGGAAATTACCAACATTTTGTGTTGAGAAATTTCAGTTTTAAAAACCTGAGTCATATTTCAAAGACGTTTTCGATTCAAGAATTGTGGTCATAAAAAAACTTAACATCTATATAAAAAACTTTTCAGTAATAGTTTGGACATTTCTTGTTTGGACAAATTGTTAAAGACAAAAAGGTAAGGATAAATTTTAAACCATACTGGAATAAGTTAAATACTCTTTTTAAAGCAGACTCAATGAACAAAGAACAAGTTTAAATTCATCTATTGGGAATATTTACATCAATTTTTAGCATAGCATATTTAATTTCTTATTAAAATAGCCAACATGATTTTAAGTCTTTTACAAAAAAAAATTAGTCACCTGGAATTTCTACTGAAAACCGGTTTGAATGTTTCAAAGAAATCTCCTTTAACAGATGTAGGGATATCCTCATTAAAGGTTGGATCCACACTATCATATGCTCTCCTTGTAGTGACATTACTCAATATTTCATAAGCTTTGGTGATACAAGTGAAGTACTCGTGTTCATTGAGACCAGGCACCTCAAAGTTGCTTTTTCTGCTACTCTTTTTGTCAGGATGGTGCTGTAAAACCATTTTCCTATCTACAATACAAAAAAACAAACAACTGAGTTACGGTTTTCAGCTAGGTCTTAATTACAAAATACAAGTCAGAGAAACTGCTAAGAAACATGATCACAGAAGAAAATGTATTAGCTTATGAGTACATGTCACAAATTTGACGAAATTCTCTCAGTTGAAAACTGTAAATATGAAGATTTTTAAACAATGTATGGTGGTTATCAATTGAAAAAAAAACCATTTAAAATTCACAGTAAAATGATTTCAAAAAAAGTCAAGATTCTCAAGATTCAAACAGTTCTGAGTGTTGTCGACTCACAAGCTTTCTTTATAGCCTCTTCAGTTGCAGCAAAGCGGTCTTTTATTCGCAGGACTCTATAATGATCTTGCTTTTTCCATTCTTTTGAATCAAGACTTAGTAAGAATGCTCTTTCGTCTTCAGTAAGCTCAAAAGTATCAACATCATCATCATCATTTATCTGCTCACTATCATCACTCGGGTTTGAACTGATAGATGCTGACTTTTCTCGTTTCTGTCGTCTCAAATAAGCTTCAAACCATCTTCCAACTGGCTCGAATCCAATGCTTACAAGGTCTGAAAGAAAAGGAGTTGTGTGAAAGTGACAAGTTAAGATACAAACATGATACATATCAAAGATGACTACACAGATTAAGGGCGTACTGTTACAGAAAAAAGTTTACTCTTACAATAATCACACATTTCTTGTTGAACAAGCTAGTATGTTTTTTGGCCAGCAATCTAGATATATCCTCTTGATTTACAAACAGAGCCTAATTAGCTATTAAGCTCAGACTGCTCTACATACTACATACACACATACATCATACATACATACATACATACATAATTCTATTGATAAGCAGGTAGGATAATGGTAGCTTTTGTTGCTAGTATCATGGAATAAGCAACAAAAGTATAACTTTATTAAAAATATAGTACTAGGTGCTCTTGGCTTGTATGTGTGATGTAGTGGTGAGGAGCTCAGCCCCCTTGCTAAAATTTTCAAAAAAGTGGGGAACTTAGCCCCTTCCCTCATTGTTTTTGTTTGGATACAGCTAAGAATAAAGAAATGCAAAGAAATATGTGAAGAAATGTTGCTTCACAAAAGGTCAGCCATTGATGACTAAACCAGAAAAAAAGGGATACAACTGTCTGTTTTAAATGCATTGCAAGCTTTATACAGATACAGAACAAAAAATTCAATTTTAAGCATTTATGCACAAGAAATATGCTAAATCAACTTTAAGATCTTGGAATATTTCCATTTAAACATTTATTAGATTTATTTCCATTTAAACATTTATTTACACAGAAAGAGGCTGTTGCCCCCCCCCCCCCAATATCGCCATATCACATTGATTTTCAAAATCAGTACCCTCAAATTGACCAAAAGCACTTGGTCCCATAAACTTCGCTCTCAGACCACCATTCCCTTACTCTCCACCTAGTCTAAACCTGATGATTTTTAATGCATTTGTTTACTATGAAGAAAGATTTGAAAAACATTGATGCATACCACATGTAAGATTAAATTTTTCTGTTTTCTCTTGTCCAGCTTCAGGTGGCATGCTGTCTAAAAAAATAAAATACATTCAGATTTTGTTTGTTTTAAACTGAAACAGAGGAACAGTATAAGGAACCCATTTGGGAGGACTGCGTTTAAACGGATCATGGCACAGGGAATACCCCAAGCAAAGGGTTAAAAAATTCAAAGCATATAACGGAAAAGATATGGAATGATGTACTCCTTACATAAAGATCAACAAAGACAATTTTGCAAATATTTTCAGAAATTCTTAATACAAAAGTATCAATCAAACATTAAATAAACAGATTAAAGGATAAAGCAATTTTGTATCTCTGCGCCTAAATAACACAATGTTTTTCCTTCTCTAGTTCTCCTAACCATGACTTCTATATTAAATATGTCTTTACATTTTCTTTATTACCAATAATAAAAAGTAATCCATGTTGTAAAATATTTTTGACACATTTTCATACACTAACTTGATAACTAACATTAAAAAACAAGCATAATTGCAACATGCAACTTGGCTATAATCAATCCTTGTAATGATTATTTCACAGCAGGTTGATGACCACAAAAACCATTTCAATTGTCTCTGCATCCTGAGCATGGCAGCATTATACCATCTTTTATAAGAACTAGTAAATTAAGTTTCAGACTGGCTTTTCTTAATTGTTTCAAAAATTTTGAGGCTAGATTGTTCTTTATTTGTTCTTAAATGATTAGGGTCTAAGCAGTGCAGTTACTAGCTATTGTGCTGATCTAGGGAGGTTTTCAGGCCTCATTTGCCAACAAAGTGAGAGGGACAATCTTTAAATGCTGAAAAACTTAAAAATTCACTGAAAAAGCAGCCTTAAATGACAAAAACTCCTCACTTTTGAGATAAAAAAATTATAACAGAGTTCCACAACATGGTTCAAAATCACATTTACTCAGTCTGGGCTTGTTCTCAACTTGACCAATTTTGAGGCTTGTTTTCTTATAAAACTGTTGTTATAAAAAAAGAGTATTTTCTTTACCAGTGAATTGTATAAAAATTCTTCCTTTATTATTTTTATTTATCATACACCACCATCATTCAAATTAAAAACATGTTGCTGAAATCGTTCTCAGTTCTTTCCAATCTGATGATTTAATATCAAACTAACATCTTGCTTAAGCACCAATTGCTCATAATCCTGTAACAAAAGGCAAATTTTCAAAGATGGAATACCTTATGCGAGTTATTGTATCCTCTGGTACTTCACCGGCTTCGAGAGGCAAAGGGGTTTCAATCTGGTTCAATCAACAGCAAATGGCACAAAAATGTGAACAAATGTGAACGAATGCTGAGTGAAATCGAGGCATTTACAATAGCGGTGTCAGCGGATTATGGCGCGAAAAGTGAATCGGATCAGCTGAATGTTGTTATTGATCAGTTTTTTTTTAGAAATGTTCCCTTCAGCAAAAAAGACGAATAGACTCCTGTATGTTTTCCTTTTTCATTTTCGATTAAAGCAACGTGTCAAGGAGAGTGACATAGGAAGGATCATTTTCAAACGAGCCCTTCACTGTTCTGTGTTGCCTGTGAAGATTCAACAACATTGGCAATCTAAGTTACAAGATGCTGGAATTCCAGATCCAGAATATAGTATAAAATGGATTGCAGAGCATATCAACAGACTCGTATGTCTATTTGATAACTAATTAGCAGCAAATATTGGTTGATTAAGATGCAAAATCTCTTCAATTGTTATTGTCCTTGCAACTTTCAGTGACAATGATGAGCCTAACTAGTTCTTTACGATCATAGTTTTATATTTGTTCGATTCGTCGACGATGATAAGCTATTGTTATAGTGCTAAAATCACAGGCTACACGATGCTAATTCTTAATGCAGTGCTACCAATCATACGAAAAGTGAATCAAAAGGTTGAATTATAAAGAAATTTCCATTACATTTCAAACTTGCTAGTAAAGGAAAAGCTTTGTAGGTAGGTTAAACAAATCAAGAAAGAATCTCCTGTTCCCTATTTTTTTAAAGAAAAATGACAGAAATAAATAGAAAAATGCTTCTGGTATCCAGCTCTGCCTTGTGTTGTTGAGCAGTTTATGACAGACCTGAAGACAATTTATTATTTTCATTAAATAGAAAAAACAATAGATAGGGGTTGCCTTTATTTTTCTAGTTCTAAGAAAACATGAATTTCAAAAATACAGCTATAATTTTGCTTTCTAGTAATTATTTGTCTTTTCTTTTGCAGAACTTAGAGCAGCAGAAATCAAATGATAATTCATTTATGAAAATTGACTTCTTTGATGAGTTTGAGAAACTTTGCAGAAGACGAATGAAAAGGTAGTGTCTATGTTTGTGCTGTAGAGAATAGACCCAAAAGTTTGCAATCAGTGCCTGTAATTGGATGCAGTGGCAAAAACTGAGATTTTTGATTATGTAGGAATTGCAATGGATTTTGCGAGTCACATTTAAATGCACCCATTTAAATATCTGGAAATCCTAAAAACATAGATGACATAAACAGGAATTTTTTGGAATTTGATTTCCCAAAACAAAAATTCATAAGAATATGATTATATTAAAGTAAAATATTTCTTCTACCATCATGATTTGAATAATCATCCTGGTTCCCAGTGGCCGTCATGAGATGGACTTGGGTGGATGTGTCCACCCCAGTTTTCCAAGAAGTTGATTTTCTAATTTCTCGAAATTCATTGAAAAACCTTTGGGGGGAGAAGGTGGACTGGAATCAGTTTGTTTGTGTTATCATGTTAGTTTGGATGTTTCTACATGCAACAGAGAATCTTTAACACAAATGCAAGTAGGTTTGGTGTGGTCATGGATGTGGCCTTTGAATTCGCCTACTGCACAGCCCCCTTTCCTTCCCTTTCCTGACTCAATTGCAACCTTATAGATATGCAAATATTGAAAATAAAGCCCTGTTATAAATCTTGTTGTACAGTGAAAAAAAATATTCCAAAAAAAGTGAATGGATGCATTCTCATTTAAGAATAATGTGTTCTATAAGCAGAACTGGTTGCTTTCAATCAAATCTCTTGCCCTACTCCCTCCTTATCTTCCCACCAATGTTATTTTGCATTTCAAATATTTCAAATGTAGACCATTTCAATAGTGATTTTTAACTTTTTTGTAATGTCATCAGATAGTCATAGTTTATTGCACCCCATGGTATCAACCTTATAACCTTTTGAAGTTTTTTTGCTGCTAGAATTCCTTTTGAATTTGTATTGTAAATGTTTTGTGATGTAAAATTAGATGATAAGATGTTGGGGAAGGGATAATATTTTGGCAATGAATTCATCGTTTTGTGATTCTTTGATTTTGAAACCTGAAAATCAAATGCTGCAAGGGCCTGAAACTTTATCTAATGAGTCATGCAGTTTATCTGCTCTGGCAATTCTTGACTGTTAATATACTTTTGCAGGGAACCTGTTCAATATATCATTGGAGATTGGGATTTTCGTTCACTAAATTTGCTTATGAGACCACCTGTTTTCATTCCAAGATCTGAGACTGAGGTATTTATTTGTTTCCTTCATTGAAAAATATCAATTTCTAAACACTTTGATTGAATTATATAATCAAACTTGTCTTTAAACTGGGCTGTCTTTTTTAGGGTTTGATTGATTTGATAAATGAAACATTGACCAAAGATGGATCATTGGATAGCAACATACTAGAAATCGGCTGTGGAAGTGGTGCAATTTCGCTATCACTAGTAAAAGAGAATCCAAAGGTTTGGTGCCGTTGTCACGTGTTCTATCTCTATATTTGTAAAATAAAGGCCAAGTTGAAATAAGTCAACATCGGATAAAGGCACTCAGGGGAACTGGCTTTAAACACTTTATTTGGAAAATAGCGGGAAACTGTGAGGTTCTATTTCTATTTTGATTGGTCAGAATCTATTTATAAAGCCAGTAACAAAATATTTTTTTGTCCAACTTAATACATTATCTAATACAACAACTATTGCTTTGAGAATAGCATGGAAGAGTGGAAGCATATAATTTCATTTAGTATAATGTGATATGTTTTTGCTCTTTTGT
Organism: Rhopilema esculentum; assembly: GCF_057945365.1. Lineage (NCBI taxonomy): Eukaryota > Metazoa > Cnidaria > Scyphozoa > Rhizostomeae > Rhizostomatidae > Rhopilema > Rhopilema esculentum. The sequence continues at coordinate 8,089,211 of NC_142817.1, read as the reverse complement.
GCTATTTTAAGACTTTGCAGTACTAAAGGCTTTTTAACTGTTGCTTTGATAGGGTAGCTTGAAAATATCATGAATGGCACTTACTTGTATGTCAATGCAATAACTCAAATACTCTATTTAAATTCGATGTAATTCCACAGCTGCTTCCATATATTTTTATATAAGGAGAAAATAGCAAAATTACAATCAAAAGCTGGTAATTTGAGGTTTTGACTTAAAAGAAATCTGTTCCAACTATCGAATGTTCATTTGCCTAGATTCGGAAAGTTATTGAGGGGAAATTTTGATAGGATTGGAGATCTTTTTATATCAAACAGTCACGTTTTCTGACTTTAACCCCACCACTGTTGATTTATGATCCAGTTAAAGGTCCAAAATGTGCAGATTGCCTGCGTATTATCCGCAACTTTAATGCTTTGCCTCCTTTCCTGCTTCGATTTAAAGTATAAGACAAGCTTGCCTGTAGTGATAGAAAAAGTTCAAAACTTCAATGCTTAACTTTTAGGCTACTTGCACCGCTGTTGATATATCGAAAGAAGCTTTTTCTTTGTCGAAGATTAATAGCGAAAGGTGAGCTATTTATGGAAGAGTGACGCAATTTGTTAAAGAATAAATGTAAAAAACCCTGATAAAATTTAATTTTAAGTGTGCATCTCGAGACCTTGCTAACCAGAGCTGTTGAAAAAGTCTATAACGTCAAACGAATAAACTTTCTGGAACCGTTAAACCGTAAGCCATGCTATAAACACATGTCTTTATATTTTTGTCATGTGTGTGGCTTCCTTTTCTCGGATTTTTCTACAGTCAATGTCTGCTTAATTCGACAGGTTGGGACTTTCCTCACGATGCAAAATCATCCACAGTTCATTTGGTATCGTAAACTATATCAACTTTATCATTTTCAAGGCATTTATCATAACAAGCCTACTGGATATTTGACAATCCTGTGTAATGTCTCTTAACATCAGAAAGAATGTAGCTTTCCTATTTTCGAGATAAAATCCCAGAATAATCTTAATTTCATAAATTTTCATTCTCATTTCGTACAAGCCTTCATTGGTAAACTCAGATGTCATATCACGTAGTTGATAGAATCTTTGTTATATGTAGATGATTATTTGAATGGACATAAAACCGGAGAGAAGTTTGATGTTATTGTCAGCAATCCACCTTACATTCCAACTAAGGATATGCAGAGCTTGCAGCCAGAGATATCATTGTAAGACCATTTAAAGCTGTTGATTTTAATTTATTGTAGACTTTTAAAGCTGATGAATTCGATGCATGGGGCATCAAACTATTTCGAAGGCGTAAATGCTCAACTGTTAAAGAAAGCATAAATACTCAACTAAAGAACCAATCCCCCTCTACCCCAGTTCTGAATGACTCCCCGCTTCCCATCAGAGTTAGTCTTTCAAGACTGTTCTGTACTGTCTTGAAAGACTGTTCTGATACAGAGGAACGGTAGGGAGGGGTCTGAATGACTTCGCCTGACCACTAGACAGATTTCGAGAATCTTACATGGACTGGTTATTTCAGCTAAATTTAGCAAAATCTAAACTGGCCAAATAAGAAGAAGCTAAAATCAATGGTGATCTTTTTTGCTCCTTCATACACGTAAGCATCTAGCTTTAGTATGCTGTCAGTTCTGATAACATTTGATCCGTGTTGTGTAATATAAAAAGCGGAGCAGAATTTTCCTATCGTTATCTTTATAGCAACTTGATGCATTTTCCATCTTCTGCTTATCACAATCCTGATTTCACCTTTATCTCTGTTCTTTCAGCCTCTTTCTTTTACTTCCCTTGTTATGGGTGAGTCATAGGTACCCTGGGCCTCTCCCTAACATAAGCAGCTAAGAAAACGCCTCCAAGCAACGGTCGTTTGCGACAACGGTGTATTAGAATGATAGGCAATATCTTGAATGGTTTATCGAGCACAACCTTCACATCTGAATAGAAGGAACGGTCTGCAATGATTTTCATATAAATGAGATCTAATAGTAGTTGTCCCAGGATGACGAAGAATGTATAAAGCATTGCATCTCTCGTGCCTCACTTCTCCTCACTTAACATATCATGCTTTTGTTTGATTGAAACAAGGTTGTCAACAGAACACGTTTGTCTGAGAGGGATTTTGCCTCTCAGAATCGTGACTTTTTTTCAAAATTTATTTTAGGTATGAAGATAAAAGGGCACTGCATGGAGGGGAAACTGGCTTAGATTTGGTATCGAAATTTCTCTCGGCAGCACAATTGCTTTTGCGAAAGGGAGGGTAAGCCAAATTGTTTCAAAATTCAAAGTATAGCCTTCATTTCAAGTGCAAAGAGTATTTAACGCCAACAGGCTGAAATCGGCTTCAGTATTGTCTGAACTCTTTAAAAAAATCTGCACTTTCACGATTTCTTTTATAATTTCGGTTTTTATTGTACTAGTTAGCTCAAGTTGACGCCTTTCTGTAAAATAAAATCTCATAGAAGTCAAAAGTAGTCCAAAAGGGGAGTTAAAAAGTGATTAATGTTAGGGTTAATTTGTACTGAATCTCAGGCTGCGGTTGCCTTACCCTTCGTTTTGAATATTTTCATTGTGTAATGATAGCTGGATACCCCTAGTATACATTAAGCTTTAAGATTAAAGAGATATACTTGTCTTTTGAAACTTAGCTTATGCGGCAGAAGAATTAACCTATTCTCAGGTCCAAGAGGAATAGAGGAGTAGAGGCTCGAATAATCAAATATCTTAAAGTGTATCTGATATTACTATTTATCCTTAGACAGGGCTTCTAGGCCACGTTTAGTGATTTTCAAAAGAAAAGTTGAGTTCCGTTGAAGCATTAAGCATTTTGGAAAAAGTTGGAATTGAAGGAAGACTTAATTTGTGACTCACAGATTTTCATGTACAGCCTTGCACAATGACTTGAAAAGCACCTTGCTTAATTTTCTTTTGACTTTGGATAGCTACTTGGATTTAACGCTTCTTGCAACTGGAAATCGAAAAATAGTGTATTTTTAACGAAATGTTAAAGTGAGCATAAGGGGAGTAAGAATTTATTTGGATAATCGGAAATGAAAAGTGCAAATTCGGATAAGTGGAAGCCTACTGTATTGCCCTAACATGTTGTTATTTGATTTCCAGTCTTAATAGAACCAAAATTGTACTTGCATTCCGTCGCCCTAGATGAAAGTCTCCTGCATGTGTCGAATAAAAAGGCTATGCGTTAAAATGAAACAGCTACTCTACGCGTAAAATAATCCCGTATTGCGTAAAGTAGAGGGTCTTCCATATTTATTAAATTGAAGATTTCCCGTAAGCGATAAGTAGAAGATCTCCCTGCGTGTTAAATAAAAGATCTCCCATGTACGTTAAAATATCTCCCATATGCGTTAGAAACTTTCCCGTATGCGTCAAACAGGAGATCTTTCGTATGTGTTAGATAGAAGATTTCGCGTGCGTCTTAACAGAATCTCCCATATGTGTTGAGAAATGGTCACCTAAACACGTTTTGAATGCAAAAACTCCCGTATGCGTTTAAAGCCAGTTCCCTTGTATGCGTTTCTCCGATGTTGACTTACTTGAACTTGGCCTAAAGACGACAAACTTAATTTTAATCTTCTAACTTTGCCTGTCTACAGCTTTATTTGGTTGGAAGTTGACTCATCGCATCCTCCAATGATTCGGGATATTGTCCAACAGGAATACGGAGACACACTTCGCTATGTTGCATCGCATCTAGATATTTACGACAGGTAGTACCTTGGTACATTTTTTGAAAGTTTTCAACAAACTAATATTCGATTGACTGGCGTACAAGCATGTTTAGTGGGAGCACGATGAAAAACGAGCATCATTCTGTATTATAGGTTCAGGGCGTCAGTGGCACGAAAGTTCAGTTCATTTCAGAGGAAAGTTGACGCATTCAGTTAAAATGAGACACTGTAGAAATTTTGCAGCTGGACAATAGCTAAGGGGGTATGTGCCTCTGAACCCTTGGTTCTTACACCACCGGTTACAATATTCTCCCCCAAGTTTTCTCCCGACTTCTCCCACAGCATCCTCCCCCCGTCACAACCAACCTCTTCCTCCTCCTTTAGTGGCTATGGCTCTATATATGCTTATTGTGATAATTAGATTCGCATATTTTTCTTTTTTGTTCTAAAAAATATTCATGCTTTACCTCTTTTAACTAGGCCTCGATTCTGCCAACTACAATTGTTATGACATATGACGATGTTTGCGATCGATACAACATTGGAAGGAGGCTGCAAACCGTTAAAATTATTTTACAATACATCGAGGAATAATAGGAACACACTTACAACCTCAAAGGACAATGTATTTTAAATATTGCATGTGATATGTGTAGATTTTGCGTTTAACTCGCAATGTGAAAGTGAGTTCTGGGTCAGCTGAAAGGAACACCTCTTTAACCAGTCACGTTTTCAAGGACAAATTTTGCAAAACGTTTTAACCCAATAATTATGTAAAGCTTTTCTCGAAGGAATGTATTATTTGTAAATGGCTTTAAAAAAAGCAAACATTTAGTAAATTAAAGCTTTTCGTCTGATACTCTTCAGAGTTTAAAACGCCAGAACATAGATCGAAAACTCTACGCTAGGAAATATATATACCCAGTTGTGGATCGAAATAGGCCAATCAGAAAACACGAGCACATGACTGTAAAGGTTGACCAATCAGTGCCGCTTGCCTATTAGAATGTTACCAATGGAGTCCTAAGGTGAAAACGAACTCCTTTTGTCTACACAGTAGCGGTTTTTTCGTGCTTATGTAGATAGATTCCAAAACTGCTAGGTGGAACGACGATCGGGCTTTACCAATAATCGGAAACATGTCGCCATTATAGTTTTTTGCACAATCTGGGTTTTCTAGTAAATGCTGCCCGATAGCAGAATCGCAGGTTTTAGTTGTAATTTTAGATTTGCAAGACCGAGGTGGCTGTTCTCTTTGGGGATGGGTTTTGTTTCTAATATTAGACGGAACATGTTGTTTTATCCTATCCTCCAATCTTTGGGTGGTGCGTCCTACGTAGCCAGAATCACACTGGCACGTAAATTCATATACAACGGAACATTTTTGTGTGGCAGGAACGCAGTCCTTTTGAATGGACGGAAGGGCCTTTTTCGTACTATAAACAACACGTGGGTTGACCGCAAAGAAAAAATTTCTAATAGCCTGTTTTATTTGGCTTTCAAAATGTAGGGAACTGTCACCGATCCAGGGTAGTTTTAGATAGACCGGGCACTTTTGAGGACCAAATTTTACGTCAGCCGAGAAATTTCCTATCTTCTACTTAATGTAAACTGAAATAACATCCTCTGGATAGCCGTTCTCCAGAAAGATCTTAATTAGTTTTTCAAGTTCCGAGTCGAGTTTAGACTTAGAACAAATCATCAGTGCCCTATGTGTAAGCGTTTTGATGAGGCTGATTTTTCTTTGTTTTGGGCAAAACGAACTCCATCGAGTTTATAACCCTGAAAATGTGGGTTTACGGTATACACTAGTGAAAAATCCAGTGTCAGATTTTTCAACCAAAACATCTAAAAATGGCAAGGAGTTATTTTCTTCCTTTTCAAATGTAAAATGTAGGGCTGTGTGAAGGCCATTAAGGTGTTTTTTGAAAATGGAATATGTGTCATCCACATACCGAAAATAGACACCTGGCTTTTGGTCGTAGTCAGTGGCGTCGCGTGACCATTCTCGCTGAGGGGGGTGTAAGAGTTGCAAAACCATATTTTACCGACAGAAATTATTTTGTTACATTAATATTCTGCTATAAATTTAATTCTACCGACAAGTTCTCTGAAAGTTGGGGGTGTACAACCCACCACCCCCCCACCCCCCCCGCACGCTACGCCCCTGGTCGTAGTCGAACAAACGCTCTTCATGCAAGCCAACAAAGATATTGGCCAAGGCAGGTCCCAGAGGGCAACCCATAGCGACACCATCCTTTTGTTGGTACATTTCATTGTTAAAACTGAATGCAACTGAACGTGTTGCAGTTTCCATCACTCCAATGAATACTTCCTCTGGGAATGGTGGGCTATTAAGCTCGCTCCGGTACAAAGCGTCGGCACATATCTTGATGGTATCATTCAAAGGGACATTTGTAAAAAGACTGCTAATGTCAAAAGAACACATGAAAGATGTTTCGTCTTTGTTGTTCAAGTTTTGCATGAACTCAGCGAACGTAAAAGAGTCCTTGATACAATGTTTTGAATATTTGCATTTACTAGAAAACCGCTACTGTGTAGACAAAAGGAGTTCGTTTTCACCTTAGGACTCCATTGGTAACATTCTCAATAGGCAAGCGGCACTGATTGCTCAACCTATACAGTCATGTGCTCGTGTTTCTGATTGGCCTATTTCGATCCACAACTGGGTATATATATTTCCTAGCGTAGAGTTTTCGATCTATGTTCTGACGTTTTAAACTCTGAAGAGTGTCAGACGAAAAGTTTTAGTTTACTAAATGTTTGCTTTTTTCAAAGCCATTTACAAGTTTTGTACCACCAAAAGATTGTTTGAATGTATTATTCCTCCCCCTACAATCTATTTCATGGTATTGTATATTGCCTGAGCTAGGCTTCTTCAATTAAAGCATCATGTTACGATATACGAGGTAACTGATGACACTGATTGGTTCAAATTTCATGATTTTATTAAACCAAAATGCAAAGTAGCAACTTTTCGTAAGAGTCTGTATGCTCCTTATTTGGTTGTTATTTGGGAATTAAGCTTCTTTACCTTCTTCTGAGGTGGTTTTTCCACTACAACACGTTGAAAACAGCACTGTATTCAACAAAATTCATTCTGTTGCAGTACATGCATAGAATTTTATTAAAACGTGAGACATTCTTTAAAGAGGTCTAAAAAAGGGTAGAAAGAGATGGAGCTAAAAGAAACTGAGTTAAGGTAAAGAAGAGAAATATCAAGTTAAGGTTGGAACAGACTCTTTTGCCCATTTCTGTGAAACAGTAATAGATAGGGTGGTGGTGTTTGAAGAGTTGCATTTTAAAACTGTGGCATTTTGTCGCCAGCTTTTTACTGACCGCAAAGAAAATCACCAAACAGCCTTTTTACCGATTGCTTAGGTATAGGTCTTATGTATAAATATATCGTTCACTCCGGGTTGAATTATCATACAGGGGACCGCACCCGTGGTTAAAATCAGAGAGATTTATTGGTTAGCGAATTCATTAATTGGCAATGTGAACCAACCCTTTACTATGCAAATGATTTTTCGTGAATGAGCAGATTCTATTAGCCTCTTTAGACCAGAGGTGAGAGGGGGAGCATTATCACCTGAGCTGGCAATTAACCAGACCAACTTTTTCTGCCTCAATTTTTTGCGTAGATTACGAAACTGGATGTTGCTTTGGCGTTTAGGGGGGCGTTTTCTATATACAGGGGGTCAAATTCCAAAAAACCTCTAAATGTCTCAATAATTGACTGTATTTAATTATTGCACTTTAGAAAATGTTTAATTTTATTAAAACCTGGTGACTTAATCAATGCTCTATCAAATTTAGTGGGGGAGACAGGAAATTACAGACAGGGGCATTTAGGGGGGAGACAGGATATTACAGGGAGGGGGAATTTCACTATTATTGTTATTCATGCTCTGCGTTGTAAAACTAAATTATGAGGAAAATCTTTCAAGCTGTTTTGTTTATTCGCTTTCTATTTCCGATTCGCTTTCCATTACTTCGCTTGCAAGCAATAGCTCCGCAATGTCCTTAGGATAGGGCTCCGTCCAGGGGCGGATCTAGACGTTCGCACCGTTCGCACATGCGACAGTCAAACTTTTAAAATTATACTAAGAATCTGTCTCAAAAAAATTTTTTTGCTGAACAACAACTTTTTCGCTTATTGGCAAATTTCTCATTTGTGTTTTGATTCTATTTACTCGGGAATTATGCTTCAGTTATATTTGACAACTGAACACCGTGCAGGAGCAGGAAGATCCAAGGTCTGAATCATGCATGATTTAAACCTGGCCATAAACAGAAGCAAAATCTTAAACACAATCTCTAATTCTATCTCGATCTTGATTCAATCTGATTCAAATCTCAAAGCATCCTGACTAAAAAACAACAGGGTACCAATATAGTTAGATTAGGGTATTTCGGTGCACAGTATGATTAGTAGCACGTTCGCACCGATTCGCACAGCTTTTGTTTTAAAATATTTAGCCAATCAAATTGCTAGATAGTGCGAACTTCGGTGCACAGTATGTTTTTTAGTAAGGTCGCACCACTGGGCTAAGATTAATCCGTCCTCATTGCGTGTATTGTGCAGTTTTGAGCTTATTTATGCCTGGCATGGGCAAGTTTTTCACTGGAGAAAAGGAATTTTGTGTTATGGAGTCGGCTGGCTACATGTAAAACGAATACGTTAAACCTGGTAATTTGGAAGACAAAGGTCGCTAGATTTTCAGAGTAACATTCGACACGGGATGTTTTCAAGTTTCAATGTTCATTACCTCCTCCATGGGTCGAGGGCCTACTAATGTCAATAAATGCACTGGACTGGGGTGATAATCAGTGGGCGATACCTGCGATTTGGCTCTGGCGAAGAAATAATGTTCAGGACGTTGGCAGAGAAAAATTTTCACTTAGACAAAACTTTCAAAGTGAATCTTTTCAATGTGGATTTTCAGTTCTTTATCAGCTTTCAGATATTTCCGGGTAATGTTTACTTGCTTGGGTATTCCCCTGAATTCGAAGGGGTTTCTTCGGAGTAAAATACATGTTTACACGCTGATTTGGTTTAGCTATTAAATAATATTAGTTATTAATGCAGGTTTTATGAATATTTGTGTAAATTTGTTCTATTTGGTTAGTTCTGAAAATTCATTGCAATGATGTTTTTAATTTTTTCGCGTGGCCTGGTTTGTCATCGTATACCATAAACAAATCGAAAAAGACGACTCGAATTTTTGCCTGACTATGAAAGGAAAACCGTTGAGAACTCAGATAAGAAATAAATAACAGTTTGGCCACGTTCTAAATAAAAGCCAATTTAATGTGCGTGTCGACTGCTGAAATGAGAAGGGGGCGAATATCCTTAAAAACCAAGGGGTGTGGTCACGAATGATATTTCCGACCACACCCTTGTGTGCGACAGTCAGAATATTTTCTAGATCCGCCCCTGGCTCCGTCAACCAATCAATTGACAAATCTTCTAACCACCCGTGATTGTCTGGTTCTTCTATAGTGAGTATGCTTTGCCAAGCCTGTCTCCATACCCTTGCTACAAAGTTTGCACGCTTTATGTGTTTTTCGAGGCTGCTTTTACATGGGGGCATCAGTGAGAGATCAATTACTTTGTTGTCTTTTTCAAAGGTGCGCCAGAATATAGCACATCTTGCTTCATTCACTGACAGCAATCGCTTCTCTCCGTACAGTGTGCAAACAAACTTTTCTAAGCCAAGAAACAAATTACCACTCGCACATTTTACCTTACCAAGCTCTGCGAATAACTTTTGGAATTCTTCATCGCCTTTCACGAGCTTCCAAAATGCCTGCTTCCCTTTTCGCAAGAAGGATGAGATGTAGTCATTCCCTGAAAATGCATGCAGGCCAAGGAGCGCTTGCTTCTGTAATTTAGATAACGCACATGCATTTAAATCCAGTAGTCTCCGGTTTTTTCCTGTTCCGTTATCAATGAAGACATGCAAGTTTTTAGCTTCGTTGGCTAAAAGGATAACAGGAATATCAACATCTCCAGAACTAGAGCGCACAATGCAAACTGTCTCCTGTCCATTATTCATTCGTAGGGCATGGTGAAGTAGGTAGCAGATTTTGGTATCCGCTTCCTCGTGGTTTGTGTTTAACTCCTCCACCTGAATTGCTCCTTTGCTGTTTATCTTAACACAAGAATCTTTTCTTGCAAAGTAAATAACTCGATCATCGAGACTGCTTGCATCTTCAATCCAAACGTGTTCGATTAACTCAAAAAGCCTTTCTTTGTTTCTGCCATTGCTCAAAAAACTTTTGAAGTTTGCAGGTATTCTAATATCCGCATTTCGTATCACAAATTCATCACCATGTCCTCGCAAGTCCCTCTCTGCGCCTTTTATTGATCTGGCAGAATACGAATCACAGACAACATATATTTGTTGCTGCTTAAGTGGTATTTCTCGCAAAATTTTCCATGAAAGCTCTCTAAATGTATCGGGCATGCTTACCGTGCTTCTCAATGTTGCTGCCAGATCTATTATATAGCAGCTGGCATTTGCTGGTGGTTCTTCATCAGATATGATTGATTCTAATGCTGTATGTAGTAACATGCTCTTGGCTGTTTTGCGCCTGTATCCGTCAGTTGTTGCAAGAGCAAGAGGCACCGGTGCAAGAGCATAAGTAAGAGCTTTGTCTACATCAACAGACTCCTTTTCTTTGAACGATGTTGCCAATAAGAGTCCAAGAATGTCCCTCTGCACTGCAACATCTTTTGTCTTACCTCCGACTGTTACTTTAATCTTTTTTGCTTCATCGTTGAAACCTTTCCAAGGTACTCGTCGGATCGGATCAAACAGGCACAGCTCATTTTCTTTGCTGGCATCAAGGCGTTTACTGAATTTATTAAACAATTCAGTACCACGTACTTCAACTGATAGCAATGAAGCAGAAATCTCATCAGTTAATGGCTTACCAGATGCAAGATTAAACAGCTTATCTTTACTCAACTCCTCACTAAATGGGTTGATAAATGCTTCTTTTAGGACATTCATGACTTCTTTAACCTGTCCCTCTGACTTTTGCACTTGTTTAGTTCTCAAACATTTACGAGGGTTTGTTGCAGCTTTGTCGACATCTGCAAGGGATTGTAGTGACTCTACGATCTTTGCCTGGAACGGCCTGTTCAGGACCCACTTCTCGTATGTAGATTGCTGATGAGCGAAGTTCTTTATGCCTCCTTCAAAACAAAAAGAAGAACAACTGTCAACTTCGTTACTTTGTCACTGTCAACAAAAAAAATAAAACATTGAAAGTTTAAAAAGCTACAACACATTTTTGATTAGTTGCAAATATTTTTCTATACCTATAGTTTTTGAAGATCGCATAAAGGTTTGCTCCCCAGCACCATCAATAGATTGACCAATACCGTAGCCATTTCTGCAGACTGACAAACCCTTCTCTTCCAATTCCTCCTTTGCACCTGGATGGGTATGTTCGATATGTTCAAGTGACTTGCAGTAATAAGCTCCATATCTTGAATAATTTTGCTTATTCATTGCAAAGCATAGAGGCAAAGATTCTTTCCAGCATTTTAATCGCAGGCAAAAGTCGTTAATGTTCGCTGACAAATGAAGCTGATGCTGTCGGTCAACAGCAGCTTGATATATCATCCAAAACTGTGGAGTTTTGCCAAAATCTCCAGCAATGCATTTTTCTTTCAAATACTTGTAACGGCTGCTAAACGCAGTGAATGTCTCTTCATCTAAAATAGAAGTAACATCTAGTTTCTCAACTTTCTGATTTAGCGATCTTTCGACCTCGTCTGGTATATCTGGCATTTACTCCGCGCAAAAGAGTCTGTCAATCGCTTCTGCAACACATTCATTGACCAACCAGGACCGATTGTAATGCTTGCCAGATATAGCTCCTTTAATTCCCCCCCCCCCCCCCCCCCGATGTGCACATTCCAGCCTGGTAAACGATTTCTTCGAAGCCACTTCCAGTGACAAACTTGCCTATTGTACCGAAGAATTCCATTGAAGCATGAAAGTCACCAAGATGGATGAAAACATCGTTGAATTCGTCGGGATTGTTCCAGAGGACATGGTAGAATTTCATAGCTGCTCCTGCATCCACTGTAATATGTGTGTATTTCATATTGGAAGCAGCTGACAATGACTGCGATTGCTTGATACATTCAATGACTGTGCTGTAGTCAGTGATTGGTTTGGCAATAGGAGGTAGGAATGTTAAAGTCGTGGCCTTCGACTCTGGTTTTCCAAAAACAAGCACAACCCAACCAACAAAGCGAGAAATACACTGTGGAGACTGATAAAAGATTCTTCTCATAAGCTTCCATAGAAAGAGAAGTTTGCAGTGATACCGTCCGTCAAATTCATCATTGGCTATTGCTTCAAACAATACTGGCTCTGTATGAGATACAATCTTTCTTTGTGGCAGCGCAAGTGGGTTGCACTTAACAGTTCTTCTCTGGGTTTTCTCTGTCTCCACATTGGTTAGGGTTTTGATGCAGCCAGGTGATTCTACTTGAAATGCGATGCCATGTGTTGTGTGAAGGCTTCCTGGAACATTCTCTTTCTGTACGTCAAAATTGTCCCACCAAAAATATGTAAGCACAGACATGTCGCTATTTGCTGGTTGCAGTGGTAAGGGATACTTAATGGAACGCAATTTCTGGACTACTTCGGCTTGAGCCGTCTCAATTAGTCTAACTTTATCATAGTTACAGCAATGGCCAAGTCTTGCAAGAATTTTGATCGGTGTTTTCTGGCCAGTTAGGCTGTGGAGCCCAGCCCCTACAAGAACATGCTTCTGTGTAAGAAATGAACCTTTTGAAACTGCATGCACAAGATCTTGTGAATGTGAATCGACGTAACGTTTAACATCATCCCCTGGACTATGCTGGGTTGCATGGATAACTCGCAAGATAAAGTCTTGGACACTGCGAGGAGGCTGGCGATCTTGTTTTGATAAAGAGTCAGGTGTTGGGGGCCAGGGTAATTCCAATGCATTCTCTATCACCGCAAGTATATCACCTCTAATAATCTTTGCAGCCTCTTTCAAGATGAATTCTTTGCTTTCTTTTGTAAATTGGGCAAAATTTGTTGTGAGAAGGGCTTTGCTACTTATCACAATTTCTGCCTCATGATATGATACTCTGACAAAAGTGATTTGATCGCCAAATTCTTTTTGAAGCCTTTCCTTTACTTTACCACGCAGTCTGCAGTCATCTTTATTGAACCCATAAATCTCTGTCAAGACCTTCAGAGAAGCGAATTGATTTCCAGCGATCACGTGAGCATTTATGAAGTCACAAACGGAGGGGAAATTTGTAGTACTGGAATCTGGGACAGTGTTATCATCTGTTACGACGTCCGTGTTTGTAGGTTTTCTTGATGTAATCCTTGTGTACTCTCTGTAGCATTTAGGATGCATTTTGAATTCTTTTGCTATCAAGTCTTGCCCTGTAATTCTAAGAAGCATGTTTTGGTCCTCATGCAATTTTGCAGCATCCTGAATGGATTCGCAAGCCGAGACAGTTTGCACAACTTTGATTTCCTGTTTCTTTCCTTTAACTTTTAAAGGTTTTGAAGTGTCACATTTCATACATTTGTTCGGAAACAGGATTCCAGCATCGTGTGCAGACCGTTTTCTCCTTTTCAGTGGCGAAGTTTTACGGTCATTGAATTGGTTAGTTGCAATTGAAATTGCCTTTGTAAAGTTTTGATAACATTGTCGATGAACAAATAGCCTGTTGGGCGAAAATACAGAAGGAATCGACTCAATCTGCTTGCCGTGTACATGGATACCTCCGAGTTGTAGTCTTGCCTCCTTACTTTTGATCAAACGATCGAAGGTTTCTTTTCTTAAAGCTGTGAGGTTCAGATTTTGAATATTCAACTGATCATAGTGAACAATGCATTTGTTTTTCTGTGCTGCCATCATTTGAGTACTGAAATGTTTCCATCCTTTTCCTGCAAATAATAATAGGCTATTGTTGTTTAAAATGAGAGGGATTGAGGCTCATAACGAAAGTTTATCATAATCAAACGATAAACTTGTGCACGTTATCCACATAGCTATACTTACTTTTTATACCAATGTTGTTGCAAATCTCTGTTGTGTTGCCTTGACTGAAATTTTAAGGTATGTAAGAATGCTTCGGCGAATGATGCAAATGAATGCAGCTTCGGTTAAAACTGTTGTTGACTTAATGTTGTTATAAGAATAGCTGAGGTCAGTAGACTGCATTCCTCCAAGTAATTTGGAATTCCTTTCAATAGAACACTCAGCTCCAATTAGTTTATTCCTTCACCTACGCATTTAGGTGAAACTTCTCAAATTTCAAATTTGCGTAATTTTGAAACTATTATCACTGTCTTTTCGTAAGATTATCACCAGCCCGCCCCCCCTCCCCCCCCTAAATAACTTTTTGCCTTCTCAAAATTTCGGCATAGGGTAGATTTTGATAAAAGATGACTACATCATCAGATAATAACAAAATTTACCAATTTTTAAAGTGCGATAGCAGGAAACAGTCAAATTAGGCCACATTGCGTTTTTTTGGACTTCGAACCCCTATATTTGGAAAACGCCCCCTTAAACGTCAAAGCAACATCCGGTTTCGTAATCTACGCAAAAAATTGAGTCAGAAAAAGTTAGTCTGGCTAATTGCCAGCTCAGGTGATAATGCTCCCCCTCTCACCTCTGGTCTACTTGGAGTATGTGAATAATTTGAACAATTTTATAACATAACTTTAGAAGCTTTTACACGAATGCAAGTATATAGGATGTGGTCTTTGTTGTGATCTTTGGTGTGACTGCTAGAAGTGCCCTACAGCACGGTCCCTTTTCTACTGTTTTCGAAGGCATCGCTGCTACCAGATCTCTTGAGGTTGGCTCACCCTGGTTAGTTTGTAAAAAATGCCATGTAATACAAAGTTTGTTCGAACTAGCAACGTTACCAACATAACGCTCTATATCAATGCTTGAACCACAATTTTATCATCAAGAGAGCCTCAATTTGAGTTTGTGTAAAGCTTTATATGCGGCTTTGTACAAAACATGGCCTGTATGATGTCAACATGTTTCAATGGGATGCTACTAATGGTATCAAGCAATTTGCGCGTCATTTCAATAACTATCTCTTAGTGGTTCTTAACCTCAAAGATGTGTTTTTTATCTTTTATCGATGTTCTTATCGCACTGCGTCTCCATTTCAACAGAGTTCAATTGTAGGTACCGCAATGTCTGTGTGAAGAATGGCCGATTTCTATCCAATGGATGATTGGTTTAGTTTTGAGAAAGATTGGGATGGCTGAATTGCTGATGCCGTTCTTTTAATGGATTATATCAGCTTAATCAAAGAAAATGCTAGTGGGTAATCCTCATAATTTGCTTTGTGGCAGAACCCTTAGGGCCTAGATCCCAGATACGTTTCGTGACCGAGTAACTGTTCCCGAAATCTAAATCCTCCGCCATATAGTTTTTGAAATAAATTTGTAATGCTCGCAGATGACGTCATAAGCTAAATGAAAATATGAAAGGCTGAGTACAGAGGTGGTATAATTGAGAAAAATTTGCCCTGATTAAAGACCTTTATCAACTGCCTGTCTATCCCTTTATTGCTCTGAAACAGGAATGTTGATTTGGAAAAGAAAAGTAAGATACACGTTGCGTTGCACATTCTTTTTGACAAGTTATACGCTTCCCTAGTTTCGTGGGCCGAGAAAAGCGCTTTCAATGAAAACCGCCTAACCATAAAGTTTTCTAGATGCAGCAGCTCTCCTATTTGACGTGGCACGGTGGTATGACGATATTCATCAATGTTCAAGTACTGGATATGGAGATCTCTATGGCACTGAATGGACGGGGCGCGGGGACTGTGATCGAAATAAGAAACCCGAATTAGGAACAGATATCTAAAAATCAAACAGTAGCAATGAAAAGTTTTCCGCAATTTCGCTTTTTTCGCCTCGAATGTTGGGAATGTGGGGTAAAAAACTAATGCAGGGCCACCTTCTCCCCAGGCTGAGCAACGGTAAAGTAATTTTAAACAATGTTGTGAACCCCCCATTAAAAATTTCGAATAAAGTTACTCATTCGATGTTCTCTCATTTCTTAATTAAATTGCAGGAGATAATAAAGGCTAAATAAAATCATTAGGCGATCAAACTTCAAGAGCAGCACACATCATGTGGCACCGTCACTTCCCCCCGGATAACCCTTTCATTTGTCTATGGTCTAATCGACGGACCGTGTCGTCTAGCTGTGTGAAAGAGTCTATCCAGGTTCACAATCGTGAAATAATCTCACCTTCTTTTTTCAAAGAATTGTCATTTAGAAAACAATGCACGCCTTTGTCACACCCCCTTAAACTCTCACCTGATTGGCTGTTGAAGGTTCGGAATGGAAACAGGGCTGCAAGGATCATTATAACTGTTTCGCATGACTAAAAAGCCCGCTACATTTGGACGGAAACTGGTCCAAGCATATTGGCTCTTTCGGGGCAATTTCTGAGTATGAAATTGTTTGTGAAAGTTGATGATGGTCAGTGGAATGCTTTACCGTGCGGGGATGGTGAATCGAAGGTTGGCTGGATTGCCTCCGAAATGAAAACAAGATTGTGCCTGGAGGCCGATGCAGTTGACCTAAAATGCCACGTCCGTACGAAAAACGGAGAATCGTGCCTACTCAACGCAAGTGATAGAATAAGAGATGTTTTAGAAAACAATGACTTTGTTCAAATCGGTAAATGCAGTTCATTTTTTTTTCGATTTCATGGCTGCCTTTTGTTTTGTTTGGTTTTGACAACCACTTGTTTTCAAAGAGAGTTTGCTGCGCCACTGATGTTCTTTTTACATCTTTCTCAGCTAACCGATTACAAAGTGATTTTCGCAGACAGATATATGCATTATGTTCGCCCATTTGTATGTAATATGGCGGTCACTTTAAAAACAGTTAAATTTTCAAT
Organism: Rhopilema esculentum; assembly: GCF_057945365.1. Taxonomy (NCBI): domain Eukaryota; kingdom Metazoa; phylum Cnidaria; class Scyphozoa; order Rhizostomeae; family Rhizostomatidae; genus Rhopilema; species Rhopilema esculentum. The sequence goes on along the minus strand of NC_142817.1, from coordinate 8,072,520 downwards.
ACTTGGTGAAATGACGAATTTTGTGTTGTGTAGTTATTTGAAATAGAGTGAATCTAAAATACCTTCACACTCAAAGGCTACTTTTTTCCAATGCGTTAGAAAATGTAAATAAGTAGGTATCTAACCATTATTCACATAGAAATTAGAGCAGGGTTGTCGTGGAGGGGGGAGGCGGCGAGGGGGGCTGATACTCAGCCTAAGAGATAAACGATTGTAGCAAAACTGTATCAAACCGAAGTAGAAATATTTTGTCTAAATAAAGTGCCTTGAGCCAATCCATATTAAATATAATTGCAGCACCCCTTGAACGAATAGGTTTTAACATTGTTCCACTGTTTATCGTATATTTCATATCTATTTCAATTTTAATAGTTTTAATGATTTCAAAAACACTTCGAGGACAAACAAATGCATTTGATCACAAACGCAAGATGTTATCGTGGTCGTGGAGGTCCCTCCTAAATTTTTAGGATTTTACCTCTTGTTTGAAGACTTGGCCTTTATAATGTATTATTTTCAATTTCAGTTAGCAAAACTGTGCAAAATGGTGCTGTATCTAGTGGGTGAGTCCTAATTGAAATTAGATAATTTTTTAATATAACAGGCATCCTTCAGCCAATTTTTTTGGTGATGTCAGCAGGGCCATCACTATTGGGGCAGGAAGGGTGTAGTACACCTTTGACAAATCCAGTTGCAATAATGAGTAGTTTTTCAGTCTAGAGGCGCCTTGTTGGCAAATATTCAAACTTGTTTGCAATTTACTTTTCCTTTGTCAGGCTTGCATCAATCAAATTAGTTTTCTGATAGAACTTGTTTGTGAAACCTTTTTGGATTTAGCTTCGAACCCAGTCTTAGTCAAATTTTAATCACCAAAGGTCTTACTAGTGTTGCATTCACACTGCAATCTCCCCAAGAAACAAAAGGTATTTTGAAGAAGAGTATTTTGAAGAATAATTTACAACAGATTTAGAAACTTTGGAAACAAAAGGATTAAGTTTTATTTTGTCTTCCTCGATGTTTCAGCTGGGTTACAGAGCTACTAAGCTCTTTCATGTTCCTAGAATTTTGAATGTTAGCAGATGTTGTTAAGCCTTCCATTTTCTTGAGAAATGTTCCTAATCCATTATAATTTCAGCCTCAAAACATTGCATTTTAGGGATGGAGAGGATGATATGGCCAGTAATAAAACAAACGAGGTACAATTGTGTGACAAAATGCTGCCTGCAAATCCTAGCAATAGCCCATCTTTCTTGTGTCAAGATTTAATCAGCAGAATCTTTTATTCAGTGACATTTTGATTTGGGAAAAAATATATTTTCCAAATTCAGTTCCCATGCCCTTTCTCTGTAGCAACATGACTTTTCTTTAATTGAGTGATTTTTTCTTAGACTGTTAAGCTTGATGGCAACTCCTTGACAACAGAGCAGCTGGTCAGAATAGGAAAGGGTTCAGTGAAGATTGAGGTAATATGTTTTTTCTTTATTGAATCAATTAAATTTCATTTTTTTGAGATTGAAAATCAAAATTATTATCATTTTCATTATTATCATTTTCATCAAAATTATTTTCATTATCACTTTACTTATTATCATTTATTGTTTGTAGCTCACTGAAGAAGCTTGGAATCATGTGAAGAAATCAAGAGCATTGCTTGACCAAATTGTCATTGAAAACAAAGGTTTCCCCTTTCTAACAGCTACTGTGTATTGCATGCAGTGGCCGACACTTGGGGGGGGGGCAAAGGGGGGCAACCGGCCCCAATACTTTAGAGGACAATGGTATTTTGTTCTAAAACAATGGTAAATGTGACGTCATCTTATTAGAACAATAGGCTTGCCTCCCCCCCAATATTTGATCAAGTGTCTGCCCCTGATTGCATGCTTTTTCTTTAAAAAGTCTGTCTTCTGTTTAAATTTGAGGATTTTTTTATTTGAAAAGAGATGTCAGGTTGTTTGACTCTGTAAAGATGAGTACCTTATCTCCTTTTGTTACAAATTAAAAGTGTTCTTGTGGAAAGAAATTACCTAATAGGTTGACTAAATAATGAATCTCAGACAATTTTGTTCTAAGAAGACAACATTATATGCTTCATGTTATAGTATCAACAAAAACCAATATTTGATGAATGTTATGGTGAATGGATGTGATAAGATGCATTACGAGCCAAACTATTTAATGGTTTTTTTTAATTTTTTTTTTTTCAAATGTTAATTTTCTTTAAGTTGTGTACGGTGTGACTACTGGATTTGGAAAGTTTGCGCATGTTGTTGTACCCAAGGAGAAACTAGAGTAAGTACTTTTACTTTAATTCATTCTTCTAGAGGAGGAGGGTAAGTCAAACTTTATTGCAGGGGTAGAGGCATAATTTATTGTTTGTAGGCCAGCCCTGATAAACCCCTCCCTAATAAGAATGTAGCAGTAGCCATTTTTGAAAATACAAAAGTATTTTACTCAAATTACTCAAATTTTTAGAGGGGGGATGGCCACTGACCCCTCTGTATTTTGGGTTTTGCTTGATTGTCTCTAGGATTTTTTGACAGTATCAGTTATCCAAATATTTTGTATACGGAAAGGTATCCAAAGTAGACCAATTGAAGCTTTCAGAATTCAATGAATGATATTTTCATTTAATAGCTGTGAATTAGAGGTAATTACATGACAAATATGAGCCAGGTTGATGTTTTTGTTTTCTATTAGTTCTCCTTTTCATTTATGATTGTATGTATTTATCTTGACTCCTTCTTCGATTTTCACCAGGAGGCTGCAGGAAAATCTCATCAGATCTCATGCATGCGGTAAGACCATATTGATATCATAAATGGTAACTGTTTTGTTGACCTGTGACAACTACAAGTTTAAAACGATAGTGAGACTCCTCAGTGACATATTACACCAGGTTATTTTATCTGAAGGTAGCATCATATTAAGGATTCTTATATCAAATGGACCTTTACAGGGATGGTACTTGGAAAAATTTCTGGTAGTCTACCCTCTAAATGTTAGTAGCTGTAAAAAAGGAGTAAAAACTATGAGAGAGAGAACAGGAGAAAAGAAGAAAGGAACAGGTAAAGACAAATGAAGGGAATGATCATCTAGAATTTCATACTCTGCTAAGTTTTAATGGAAAACAGCTGTTGATAATCACAAATCCTGTGTGAAAATAGGACACTGGTACACCAGAGTTTATATTTCTATAATGAGGATGTAGCTTCAGCTTCAAGGCTACGAAAATAGAATAGCCATTTTCATGTCTAGGGTCTATGTTTACAGGGCTGTACTTTTCATCAAGCAATTCATGAAACTTTTTCCTCATTTACTTGCCACTAGGAAGATTTTTTCAGGATGCTGTGGTTATTCGAAAAATTTCCTGTTCAGAAGGAAGTAATCCATTCAAAATATTAATTAGGAAAGGCAATAACCCACATTTACACGAACCTCGCCACAAACTTTAGTACACCTTTTTCAATGTATTCATGGTTAACGTTCATTATTGGTTCATTTTCAAGGTTTATTATAGAGAACTAAAGCTTTTAGACACGCAGGAGCCTGTTAATATGTAAATTAGAGAAACTTTTGGATTTGAAAAAGGATTTTAATAAAGGAAAGGTCACAATAGCAGTCTGCTCGACGGACTCCGATGGAATTTATGCGGCGAAAAGTTGGTAAAAATGTAGGAAATAAGGAACACCGCAACGATGAATGATGTCCGTGCCAATAGAGAAGACCCTTTTCGGCTAGGGTGCTTTTTGCTCTTGTGACCTAGCAGTAAGTTCAAAGTATCAGCTGCCCATAGTGATAAATGTTATAAGACAAACAATGCTGTCTGTGTGGTTTCCTAAGTAGAACCTGTTGTTTCAAACACTTCGTCTTCAATAATAGCTGAGCATATGAAGCGTTAATCAAGGAAGACCTGCCTAAACTGCTCCTTCTGATCGAAGGTTTCTTAACAGAAAAGAGCAAATTGGTCCGCATGGCAAGTCCTCTAAATGGGGTGCTTTTACAGCTGGAGTTGCACAAGGCTGTGTCTTGGGGCCTCTGTTCTTTGTAATTTACATGAATGAATTGACAGACGGATTGAATAGCAGCGTAAACTTTTTAACAATACGTTTTCACTATCTTGAATGATTCAAATTCTGGTGATATCGGCTTAAACCATTCTTTGAGCATGATTAGCCTAGACGCGTAGATGGAGAATGTCCTTTGATCCTGATCCCACTAAATATGCAGTTAAGGTGACATGCTTTAAAAACATATGTCAAGCAAGTCCTCCGCTATCTTCTAAAATGACATTCCGCTGTTGAATGCCCAAAAGCAAAAAACACGATGGAAGTATACATAACTCCAAATGGACCTATGCTAGTCGCATCAAATCTCTTATTTCCAAACCCAGACAAGGGATAGGATATTAAGATTTCTCTCCAATTTCCTACCTCGACTTTCCTTCCTACCTTAAAGAAATCTATGTTGGGTCGCAGTGGGGAAATGGCGACGTTATAAATCACATACCTCGCGGTATTTGCGATTTAAAATTAAGCTCTTAACTGAGAGAATAGGCGAACTTGAATCTTTCTAAGTGTCCGCTGCTTTGCTGTAACTGACGCTTGGAAGGGTAGGGTGCCAATCGTGAAAAGTTGGAAGATGATCATCTGTTTTTCTATTCAGTGTAAATGCGATTATTTTATCTTATGATTTAAAAGTCTTCCAAAAGAACAAGTTGCTTAACCTCTCTACCACCTTTCATACCTATCGTCTGATTCCAATGCGAAAATTCTTACAGCAACGCTAAAATAGATTCAGGCCGTCAAATTTTGTTAAAAATTGTTAAAAAGGGTGTAAAATCTCCCCTTTTTTCTAAAATATTATTTGGTTGTTTTCCATTAAAAGCATATATGCAATACATTAACATAATGTTTAGATGATAAATCATCCAAGCACAATTTTATGCTAACCTGACAACAATTGTGAAACATGTAACATATCAAACATTTATTTCTCGATTAAGCATGAAACTCGGAATAGCAAACTGGTCCTATTTTATAAACCAAAAGCATGACAGCTCTCCTTTTATGGCATCGATCACTTCATAAATGACCGGTAAATAGTAATTTTCATAATATAGATATTTTTATGTGTACATGTATGTTTTATACATATATGTATTTATCTGCCATACAATATAATATTTTATTTATCTTCAGGTGTTGGAAAGCCCCTAACAATAGAAAGAACAAGAATGCTTTTGGCACTTAGAATCAATATTCTTTCCAAAGGCTACAGGTTACCGCTTAGAAGTTTTTAAAACCAATATAGAATATTGTGCAAAAAGTTAACCTAAAAATTCTGGGTTTTAATCCTCAGTTCAATTTTTTTCTGTGACATTTTATCAAGTATGGATGGCTTGAAAAATCATTAATCACTTGGAATTTTAAACGCTTTAAAAATAATCCAAATCAGAGCTGCAATCTTAAAAGTAGCCTGGGTATCTCTATCGAAATATTTTCGATTCCCATTCATGTCTTCTGAAACTCTGAAAGTTCCATTTCCTTGGACCTACTTTCTGCTCGTTGCCAGGTTTTATATGATAAAGGTCTTTCCAAGTATTAACCAGTGGTGTAGTGCAATCAAAATAACAAGGGGGGCTCTTTCACAAAATGTTGCTAAAACAATAGCAAATGTAGAAATTGGCTAATTTTTAGCGTTAACAAGGGGGGCTCAGCCCCCCTTAGCTCCCCTAGCACACACCCCTGGTATTAACCCATATTTTGACAAAGTAATTTTTTTTTGAGTCAGTTAATTTCTATTAATCATTGTATTTTGTTAACTTTTGCAACACAAAAACAGTTTGAGTAGTTCTTATGTTTGTATTTTAAGCAATCGAAATTATTCTAATATTTACCTATTTGCAAAATATTATTTGTGTGTTTATTTAGACGTAATGAAGTCTTTATTTGCAATTGCTAGACAAACTTTTTACGATAGAATAGAATTATAATTACAGCAGTTTGAAAGTATCCTATATTTTGTAACCTTTAGTTGCAAATGTTTTCGTTTTAGTGGAGTTTCTGTTGACACTCTCAGCAATATGATTAATATGTTGAATGGTAAGAAATTTTGCTTAGTGTTAATTCATGAAGTGTATGACACTGGTGTCAGATGTCCTAAATCTTATTATTTAATTGCTCCGATGAACTAATTTGCATACCAATGGGGGCCTACGTATTCTCAATAAATTTGGTTTCGTCATTTTGAGAGGGATTGTAGCATTCCAACTTATCTTGTAAAACAGCTTCCTGGCAAAGTATCCCCCCCCCCCTGAATTTGAGATCCTTAAGAACGCCTTCTATACGTAGTTAATCGTTAATGCATCTATACATTTTAAACGGTGTGTCGATAATGGGTTGTATTCAAAGGTGTACAAACAATGGTGAAATGTGCTTAATCAAAACTAATTCGTGAATAAAGTGCTGATTCTGCTTTACAGCATCCTGTTTGCCTTTGGTACCAGAACAAGGAACCGTTGGAGCCAGTGGAGATCTGGCCCCCTTGGCCCACTTGGCACTTGGTGCCATGGGTGAGGGCAAAATGTGGAGTCCCAAAAGTGGATGGGCAGACGCTAAAGATGTAAGTGAACCGCTTGCAACTCGCGATGTGTTTTTGCAATAGAATAGTATGTAAACTTTCAGTGGAAGCCTTTTTAAGGTCTCTAAGATACCAAGGGTTGTTAACATTAAACTACTTTTTAAATTATGATTTCAGGAAAAGCAGAGGCTCTAAGATTACCGGTACTCAGAAGGGATCTCGTTTAGAGCATCAATCTAGGCACACCATAGTTAAGACTTTTGAAAAAATAGAAAGCAGGTGTCTTATCTTCATTTTACAAGCGCCGGATTATTACATCTGTAACGTCCCTCCTTTCGATACAAAGTTAGTTCCCTTTTTTTGGGGGGGGGGGGCTTTATTACAAAAAGACAAAAAGATGATAGTCTACTTTAAGAAGCAAAGATATGTTACTGTGATTAGAGTTTCCCATCGAGGTACTTATAAAGTCGGTGAACAAATTTTTCATAGATGGCTAAATTAACAAGTTTAATATTTTAATGACTGATTGATTGTGTTTAGTTTGTTTTGACACACTGTGTTTTTTACAAGGTGTTGGAATCACATAACTTGAAGACAATATCCCTTCGCCCAAAGGAGGTAATCATTCTTGAAATTTAAATGATTATTATGAATTTCTTATAAAGTCGTAAATTTATGTTTAAAGAAGCTTTTTGTGGATAGAATCTTCATATTTATGTGTATCGCTTTTATTATTTAAACCTAAAATAAAATCTTTGCTGTCCAATGAGTTCTAAAATCTTCGGTCCAATAAATTGTTCAAGTCATTGCAGAACCCTCTTTCCAGAGTTGGATTTTTTAAACAATTTCAAAGAGTCAACCATTAATAATGGTATCTGCTATATTCTTAGGTCGCTCGCCTCTCTTGACCAAACCTTTAAAAATAGGGTACCAAATCAGCTTCAAGTCATTAAGAAGGGGGCAACCTTCCACGGTCCCAGCCACCATCGTTAGAAGTCTACCCCTGAGCCTCCCTATTTTTTCTCAAACCTGACAGACCTGTAGTGGTGACAACTGGCTTTGAGAAAATGGAGGTGAAAGTTTTAGCTCTTAATCTGCCGTTGCTTGTTTCCAAATTTTCTTTGCAGTGACAATGACAACGTTCTTTTTCCGGCAATTTTTACCCCTTTTTTAAGAAGTAATATAGCAGATCATTAAATTTTCTTCAATTTTCCTTTAGGGTTTGGCTCTTATCAATGGAACGCAGCTGATAGCTTCTCTGGGTTCAGAGGGTATTTCGATATTTTTTATCATCATTTTTCATCTATTCGGTTTTTCCCACATGGCTACTCTCTATCCCAAAATAGTCACAGTTTATTGTTTTTACTACATGGTCCGAAATAGTTGTACAGTACAGCAGCGGCAATATAGACCATCTCGGAGCTGGAGACGCCGTGATGGGATTCTTTTATACGATAAATATTTCAGATCGCCAAGGTGGGGCAACCAGTGAACAATTCATGGTGGAAAGAGGCCGTTTGATTAACGTTCACGATTAACGATTAAAGATTTCGTTGATTAACAATGGACCTTGTTCGAGCAAACCACGATGATGTAGGGTGCCATTGTGTTTCTTTAGTGAAACTCTAGTATAGTGCACCAAGACTTTGGCAGTTGTTCTAGCTAGCATGGATGTTTTAGTTCATTTGATTTTGTACCTGTTGGGATACAATCCTTATATAGACTAACCCTTAATACTATCTTTTGGGTGATCCATATTTATTGTGCAGTCGCAGTTGTGACTAAATTACATTGGAATATCATCTCAAATTACACTAGACATACAATGCCGGCAAGAAGAGAAATAAAAACACAAAGTCTTTTAAATGCACTTGAGACAACTGCAGGCAGTTTGTCAGTAATATTTGATGGTTCAAATCATATATAAATGGTTCAAATCATATCTTAGCAGTAGGCAGCAATTCACTAAGGTTAATGGAGTGCAATCTGACATCGGAAGCATCAACTGTGGTGTCCCACAAGGTTCTTGTTTAGGTCCACTACTCTTCCTAATCTATATAAATGATCTGCCATTCGCCTTGAAAAACTGCAAAGTTACGATGTACGCCGACGATACTAGCATATCCTATTCCTCTAAGAGCATTGACGATCTAATTGAAACGCTCAACAACGAATTGAAATGTTTGAAAGAATGGCTTCAGGGCAATAAATTGTCTTTGAATGTAACCAAGACTCAGGCAATGGTAATTGGATCTAGACCAAATCTGAAAAAGATTGGTGAAAACACTGTGGGTTCACCTGCATTCGTTATCGATGATTCCCCTGTAGAAATCGTCGACAGTATTAAGTATCTTGGTGTCCAAGTTGACCAATACCTCGTGTGGGACGAGCAAATTAAATCTGTTCAAGCCAAAGTCTCCCGCTCGTTAGGTTTTTTAAAATATGCAAAGAAATTTTTGCCAATTGTACTTTGCAAATTATATAGAGGTATTGTAGAGCCACATTTTCGGTACTGCTGTACTGTGTGGGGGAGCTGTGCAGAGTTCCGACTGGTTAAGCTTCAAAAATTGCAGAATCGAGCCGCTAGATCTATTACAAATAGCAGCTACGATGCTCCTGCTGAAGCTTTGATTACAGAGTTAAGATGGCCAACTGTAAGGGATATGATCAGAAGTGAGACTGCAACAACTGTATATAAATCTGTTAATGGTCTCGCGCCTGATTATCTCTCGAATTTATTTGTTAGAAATTCTGAACGCAATTGTATCAACCTTAGAAATGCCGAAACTGACTTGCTAGTGCCATTCATGAAAACTAGTAATGGACAGAAAGCGTTCGCATTTCGTGGAGCAAAAATCTGGAATGATCTCAGCCGCGAGGCCAAGCAAGCTCCCTCTTTATCTTCTTTTAAGAACAGGATAAAGGGTTTTTTGTAAATTTATTGCAAATAGTTGTAAATAAATTATTTATGATTGTAATTAGTTTCCTTTTTTTGTTATTAATTTTAGTAGATTTTTTAATTTGTAAAGTTTTTGGCACGGCCCCCTGAAAATCAGTCATGACTGACGGGGCTACCGTGCATAAATAATTTTAAAATGAAAATGAATGAAAAAAAAAATGAAAATGATGAATTGATTGTAACTAATTGTAATTCAATCAGATATATCATTCCAGTTTAATCAACTGCTTGGGATAAGCTTTCTTTTAGCTGTTATTTTTAAACTGTTATTTATATTTTTTACTATTATTATTTTTAGCTATTATTCATTAGATGTTTGAAATAGAGGAATGAAAAACATATTGTCAAGTTATCCATTGCATCTAATTTAATACCACTTCTATACCTTCTCTACCTCCCCAAATAATTTTACGATTTAACAGCAGTTATAGTGACCGTATTCTGTTAGAGTGCTACCTTAAATTTCAAAGTAAGAGGGTGTTTCTTCAGATTTTAAAGGTATCTTTGTACGAAATAGGATTGTTGAGTTTAGTTTCCCAAACAATGTAGTTTTTAGTGGCCTTCTAGCAGTTTTTTTAGTAGCTCGTTATTTAGTTGCCTTTTTGCAAATGTTTTCTTTACGAATCTTCTGTACCTCGACATTATGCAATCTTTGATTTTTCGTTATTCTTCAAGCTCTTGAGAGAGCTGCAGCCATTGCAAGACAAGCTGATGTCATTGCTTCGCTGTCGTTGGAAGTTTTGAAAGGGTCAACCAAAGCCTTCCATCCGTGTAAGCTGATGCTTTGAATCGTTTAGTGAATAAGATACTTTTGAGTTAAATGGGACTGCTATAACATAGAATACTTATGAATAAATCTTAATTGAGCGCCTTGAATATGCAATGAGGATGTTCACCAGCTTGTTAGAAAGACAACATTTCATGTCCCTAAGATTTGCTGTTTCAGTGCTTCTTAATTATCTACGTTATGCTCTCTACCAAATTTCTTTATTTCCAACGAGGGGATGTTTTGCCTCCACGTCCCCGGCTAGAAACAGGTTTAGGGTAATTGGCACCGTGAGGCATGCCTCTTCAATACTTTCCTGTCAATCTTGACCTTATATGGAAATCGTTTGTATCCTCATCTTTATGTCCATGTATCCTCGTTTTCTTAGTAATACATGAAGCTCGGCCTCATCCCGGGCAGGGATTGGTTGCCAAGAGCATGCGAGCTTTGCTGCACTCTGATGTTTTTCCTTCCGAAATCGCTGGTATGACCACTTTTTTTCTTAGTTATGTGTCCTCTAAACCTTGTGTCATTTTAAGTAGACTTTCCATAAATGATTTCCATAAATGGGAGTCATTTTCGTCTTAAAGAAAGCCATCGATTTCTATAAAACGTCACTATTAAAATTGTGTGAACTTGACCTATAATCTGCTTACTGTCCTCGACGTTTGTTTAGCCTAACCCTACTGGAGGAATCTGGTAACGAGTTATTACATCACATCTTTCTCAGTAATGTTATTTGCTTTTCTCCTTCCATTTTGAACTTTTCACACTTATGATTTTCTATGCGAGTCATTTTTGTCTTACAGAAAGCCATCGATTTTGCCACAAGGTCCAAGATGCATACACTCTTCGTTGCTGCCCGCAGGTTTTATCTCCTACTTACAGTATTCTTAGTTTTTGTAACCTAATCTGAATGGAGGTGTTTTGTGAAAAGTTGTTAAAAAGCGATAGGAAACATTTTTCCTGAGAAATTTTATTTTCTCGTTTAATTTTGAAGTTTCTTGGAATGTTTCTGAGGACCCTTTTATTTCCACAGGTTCATGGAATAACTCGAGACACAATTGAATTCGTAAAGAAAATTTTGACGACAGAACTTAACAGTGCTACAGATAATCCCGTATCCTTTTCATTGTATTGCATATAATTTATCGTATTTCAACATAAGGCTCTTCAACTTTTAGCTGTTAAAAACTGCAATATCTGCCTGGACCTCACAGCCCTCGAAATCCTATTATGTATCAACATTTTTTGTACCAATGTCCTCTAGATTGACTTGAATGACTTCTTTTACTACAGAAATGGTATTGAAAATGAACAATTTTTGCATCAGTTGCTGATAATTATAGCTAGCATTTTTTCTACAAGAGATTGTGGGATATTTCAGAAAAAACCCAACAAAACCAATGTGGCTTTTTCTCCATATTATTCGTATCATCAATTACCTTAACAATTCGCAAGATGGTTTTTGCTGAAATCGGAGAAACGATGTCTGGTGGTAATTTTCATGGAGAATATCCTGCCAAGGTATTGACTTTTTTGAGATTTCGTAGCATACATATAGAGAGCTGTACACCTATATAAAGCTGTTGGATTCAGAAACTTGCTAACGTTACCTAAAAATGCTCATATTGTGGCAACCTGCGTGTGAGATCATAGCCCCTCCTCCCCCTTCCGTTCCCTTCTTTTATCCTTTCACTCTCCGCGCCAACAACTATCTCTGTGAAGTGTTTTTGTTTTGCACTGCTAATGCTGCAAATATACTCATCAGGAACTACTAGGATCATTTAGGCCCTTTCCCAAGAATTTTCACCGCATTTTACCCAGCGCAGATATACCAGCAATAACTTAGAAGCTTTAGAGATATCACGAATGTCCATTTCCCCCTGGCTATTCATATTGTATAAAGTTATATTGTATTGTATACTATCTTATTTATTATGACATTGTATACATTTTAGTTTATGGAAGAGCAGGACGGTTCTAAGTTGCTACTCCGAGTTTCCTGCTTAATACGATCATCGGGCAACTGCTCTTATCAGACCCATTAACAGTAATTAGCAGTAATTTTATTGATACAAATTGTTTCAAATTCCAGGCTCTTGATTATTTAGCCATTGCTGTTCATGAACTTGCAAATATCGCCGAAAGACGAACCAACCGACTCATGAATCCAGGTCAGTAAAGGAAGAATAAAACTAATTGAGTTCGCTTTTGAGTCTCATTTTTAAATCTTGGTCTTTAAGGTCGTTTTCGTAATGGTATAACTTATAGACGTGCTGTGTCTTTTATACCATTTCTCTGTGGAGGAGATGTAAGCTACACTCAGCTTTCATAAAAAGCTGTCTATTAAAAAACCCACTAATATTTGCCTCAAATTTTAGAAATTCTTTGAGAAAATAATTTTCTAGAGAAATCCCCTTTTCGTTTTTCATTTTTTTTTAAATTTCAGCACCTACTTCCTAAAATGTCCGTTTATTATTCTTTTGCTCTTTTCATAAGATTTCTGTAAATTAAGTAAATCGATCTTTTGATATAATAATTGAAATTCAAAGTCAATTCTCTGCAAGCCCTCAATATTACTGTATTATTTTTAAAAAAACCTTGTCAGATTTAAGTGATAGCGAATTTCTTTCTTACACTGGTACTTATCTAAACACAACCTTGTTTCATAGAGATAAATGTTGACATAACAAAAGTATAATTACATATTATATTTTCGCTTGATCTTCAGTACATTAACCTTGGTGCCTTTAATTAACATTGCAGCATATAGTGAACTACCTGCTTTCCTGGTGGAAGATGGAGGATTCAATTCTGGTTTCATGATGGCACATGTAACTTCTGCCGCTTTGGGTAAGCTCGTTGGCATGCTGAAATACTTTTATTTGTCACGTAAAGAATAAAAAATATGGCGTCCTTACGTCTTGTATCGTATTGTATCCACAAGTATAAGCGCTCCTTTTTCACTGAGAAGAAGGTCCTTTCTGAGGAAATACTTATTTCCTGTCACAACTGATTTCGGATGCTACAACAATAAGGACGATTGTTAAGGTAGTTTTATTTTAGGCCTAGTTCTACATGGGCGATGTTTGTCAAGTTTTTTAATCAGCTTCCATGAAATTTAGCAATAATTGAAAGTCATTTTGCAACGAAAATGAAGAAATAATTTAATTTATATTTTTATTGATCAGTTAGAAAATAGAATTTTTTCCTGATTTAGCACCCTACTCTTATGCTTCTATAGAAAATAAAATAAATGAAAACTTAGGATGCAAGATCTACTTTTCTACTCGAGAAAATATTAAACTTCTTTGTCTAATATCATTGCAGTTTCTGAAAACAAAGGGCTCTGTCATCCAGCCTCGGTTGATTCTCTAACAACATCAGCTGGCACGGAGGACCACGTATCAATGGGAGGCTGGGCTGCAAGAAAAGCACTTAGTGTCGTAGAGAATGTCGAAAGAGGTATGCCGCCAGTCTACATTTTGTTTGTTGTCAGCTCCAATTGAAATATTCTTATTGCTTTTCCTTTCGTATACATCTCTAGTGTGATGTGAGACCGACAACTTGGACTCTACTCATGCAAGTCAAAAATATGAAATATCAGACTCGTAGTTGGTTTTCGTAAAACACTTTTTGGATTTGAAGATTTTTTCTTCATTTTGATTATTTCTTGATTTTTAAGATTGCTTTGAGTTATTGATTCTTTGTCTTCAAGTACTTAAAAGAGAAAAAGTGATTTTCATTATGTCCTTTCAGAAAGCACGTTTTTTTTAAATTGACTAATTCTCGAATATCAGCCAATTTTCGAGGAAATACTGTATATCAGTGTATATATCTGTGCGTTATTGCTGAAAACGTTTCTCCATCGAGCCAAAAATTTCCCAAATTTAGAATTTTCACTTTTTTCTCAATCAACACTTTGTCTTCATCCACACCCTTTTCTTTGTGTTATAAGCATATTCTTGTTAAAATCTCAGCATTTATTTCTGTGGGAAAAGGACATGGAGCCTACCAAAGATGAAATTGATTGATTTACCACAAACATTGGTGGTTTAATTCAATCTTTCTCTTATTTCTTTATATCAGACATTAATTATAGTTTATCTACTCGTCTTTACCACTGTAGTTATGGCTATAGAGCTGATGGCAGCCTGCCAGGGGATCGAATTCCTCAGGCCATTGAAAACAACAGAACCTTTAGAAGCCGTCTACAAAGTGGTTCGAGCCACGTGCAAGTAAGTATGATACTGTTTCTGCAGCAACAGCCACAATGATAAACCTTGTTTCAATACAGCAAGAAAGTCTACAAATAACTTCTAGCCATCGATTAAATTATTTCCTTTGCTAGCTCTTAGCCTGTCCTGGTGTTTAGCAAACCGTATCCCCTTCAGTTTCCTATGTGCAACGAATTCTCTGAATCAGACGTGTGTAACTAACTGATTTTTTGTTAGGTTTGTGTCGGTTTTGAAGCTTTTTGGAAATGTCCTCTGTGCACCCCTACGTGTCTAAAAGATTTTGCGATGTCTCCTTGAAACGTTAAGAAAGTTGCTGCAAGTTGGTGTTCCCTGCAATATTTTCGTTTCTCATTGATCGATCAATCTTTTAGCTATTTGCTTGACTCTACCTCACGATCACACGACACTTATGCTGTCTGCGCGTTATTGCTGCAAATTGGAATCGTTTCTTTGTCATTTATTAGAGAAGAAACTAGAAAAAAATGTTTCATTTACAGTTTTTGTTGCATTTAGAAAACTTGATGGGGACAGATACATGGCAGAGGATATTGAAAATATCACGCAGCTATTGAGGAGCGAGAAGGTAAAATTTCTATTCACTGGCTCTGTGCAGTAAGTTAAAACTGTATCAGCAAATCGGGTCAGTCCTCTACAATAATGTTCCGCCCTAGAAAGTCCTTGACTCATTTATCATAAGAAAGCAAATTTTATCTGGGGAAATTAAAAGGTAAAGGAAAAACAGAAAGCAATTTGAAAGGAAAAACAGAAAGACCTAATTTTCGTTCACAGCTATGATTTAAATCTTTAGATGAAATACCTGTATAGTGGTAGGAGGAGAGAAAGGCACTGTACGAATTGATCTCGATACAAAATAAGGGGTGTTTAAGTCTTAGCCTTGAACACTTTTTTCGTTAACAAATGCTGTTACAGAATCTTGTTTCAATTAGGTCTTCTTAACATAGACAATTTGATTAACAGCAAACATAAAACATTCTTACTTAAGGTACACCTCCTTTAGGTAACTAAAGCAATGTTTTTTTCTAGATTTGGAAAACGGTTGTACCATTTATCGAGAGATACGATAGACAAATTTTCGTTGGTGATGGTGCAGAACCTCTTAATTCTCCAACTTCATCCTCAATCCAACAAGAACCAATCACAAAAAGACAGAAATTTAACTAAGGTTCCAGTCAGTAAAAGACTTGTTTTTAATAATTTTCGTTATTTATCGAAGGCTTATTTTTAAAATGTAAAACTGACTATTTATTAGGTTTTGTCATAAGCATTAATCGTATTGTTTCATTGTTTGTTTAATCTGTGTCATAGAAGGTGAAAATAGGAAAAGACTGTCTGTGAACAGTTAAAAGATCTGTCTTCATGCACGTGATAAATACCAGTATTCCCAGAGTGCATTTGATTGGTCCAAATAAGAGCTCGATATTTGATTGGTTACGACTCTGCTAGCACTCTTGCCTTTGTCAAGTGCCTCAGAAATCCCAGAGTGCATTTGATTGGTCCAAATAAGAGCCCGATATTTGATTGGTTACGACTCTGCTAACACTCTTGTCTTTGTCACGTGCCACAGACAGTGCTTTCCGACTTTTATGATGCACCTTTGCATTTTATAATGGTTTTTTACTTTGTTTAGGTTGTTCCCCGTTAATTTTAACCCTTTTGTAAGTTTCTTTTCGAAAAGAAGCAAATATTAAGTTATAAACTTATAAAATGTCTGTATTTCTGCTCTCTCCTTAAAAAAAGCATTTGTTTGGCGTATCATTTTAGCAAATTCTTAAATATGTGTGTGTAATCATAAGTTTGATATCATTTTATTTAAAACAATGCACACAAGCTCATATCAACAGCTTGTTTGATTCAATTATCTAATCATTATCTAATACAATCATATATTTAGATAACAAGAACGCTCTGTTTCTTTTAGATAGGACTGCTTTAAAAACTTGCTGAAGGTTCTTAAAACTTCAATATTCTGTTTCTTTGCTTCATGAGAACCAAACCAGAGTGAAAAATTGTGCATCAAAGATGAGAACCTTTTTTATCTTGATGTTGCCCCGCACAATGCCTTCAAGACCAAATCAATTCCCTCTAGTCAAATTTTACTTCTGTCATACTCGTCCAGCGCTATGTAAGCATGGTTTATTGGAAAGCGCGCAGTTAACGTTTTTACACAGGATTCATTTACACAAATTTTATCCTACATGTTTTGTTTACATTAAGGGTAGTGTCCCTTTGAGATAGTATGTTTGGAAACGAATCCAGATATTTAATGCACGAAAGTTTGTTTTTTTTTTCAATTGTTCGGGTAGCTGATTGGGGGGGGTTTGGTTTACCCCTACCTTCCATTATTTTCGCAATAATTTGAAGCATGATAAAACTGAGCTTCCAGATGTAGATAACCTGGAATTTACCGGAGATTTTATGTACGAAACAGTAGCGAATTTAGCTTCTCTTACGCGTCCTTCAAATTTGGCTTGAACGTGGACGGCATCTCTAACAAGAACTACTGAACTGAACGAACTCGGTCATGACCCCGCATAAAAACTTTATAAAGAAGTAAAAAATGATGAAAGCAAACCTACTTTTAAAAGTATTTTGATTCCTGCTTCATGTTTTACATCCCTACCACCATCTTTTGACAGCACCTCAAGACTGACTCGCAACTCTGGCCTAGGCCAATGCCTGGGAGAATCTACTATTTTTAGTGACGATGCGCATTCCACCAATCGAACACCATCCCTTGATAATTGCGATCGATCACCGTTGAGACTTCTATATTTCCTTGGAGACACCATCCGAATACCTTTGGCAATTTTAATCTCTAACATCCTTTTGTTCACCCTTTGCTTTTTCTCTCTCTAAGGAGCTCTAATACGCAGGGAAACAAACTTTTTACTCCAGTGCTGCCGAGTTCACTGTTCTATCTTTCATCAAATGAAGCTGACAAACTTGCCAGGTTGAGCAATTACTCTACACAGGTTGAGCAATTAACTTTGAACACTTTGAAAAAAATTAGATTGTTTAAGTTGTAAGTTTTTCCAAGACCCAGCTTTTCTTGGCTTATTGGGCAACTGTGTTTGAATAATTTAAAATGATTAGAAATGAGGAATTTTTTGTATAAAACAAACAATCAACAAGTGACTTTAGAATGTGCGTAATTTAAAACAAATATCCCAAGTAGTTAGCATCAAAAGCTCAATTAAGCAGTTCAATCGAAAACCTGATTTTTGAGCTTCTTTGGTTCAGAAACGATCGTTTACCATTCATGATGATTGAATGAAATTTGATGAGAGTTAATTCCGCGAGGGGTTTTCGTCCTTCTATTAATCCCCTTTGAGTTGATATATTTGCTTGCTATTCGTTATGGTCTCTTGTGACATTCCACCCGTTCTACAAGATTACTGTGGATTCTCTTGTCCTCCTGGGGTTTTATTTGGTTCAGAATACTTGGGTAAGCTGTTAGGTTTCATTGCATTTCCGTTTCCTTTATGCGCTCGATAAAGCGCGGGTCTCACTTTGATTGGTGAAGCCTTATTACAAGCGTGTTGGTCGCTCTTTACAAACTCACCCACCCTGATTTTATTTCCTTCAATGAAAATATGTTCTTTCTGGAATTACCCTGACATTTTTAATTTCTTTTTCCAGCATCATAAAAACTTCTCATACCTTTGGGCATCTTTTATGCTATTGTCGTTTTGATGCTGATAGGTAAGATCGGTGTGCATCGGCTTAGAGTGGGGAAAAGGTGATTTTCATGCCCATTCCCTCTCCATAATGTCAACCTTGTATTTGCAAGAGATCTTGCCAAAGAACCTTTTATAATTGATATTCAATATAAATTTCATCCCTGTTGTTAGCATCACCCACCATTTCCTACCCATTGTAACCCGGTAGCTACACGATGGAGTGTTTTATGTTGCACGTAGAACAACAAACATTAAACAGTCTATACGCTAGGCGCTATTTGTCATCTCACAAATAAGAATAATAAAATATAGCTGCAGCGATGACGTAACAGAACGCGGTGTTTACATTCTTTAAATAAAATTTTAATGACATGATTATAACATTCCTATAGAGACAGTAGCTTAACAAGCATCAAACCATAAAAAACCCGCACTACATTAAATAAATATATATATATTGTCGTTTATAAACTGGCACTATTCAAAAATCGTCACTCGGCCTCAGGCTTCCCCAACTCAGCGAATGCCTTTGCCAACGCCTGGAGATCCTGTACCTGGTGTGGTACCGTGACCCGCAGTTTTTGGTCATCTTTCATGGCACGTGATATAGTGGACTGGGCAAATGAGTTACCGCACCATGCACGACGGGCAACCTGTTTAGAAGTAAGGATATTGCTACAAAACTAATACTACGTTTGCCATAGCAGCGGGGCAATACAGAGTGGTAAACAGGGGAAGGGGGTTATGACAAACTTTCTGATTCAAATGTATCTTAGCTCCTTGGAACTTGAAAATAAACAAGGAAATTATTTTACAACATATGGTAACAAAAAGGGTTCCTAAAACAATTTTCCTTTCACGATTCACATAGCTAAAAATAATTCTTACCCCATTGTTGACATCCCAAGACAACATCAGATTGGCCCTTCTTGCTGCATCCTGTTACATCACACACAAAATGATCAAGATTAAATATTTCCCAAAGAAAAACACAATTGATAACAGCTTCAAATTATGAAAATGTAAGCAGCGTTGCTTTAGATGGCAGGTCCATATTGTAATGAACGTTAAACTTCTTTTTCATTTTTAACAATTTTCAGTGACTTTAAATGGCCTATTCAAGAAATAGAGATTTCATTTTAACCCGACCAACCCATCGCAAAAATCGACGCTAGCTTTCACATCAAAAAGGTTAATCGTTCACTCCCTATTATTTCTATTCCAAGAAACACTGCAGCCAGTATAAGCTGAAACAGTATCCTACTTCATGTAAATATGAAATTATATTAACAGTTAAATCAAAAGGTTACTACTCTATGTTCATATCACGATACAATAATGGAAGCATGCTTACAAGTAACTAAGATGTTGTCTCTATAAACAAATATATCAATGCCTTAATAGGCCTGATGAATACATCATACGGTTAAATAGTTATGACATGGGATTATGACCGAAAGAAAATAATAACCGACTCTAGGCCTTTTGGCCTGGCTTCAACCGCTCATTTCATCGAGTTAATTGGCTCCAAAGAATGAAAGGAAGCGCATGGTTTTATTTTAATAAATTTAATACTACATATTTTTACCTCTGATCCATCAAGAACAAGACCAAAGCCTCCGTTCATTACTTCTCCCCTGCAAAAACAAAAGGAACTCTGTTTTTCCAAACAAAACCTAACGAATATCTTGCGAAATTGAACTGAATAAACGAAACTGATAATGTTTATGGGATCTGTAACAATAAAGAGTATCCAATGAGTGCTAGCACTTTAGCATAAAAATAAGGATATATTTAGCATAAAAATAAGGATATATTATTAAGTTTAATTTATATCTTGCATAATTTTGTAACCTTGCATCGACATCAACATCAACAAGAGACGTTTAAAACAAATTAAAATCTGAGCTTGTCGATCAGTGTCCACACTCTTCATTTCGACGTAACGTCACTTCGTGCATTTGGGTGTTTATAGAGCCTTTTGGTAGCTGGATATAGGTTTGCAGCAGCAATTCTGAATATCAAAATACTATCATGTTTTACTAAGGAGTTCAGTGCAAGAAAAAAATATGTATAACCCCTTACCAGCCACATCCTCCTCCGTTGTGTATTGCAACCCATGTTGCTCCGCGGAAGCTATCTCCAATGCAGTTCTGAACAGCCATGTCTAAACAAATATACAAGTCGTTAATAAATAAATCATTCGTCAAGAACGATTTTAAATTTGCATTACGATTTTCTAGTTTAAAACGAAACACCGTCGCCTTTTGTCGATGAAAGATAAAAATTCCTTGAAGACAAAGCTTCAGGAAATACACAAATTAAAACAACTTTATTCATCTTCTGGGTTATTTTACGCTACCCCCTCCCCCAACTATAACTAAGAGCTGTCACCCATGATTTTTATTGGCTACGCTTTGCACAGCCCGAGTCCTAAAAAGGGGCGTCTGATCATCTGCTACATTGATATATATTTTCAACATGTAATTTCTTTAGGTGTAGCTCAAGGTCTGCTAGAGATCGTGGTTGGAATTTGGTGTAAATGAACGGGCTTACAAGGAGCCAGGCTGTGGAGGCAAGATGAAAGGGTACAGGGTTAGAAAGAGTGCGGGCTAGAAACAACTGAGCGAGGAAGAAATCGAGCTAGGAAGAAATTTCTGAAAAGAGAACATTTCTGAAAAAAGATAGTGTCATTCAAACGAAATTCGTATTGGGTGGCTGTCCATTGTATTGATTCCTATTCAGTACACTGTTATAAAGGAAATATAATACATTTTAATAAATATTGGGGGCTACAGACCAACCAATCATCCCTCTCCCCCGCTTTCGACGGCCCTGTAAAATGAAAAACTGGTGGACTGAAGACTTGAGAGAATTTTTAGAATGTCATTTTTTTCTAAAAAAAAGGTTATTTGCTTCGCTCACCTGCACAGAAAGAAGATCCATCATAAATGTTTGACGTTTCACGGAAGGGGCTGTCTGTACCGCTGACGTCATGATGGTCTCTGCTAAGAACGATGGGGCTCTGGAAAACAATAAAACACTTTAATGCATTTCAAAGTAAAAGGCACATCAAATGACTTTGCTTCTGGACAGTTCATTTCTTTTCCAGGGTGATATCACCCCGGCTGCATCTAACTAACCCCTTTCCCAGCCCAAACAACATCCAGACTTTAAATAATACGAATCATGTGAACATCGAACCTAATTTTTTACTAAGCCTTCATTATTTTGAGGGGTGCAGTTGTCTATCACTATTTGGTACATCAACAGGGTTTGAATTAGTGGATGAGAATAGCTGAGTGGAACCTAGCATATTGACGTATGGTATTGACTGTTGCCATCGATGTAAATACAAGAAAAAAGCTCCGTGAACAAGTTAAACTCTTTGCTCAGTTCTTTTTACAGTAAGTTCGATATTTGAGTCTTCATTATTCCTAAAAAGCACTCAAGTTACGAAATTTGTTTTTAAGAAGACCACCGCAAGAAATGTATGAATTACTTATATATACAGTTCACTCAATTAATCACACAGCTAAATATGACACAACTTTTTGGCATAAGTTAAGAATTAGGGTTTACACAAGGTATTATTGGGAGCTCAGGTAAGGAGATAAAATTTCAACCTCCAAGATCCTGAGATCGCTGACAAACAAATCACTGTTTGCAAATGTTTCCATTATAGAAATGTGGCTGCAATTAACTCATCGAGATGAAGTAAAACTATTCATGTTAACGATGGTACTCTTTTTCGCCATACCTTGATTCGCCCCTCTGAAACTGCTTTGTTGAATGCCAAGGCAATTGATCGCCTTCCTTTTTCGTCAGTGTATAAAATACGAGCTTGTGATCCAACAACCTAACAAAAAATACAATACTGGAGGTTGCGAGCAGTGAACAACTTTACTGGAGGTTGCGAGCAGTGGCTTACGACTCTATTTAATAGAGGGCAAGTTACTTGCATATTTTCATTTATTTTATAGGAACGATTACGTAAACCAGATATTGCCTTGACGTTGAGTTATACTTTTTCGAATGGCCTAACTTATTACTAAAAACAAATAAAGACTTACAAGGCCATGGTTCTGAGCTGCCTTGATCCACTTTATGTTATCTTTGTACTGTTCTTGTGATTCAACTGAAACTGTGACAGAGTTAACTGACATTAGAACAAATAAGAATGATCCTTTTTCATGCAATACCGGTAAAATCACATAAAGTTTAAGCTAGAAAAATATTCTACCAATGGCTCTTCGTCTCACTTCATCTCATTCCCACATATAAATTCTTCTAAAGCACTGAAGTGATTTTGAGCCTTGTTCTAAACATAAACATGCTTTAGCTTAGTCATATCAATCCCATCCTTTGCATAAGCTTTTACGCCAGCCTTTTTTCAGTTACACAAAACTGCCTAAACTACATTTGATACACTTAGCGTTCAAAAATTGTCTTAACACCAATAATACTTCTTTTCAAACCTTCATACCTATATTATAAATTATTTGCATCGTGCGAGAATAGAAAAGGGACAGGGGAAGAAAAGAAACATACGATCGCCTTTATTCAGTATCGATTCCATCACTTCGGCTGCAATTCGGTCTGTTTCTGCAAGATCAGCTGGAGTCCCACTGGTACAGACCCATCTGTAAACAAAGAAAGCAGCACATAATCAAAGGCAAGGAATTTCAGAGTACAAAATGCTCAAATGGCAAGTGTAGAAGTAACATGGCGAGCGATCAACTTTCTACGATGCGACATCGGTTAATCAATAAGAAAGAACTCTTGGGAAGGAAGTTCTTCTGCATTGTAAACATATTCTACTCAATTTCTGATAAATGACTCAAAATTAGGGTAATTAACAGCTAGCTTAGTAACCATGGCTTTTGTAGGATAAAAATTGCTTTGACTAAAGCTGACTACGAAAAACACGCTGTCTGAAGCAAATTTCAAATAACAAAAAAACGCTACCTGAAAGGTCCGAAACCCAGCGAGAAAATGTCCCTGTAGAAAGAAAGATAAATGGAAAAGAAATGAAAGACAAGTTATTAAAAAAGTTTTTCGACACACAATGCCAAGATAAAAGTAGCTTTAGGAGCTAAGATTTTACGTTATAAAGCTTGTATAATTCAATACCCCTTATAATACAATTTGAGTCATACCTTCATACCATTATATAATTCTTAGGCCTAAAAGCATTAGTAGAAGAGCTGCAATCGTCAAATTTGACGAACTCAACACAAGAATTGCTATGCTAAAAACCTGATTGATCAAAGACCCTAAAACACTCTAACAAAGCTTAGACTGAAGAATAAAAAAAATCTTAAAAATATGAGAAAGTGGATATTTGAAGACACAAAATGCAGGGCTAGCACCACAGATGATGCCAAAACCTTGACCAAACCCAAAGCAATGACAAACAAACTTGCAAAAAACTGCGCCATCCTTCATGCTAGCAGGAAAAGTAAAGTATTTACCCCATAATATCTTGAACATAAGACGGATATTTGAAAATTCCATGGGCGGCTCCTGGCTTCGTTAGGTCAGCTCCTGTTAATGAAAGCAACAAAATACTTAACACATTAACTCTAATATTTTCTAGTGCAAATATTTTGTCATCTGATACATGGGATTCACAGAAAGATATGACATGTAATCATAAATAAAATACAAATACAATACCTCTTATAAAAATGTTCAAGATATAGGTAACTCTTTTTGGGTAATATTATTTCATCATTATTAGTTCAAAATGTGTTTAATGTCTTCGGGCATGTAATGGTATGTACGATCGAATGTCAATTTGGGATCTCGCTCAATACTGCGACTCTTTTGAGCTGCGAATTTCTTTTTAAGTGAACTTCAGACCCTAAACTTTTATCGATTTTTATTCTTTAACCACATTAACCAAATTCTTTAGGTCTGATGTTTTCTACCCAAAATGAGACTTTAGATCGAATGTCATATAAACACTGACCTGCACGACTGGCTTCAAGCAAAAATGCATTGCCGTAATCCCAGAATGCCATGCCTGCTGACGTCATCTTATCAATGGCAGCCACTTGCCGCCTCAAACTGAAAGTGATAATAGTATTGCCATCGAATATTGTAACAAAAACAAATATTGTAACAAGTAGGCCAGAACAGACACAGAATAAAGTAGCCCCCATCATATTGTGTACATGGGCTAAACATTTGGTGGAATCCCTGCTTCCTGTATTCTCGACGTTAAAAATAAACATTAGACCAGTCTATAATAGCCTTCTTGTATAAATGTATTCTTGTATAAAATATATAAAGGGCTTAGTATGAGCGTAGGCTGTGGCCAACATCTCCAAGATTGGCTTGAAGGACATGAGCATAAACACACAAGAGAATCAGGATTTTCATAGGTACCAATGGCATAGACACTCTACTCAAGCATCATGTGCTTCGGCTTATTAATGCAAATGAATTTTGGTTTCAAAATTTTCAGTAAAAAAACTAGACAATCAAATTGAACAAATCTTATAAAATACAAAGACAATAGGCTTCAAATGGTCGGCATCACGCTCTCACAGCATAAACAATTGTATGTGAGAGTTTGTTTGAAAATCATAAAATGACAGTAGCCAAAGAATTCATATTTAAGTGACAGTGATTTTGTAAACATCTGGCATCATATAGAAGCCAATAGGTGCAACCGATTATGAACTTTTACGAGACACAAAATTTTGTTAACTGGTTGCACTTGACAATATCGACTTTGACTTTGGTCACATTTGAAAGTGAAATGAACCTAAAGAAAAGTTTAGCTAAAGAATGCCTGAGTTTACCTTTCCTGGACCAACTTCTTAAAATGTTCTGGGTCTGACTTCATCATTTGATTCGCTTCATCAAATGTGCACTGCCACATAAATATCACAAATTATTACAAGAGCCTTTGAACAGGAAAAACGAGCAGGAGTTTTGGCGTAAAATTTACGAAATACTTCGCTAAGTACGTTCATCTTAAAATTCAAAAAAGGAAGATTCTATTGTAGATAATCTTTGTAAGTGATACTGAAATAGCAAAGTACCTGAACGGGGTAATACCCTCCGTTGAAAGGGTTGTGAAGAGATGTCTGGTCACTCCCTAGATCTATAAGCCTATCGCCAGTCTTCTCTAAAACATCAGCAACGCGCTCCCTTAGTGATAAAAAGCAAAGTGCAAAAGTGATGGGAAAAATGCGAAAGAGCAGAAATTAAAGTCTACATCTGGTAAAAATTCTCAGACTTTAAGGCCAAAGTGCTATAAAAAGTA
This sequence comes from Rhopilema esculentum, assembly GCF_057945365.1. Taxonomy (NCBI): domain Eukaryota; kingdom Metazoa; phylum Cnidaria; class Scyphozoa; order Rhizostomeae; family Rhizostomatidae; genus Rhopilema; species Rhopilema esculentum. Next base: position 8,046,995 of record NC_142817.1, on the reverse strand, counting down.
AATGCAAAATTCAAAAGCCAAATTCGAATTTAGTGAGACAAAATGCTAAATATTTTGTAAGACGGAAGCTGTGCTACCAACTAGAAGAGCATAGTCTCGAGACACAAGAATAGGACTAAGGATATCAACGAAGTCTGTTTATACGAAGTGAAAATAAAACAGCTACCTATTTCTGAAAGAATACATTATCGTTAAATGCAATAAAAGAAATTATACTAGATTTGAAAAACTGTTGGTCGTTGTAAAAAGAAAAAAATAGTCAAAGTGCAACAGAATTAAAACAGACATACCATACATCTACAACATTGCCAAGATATCCAATACTAGTGGTCCTTCGCTCTTGACGTGCACTTCTGTGAATTTAATCAACATGAAAAGCCGATAGAAAACAATTTTGATAGCATTAAAGCTTTAATATTCAAAGATAAAAGCAGAAATGGGGTGCCAACACGTCTATGAAGAGTTATATAGAACTCTTCAGATGCATGTTGTAGTTCCAGGTTACTATTTATTCACTCCAAAACTCGCTAAGTTACACACGATTGTATGATTTGAAAGTATCAAACATACCTTCAATTTATGGTCCTAATATAATGGATGAATTAAGATACATGTTTGTTTATCAATCGATCTCTACATAGGGCCTAAATTTCCTGGGCATTCAATGCTTGCAAACCCAAGCAAGACTCAGTACTGAAAACACTTATTGTTTGCAAAAATTGGCTTCTTTTCATAAAACAATACGCTGCTGATAATCTTTGGTAAATTTTACCTTATCATGTTTACAAGTTCATCCAAATCAGAGGTTTTCTCCTTCAGCCACCTAAGGATGGGAGTTGAATATCAAAATCAGATAATGTAAGATATAACCCAATTGTGCTTCAAAACAGCTTTAAGAAAGCAAAATAGAAATATCAAATGCTGAACCAACAAGGTTCCTTCTTAAAGCGTTGAGACTCAATCAATAACAGCTCAGACGGAACTTGTTGTGTCTTGAAACGAACCATATTTTAAGTCCTGTTCTCACCACGTCCTGTTGAAAGAGAGTCAGCGAATCTTTTAGGACCAGATAGAAAAATAGTTAGGAAAGAAATATGCTAGAAGGGTTTTCATTCGACTAAGCCATAGCCTGTGGGTCTTATTAAAAAGGTGTCATCACAAGTGTGGGTATGTTCACAGAGTGAAAAAAATCATAGAACGAATTGCACATCTTTAAAGAATATTAAGAAAGAAATCTTTCCGCTATTTACCCTTGATTGAAGCGTTTCTCCAGAGCTTCTTTGCTGACCTAGGCAATTTTATAATGAAAAAAAATCAATCAAAACCCACATTTAATGCATAAGAATTTCTGGAAATTTATTAATCAATTATGCAATATTGAGAAAAAAAAGACAAAGATGCTGTTTTTCAAATAATCAGGGCTGCTGCACTCCCAGAAAAACCAAAACTTCTGTAAATTGAAACTGCACTTTAAAACCTTGGAAAGATTTGGTGAAAGAGATGACAACTAAGCCACAAATAGTTTAAACATCTTGGATATACAGTTTTAATTTGAAAAGTTCTTTTCAAGATGATTCTTTTGAAAACCAATCATGATTGAGGGGTTGTTTAGCGCAAAATATCTTACCTCTGCTACCACACCAACACAACCATTGATCACTGCTGCCTTGGGTTGAGCTCCACTCATACCACCCAGACCCGATGTCAAAAATACCTGTTAAATCAATGAGAAAGGTACAAGGTGCAATGCCTTTAAAAATGACTTCAAAACACCAAGCAATTGGCACTGAAGTTGTTTATCTTTTACTTCCATCCACTAAATAAACTAATATTTTATTGTGGAAATGTTTATATCATTGATTGCTATTGATTTATTGCATATATATAAGATATATATAAGATTACTATCTATTCATTGCCCAAAGGTTAACTCAAACAGCTCTATTGTCACTTGTGTTGAAACATCATACCTTTCCACTCAGATCTTCAACTTTCAAGTATTTTCTACCTGCATTCATCACAGTAATCTGAAATAATACAAACTTATATAAATGCTGTTAAGACAACCAACTTAACATTGCAACTCATAAAATAAACACATGACAATGGAAAAGATGAAGGAAGAATAGTAATAGTGGCTCTTTAAGGATTACTTCAACTGTACTAGCTGATACCTGTCATTTCCTTTTCAACATTTATGTGCCAACACACAAGTTATCTATTGATGAATAGAATATAAGAGGACTTTGCAGTGCTTTGGTTTCTACCACAAGCACAAATGGTGTACTTAAATCAGTTGGGAGTTTTCTTAGTTAAGCTTAGAGTAACAAAAATTGAGAGCCATGAAAACAAAAATTGAGATATATATCGTTCTCTCACATCAATTAAATTCCTTACCTATCCTTTTTAAATATCCATATATAGAAAACATAAATGCCAAATCCTTACCGTTGTTCCATGGACAATTCCTTGTGGTCCAATGTAACAGTAGCTGCCAGCTGTCATTTGGCCATACAACGACACACCAAGAGCAAACATCTTCTCATATTGATCACGTGAAGAGTAATTTGGGATAACCTGGCAAATGAACAAGAATATGAAAACTAAATCATGACAAGACTTAACAGAAACACATTTTATTTTCCTGCGATCCTCTTAATCAGGTGTTCTACTTTACAATTGTAATTTCTATAATTCCTTTTCTAAACATTGGATTGATTAATGCATTAAAAATGAAACTAGAGTTGCAACCTAAACTGGAGGTCCAACATACCAAAGCATCAACAGCCAAAGCGTCTTGATGGCATCAATAACTACTTAACAGGCCAGCAAACTGTTATATTCATATGTTGCTGTCCTTAAAGATCCTTTTGCAACATTTTGCAGAGAAGTAAAAAATATTTGTGTGACCTCAAAATATTAATGAAAAACAAATCAGAAAAAGGGATTTGAATCCTAGTTTTGCAGTCTTTACTAACATAGCAATAATTCCAGCAGTAAAGATGAAATAACTTTGCAGGTTGTTAAAAGTTACGTTACAGGCAAATTCATTTTAGAAACATCTTTCATACCATTCCATTTGTAATCACAACTCTTGGTGAATCTGAAGAACTGGGAAAAAGGCCCATGGGGTGCCCTGAATACATAACCAATGTTTGCTCATCATTCATTGTTGACAAGTAATTCATAGTTATAAGGAACTGAAAGACGAAAAAGGAAAAGCTAAAGGATTAGGATCATCAAAAAGTTCAAAACTTCACTCACATAGATAGCATATTTTTCTTAACATCCTTGACATTTATTAATTCAATCTTTAATCCAAAGCCTTCTTGTCCCTTTTTTATATTTATACAAATTAGAGCTCTGTTTTATAACATTTTTGCTTCACTTTTTTGACTATGCTCCCATCCAAAATTTCCTAGTACTTTATGAAATTCAGGCTACAAAAAGCTTTACACTACAAAACGTATTAACAGTAGACTGAGTATATGTTATACAGCATATCTGCATTGCAAAATTGCAACCAAATTGGCTACATTCATAAATTCATCAATAAAGTACAAAATTCTTCAGAAAACATACTTGAGCCCAGTTTGAGAAAACTTGGCCATTGCCTCCATATGTGACAAGTTCATGAGGAAACTATGAGAAGACAAAAATATTTAATAATAATCATATTAGAACTTATGATTCATATTTCAAATAACTATAGACAGACATTTTGCAATTGTGACACATAATTTTACTTTCATCCATTGGATCAAATACCTAACACAATAATAGAAAAGGTAGGGCTCCAACATTTTTCATAACTTGGAGAAAATATGCTGCATTGCCATCAGTTACTTTGCAGTAGTCTATTCTTTAATAAATTACTGATTGGATTACATGTCTAGCAAGTCTGCTGTGCATAACCATAGCAAACAGAGAACCATTTTGAGGATCCTTCTAAACAAGACTAGGCTATTAAAAGAGTGGTCAGGTTAGAATAAGTTAAAACACAATTGTTTGTGTTGGCAAATAGTAGATCTAAAGGGTATGCTTGGGAGAAGGATAGAGTCCTTTTAAGGCAAAAAACATTTTTATATTACATTTAAAAAAATATTTGACTTGATCAAAAGGCAAGAGAGTTCATTTGAATAAAATTGGCATATGACAAGTAACTGGGTATCTTGTTATCAAATCCTTGTTATCAATACCTTCACTAATAAAGCAATTATTGTCAATATTAAAGACTCATTGCTAACAATATTTCATTTTTTATTTTCATTTAATTTTAAAATTCCACTACATACAAAAATCATTTAATATTTAACAAATATTACATAACAAGATTGCATAAGATAAAAACAATGGGCCGTTGTGCTAAGCAGGCATGCCATAATGTATTATCAAACAAAATTAAATAGGTTTTGGTGGATCCCTACAAAATTTCCATCATTGTTTGGATTATCCTCTGGTTTTGCCATGTGCACAAAGGCTCTGTGTTAGCAATGGGTCTTTAAGCTCAAATGATGAAAGTAGAGGATGAGACTAAAGTCTGTAACTCAAATGACCTAGTACATGTAGAATTCTTTTAGAGATACTTATGACAATGGAGTAATAATTTATTTTAAACTAAAATATCAAGAGCTTATTTCCTTTTTGAGATTCTTTCTTTATAACTTTGCAAAAGCAATCAGAATTGTAGCAGTAATAGCTTAGAATATTTTGATGCTTTTGAAGTTAAAAAATTACAATGGGAAACAGTTATGGAAATACCTGTGCTACTCTTGGATCCAGATTGTTCATGATCATGTGCATCACACAAGCAGCTTGTCTGCTCACCGCTGGATAATCTGAGATTGGATATGCCCTGATATAACAAAACTATACATAAAATTTCATCATTTCAGTTTTACATCTATTTCTACCATATATTTCTAATTTTCATATCCATTTCTACAAAAAAAGTTGTGTCAGGAAGACAAACAAGAGCCCAGAAAAACAGCTAATGAATTGCAAATCTAGCTAGCTGGGATATGTAAGCAGGTTAGAGTAAGCAATTTTTATACTTTTAAAAAGCTTACTATAAATATATTTTGTATTACTTTTAAAAAAAGTGGATATGTCTCTTGAGCAATAAGGCTTGAGGCAATACTGTTTATTCATAATTTAACTTCGACAAGAAAAACTTTATCAATTAAACGCGAACGTATCATATACCAGCTAATGTCTCTTACCTCATTTCAATATTAGGCCTAAAACGATACATGTAAATATGCCCATAATCTCGTAATTCTTCAGCGAACTCCGGTGCCAACACTTCATGCGTGCTTGGAGGAAAATACCTCAATGCATTCTGCAGTGCAAGCTTGATAAAAAAAAGTGAAGATCGTCATGTGAGATAATGAATATTTTTATAAATACAAGCAATCGATCACGTTGTTATGCAACAAGATGCTTGCCTGGAGGGGTCTTTGATGGCCTACAAGAAATTACTTACCATTTCCTCGTCAGGATTCAAATTTGGTGTTCTTACAGGTGCATGTGGTACTGCATTGTCTCGTTGCTGCCTCCGTGGAAGTGGATCGAGAGGCAATCCACTGCAAACATCTTTTAATGAAGACATCTTTAACTGTTACAACGTTCTATTGCGTCTGCTGGTCAGGAAGAAAGATTGTTGGCATTGCCTCGCTTTCAACAGACGCACCTTCAAAAGCTTCGGTTTCAATTTTTTTTCAAATAAAACAATAAAGTGCCATTTTTTTTATCGCAACTGAAGAAAATACAAGTTGAAAATCTTCAGATCAAGTCCATTATTCTGATAAAATTCAGCATGGACCATAAGCAGATCGGCATTTTACAGATAAAGCGACGCGAGCATGAATTTATCACGTGAACAGTTTCTGTCTTTCTGCAAATCGGTGAAATCCTAGAGCAGCGCGCAGTGGTTTCACGTGAGCGGTTTTCAATACCTATTTAATAAAGACAATGCCTTATATAATTCTAATTTAGCCCCTCGTGTAGCCAATCTAAGTGGATTAAATACCTAATCGTACTAGCCCCCCCCCCCCTTTCAGACAGTGTACAAATGTGAACAGGGCCGCGGAGAGGATTTCTGGGCCCCGGGTCAAAACAAAAGAAAAAAGCAAGGCACACCGGAGGTGACCCTTTTAAGGGGTCCGGGGAAAATTTTTGAGACGATGGTTGCTAAAATTGCGGCTATTTTGGTTGCTGAAATTGCTATGGTGGTTATTACTTCTTTATTATTTTCAATATAGTTGAAGTATGACTGATATTCTATCGTCACAATGCATGCGTATTTCTATAAGATATAAAACATGTGATTCTTTACATTAATTTAAAAATCTTAGGAAATAAAAAACGTTTAAATACTAAATTTGATCAAAACGGACACGCTGTACCAAATAGATTTTCACTATTCGAATAATTTGAAAAACTTTACATCTAGCAATCAGTATGGAACCCTTAAATGTCAGTAAGAAACTAGTTGATTCGATCTTGGAAGAAGCTCGTTTAGACGAGGGGCTAGATGTCTCAAAAAATTGACGACCAACGGAAATCAGTCACGTTTGTCTCTATCTACAGGTGAAACCAGGGAAAGGCCTTTGGTAAAATTCAAGATAATCTCGGCATTGTTATTATTGATAGTGTTACAGCAAAGATGATCAGGTGATTCACGTCAATTGGCGAGATATGGTAGGGGTTCAGTATTCTTTAATTATACACAAGATTGAAGGAAGATGACCTAGCAAAAAAGAGCAAAATTCTGGGCAGCAAAAAGGGATGACATATCTCCTAACATCACCGGGTAGTCACTTTTTTTAAGGAGCATCAACCATTGCAGCTGTTGAACAAGCTTAAGCATTTGAATTTGCAACGCTTATTTCCCAATGTTTTCATTGCATTAAGGTTGTTTCTGACTTTGCTTGCTAGTGTTGTCCAAAGAAACTGAAATTGTCCAAAGAAACTGAAATTTCCAAAATTCATACTATAGCTCAATAATTGACCCTTTTACAGATGTAAAGACTTGGAGATTGTTTTGTTAACTAACTAGTAAATTACCTAAAGCTACTAGCTCTGTTTGACAAACATAATGGGGTTTTAATACTGTTGCTGCTTCTAACTCATTTCATTTAAAGGTTTTTTTCTATTATTGACAAATTTTGATAATGGAGACGCTGAATTGCTAAGTTATTATCTATGGGCCCCTAAAGTCATGGGCCCCCGGGTCAGTGATCCTCCTGACCCCCCCCCCCCCTCTCCTCAGCACTGAATGCGAATCACTTACGGAAAATGGGATGGTTATGAGAGAATAGCATGTCTTACGTTACAAGAGGGTAGAGTAGCGTAAAAACAGATTTTTAATTTTTCTACAGAACGCAAAAAGATCCTGATGACTTAATGAGCAATTGCGAATTTTACCAAACCTTATTTCCCTCTTATACATTTCTTCGCAGACCTGCATATTTAACGTAAGGAAGCCTTTTGTCAGAAAAAAACTGACATGTCTGCATTGACTGTGTTTGTATTTCAGGCTCGGCCTTCTCATAACAATAGAAAACATATTGTAAACTTGAAAATGAGATTTTTAGAGCTATCAATCAAGTTTTCTTTTTCTTATTCTAACTACTACATATTGACATAAATTAACCTAAAATTGAACCAACAATAGAGTCCAACATATTTGTTTCATATTTCAAATAATTCATACGTTGCCAAGAAGTGCAGACAAGAACAGACAAGAGGATATTACGAGCCACACAGATTGCAATTTTCTCAGGCCTTATTAGACTGTTGCAGTCAGTGAATTCAATTGAAGTGAAACCGATATTTGGCTAACTATACAAGGATTTAATTATGCATTAAATTTGGATCAGAGTCGATTTAATATTTTTTCCAGGTTACCAAACAAAAACCGTTAGCAAATAAGGGTAAGATAGTCCTAAGAATGTTTGACCATTGTCAATCATAAGATTGAAGGTGGCGTTCTCTTATCATTTGGACCATTTATTTTTGGGCTGTCGGTGCACCAATCGCAAAGACGGCCAAGAATAAAATCCCAATCGTTTGTGATGGGGTTGAGAAGAAAAAGCAATGGCCTTCTTCCGCCGACTAGCAACACTATGTTCATGTGAAATTCGGAAGCCATTCGACCATTAACTAATGCACGAAAAAAGAAGTAGAAAGTTAACATTCATGTAAAAACCTGAAAATACCTAGACATGGGTTGGGTCGCACGAAAAAACTTTTGCTCTTCCCAGTCCAACTGCAGGTTGTCTTGTAACGTGTGAGGAAAAAGCTTTGCCAACATAAAGTTTATATACTCAAGGCTAATGACGATTGTGCACTTGTTGCTTTGGCCGTATAAAAGACACAATGAAATGCTTACTTGAGCACTGCTTCAATGAACACAAACTCAATGCAATCTATGCCAAAAACAAAAATCCAAGGGACACGAAAAAAGCGTACCCTGTCACATATTAAACGTTATTGCATTTCATTTAATCAAGCTTTGATTTCATTTTCAAAGTTTCTCCATATCTTATCTCTAAAGTTTTGATAAAAAGCCTCATTTTACCTCATTTAAGTCATTTCTTACGGTCAAGCTTAAAGCTAACATTACTCTTAGCTTGAAAATTTTGCTTGATTTATCTTTCCAACTCTGTATCTAGCGTCTAACTTTTTATGTGCTATCATTTTTTGTCTGCAACTACTTCAGACAGAAAAATTTACCTTGAAGCAATCTTTGCTAAATAGATAGTTTGCCTATGTGATTCTATTTAGCATCCAGCAAGCTTAGACATAAATGTATATTAAAAAACAAAATGGAGAAACACCTATTTTTCTGATTTGAAAGTGCTGTAAGACCTTTACTTAAGAGTATAATTTTTATCTCAACCCTAAAATTTGCCTTGCTTGGAACGATTGCCCAGAAAGAGAAACCTCCACAATGTTACCAGCTAGTTCGTTGGACAATGGATGTGCTGGTATCCTAATTGATCCGGTGAGCATAAAATATACGACAATTGAGAGATCGTAGGAATGCTATCTTTGCGTTATTTTAACTAACAATTAGTGGTATACTGACAGGCATAGGCGTAAACTCAGGGGGGGGGGGGCTCTGGGGCTTCAGCCCCTCCTGACAAAAACCGAGGGGGGCTGAGCCCCCCCCCCCTGGAAAATAAGGAAGTGCTTTCCCAACTTTTAGATTAGTTTGTTATATTATTGGTTTCACGCATAAGATTTGTTGCATTAGATAATTGCGGAGAGGCTGGAAGCATCAGGGGAAAGCAACGTGCGATCCTTGCTGACTTGATAATAGCTATGGACAAATTTGTGATAAGATCTAAACAAAAGGAACCAACAAATGTAAATAGGTCAGTAGGAGGAAAAGAACAAGAAGTAAATATTAGAGATTTGATAGGAGAAGCTGGAGCAGCGTTGGTTGAAGTTGGCTTAGGCCAAGAGGAAAGGAAGTCAACGAGAAAGTTCCAAGATAACTGGAAAAAACGAATCACCTTTAAGCCCTTAGCTAATCCACTTTCTATCCTGTGACATTAGCAACTGCCATTAGGAATTGCCATTACGTTTTTGAGCCCCCCCCCCCCCCCCTGAAAAAAATGCAAGTCTTCGCCTATGCTGACAGGCAATAAATAATAATTTGCTTGTTATAAGCAATAAATAATAACTGAATAAGATTTGCATGGGGAATTTTTTAAATCGCCTTCTCAAGAAAACACATTATGAAAATATCGAATCAATTTCATTGCCATCGCTAAGTTGACAGTAAAAGAGATTGTTTAATCGCAAGTTGATGTATTTCAAATCTAAGCTCCCATACATTTATACACACATGTAGGCCTACACCACTTTGAGTGACCCTAGACTCATCAACCAATATATTCATTCTCTGTAACCAACAGGTGAAGTGTGGTAACCAAAGATTGCTGAGCAAAAAAGAACATGTCTTCGAACAATCACAGTTGAAACGTTGTTGTCTATCATATTTTCATTCTTCAATATTTACATAGCGTTGCAACATTATTACCAACATATTTATAAGTATGACTTAATTTTCTAACAGCAACAACGGATTCTTAATGTTCCAAGTTTTTTATCGGAACTGAGTTTACACAATTAGAATTGCATGCAGTATCATTTTACTGGCTTCACAAGCCTGATTGTCATATTGCGAATGTGTATTGCGATTTCATAAGCTTAGTTTCATGATAATCGGAAGAGCCATGAGCATGACTGAAATTGTGCCGGATCTTGTCTCAAACTTTACACATCTTTCACGAGAATGCCCTTTTCAAGCAGTGAGACAGATGGCACAAAAAAATGAGAGAAGAACTGAACTGATTGAGCCTCCGGGCGCGGACGGAGTCGTCGACATAAAACATTTATATGAGAACGCTTGGCTGGGACGGCTGGTGCTGTCTGTATACACCACGGTTGTCTAAGATACAGGCATTTATTAATGGTGATTATATAACTCCAGCTGTCCAATCCACATTGTTTATTTCATCTGGCGCCAAAGGAAGAAACCAAATATCGATTCTAAAACAGTCATATGGAAACAGTGCTTTTGAGAATAGTCAGCAAAATGACCCTGCTCAATCGCAGGCTCCCTCGCAGCACTTCCGAATACATAAAACCAGCCTCAAAAATCTCACTGTATTAGTTATCGGTCTGAAACCGCACTCTTGAAGTTTTTCGCTTGGGTTTTCTGTCATAAACGTCGGTGATGTCTTTTCCTATGCTATCTCCAGGGATATCTGTATTCTTATTTCGTGTTCCGATTTGAGACTCGCAGTCTTTAGGGTAGTCCATCTCTTGAGTTAACGGTGTTGTCTCGCAATCTCCCTCTGAATCTAACTCACTTTCGAAGTGCTGAACGAGCTTAAATTTGTCCTTGTGTCTGCGAAACTGTATGGATATGTTAGCAATGAAAAGGTTTATTGTGATGGAGACAGCAGCCAATCCAATGTACAAAAATGTGACATTAAACCAAACGGCCTGAAATGAAGGTAAAACACAGTAAATTTCTAGAGAGAGATTCATAGTATTGGGTGCTACGAGATTATTTTCTTTCGAAGATAAAAAACATGTACACAAACAAAAAATATTGTACCATTTTGAAATACAATTTTGAGTACAATTTTGAAACTTAATGGCATTTCGAGGCCAAAATAAAGTTAAAGGTTCATCTCTGCTAATCTAAAAATTTATCAAGCATCAATATTTCTAAGTTTACCCCAGATTTTTCCAGAATGTTTAATTTCTTACTCGGAGAAAAAGCAACAACAAATGCTTTTCATCATTTAAAATGAAAGCTTTCTCAGAAGACGTTGCCTAATCCCTCATCAAATCAGGTCTTGAGGTTACATTCCCTTATCACAGGAAGCGATGTTGGGCCGTTAGTGCATCGGCACGAGTTGCCTCACTTAACCCATACAAAAAACCTAACTTTGATATAGCTTAATAGACTCAAGTACAAGCAGCTTAAAGTCCGGGACAGGGAATGGAGAAGAGAAGTCCACTTTTCCCAACCAGGAAGCCGATGCACTAGTCCTACCTTTGACAAATAAGATATGAGAGGGGAAGAGAAATAATTACTGAATTAAGAGCTTAGTTTTCCTAAACGAAAAATAGCAAGGACTTTGAAAAGAATCCCGTTATGTAAACAGGTCCTAGCCTAATTACAAAAAAATAAACAAGGATTTGAAGAAACACGCTACGCTTGATATCAAAAGGGGAGGGAGGGACGGGAGAAGAGAATAACGTGGAAACAGCATATGAATTAAGCACGATAATCCCGACCGACCGCAATTAAGTACACCCATCTGAGTCAGGGACCCACACTTTCCTGCAGAAGCCCAAACTACAAAACTTCTTTTTCTCTATTATTCCAATGGCATCAAAGAAGCACATAAGGACTTAAATACCAAATTGAAGCATGACAATTGACACCCGAATGAGAATATCGCAAATAAGCTAAAATAAGAACCCCTAGCGAAATCAAATTCTACAGCATCCTTCGTGAAGTTAACTCTGATAAAATTTCATTAGATCAGCATAAAATTACTCCACACGATTAGCACGACCTCGAATTAGCATTATCACAAGCACTAACGACACAAAAACTTGCATTGAGAATTAAATTCTGGTCTTGACTCTGAAGTCGAAGAGAAATATCTAGCAAAAAGAATCTAGCAATGTTTCAAAGCGTTCTGTCACATGAAACTGGTCAACTGTTTTCCCTTGTTTTATCTGTTTTATCTGCTAGTAAAAAGTGTAGATTCCTGTGCTCCTGTAAGTCACCAGCCTATTATCAACAAACACCCTGAGCAAATTTGATCGAGAAATGTTTCATTACTATCAGGCGTGCTTCTCCCTTTTCGAGGAAACGTTTTGTACCAAGAAAGAATTCTCTAAGGTAACAAACCTCTGAATTTTGAGGAACAATATCTCCGAATCCAATTGTTGTCAGCGTGATGAAAATGAAATAGAGTGAAGTACCAAATGACCAGTTCTCCATAAACATAAAAACAACAGCATCGAAAGTCAGGAAGATGGTAATAAGTACCATTGCGAGCCATATTGGGGCGTTTAGGTCAGTCTCACCATCAGTGCTGAAACAAAATAATTAATCACCCTTATGCTGTAGAAGAACCTTCTCTACTGATACGAGCACCATGTGAAAAGACAAAAAACTCTCTTTCCCTATTATAATATGCTTCACTACCTGCGAAAATTCTTACAACACTTAAGTCGCTCAGTTGTGGGAAAATTCAGTCACCCCCCTTTTCTCCTGGAAGCAATGTTGGTTTGCTAAAAAGCAACATTGAGGATAGGAAAATGCATTTTTGCGTGCGACTTGTATGATATTTGTCTAAACAATCGACATTGTCCAAGAAAGATAACTTTTTAAATCTAAAATGATAGTTCTTAGCTTAGTATCATTGATAGCAATAATAACGTATGTATTTAATGTAGAAAGAACATGTCTTGATCATTCCATTTTCACTAGAATCATCGATCAATAGAATAAATATCAATCGAATTCATAACTAAATAAAGTATGACTTTCCACAGCGACATTAACGAAATAAATATCAAATTTTATTATACTGCTCGCTAACTGGATAATTCTGTCTTCCAAAGGGCGTTGTCAGCGAAAATGCTTGGTTGCTGAGCTAAATAAATCTTGTTTGGCAACGCCCCTAGTGCAATGGGATTTCAGAATCCTCGGTGTAATCCAAATGAGACTTAAAATAGTGGTATCGTTTGCATTGGAAATCAAACATCACAGCCTCAGTTGAGATGTTTCATAAAATGTAGCTTTTTGGCTTAAAAACTGCACGCATTTCACGATTATTTTAATCAATTTTCAATTACCCAATAATCTTTGGGTCGACAATTCTAATCTTTGGCCACAAACCAACGAATTTCAGAAGCCTAGATTTTAGGAATCCTCATAGCAGAAAATAAGCGGATAAAAAATTCGATTCTTTGACTAATCCACTTGCCCTTTTTTGTAAAGAATTTACGGTCTTTTGAAGCAAACAAAAATAGGTTACCTCTCATATGTGTAGTCTGGGTAAAAATACCTCCTCAAATTTTGCACGACCAAACCACATAAATCGTTTATGTACTTGGCTAGGATTTTCCCAACCTTAGCAAGTAGTATTAGCGTTAGTGGAATTCCAAACACAGCGTAGATGACGCAAAACGCCTGGCCGTAGCCCGTCTGTGGTGCCAGGTTTCCGTAGCCTAAAAAATGAGAAAGTGTAACAATATATAATTTTGTAATTAAGATTGTCACAAGAGTATACAATGAAAAGCTGACTCGCTTACTTTTGAAAGTTAGTAATTAACCAGAAGCCACTGAAATTTACAAAAATAAGTGAATTCCAGCAAAATCTTTTCTGATATGATTCTTTATAGTATGTTTTTCAAGCTAGCAACTGTGTTGGAGCGCCCATTAAAAGTGGGTATGCCGAGTTAATACCCAAAGATGTCTCTCAAGGGTTTCTTGCTAATGGGTTGCTTCTTTATATATGCCCTCAATTGCTTTTCTGCCCTGTTTAAGCTAGTTTTCTCTACAGCTTCCGATTGACACCTACAATGGGCACCTCCTGTCTGGGTTTGAAGCTGTAACCAGGCAGTAGCTATAACTACGTTTCCTATCTTGGACTTTGGGTTGGAATATCTTGGTTCTATTATTCATCTTGATACCATCCATTGTATGCAATTTTCTAATTTATTACACTTTGCTGTTCAACTAATAATAATGATGATACTATAATTATTTATACAGGATTGCCTTTTCAGCAACAAAGGTGCTGTTATCAATAAGGGCCCTGTGCAATACAATGTGTTAGGTAATTATTCATGCTAATGAAAAGTTTGAGTTTGATTTTGGATTCACTTGGGATAATTGCTCGACTCGATTCTTTAGAGGCTTTGATACCAAGGGTACAGAGTCTTTTTATCTCTTCTTAAATTGATTCTATGTATCTTATCAAAACTTCCTTGATTTAATTTACTTTTCACTAAAATACTTTACATGAAGGGCCACATGTATTATTTAGCTGTTGGGCAACATATTTAGTTGGTCGGTAGAATAAAAATTGGGAGAAATTGGTAGTTGGTCCACAAATTGGTTTGTTGTTCTCAAAGATCGGTAAATATTTGGTCGGCAGAAACACTTAAAATAGGAACAAAATTTTCTTCATCAGATTCTTCGTGCGTTAGTTGTACTTCTCCTGACTATTGTAGCTCTACTGTTTTATATTATGATATTTCAGACAATTTCACTAGGACACGTGTGAAAAAACCGCAACAGTATTAAAGCACATGGCTTGACAATCCCATGTTCAGGAGTATCCTAGTGATGAACAATGTTTGAAAGAATCTTCATCGTTCATGAAACCTAATTGCCAAGGAGATAGCTTTAGAGCTACTATCCAGCTAATCAAAAAGAAATTCATCGCATCTACTATAGAAACTCTAATCTTCCTTTTAATTTAAAACGTTAAAAAAATCACAGAAGCGATATGTCCTTATAAAACATACTGCAAGCCTTCCATTGCAAACAAATCCATCACATGTTTAAAATTCATTCCTTCAAATTCTCACAAATTACCCTTTATCAAAATCAGATTTGAAATCAGGATGATATTTTGAAATCAGTTATAAAGAATGTAGAGCAGTGTCGATTAACAAAGCTTTTATATAAATGGTATTTTCTTACATTAGAAAATGAGCTTTTGACATTTTGTTCAAATTTACTTTTCTTCGACTCAATTTTTTAGCATGCTGATTTTACAATCATTTATTTTGCCAATTAACTAAAAACGTATCTCATATGGCTTTTCACATTAGTTTTCCAAACTTTTCTGTTATCTGGCCGTAAATCAATATATTTAGCACGTGCAGCAGTTTCTTTACTTAAAAAAATCGATTTCAAAATGTTTAATGTGCATAATAGGATTTCCTTCAGGTCGTTCAGTGCAAAAATTGGCGTCATTTTTATCATGATTAGCAAGCTACTGCAATTTTGGTCATTGGTAAAAGAGTTGTTTCCTCAAATATCTGAGTAGGCATAAGTCGGTGTATTTGTTTTATGGATCATGAATTGCACAATAATGCTATGCACTTTTATTTTAGGAACTATTTATCATATTTTTGGCTGTCTGCAAATAGATAGCAATATTGGTCCGTTGATCCTGAAAAACGCGATGCATCCTATCTTAAATATAAAGCATCCCCATCTTTCTTTGCTGCTAAGTACTTTGAACAAACAGCTCATCAAGTCATTAAATTTTTATATGTACGATTAGATTTTCAAGTAAGTTGACCTTCCTTTCATTGATGTCTCTAAACTTGCAAGCTTTTGTTTAACTTCTTTCAAACAAATTTGGTGATACAAATAGCTCTAAATTTAAAAATGGCTTTGAAAAGCAAAATTTTGAAATATATTTCAGCTTATAATCTGATACTCTTCAGAGTATAAAACGTCTGAAATGTAATCAAATATCCAAAGCTATAACCCTTCAAAAATTGTTCGAGCACCTAAACATTCAACACAACGTCTTTAAAGTTTTTTAAAGTTGTTTCTTCTGTCTACCATTACAATATTGTTTAATACCAATATCCAGTAAAAATCTAGCTAGGATTGGAAGCACGGACACTTCTGATTAAGGAATCAACGGAGGGGAAGGGGGAGGGAGACTTTTGATGGCTTGGAATGGTAGTTAAGTCCTAGGATTTTCAAATTGCCAACGTGA
Organism: Rhopilema esculentum; assembly: GCF_057945365.1. Taxonomy (NCBI): domain Eukaryota; kingdom Metazoa; phylum Cnidaria; class Scyphozoa; order Rhizostomeae; family Rhizostomatidae; genus Rhopilema; species Rhopilema esculentum. The sequence goes on along the minus strand of NC_142817.1, from coordinate 8,030,694 downwards.
GTATCGTAATGGTCAAATAAGCTTTAGCATTAATTATATGAAGTATATGAACCCAGTTGTATATCATAAAATAGACCCATCAGAAAATCGAACAAAGAATGTAGAGGTAATATTATAGAGGTAACCTCCCTAGACAAAATATTTTAGGCATCAAATTGAAAATCTATGATGGGCATTACGTCACAAGAAAAAGAGTTGAGTGTCCTACAGTAGCAAAGTTGATGAATAAACTACAAATGTATCCTGACTGATAGCTGCGTTTCTAAATACTTAATTCCTAAATCCTTATCTTGATGAAGTTATCAGTGAAAGCATGAAATGATGTTGTTTTTCTTTGAAATGATGTGCTTTTACATGTTGATACAGTGCGTTATGACATTGGCAAAATGAGCATTATGATTGGATTAACAGATGCTACAGTGGTACATGTTTTGACTCTTTGTTTTGAGAAACCATTTTCTCCACTTTCTAAATCAGAATGTTTCACGATAGATATTCAAAGAATAAAGAGCTAGGAAAGATAATTGCCCTAAAAAGAGGGCAGGGAGTTGAACCTGAATAATTTCGCATAACTGTGCTGATCAGAGCCATCAAGATGTATCTGGTAACATTTTAAATAATATGATACTTACCAATGGTTGTAACAACAGTTGAAGCAAAGAAAACTGAATTCATCATGGTCCATTTCGACCCTACAGATTCATGGCTTTCTTCAAAGTAATTCTCCAGCATCGTTTCAAGTCGAGCCATCTGGCTGTTGGTTAGATTCACAGCAAATGACTGGTTGTACGGAGTTCGATTTGAATCGTTGCTAAAATTCACTTCCTATGACAAAAATTAATGGCAAAACATTAAAATTGGCAAAGATATTTAATGAAGATTTAAACAAACTTCATCTATTGATATTCAGAAATATTACAGTATGCGCAATTTACCGTGATTTACTACAGTGTGGCGGTCACAGCAGTAAATCTTTTTAGTGCTTCGTAACCTACTACTTTGTTTTTGCTCTTACTTCTGACGTCATATGTCACTAACCAGTCTTAAGTTTGACTAAAAACAGTTCATTATTACTTACAGTTAAATATAGTGGACAGAAGATGCGTACAATTTTTGTTATCCCACTTATATCGAGATAATCCTTACTTGGCTATTTAGCATACTTATGGCTGCATTCAATTACTTTGCTGTCCAGCAAAGATCTGTGCTGCGTCCATTTCTATTCAAAAAACTTTCATACCAGAAAATCTCAATTCGGAAGAATGATTGAGTTGTCGTTCTGCAAATTCAAATCTGCAAATTTAACACTTTCACATAATGAAGGCTTTACAACATATAACTTCTCTGTTCTTCCAAATATATAATGGAAAACCAAATGCTTCGTTAAGGTGGACAGAAACTGTCTGAAATTACGATCAGCCAAAGAAACTACGATTAGCTCATCTTTGGGCAATAACGTTCAATTATATCGGAGTGCGGGGTGGGGGGGGAGAGGGTCTACCTGTAACAGACAGTTTTACTGCGAGCTTTGAGGTATGTCTCCATCGCAAAGTATAGTTGATGTGTCAAATTTTCCTTGTTCGTCAATACGTTTAAAAATTTTCTCTCCATTCTTTTTTCCATTAAACTGGCGAGTGTACCAGCTTAAAAACGTCCTATTTTGCACAGCTTAAAAAGAGTTTACAGCTCTATCTATACGGCATCGAGCACTTTATGACAGACCAATCACCATTGATTTTCACACCTATACATAGCAGTAAGAAAATATTTTTCAATGGGAGATGTAGAAATGGATTAATGTGGAAAACGAGGTTAACATTATTCCAAGACTTTCGGCAGTGATTTAAAACACTCAGTTTAATATTATTATAATGCAATTAAGCCCAAGTTTCAAACGTGCGTCATAAAACAGAGCTAAACGCGTATTTGCTACAGCACTTGAAACTGATGCATGTTTGCTTTAATAGAACGTTGCCTAGCAACTTCATAGCAACAGAGCTGTGGGTTATTAAATATGCTGTGTGTGGCATTGAGTCTATAGGTGGCTAACTTTTGCAGAAGGCGTTGAAATAGGATCGAGTTATTGTATTACAATACACCAGTAATCTGTTTAGGAAACATTTTTCGCGTATGTTTATAAAAAGTACCAGCTGTCAACACAGAGATGAAATTGCTTTCCAAATCTTGAAAACGGGCTTTTATGATCAATAAAAGTTGATGGTTTCTAGAAAGTATTTGCCGAGATGCTATCAAAAAAGAAAATCACAAAGATGATGTAGGTATAGGTCGGGTGACAGTAAAATCAAAACTTTGTCCACGAAAGATGTCAATCGAGAATAAGCATTAAAGGGAAATCAGTGGAGATAACGGGAATTTGCCGAGCTGCGGCTCGCTCCGAAAGTGTCGGCGAAAAGAGTGTAAACAATAAATCTTCTTAAAATTTTGCTGAAGTTCTATGATAATCATACTTGAATTAATCATGAGAATAACAAAAAGTATGCTTTTATTGAACCAGGGCATATAAAATAGGTGTATTTGCACAATGACAAAGTGCTGAATGAATGTGATAATTGATAAAGGCGTGCATGAACTAATAATTTAATGAAAAATGTGAAACGTAGCACTGAGATTATATATTATTTTGTTAGAGGTCATTATGAAATGAATAAAAGCAATAAAATGCAATTGCTAAAGACGAAAATAGACGATCTTTGTCTCGATTGTCATTGAAGTTCTCAGCTATTTGTTTTTGTATATACGCTTTACCGAAACATAGGAATCTTTTAAAATCGTTTACTTATAAAACTGATTCAACTATAATGAGCTACTTTTATTATTGTCATAAAAAAGACAGGATAGCTACAAGAACAGTAAAATTCACGTTCAGTATCAGCTATAAACTAAGAATATTAAGCTAGCAAACAGAAATTCTGATCGAATTTTTCAAAAATTGCAGGTTGACATGCCTTAAAAAATTATTAAAAACTTCTAATTAGCCAAAAAATGGTAATTAGATTTCATTCTTACCGAAGTAATTGCATTGATCAATGTTGTCACCTGTCTTCTTTTGTCTATGCTGGGTCTTTCTTTCCGCTCAAGCAAGAAGAAAATCATCCCACCAACATACAGATAGAATCCATTGGCAAGAACGAGCAGGAAAAGTCGAAGGCCATCACGCTTCAGCCTCTGAGCAAGAGACTCCATGAATTTACAGAATCTGTCCTTCAGAGCTCCATCTTCGTCACGGCTCGTTTTAGGAGAGGCGCCATTGTACTTGCACTGGGCCATACTGAGATTCTCGTGACCTCTGCGATGGTGGTCGATTGTCCGCAATGCTCAAGCTGAAGCGAAAAGCAAGAAACAGCGAAGTGGTTATGGGATTTCACACAGATAAGGCCGAAGCAACGTTTTTCGATAAGCACGGCTCTACTTAACCAATGTACCTGAACCACGACATAATCCTGTGCAGCGAATAAGCGCAAGGTGATTTAGAAAATGTTTCTGTGGCTTTGGGAACAGAAACCAGAGGATGGCCAGTAAGAGAATTTAGAGATCTTGAGAGATTTCGCTTTTTGGAATCTGAACGGATATCGCTAGGAGTCTGTCTTTAATAAAACCTCTAAGCTAGGACAATTAGGTCCGGATCCAATTTACCAAAGGGTTGGGATAAATCTCGTTTAAATTATCTGTTTCCGACTGCGAAGGTACAGAAGCAAAACACTGCGTTAACAACACGAGAGAAAACTTTGGTAACAATTTCTGATTGAACTTCAGTCTTCAAAAGACCTGTAATTGGCGACTTACCTAGCATGAACTTAGGCTAAATGACAAGCAAAACGCAAATCGAGCCAATATACAAATAACATAAACAAACCTTCAGAACAGCGGTTCAAGAAAGCTGTGTGTAGGCGATGTATATCAAAATTGCTTTATGCAAACACCTTCTGACTTGCTAAGGACCTGTGATATTCCATGATTGATAAAGGTGTTTCTATTCTACTCAAAAGCATGAACTGGGACGCGTGGCAGCAATCTTTTGAGAATTCTCCCGTGACAATTTTCGCTTACGCGTAGCTGATGCATTAAATGTTTTCCAATCTGACCCCTAAACCCTGACCTGATTGACCTTAAGTGTTCACCTCGTATGCTTTCGTACTACTGAGAGTTCACCGAGTTGAAGAATTTCTTTTAAGCTTTTTTGGAAGTAGCTTGCTTTGTTTTGAAATTTTGCTTCTGAAGGCCAAATAGTTTATCTCATTGTGAAGCATGATGCAAATGAGAATTTGGCATAAAATGTTTTCAAGCAGAGGTAGAGAATTTCGCAACTGGCATGTGGAGTTAGGCAAGGTACTTTGTACATGACACCAGAGTCGTCAAGATTAATTTTTCCTTGAAGGCCGAAACTAAAATTTACAAAGTTTATCAAAACACTGAGGTCATTATGTTGCAAATTCAAGATGACAAATTAAAGATTTGGAAGATATTGTAGTTTTTATTCAAGTTTCTTTATTGCGCCATGTGGCCGTTTTACATTTAACACTACAAATTTACCTTGACGTTTTTAAGCATCGGTGGTTCTTAGCCTAAATTTGTTACGTCCTATTGATGCCTTTTGGAGCACCTTAAATTTTTTCGGACTGCCCCCCTCTTCATTTGCTTAAATATTGGGTATTGCCTGGGTGGGGTATAATATAGTTCTGATAAAAAAAGACCCCGTTTGGTTTATATAATCTACAGGGGGAAATATGATACTTGGCACAGCCTCTCTTCAAAGATACCTCCCTTTGTCTGGCAGTTTTACTCAACTGTCACCTCTAAATAATGACCACCTCTAAATAACGACCACCTCTAAATAACGGCCACCTCTAACTAACGACCATCTCAAAATAACAAGAGCACCTTATCATTGTTCGATGAATCGTTTCTGTTTTGCTATCTAAACCTAGTACAAGTTACCTCAGTCTGCATATGCTTTATGTCGATGATCTCTTAACATTGGATTTGATAAATCTTCATGAACATGGCCAATTTTGCTTGCATCAGATATTGTTCTATTAGTATTTATATCCCAGGGGGCAGTCATTTTATATTGCTCCTCCTGAGTTCCGTCCTTGTACTGCAGTTTAGTAGTTCATACGTACTGTCTTTTGGTAATTTTTATACCGAATAGAAAAAAATCTCTGAACACGATTCATTTTCCAACTGCTCAGTTTTGCATATTTTGTCTTTATGGTAGAGAACCATGTATAACAAAAAGGGGGCAGTCAGTATTACAACATATGGGGGAGTCGGCACCATTTTGCTAGGTCAAAATCTTGTTATATGCAGTGCTCTTGGGTGGGCAGATTAGAAAAAATTAAATCTGTTACACTTAGGAACTGGATTGAAAATTTAAAAAAAGAAAACTTTGTTGAGCACAATTATTAAATAAAAAGAGTGACTTAAACAATAACAAAATGTGTGACATATCGACGACACATCACGGCGATGCATCACTGATGATTCTCTTCAGCAAACTCGAATCATTGGCGACGGCCTTCTAATATATCAAAATGGATGCTGCATTCAACAAGTGTCGCTTGCTTCGAATACAATGTACACTTATTTTAACTTAAGGCTAAAATACGATCAGTTCAAACTGACAGTTTCCACTGATGGCAGAAAAATAATCGTATAAACGAGTAGATCAATCAGTCAAAACTGACGAAAAATCTGTGAAGTTGAAACTGATCAGTAAAAACTGATCGTGTATTTCAGCCTTCAGGCAGTGGCGTGCAGAAGGGCTTTTGAGTTTTGAGTGGGGGGGGGGGTGTAACATGAGAAATTTACCGACTGGGTTGATTAAAGATAGTTAATCATAGCGCACAACAAATTTCACACTCTAGTGCCGTAGTGGTTCCTTTGTGTCTAAGCTGGATATAACAAAATTGCAAACGGCACTTATCTTATTGTTTCTAACTGGCTTGAAATTAAGCAGATTACTTGCAAAATACCCATGTCTGGAAGGTCAGGGTCAGGAAAATATTCACACCATTAAATTATATCGATACATATAAAAACATATAGTCCTGCATGGTATAGATTTATATCTTTATTCTTCTAGTTTTAAGAATTTACCAGCTATCTGCAACTTAATCAAGATCCAAACGATCTAAAATGTCACTGGAACATGCAGCTACCATTAGATAATCTAAACGTTATTCTTTCATTGTCGAACGGGGGAAACCTTTTATTAGCTTGAGGCTACTGAAGCTTCGTTCATTGCTTGCAACAGGTATTGGAACAGTCAGGGCTATCCGATACGCTTTCAAGAGATTTGGATAGATATGTGACATACCAACAAACCATTTCACAGCTTCGGATAAATTCTGTGTCTCGCTCCTGCAAACAGATCCACCTGCCAACTCAATCTCTGCCATTGACGCCTCGTTGTCCTTTAAATCATCAGGGAACATGTTGCACAAGCTCTGTACTGTTTCCATGGAAGCATTTGTGATATTCGGCGGAGCAATGTCATAACTGGCAACGCAATGCTGAGCAAATAATCTCTCACTTTTACCAAATCTGCGATCAAGCGATCAAGTACTTTATACATCTCTTGCTTATAGTACTGAGAAAAGTTCGGGGAATATCAGTATTCTCTGTTTTCATCAAATCTTGCTGGAGGTAGACGGGGTCGATGCTTCTTCCCAAATTCGTACTCAGCATCTTCACCAAAGATTCACATTTCTCGCTCGCTTGTTCAATCACTCCTTTGACGGCAATCTCATCATTTCGCATGTGCACCATTGCATCGATTTTTCTGCTTCACTGCATCAATTTATATGTTTTCCCGGAATCAATAAAGACAGACTTGCAAGAATCTAAACTTGCAAGAATTTCACGTAATGGTAAAATTTTGATTTAGATCCAATCATTCCCAAATTATGTATAAAACTGATAATGTAAGCTCAACCTTACTAGAACAATCGTTCAGAAGATGAAATTTCTCAAGAAAAAGCCTAGACAGTTCCAGAAATAATAAATTAACTGTATTATAAGGTTTAAACTCATTAACAGTTATTGGCTGAAATATCTGTTATCATAAACTACTTCCGATCATCGTTCTAAAGCAATTTTCATATCACAATTAGATTTTGGCTCAAAATGTTTACCTGTAGTTCTGAATATACAGCCTCATTGAGTTTTCAATTTCTGATGGTGCAATTTGATTGTCACTGCTTGAAGAGCTACCACCTTCGTTATCGCTTGTGTTGCTCTTTACATTGGCATCACTGATACTTGCTGCCATGACAAGTGTCTCTAGCGTTGGTTTCTTTGTTATAGGAGGCCCATTGGCTTCATTCTGTGCGAGTGGCACTGGTACATTATCAGGTTCAGTTCCAGCCAGCGTTTGTATCTTTCAAGTGGCAACGAATGGATTTTTTGGAACACCAACCACCTCATATCGTATATGCTTCCGCTTTTTCAAATGATCTTGATGGAATTTTGCGTTATGTTTAGATTTATGATCTAAATCCAGGTCATTCTACACTCTAAGAATTTAGTCTTGTATCGGTTTGTGCGAGCTCTTTGCTTCGGTGATATTCTCTATCGATAACCTTCAACTAAACTGTTATTTGTCGAATCAAGCGTGCTCTTTTATTTTTCATATAACTTCTGGCCTGGCTACATTTACCCCCACCCCTACTTTGGCAAGCCCCCTGCCTTTAGGGTTAGAGGAAAAATGCTGTTCAAACGAAACATAGATTCTTGGTTCGGGAAATTTACCACCAACGCCAGGTATCTGACCAGTTCTACATATTGTTTCACGAAACGAACCTGCACGACCGAGTAAACCTTTACAGACCTTAACGAGAAAACTTTTACAGATGGGAAGGTTTTGCTCTTTGCATTCCCTAAGACCTAATCCTGCAAAACAGGGTAGTTTTGAATCTCATTCATCAGAGATTCATCACTAATGTTATCCTGTTGCTGCGCCATTTTTCGAACTGACAAACTTCATGTAACGAACAGACATAACGGTGAATAATGATTGTTGATTGGCTAGTGCAGGTCATGTGTTCACAGGCCATCGCCGTCGTGTCGCCGTCGTTATATGGACAAAGATCCTAAACGTTATATGGAAACCAGGCTTAATGAATATCAGAAAATCATAACAACAATTTTCACTAACAACTTACAGTAAGCAGTTATATGATGAAAGAATTACAAGGGTAACTTAGAGCTATAATTTGAAACTTAGCTAGCAAGCTAGTTAGATCGCTAATTGGTTGATTACTTAAGTACTTATAAAGCTAGTAAGTTACTTAGGTATTCAATATTTTGTTGTTTCTTTCGTTCGTTAGCTAGCTAAAAAGCTAGTAATTTTGATCGTTGTATTTCATTCATCCCTTTTTTGCGTAAAGTTCATAACTTAGTTAGTTTGACCTTCCTTATGAGGATGTCAACTTTTCTGACGTCATTGTACTTTCAGCCCATTTAATCGAATGGGTTCTGTTCCTTCCCGTGCAAATTAAAGCCTTGGTTAGTAAATTTCCAGTAAACAACAAAATTCAAACTTTCACGTTTCCATTCGACTGACAGAAAAGCTCTGATGACTTTCACCTGCTGCTTTGAAATGACATTTACTTTGCCGCATCATTATAACCTAATCAGTGTTATGATATTAACATTCATGAGAGAAAAGGTGCCATTGTCCTTAAGTGGTAATGGATAGTGGTGACAAATTCATCTAAACTATAGTTATATTATAAAGTATAGAAAAGGTGGAGTATTAATATTTGAAGATTAAATTTTGAAAACCTCAATTTTGTAATAACAACACGAAACAATTCAAATGCAGTCAGATCTCTTTCTTGTCCTGTAAAATACCATAAACAAAAAATATATTAACAGTGACGACAATTCTGGGGGTTTTGCATTCAAAACGTAGAGTTTGACATATGCAAGATCAAGAAACAGAAATAATATTGTATACAAAAAAGAGAGTCGGCTGGACATGGATGCCAGAAGCAAAGAATAGAAGCAAATCGAAGAAAGTTTAGGCCATCTGCCATACCAGCAGTAGCATGGACAGCTAGAATGACGATATTTCAAGCATTATTTCCTTTATAGCTAAACCCATTATAATCATTGGTACAAGCTAAAAACACAATGCCCAAGCCCTCTGGGTATCAGAACCAGATGAACACGAGGGTGGAAATAGAAGAGCGGAGAAGCGAAGGAGCGATTTATTTCTTCTCAACGAAACGCTCCAACAAGACGTTATGCTGTCCCAAACAATGCAGACATACAGTTTAAGGTTACATGTTAAACGACCGGTTCTTAATCACACCAATCAAAGAAAAATCTCCTTTGTTATATACGTTGAAACATAGAAATATCGGAATCAATCCATGACATCGATTTGATAATACATGAAGCAGAGTTGTGTCTATTTGCATTTATCGCGTTGTTATTTACTTGTGTTGGGTTGATATGGTTAGTCGTTAAAAAAATTCAGTCAGTGTGTTCTTCACATAACCAATAGAAAGGACTTTGTGCAAAAATATCCAAATTTATAATTGCGTGTCACCGGCTCAGAACTTCCCTGTACTAAATTTCCCAATGTAAATAAATCTGCATTCATTTTCTCTGCTTTTCTTAAGTGCAGCTAACTTCTATCAAAATAGCTATATCCAAACATTGCCCATTCAAATTATCTCGTTTAAAAAAAGAAAAAAAAGAATTCTAATGTCACTTGAATATGTAGAGCAGCTGTTGAGAGAAAGAAGAACTCGCAATTCGTAATGTGGCCGATTTTGATTAAACTAACGTACTGAAATAATACGAAAAAAGTTGGAAAATATTCGAAGAAGGATCAGAAAGCGGGATTTTAAATGATTATTGATAACAAGGAGATTTGCCTGTTATAGATGATGTTAATTATCGTTTTGAAGTTCAGTTCGTAAGAAAATGCAGGTCTATAAAACATTTCGCATTGGTTTATAGTAAAAGATACTTTTTAAGTGGCAACTTTGATAGAAATTGAAGGCTTTATTAAGAATTAGCGTTTTGATTTCCATCTACCATCAAGGCTAAATAATTTCTAAGATCCATACCTGCAATATTGTCTTAGAAAGAATATCAGTTTAAAGAATTTCATAAAGCAACGATCTCTTTAGATGAAATTGCGTAATTTTTTATATTTATACTTACTTAGTTATACTTACATACTTAGTAGCCTTAAGATTAAAAACTTGAATTTCAAAACGACAAATTAGTCTATTAGGCGTGAAGATAGCTTTCGCCCTTATTTATAAAAGCATTAATTTCTGATAACACTTGCATGAAAGCGAATCCGCCAAATAAACTGACGTAATTATTGCGAATTGAATCATGGGTAGTGCCAATATCGAAATGACGTAAAAGTAGAAATACCTGATATGAAACTGAATCTAACATGCAACATCTTCAGCATTGAGTTGGAAAATCATGAAAGCAACTTCGTTGGAACAAGGAAAGTTATAGCAACTGTGTCACCTGTTCTATGTTGATATCTAAGTGCTCTTCGGTGATACACTGCATTGGCACGGGGGGTGTCTACTTGCTATTCTTAATGCAGCCAAGTTGATTGGCTACATGAAAACTCTTGCTAAGCTTAATTATGCATAATCGATCAAAAGCTTTTCGAAATATTAAATTTAAGCTAGAGATAATTTCGTGTGTGTTTCCAGTGTAAGATTTTCAAATGGGGATGCTGTAGACTTCCCGACACTTGGACGTTTTCCGTTTTACTTAAACAAGACCTTGTTGTACTTAGCTTAGCAAGAAAGCAAATGAGAATATACTTAGAACCTCGAAGTTAATTGAAAACTGTGAAATTCCAGTCGAACAGGGGGACTCAAAACCAACTTCAAATCAAATCCCCTGCCAGAATCCTCTCGAAACCTAAATATTTGAAAATTATCGAAATTAAATCCCTGCAAGTTGAAAAACAACTTCTTTAATCAAATACTCTGAGGATTTAAGTCGAGATTGAGATAAGAGTATTTGACAAGCCACCAGCTTACTCGGTTTAAAAATCATCCATGGCAAATGATTGTAGATAACAGCATCCGTTAAGACTACTAAACATCACAGGTAGAACTTCACTTGGAAAAAGCAATGGTGGCAAGAAGCTACGAGAACAGGATGAAAATAAAATATTCGGAATGTCGGGGGTAGCGCTTAAGATAAGATTATTACAGCTATGAAATTATTAATTAAAGGCACTATACCCTGTCAGTCAGACATTCAGAGTTAACAATGGGCTTGCAGTGTGTTTAAAATCGACAAAACATAGAAGATTGGCAGATTGTCTCTTAAACAATAGGTCTATTATATAGTCTAACCAATGGGAATTTAAATGGTCAGCGAGACACGTCGGGACATAGTGCATTTAATCCTCCTGCCAAACATATTTCGAACAGCCTGGTCTTGTCTGGCCAATACAAAGAAATAGGTGAAGTTTTTGTAGACTGGCATACATGGGGCAGATAGTCTGACATACCTCACAATGGGACACCAAAAGCAACAACATGTAGTTCGAAGTCATGTCTACAGGAATATCGAGCGGCTACAAAAGAGTTTGGCAATGAAATCATCAATATAAAACCAAAGCATCTATAGGTTTAAGCAGACAATGGGTGCATCATGGGACGCAATTACGTTACTAACAGAGCTATTTTTGAACCAGTTGAACAAACTGAAGTTAAACTGTCAGAAAGGCAGATGGGGTTACTGTGAACCCCTCAAGAACCCCCAAAACAGACATTTTCTGATACCTGGGACTAAAGAAATGAAATCAAGTTGTTAACATGAAAATTTTGGGTTGGTCCAGGAAAAATTGACCATTCTTTTTGGAGGTCCATGGAAGTCAATATGTACCGGAAATGGACATGTAACAGTGCAGTTTTAAAGTCAAATGACAAATCAGTTGCACAGAAATTTTAGATTTTCATCTCAAATGCGACAATGAGCGATTATTCCCCACAAAGACATACCCCAGACAAACTGAAACGTCAATTCATTACAATACAATTCTGTGCATAAGAAAACGCAACATTGTTTATTGGCATTCATAACATCTTCACTCTACAACCATGATATCTTTATCGCGGAAAGCCGCATTACCATGCTAGTAACCGTTCTGCGATGCTTGTTGAATGGCTAACCAGAAACCAGAGTATTCCGGGCTGGCACTGGCACGTTCAAGAACTTTGAAACTCTTTATCAAAAGCAAAGAAAATGTGTCATAGTTCTAGTAGAGTGCCTTGTTTCGAACGAAATTCCACACGGTACAACGCCTAATAATGGCCAATCAGGAGTGGATTATTCCCTTCTTGGCTTTAATCTCACACTAGACACACATGCCCTGCTATAAAGTAATAATGCAGTATTTTTGTATACCCAATAAATGGGCAGTTCCGGAAATGTGGAATACAGTATTGCATAAATGTCATGTCTTTGAAGGAGCTTAAGCTTTTGTCTGGTACTTGTATATTTAAACTATATGGCAATCGTCGACAATACAGTTTCCCGTTGGCCTATAATAGTCCCCGATAATTGTGATATTAGGATTTTGGAAGCATTGGCGATTATCCCCGATAAACGCGAAAATGAAAACGACGTTTCCCGATGTTTCCTGACGAACAATAGCAGAAAAATCAATCGACAACATGGCCATAGCGGATGCTAAACGTCTAGAGGTTCTTAGTATGGACCCCGGCGGGTCCACTCTTATTGTCAAGTGTAAGCACCCGTGTCTTCAATATCTCTGAGAAAGGGGTTCAATTCTGTCATATATCTAGGACATAGCAAATAGAAAAAAGGGTGTATGATATGGGAATCTTAATATAGATTCCAATCTCTCTTTGTTTTACCTTATTTCAAGTACTTGATTTCAGGAAAAAGGGTATAAATTTTCTTTGGTTTCAAAGAAAAGGGGAATCAAATTGGAATCAAATGTCAGAGGTACGGGGCAGTTTTCTAGACTCTTAGACACGTGTGTAATTACACTTGATAGTGTGAGATGACCTTGTCCAAATATTATTGCTCATTGAGACAACTTCCCGAACGGGGCCTTAAATTCAATAAGTTTTGCCTGATTAGAAGGGCTGCAGTCTTCACAACCATTACATCTCCTACGCGTATGATACACAGATACTTTTGGGTGAGTGTTATGAGAATGATGTCATGACTATTTTAAAGACCGATTTTCTAAAAACCAAGGTTATGTAGAAGAACAGTAGCGTAACGCAGTTTAGGGCACCTTAGTTGGAAAACTAACGACCGCTACCAAAAAACCTAAATTTTCGGATATCAATTTAATTACACCAATGTCAATACAAGAAATAACCAAGGCCATAATTGCACTGCTAAATTGTGATATCGGTTGTGATAACATTATGTAATGGCATTCCGATTTATTTGAAGGTGAAATTACTCACCATACACAGCCCAGAATGAAATATCACCCCGCGCTGAAATGGGTTCTACCATTGGGGATGACCCTGGCCAGTCGACACGCCCTACAAGGGGATCACCACCAAAGAATTATTATACATGTGAGAAATCTTCATACAGTGCACCGTGAAGTTATACATATGAAAAAGATTTTAGTAATTATATGCAATTAAAAAAAGTTTAATTCCATTAAGCTACCAGCGTATATTTGAATATCACACAGTTCTGCTTCGAGGTTAATACGAAATAACAATGCCTGATTAAGAACTATCTTAACATCACGTTAAACCTTTTCGTTGAATTCTGTCATGAATGCAGGAAATCGATGAAAAACTGACAGTTAACTTCATGGGTGAACAGTTTTAAACGATAAAGTTGATATCTTAAGAAGATACCCCCTTGAATGAAAGATAATTTGAATGAAGCAATGTAGCTGCATGGCCTAAAGATTTGATGAATTATTTAAAAGGATGATGGTTATTTTTCCGTGCACAAAGGGCGTAATAATACACAAAACAAAACATTTAAATAATGCACAAGATGGTTGTGATTTTTCACACATTAAGAGCCGCAAAAACTAGTATAAAGCTAAGTATGAATTAGTGAAGAATAAAAAGCCATCAAAAACAAGAAAAAGCCGTCAAAAGATTTGCAAGGATTTCAATCAAGCAAATATCTAAATATGCTTTAGTACTTTAAAGATCTGAAGATCCGTCGATCTGGCCTAAATTTGATTTCTAAGCTCCTTTCATAATCATCAAACTGTCGTAAAATGAGACGTGCGATTTAAGATGTCTATTGAAAACTGTTCATCCAGTTGACGCCCAGCTGACACATTTACAGAGATATAATTTTTTTTTAAACCCAAGATGGAAAGCGATAAACCAACATCTTGACGATGCTTCTTCTATCAACAGTTTTTCAAAATCTAATTTTCACAAAATTTTCAAAACGGTACAAAACATAAACACAAACCAAAGATAACAGAAATGAGACTGAATAGAAAAGATTGAATATGATACTACTGGATTAGGTAAAACTTTGCGACATATAAAAACCATTAGTTTAGCCACATCGAGCAGTGTATAGGCCTTTCTGAAGTAAGAAATATACGGAGTTCGGATTTACATTGATTGAAAGTATACGACAAAATATCAAGTCTCGTTAGGAGATCTAATGATGTTATGCTTAATTCTTCACTGGCCCAAATATGTGTTCGTTAGGTTGCAAATAAAAAGATCGCACTAAAGTAATATGCATCCTTAAAGCATATGATTTCTTTGTTATCTTTGTAAGAAATAGAGAACTAATACACGTGTGTTTATTTATTTGTAAAACAACAATGTAAGAAATACAATAAATTTTGTTATTTATCTCTTCTAAAATCACCTTTACTCAAGCCCTTTTAGCTTACAAGGTTGGGGAGGGCTTAAAAGTACAAATGTTTTTAAATTTCAAGCTCATTCTTGATGAAAACTCTAGAAGTGGTTCAACTCTAGAAGAATTTAGCAACACAAGCATTCCAGTAAAAAAAGCTAAGTGAAATTTTCAGACGCGAAGAGCCCCAAACAGGTGATTCGACAGACACAATTCACCAAAATTATGGGACAAAACCTATCTGATAAAGAATTTGTCATCACAAAGACGAGGCTTAGCAGTCAAACCGAGGTGAGAAGGGGCGTGTCAGCATCCTTTGTACACAGTTTGTTCAAATAACTTTTCAAAGCTGCAAATTCTCAAATTGATGAATTGCACCCAAACAAGTTCAAAACACGAAATTCTTTGCACTGATATTTCTAAAGATTTACAAGATGTTGATCCAGTATAAATAACTATACAGCAGATTTTTACCTCAGGCAAATTTTTTTAACAAAACGCTTCTATGCTACACCCAGCTTCATAGAAAATCCCAGAATTGGTTCTCTATACATTCACATATGAAAGATTTTTCCTTTTAACTTACAGACATTCATTTGCCGATACTCTCATCGTCAGACTCTTTGGTGTCATCTTTTGATTGGTCATGTAGTATGACGTACTCCCGCGAGCTGAATCCGAATTTCAACACGTCCTGCAAAGACAACAAAACCACAAAGTTCAACATTGTTAGCCTGGTTAAACGAGTTCTTGTTCATTTACACCAATTTCCAAAGGCACGTTTGTTCGCATCGATTCTACTCGAAAAAATACTTCAACTTCTCCAAGATTAGGATATAAAGCTCTAACAAAACGATGACAGTAATTAAATTCCTCTTCCTCTAGAATACAATCAACTGTTCTTGCTCTCGCAATCTTTTCTTCCTCTCCGTCCTAGCTTCTTTTCCAACTCCTTCTCCCCTCCTTAACCCTCTATCTGCCGGGTGTTTCTGGTGTTTCTTTCCTGAAGTGAACGATTGTCCAAATCCAAAGACAGGATCGAATTTATTTACGGATAGAACGTAGTAAGGAATTGCAGATTTTTGAAACTTGTGAAAGGAAGAAAGGAAACTAAACTTTTTTCGAGAGAGATTCTTTCCAAGAAAAAACATCAAGCTTGGCGAGAAAGCAAAAACATGGTCAGAAGGTCAGATTTCTTCTAAAGAATGTCTTCAGACATGCTACAAAGAAAATTTAGAGCTTTGTTTTCAAAGCAAGGCTTGCAGATTAAAAAATAAAATCCTTAAGAATCGAAAAAAGTGAGTGAATTCGGCATCAAATTCAAACCTTCTCTTTTAACTCGAAATAACGTCTTGCTTCAATTTTGTTGTTATTCAAAAACGTCCCATTTGAAGAGTCCAAGTCTATTATATATGGCCTAAGAAGAGAAGAGATAATTATCATACAGGTACTGAAAAAATTATAGTATAATAAATTATCTGATGCAGGAAAATGGAAATTGAGATGTTTTTTGATTAAGTAGGAAGTGATATATAATAATTCTTTAATTTTCATTCTCTAATTTAATTTGCTTTTTCAGATAATTACACTCCACATTTAATAAAAAATCTAATGGACGGCCAATTATAAGAAAATTGTGTCTAGTTTAGCTATAAATTTACTGCAGGCACAGATTTACTCTTGACTATGACATCTTGTCAGACTGGCTTGGTAATTATAAAACGTGCACATACTAAAAATGATTTTTCGAGAATATTGTTAATATCTACATTGCACATTAAGAAATCC
This sequence comes from Rhopilema esculentum, assembly GCF_057945365.1. NCBI lineage: Eukaryota > Metazoa > Cnidaria > Scyphozoa > Rhizostomeae > Rhizostomatidae > Rhopilema > Rhopilema esculentum. The sequence continues at coordinate 8,014,041 of NC_142817.1, read as the reverse complement.
TTAGATTAAAAATGAGATAAATAACTTCCATTTCATTGATTAATCAGTAGGATTATATTTCTGAAATAAGTTAATTTGTAGGGAAGTCATAATCGGTAACTCCACGTGGATACAGTTGGTGGCATGCCCCCTTTATCATCTGCCTTGTGCTGCTTTTATATTAGATATCGTAAAAGATTGGCGAAATTTGCGCCAGGCATAAACCAAAGAGGCCAAATGAAAATGGCTGCAAAGTAAGATTTCTGCATAATGCAGCATTTGCCCCTTCAAAGAGGGGCAAGGGGGAATACGCAGTTCACACGACAAAACAATTGTATACCTTTCGTTCAACGATTGAGATTGTACAAACAACTAGTTAAAAATACATTCTTATGTGTTAGGTTTAGGTTTAGGTTCAGGTTTAGGGTTAGGGTCAGACTTTTATATCTATATGTTCAAACCTCAGAATTGAAATATAATTGACGTTAAAGAAAAACGTTTGGCTATGATTAAAATAAACAAGAGATTGACTTGAAAATTGCTTCTCTAGAGGAAATTGCTACCCCTTAGAAAAATTATTGCCCCTAAGCTTGAAATTTGCAGTCAAACAACATTGTCCAGAGCAATTTCAAATTACTGTCTTATCAGCATTTCTAAACATTAATCATATCTTTCTTACCAACCTATATGCAGACTCTAAAATTTCTCTTACGTGGAATTTCTCTCGTATGCATGCTTTTCATTATATGGAAAAGATTTTGAATCTTGACAGTCAACTCACTTGACTCTTCTTCCGAATGATCCATCAGGGCGCTCATAGTCAACAAATCGATATTGCAGCACTGCATGCTGACTGGAACAAGATGGATGATCAACGGGAATATCCGCAATCTGTGGCAAAAATTTACAGAATCCTTAGAACTCGAAAAAAATAATTAATATTCCGTTGCATAAACGAGGAGTTTTTTGCCTTCATGGGTGTTTAGTCGGCAAATTTTTTATCTTGTCGGCAAAAAAAGAACGGCTCATCCACTTTGTCGGCAGATGGGATCTGGAAACCCTCCTTGAGCACCATAGCTAGCGACGGAACTGCATTTTGCAGGAAATATGGGCCACTTTGCATACTGAAAATATGTTCTCTTGCAGGAAATGATCGGGGTTTTTTTTATCATTTTATTGAAATGTTTCACGTCGTTTTGGCCTATCCAAAAGTAGTGGAAAGTATCAGGAATCTGTAACCACTTTCATCAGATCTTGTTTTGATGGTCTTTTGTAAATCAGAAAACATGCTGAACAAAATGGGATTGGGGGTCTTCTCAAGAATTGTAGATAGAGATTCCTTTATCTTTGACTACCATATAAACCATAAGGTGGGTTCGTTTCGATACATCCTAGCCAGCTATCCTGGCTTCAATCTCAACAATGACTGCAAGCAGAGAGAGAAGTAAGATATCCCCATGGCGCTGGGAAAATCTCCAAAAATTAATTATATTTTCAGATTTCATCATATTTTTGAGGATAAGCTTTTAAAATCAAACTGTCCGAACATAAGTGCACTCCAGCAGTACATTTAATAAGACTTTCCTTCCAAACAAAGCCAGAATTGTACTTCGAAATCCCTGAAGAAGATTTCCAAATATATAAAGTCTTAAGGCTTATAACAGATCCAAACACAAAACCTGACAAGAGTTTTGGAATGGTCATTAGAATAGAAATCTGTAACTGATAAACAAACTTTGTATGACTAGCAAGTTTAAAATATAATTTCGTAATTGAAGCGGTTCACATACCATTCTGTTTCTGCCAAGTAGATATGCACTTTGGCGGTGAATATGCAGGACAGCTATGGTGGGAGAAAGTAGCGACAAAGTAATAATAAACCAGTATCAAACGGATTTAGCTAACATATATAAATCATACTTTCATTCATCCCTCTACCTAAGGTCGTAAGAAAGTTGTAATACCTATTCACAGTGAACTGACAATGAAGAGATCATTGCAAATGGGGTGCTCTAAGTATCATCCTCCAAGCATCCCATTTAAATTCATTATTACTTCTTATCTGCAATCATTTCTCAGCTGTAATGTTTGCTGACGATACCAGGCGAGGTTGAGCGAGGCAGTTACTAATGACTTTCATAGTATTTTGATTTGCGGACAAGAGATTGTTTACAAATATGATAAAAATTAAAATTCTTTTGACATCGACAATATTGAAGGACAGTAAAGAAGAATTCTCTTTAAGTGCTAAATATTGAATAAGACCTATCAATATCTGTCCAGAGAGCTAGCTAGGGAAAACTTCACGCTGAAGGGAACATTCAACGCTGAAAAGAAACATACGCAAGCTTTGGTCTCCTTTGAAAGGATAGAATCTCCATCTTGTTTTCGGCTTTCTTGCTTCAGGGGGTTCGTTGTACTTTATGACCACACCCTAAAATCACAATAGCCATAGAAGTTATTTGAGTTTGTATAAAAACACTGCTAGGTTCTCACAAATGAGTGAACTGCAGTTTGTAACATAAATTTAAAGAGTCAATAGAAACAGGCGTGAGAGAAACACGTCAATTCATAAAATGAGGGGAAGGTAACCTGATAATTAGGGACCTTTGGGGGGGGGCATAGAACAACTTTGATTATATTGAGAACATGTGAGTCAAGTGAACGAACGATAATTCATAAGCTGAACACCTGTTTTATGAAATACTATCTTTAGGATAAAAGATGTGTATCAAAAATTACTTTATTAATTTTTTAATGTTTTGACATCAATCCGCTACTATTCTTACTGTTCTAGAAACTAGCGAGAAATTTAGTCAAGCGGCAATTAAAATTTGGTGAAAATACAGCTGTAGAAACCATTTGGATAAATCGGTTGAATAAGTGGAAAAAAAGAATGCCTGCGTACCAAATAAAAGATGCCATTTTAAGGTAATAAAGCGATATTTAAAAATTCAAGCTGATAGTATATTGGTTTGCCAAAATCATGTAATATGTGGGCGATATGTATTGTGCGATTTGCATAGGGAAAAGCTTGTGTATAGCCAAAGCAAAATGAGGTAGGATCAACTAAGAAGTAAAAAAATAAAAACAGTTAAAATGAATAGTGAAATTTCTTCTTGCCTTACAAATGTTAACTCTAAAATGTTAACAATTACTCAAATTTGCAGCTGGGTGAATGTAAGTACAGGATAGAGTCAGGATATAACCTGACTCGGCCAGTTGCCATTCAGCAACGGAATGACTACTTAGCAAAAACGTTGAACAAAGCTCTGCTGTAACTTTACAATGTTACAACTCTGTAACCTTACAACGGTGTAACCTTACAATGTAACCTTACAAAAATTCTGCTGTAACCTTACAACTCTGTGCTGCTCAATCAAAAATTAAATTCGTTTGACCAGGACTTAAGTATCTGACGCATCTTATAGAAAAAGTAGTTTAATATATTACTTTATAGGTGTTTGTGAATTCCGTCAGCTTGCCAGACAGTTCAAAGTTTGGTTCCTCCTTTTCGGTTTGGCTCTCTGGATTCCCCGACTCCACACTTTCGCCTTCGTTATTGCTAAAATTTCAAGCAAAAAACTAAAAGGCACACATTGTAATGAACACGTCCGTAAGAATTGGCTCTAAACACGCAAGCAAGAAACGAATACACGTCAATTTTTTGCTCCTTTTTAACTGTGCAGACCCAGTTGACGAAAAATGGCAAGAATACAACTGATTAATACTCTTAATGAAAATTACTGTTTACCGGTCTATCAAAGGTGCTTGATACCATATACTAAGCGATTTTTACATGTATTTTGTGTATAGAACACGACGGAACTAAGCTGCTGCTCCAAGTTTCACCCTTCTCTATATGGGCAGCTAAGTACCTTAAAATTTCAATTACTCCAAAATATGTTAGATTGAAATAAATATAAGTATGAAATGCAGAAAATCACTTACTTTCTTGATCTTCCTTCCCCTTTTTCACCCCTTCTATCGTCACGTTCTTTGCCTCTATCCCACTCCCTAACATGCGCTTCTCTAGCCTCGTTATGATCATTTCCACTTCTTCTGACATCTTCTTGATTGTTTGCAGATCTGTGCCTTCTTTGATCATGCCGTCTTGTTTCTTTCCTTCTGTCTTCAGCATTACTATGATTATATTCGCGTTCTTTTTCCCTATTTCTTCCCCTAGGCTCCCTAAAATCACCATCTTGGTGTCTCTCTCTGTGATCAAATCTTTCTCTACTGCCATGCCTAGTCCGGTCTTTTTTCTCTCGGTCGTGAAAACTTTCATCCTTTCTGTACCTTTCTCTATTTACATGGGTGTTCTGATCTCTAGAAGACAACTCAGATGCCTCTTGATGATGATGGGTATTGTATCTATCTTTGTTCCTTCTTTTATTATCTGTGTCATCTCTCTCATGGCTTTTCCTTACATCACTTTTTCGTCTTTTTTCTTCATTTGAATGATCTGAGCTATCTTTCCTTCTCCTTTTCTTTCTGTGATCAGAAATCTCTTTATTTTTATATCTATCAGCAGATTCTTTGGACTTTTGTTTATCTTTTGCTGTATTTTTTACATGTCTAGTCTCCCCCTCTTCCTCCTCAATCGAACTCTCACTTGACGCTTCTCTATCTTCACCTTTGTCTTTCTTTAACCCCCTCCTTCCATCTCTATTTTTTTCCATTACACTGGTTTTCTTTGCATCTGAATTACCAGTTGATGATGAAGAGGAACTTGATTCCTCTTCTGATGGCCTGTTGCTATCGTCTGAGCTACTATCATCACTTGATTCTTCAGACTCATCTACTGAATTTATTGATTTTCTAGAATTTAAGGAAAAAAATTGCAAAACTGTGATCTGAAAGGCATGCGATTCCACCCGCATACCTGCTGCTTTCCAGGAGTACAAAATATCACGCACCTTCTGCTATTTTGAGAGGAACATTCTTAATGATTGGTTTTGTTGGTTTTTGAGACAGGTCTTAAGGTTTATCCTTTCTTGGTACTTTAACTTCATGACACTTCAAAAAGGTTTACATCTTGTCAGAATTGCAGATCAAATAAAAATTTTTGAAATAATCATAGAACTTATCTACAGTGGAAGCCTGATATTATGAAAGCTGGATACAAGTATAACTAATCTTCTGGTATAACCAAAAATGTCTGGCCCATTGAACTCTGCCTAACTCCGTACAAAGTCTCTCAGCAAAACAAACCCTGTATACTCTCATCATTACGAACTTAATTCTAGTCCCTTTCAATGTAATTTTCCTTAAAAAATGACAGCCTTTTCTAAAAATGTCCACCGTTATTCTGGTCTCCTTACTCCTATTTCATTATTTCTGGTGGGAATCATTACTGCCATTAGCAAAACATATATTGGCAAACATGCATTTTTTATGATGCAGAAAATTGAGAAAAGATGTGTGCAAAAGTTGACACCTTTTCAAGGTTTATGATATTCCAATGAACAAGTCCAAACACAGAAGACTACAACACACCTTTTTGCCCCCAATTTTAAGAGGAACCTAAAGTGTTGTGAACAAGATTTTCATTTTCAGTCGCTTAGCCAATATTGTTTATTTGCCAATTATGCCATAAAAATTAAAGTAGTTGATTTGCCAATCTCTATAAATAATAGCCGATTTAGGGGTTTCGCTACCCTATACACCCTTCTCTTAAGGTTTGGATATGCTCTAAATTTAGACAACATTAAATTCAATGAAAAATCTTAATGAATTATCAACATCTGGCCAGTGAATTACATAAAATAGCTGTCATGCTTGATAACAGAGGACCCTTGGGGCAAGGATTTACCAGCAAAAATGGTCATTACAACCAGATGAAGGCCAAAGCATCAATGACTTTACTAAGGATTTATTACTATAGCTGATGAAAACTGTTTATGATGAAATGGCAAACATTTTTCTGTACTTGCAGTACTGTGTTTTTGCTGATATGTTAAATAAGTTCAGCTTATACCTGTGTAGAAAATTGCTCAAGTCTTCAGAAATAACACGTTAATTGTTAAAATGTTGCAGTGATGCTAAGAATTCAAGATGTTAAGAATTAAAGGAAGTAAATTTCTTCAAAACTATTGCAGCCATTATTTTCATGCTGGCAATCTCTGCTTGAATCTATCATAATAACCAAAAATTTTTGTAAAAAATGTCATACACCACAACAAGCCTGGATGTTTTCAGACGTGCTGTGGTTAGCACCCTGCTACATTTTTCCCAAGAAAGCCTGCTTCAGTTTCAATGCATAAATCATACCACTCTCTTTCTTGCAGCCAAACCTTTTCCTTGGCTTAAGCATGTTGGGAATTATCCAAACATCTATATGGACTAAAGATCAATGGCAATTGGGTAAGCTTGTCAGATTTTGGGGCCACAAAACAGAAACTTTTCTGCTGCCAGGTGAGCACTTGAAAAAACTATGGCGAAGATAATCTTGTACAGTGAGAGCCAAGGTAAATCAGAAAAATCACCCAGTCAAATGATTTCAAAACAGAGGTGCAGTATACAGGTACAAAAGGGGACAATTTCTTCATCATGAATTTGTATCAGGATGCAAAGTTTTTAAAGCCCCCTTTTCATAAATTGGGTACTTCAAACATTTTTTTCATAGCAAATCAAATTCCTCCAAATAATCTGACCAAATAATTTCAGATCAAATTTCACCAGGAAGGAAATTGGCTATGAAAACACATCTAAAATTAAAAAATGTGATAGCCTTTTTCAGTTCAGCTAGAATACAAATGTGCTTGTAGAACATAGAAATAGGCTTATGAACTTTCCAACCGAAGTTTAGCTAATTTTGTGATGCTGATGGGTGTCAAAAAATGCTGTTTTGTTTTCTTATTTAAACCGTCGTTGACATGAGTGAGCTGACCATCCTAATTATTTTCAAACTCTCTAAATACCTGGTTTCTAAACACTCTTTAAAAGGAAGGCAACCATCTATTCTAAAATTTTTTAGCAAACATGGCTAGCTAAAAAAATCATAGATTTTCAAACTTTAAAGCACTTAATCACTTACTTTTTCGATTCGCACTTTTTGTTCGCTTGCTGTATATCCGCCATTTTAGTCAATTCCGTCAAAGGGAGGTAAAATTTCTGGAATGAGGTTTGAAATGTCCCGCAGAAGACGCGAGGTTACACGACCAGCATTGACCAATCAGCTCCCGCCAAATCCTCCTTGTCACGGAATTTAGTTGGAAGTTGGTACTCCAACTTATTAGAAAGTGTAAGTTCGATTTAGTACACTAGGGGAAAATGCAGCTCCAATCCATTGCAGCAGTGTTAGTTGTTCTTGTTGTTTTTCTACAAGATGCAAGGGCATCATTAAAGCCTGGTGAATGTGAAGGTAAGATTTTTATTAATACAGTCAACTCAGTCCGCGTCATATAAATTTTAGACCCAACCAAATATACCATTTATTAAATTTAGCTCCGCTTACAGTCACACTCCGTTTACAGTCATAAGTTTTCAAACAACATTTGATGTGATTATAACCAGAGTCTACAGTAATTTCTAGGGATTCTTGCCAGTTATTTTTCTCAAAAAACAATTTCTTAATAAATTGTGGAACCCTAAACTGATGGCCAAAAACATCTGTTATCGTTGTCTAATTATCTTAGATAGTTATTATTGGAGTTTTTTGTATATCTGGGATAAGTTTTTAATACATAGTTTCTGTTTCATTTTAGTATGTGTGAAATTCTTGAACAAATTTGAAGAGAAACTCACTGAGGAGGATAGAAAAGATAATAATGTATTAACTGAAAAACTAAAGAAAGTTTGTAAGAAGGCAAAGGGTAAAGAAAACAGATTTTGCTACTATGTTGGTGGAACACCAGATGCTGCCACATACATTCTCAATGAAATCACAAAGCCATTGTCCTACTTCATGAAGGCAGAAGCAATTTGTGAGAAGTTAAAGAGAAAAGATAGGCAAATTTGTGAACTGCAGTATGGTAGGTTTTTTTTGTGTTTGCAATACTTACTCTTACTAAAATTAAAGATAATTCTAATCAGGTAAGGTTCTGGGCAGAACTATACCTTCTCAGGCTTTGTATAGGGCCATGCAGAAGTGGATAGCTTGGTGCTTTTAATAATAAGCTCAATTGCTGCAATGCTACTTAAGCAAACTATATTTTCTTTATTTACTCTTGGCTCTGTGTCTTTAAATATCAAAGAAAAGTTTTCAAAACCATCAGGTGCCAATAAAGTGCATCAAAGTTTGATGGAAGGGTATTAAAGACATAAATTCTCATAGGAACATTTGATCTTAAGTTAAAAGTAAGTACACACAAATTTGCCGAAAACCCTTCCATACACTTGTGACTCAATTTAATGATAAGCTCCTAGTAGAAAAATAACTCTGTTTACTAATATGAAATTTGTTTATCACATTTGCTGGAAAAATAACATAGGTTGAGCCTTAGACTTATTTTATTATCTTTGACATATTTTGTTTATATTTAAACTTGTGTTTGAACTTTTCTTTTAGACAAGGAAATCGACTGGAAAACTGTAGATTTGAAAAAGATGAGGGTTAAACAGCTAAAGAAGATTCTTAGTGATTGGGATGAGACATGTGATGGCTGCTTAGAAAAATCTGATTATGTTAGAAGGATTGAAAGCCTGAAAAACCAACATGTTGAATTATAGCTCTCTAAAAACTTTTAGGGTAGTTTATATTTGAAAGATTATTTAAAGGGTTCTATCCTGAACCCGTATAAAATCACTTTTTCTTATATCAATGGTTGTCACAGATAACAAGTGTTGAGGTTATGTTTTTCATAAGTCATGTCAGTGTAAATTGCATGTTCAAATATTGCATGTTTTTTAGCTATTTGGAAATTTATCTCTGTCAAAACACTAAACCAACTGACTTTTATTTCTTGAATTATTCTGCAGAGGGGCAAAGTGATGACATCATAATTATTAATTTTTTAGAACTTCTGAATTTTGACCATATAATCTTAGAACCACAATAAAATATCTTCAGAAATGTAAAACCAAAAAATAAATAAGTCTGTTGCAACCTGACTGAGATAGGACCCATGGGTGAATTTAAAAACCAGTTTACTTTTATTGCTGAAACCTGACCATCACCAGATTGTTATAAATTTTTTTCAACAATTATGATAAAATTTAAAAAAATGTGATATTCAAAAAAATGTCTTGCCTGAAATATTTATGGACTGAAAATAAGATGATACCTTTACTTACTGTTTAAAACTGAGAGATGGGTGTTTTATTCTTAACATCCCAAGACACCTTGCAAGCGAAGGTAATGAATAGGAACACTTGACTAATCTGATTTGTAGTGTCGCCCAAGGTGAACCCAGAGAGGGAGTATGTTTTATTCTACCTGACAATTACATGAAACATTTTTCAGAGACATATTCACATAAGGTGATTCAACCTTTCATTATAACAGAGTTTGTAATCAGTTTTAATTCATTGTGATAATTTCTAAATCAAAATCAAAACTAATTAGGATAGAAAATTGATCATATTCATATTTATAACCCCTCAATCTCATCATCATCTTGTCCCATTGCCTTCCAAAATGCAATAGTAACCTGTTCAGCATACTCTTTTCTTTTTTCATCAGAAAGTGACTGTGCATGCAGTTTCATTTCATGAAGTTTTCCAAATATTTCTTCAAAATTCTGCAGTTCTGTATCAGTTCCATTATGCAGAGGGTCCTCTTCTGTGCAATGAACATTTTTTGTTTCATTTGTGACAACTGTATCACAGCCAATGTCTTTATTCTCTTTACTTGTTTGCTTGCTGACTGCTTTATCACCATGCCTTACCATATTTGGCCACATATGTGTACCCAGTGCCTCCTTTACTCTTTCAAAACCAAATTTCTCTGGAATATCATCCAATTTGTCATCATTTTGGTATAACTCAACCAGTTCAAAGAAATTGTCCAAGCACCACTTGGTGATTCTTTCTTTCCTGCCACTCAAAGCTTCGATACACTTTTTCTCTTTGGCTACTAATAACTTGATATCAATATCCCCGTCTTCAAGGAATTTAGCCCAGTCTTTTGCCCTGTCAAACGACATTTCATCTTCAATCTCAAAGGCTAAGACTATGGCTTCAGCGCCACACACCACTTCCCATATATCTGATGTTGGTTCAAACACTCTCATAGAAATAAGACTTAAATCTGCGGTGTAATATTTATTTTCAAGGGTCCAACTGTACTCTGAAAATATTTCATTCTCTTGAACTTTTTCTACGGGTTCGTTGTTAGAGCAGTCATCTTTTTCAGAAAATATCAACCCTTCAACAAGAAAGTCTGTATCTCTATCTGAAGAACATGTAATTAAAAGAACTTGTGGCTTACTGCTCTCTTCCATTAGTACTTTGTTAATAATCAGATTTTACTTTTTGCACTTACTTTATACGAAATAACCAGTTTCATCAGTTCCTTGCCTACCATTTACAATTTACATTTCAAATAGAGGCTCTGGGCTTTTTGGTCTCGATTTCAGCCCGTCACTAGAAGCACGTTTAAAATGGCGGCCGAAGAAGGAGATACACAGCAAGCAAATACTGTGGAAGAGCCACTAGATTTAATTCGACTTAGCCTTGATGAAAAGATTTATGTCAAAATGAGAAATGACAGAGAGCTTAGGGGCAGATTGCATGTATGTAGGCTCTTTCTTCTGTCATTTTCATGTTTACTTGATATAGGCCAGTGTGCGTGTGCCAATCTTTGAAAGATGCGCGGTGGTTCTGTTGCATGTCCATGAAAATTGCGCATTTGCAAATAACACAGATAAAATTTTTGTGCGGCTGAGACTAATTACAATAAAAACACAGTATGTAACTTTTGGGTACCAGTATGGATTCCATGGCAGCTGCACTCCCGAGAAATGTTTCTAGAATAACCGGTGCACTCTTGCACCAGGAAAGATGGGCAGTGTTTGATTGTGTTTTTTGAGGCTCAAATAAAAAAGTCTTTTTCAAACATGACAAATTAATTTGTGCGCCACCGAGATTGAAAAAAAAGTGCCATTCTAAATTGAGTGAGCCACTTGACAGAGTAACATATCAGTGTGGAATCCATGTAGCTTACGCCGGAGATATCCAGCGTAGACTAATGATTTACCATTGTCTCACTATTGTTTATTGGCGTATTTCCGGCGTGAGCTTCACATGGATTATAATCTGCTCAATCTGCTCAAACTTTGTGCATGGTTATAAATTAGATCATCCTGTTCCATGTGTTTTTTACTTCCAGAAATGATAAAAATATCCTTCACATGTTGGCATATGTGTGTACAAGAACCAGCCTCGTGTGTACACAAGCAAACAATAATGACGATTTAGACAATCAGCAACTCTGGGGGTCTTCGAATTCAAACTTCATTAAAAGGGTCAATTATTAAAGACATACAAGATAAGTTTTACATTTAAAGAAGAATCCTGTGCAGCTGGATGAATCATTTCAATAGAAATTGCACTGCTGCAATTGTGGCTGACACTTGATATGCACTGGGGATTTATCTGATTTAAGGCAAATATTCCAATCTGTTGCAGAGCATGAGTCATGGCAGTTCTCTGACAGTTTTTGAGGTGGGATTCTAAACAATGCCAATTTTTCATTTGGTTTTAGAGACAAAGACCACATTTAGAAAAAAGAATATTTAAATCTCATCAACAAATCAAACACATGCTTTTTAAATTTGTTATTTTCAGGCTTATGACCAACATTTAAATATGATTCTTGGAGATGTAGAAGAATGCATAACAACTGTTGAAATAGATGAAGAAACATGCGAAGAAATATTCAAGGTACTTCGTGCCAAATGTTTTTTCTCCACATAAAAACATGTGTCAGAACAAAAGGAATTCATGTTGTTGATAGCAATAGCCAAGCACCGTCTTATTGTATGTCTAATTCTTAAAAATCAAAAGTCAAAGCGGCTCAACAGATTTTTGTCAAAAGTTTTCTATCAATTTACATAAATAGAATGTAACATTAAGTAAATTTGTTTGTTCCATGTCAACAATATAGGGCACTTGTAACTGGCATGGAAACTTTAGGAATCTCAGGAATATCCAGAAAGTAGTATTGTATCATTTTATGGAAAGGTAATGTGATGTGACAAAAAAAAGTTGCATGATGATCTGGTTACATATGTAGCTTAAAGTAGCAGAACAATCCAGTTCTACACACTAAATCTGACATCTGCTGTTGATACAGCATCAAACACTCTCTAACAGATTTGTTAATTTCAATTTTATCTGTAAAATGATGTATAACTATTTTGGTTTCAGCAAAGCAAGCGTACATTACCAATGCTCTTTGTGAGAGGTGATGGGGTCATCCTGATTTCTCCACCACTGAAGGTTGGATACTAGATTCTATTTTGACATATCCTATTCATCCAGCAGAGGATCTTGCGTTACAGGTAGTGATAAAGTTGCAAATGCAGTGACAAACTTGCTGTCTAAGCAGAACCTGTAAATGTGTCATTTGCCTGGAACATCTCTTTGTATTTAACTCTTAAACAATTTTGTGTTTTTAGAAGAAATGTATAAGAGTCATGTGTCAATGTCAACTAATGTGTAATTGTATGACATGTAATTTTGTTGTCAATATTCTATGTCAACTGTAATTCTATTACATTTTCTATCACTCAAATGAGGAGGTTTTCTAAATTTCTGAAGATTTACTAGCATAAAAAGTTTAAATATTAAAAAATTATTTCTTAATTCTGCCTTTTCTGTCAAAGTTATTTCCGCTAATGTTCATATAATTCATCAATTTTAAAAAAAGTAGCTTCTTAACTGCCAAAACGTAAAAAAAAACAAGGAATGCAAAGCAGAGAACTAAGATTGGAAAGAAATTGTCTGTAAGCAGTGAACGGATTTTAACACATATAGCTTCAAACAGGTTGATTCTCTTACTAATACTGCTCAATTCTAAAAACTGAATTCAGGTACTTTTATGGAATGCAAAGCAGTGAACTAAGATTGGAAAGAATGATGATAATTGTCTGTAAGCAGTGAACGGATTTTAACACATATAGCTTCAAACAGGTTGATTCTCTTACTAATACTGCTCAATTCTAAAAACTGAATTCAGGTACTTTTATCTCCATTCTTTTAAAATTTATGAGAACAAAAACATTATTCAGTTTTACACAAGGTTAAGTTTTTTTGTCATGGAAAAATGTCCTGAGTTTTGAAGCTTCCATTGTCATATCTTCAAGGGATCTTGGTTTCCGGTTTTCCTCTTTATCATGTTTTTCTAACTATTGGAAAGATCAAAACAGCCTTTCATACTGCAAAATTTCAAAATGGCATAAAAAGCAAAAATGTCATCAATGGCACCAAATTATACTTTTGGTCTGAATTATCTCTCCGGAAATAAAATGTCTTGCTTTGGATATTCACAAACATTACTCTAAAATGCTTCAGAGAAGTCAGATGAAAAGTATACTTCGGTACCACATATTATCATAACTCTTGTTGTATGATATTTTATAAAAATTTATAAAAAGTAGAAAAAGAGATAATATACTAAAGACAAAAAGGTGCCCAAGAAAAGTTACATTAATTATTTAGGGAAGTATGGGATCTGTCCTAAAAAATACAGTTCAACATCTCTATCGATAATAGTTAAATAGTACTTTAAAAAGTAACAAATATGAATAGAGGAAATCTTTTTAATGTTTTTATATTGTATGCACAAAGTGCTATTAGGGCTTTACCATTTCTGGTTCATGAAGACTTGAGTGATTTCCAGCATTGTTTAATAGGATCTCTTCAGTAAATTATTGTTTAATAGGATCTCTTGGCCCATTTAAAATAAATCTTGACCACTTTTCCTCCCTGTTAAAAGTCTTATTCTCTTTCACATATTCTATGATACATTTGTCTAAATGACAGATAAATGCTTCAGCCATTGAAAATCAGTATTTATTGACACAGAAAAGGTTAGAGTTAGTAAAGGCTATAGTGACCAGAAAGAATCAAATTTAATCAAAAAAGTACCTCGCTGTAAATATCATCATTGTTTGCAAAGTCCCCCTTGACTCTTGGTAATATGTGTACATGGACATGCTAAAGAGAGAAAAGGCTTTGGATATGAACAAATATTTTTGCAATTTTGTTGTATCATAGAATCTGTATGGAGAATGTTACACATAGATTTTTGTATAAGAAGCTTAAGAAGCTGTCTCCTTCTTACAGCAAAAACAGGTAGAAATAAACATTAACAAAATGTTTGATAAAAGACTTTGTGAAATACTTGATTTGTTTTACTTTTGTGATTAATGTCCAATCAACAATACAGAAACTATATCTTTATCAAAATACAGTTGCAGGAAAATAATCCCTGGCAAAACCCTGTTCAAAAGGTTTCTAAAGAGATTAAAGTGATTTAAGAATTACTTACAGGAACAGTTTGACCAGCATCTGGCCCATCCTAAAACAGTTGGAAAGGAAAAAACCTGTTTTGAAAATACACACACTGGAAAGAAGGATAGACAACAACCTATCCTGTTATGGAAATTCCAAAAGTACATTGTTACTATGTAGACCTAGTTTATCTATTAATCAGGTATTAGAAGAATTTTGCTAGAAATTTAAAATCTTTTTCCCATCCAAAAAAATTTTCCACACTGCTCAATAGGCTACCTGGACTTTGAATTCAAACTCAAAAAATCTTTTTCACTGCAATAACAAGTTACTTACAGCATGATGAAACATAATAATGAACAAGTTAAGAGATTTAATTAATAATGATATAATAGAAAACTTCAAGGCTCAAGGAGTCACAGAGAAACTCAAAACTTTTGAAACTTTAACATATTTAGCAATCTAGAATAAATTTACCATTTTACTAAAACATCCTGAAGTATTGTAATATTGTATTAAAGTGCTATTTATTTTTTTTCACAGGCCGTGCTTTAAATGTTTCTAAATTTAACACTATAAAAATGCCAAATTTGGAAATTTTTTGGGTGAATATCCCTCTAAAAGACAAGGTGCCCTTGTATCAAAGTTAATGTCATTAATATTGTCAAACTGGAAAATCAAGGCAAGCTTTTTCCACTTGGACAAACAGCGGCAAACCTACCAAGCCACACACATTTTGCGTGAGAAACAGGCATTTCGATCATTTCTCCCGCTCACATTTATCAAAGCAGAATTCTCATGCATTTTACAACAAACTTCTTGGTTTATTTTAATTATTCAATTTCTACTCCAAATCCTAGCAAAATCTCTCTTTTGTAACAAGGCTGTACAAATAGCAGGTTAGCTCTTTTTCAACTATTCAGGGCCTGTGCCACCGATTCTAAAATGGGGGGGGGGTTACCTATTTAATACCAAAAAAGGGGATTTAATGCCTATAGTTAGCAAGAAAAATGGAGGGCGTGCCCCCCTCCCCTGTGGCATGGGCCCTGCTATTAAACATTTTAAATTGATTGGAAAAGAACAAGAGGAGCATAATCTCCCTTTAGAGTTTCCCTATAGCAGATGCAATCAGAGCGGTCAGAGAGAAGTATCTTTTCTCGAGAGTGATATTTGGGGTAGCAGTTACACAGAAGCACTTAAAATGGGGTTCAGCTGGGGCAAAGACCAAACATGTTCCCTTCTTTTTAAAAGAACTCACTCATTTTCAAAACTGAAACTTGACTTATCTGCAGCAGGGGCTTTCCATTGTCATGAGTTCATCCTGCTTCAAGGCAGGATGACGGAACCTTTCGAGGGATTAGGCAAAAGTTGACAAATTCAGCAAGAATGAATTTTGCTGGGTGCACTACGAATGTTATATAGCAGATAAACACCTATTGTTATAAGACAATAAGGATTACGTTTGTCACAATTTTGTCATGTTTCAAGTGCTAGTGCACCCAAGCCCTAAATGCCACAAAAGATTGCACAAAAGATTACCTGGACAGCTAAGGTTAAGGATGTAGCATTATAAACATCTTTCACAACATTGGAGACTTTTTGTGAACTAATGAACAGATCTGCAACTTCATCATGACTCAAGTCAGAAAATCTTGGAGCTTCTCTTATAGATGACACTAAAACATCTGTATGTTTTTAAGGAATTATCATTCAAGGAAAACAAAAATAGTGTAAAGAATTGTCATGGAAACCCTGTTTAAATCAAATTGATGTCAGTTCAGTTTTCTTGTCAACTCTAAACTGGGCCACAGAATATCTGTGACTCAGCCATCAATGTTTATTTGTCAACACTTTCAAGCACAACAAAAAGAGCAAACCAAACTGTGCTAGTATTTCGTTTAATAATCCAATTAGTATTGTATGTCAGAATTCCATAAGACAAACTGAACAATTGATTGAACAGTATCAGCTCTCTTTAATGTTGTTTTTATTGTTATCGGTTTTAGAATGATGTATGGCCTAACAATTTAACCAGGTGGCTTAATAATTGTGAATTAATTTATAATTATAATTATAACTAACCATTTCATTACATTTCATTACACAGTCGAATTTTCTAAAAAACACTTCCTTAATAAACAACCATTATATAAGGCTCTTTAAAAAATGGATACGACCTGGGACCACCGGCTTGATGTTTACAAAAGCAAAAGACAACTTCGATCTGAAGAAAACAACGCTTTCGTGAATCACATGTTGCCCAAAATAAAAACTACCAACTTTTCCCGCCATTGTTTTTGTTTCGGTTTTGGCCTCTTATTCAAAAGTTACCTCATATTCAAGAGCTATCACACCAATCTATCAACCGATCATGATTCAATAAAGCTGATCATTGATTAGCCATAATTATTAGCAATATTGATATGCCAAAATATTATAAACACTAGAACTTTCAACACTTTTTTTAAACAACAGTATCCTTAGAAAACGTCATAAGCAACCTTAACCAAAGGAAATTTGTAACAGGTTCAAAAATCCAAGATTGTGATTTAAAAATTTTATTTCAAACAAGATTTGTAATTTCAATTTTTCAAGACTTGACTCGATAACAACTTGAACTCGACTGAAATTACGAAGGAACATACATTATTAAATTATTAAAGGTGAATTTCGAAACGAATTTTTCATGAACAGCGTTCCATAATGAAATATTCTTATCCATACTAAGAACTTCTCTGAACTTACCTTTTTGAACAGATTTCGTACTCAACAGGGGCGGATCCAGAGGGGTGCGAAAGGGGCTCGAGCACCCCTCAGATTTGAGGAAAAACTTTTTGGGGATTAAAGCTTATTCTATCGCAATTTTGTTTATAATTATTTAAACCATTTATTATCTCTTTTACCGAGAAGTATGCACATCTCCTGAAATTGTTATATCCGCTTCAATGCCCCGTCTCACAACTGTTCAACATTGTTATTTCAGTCCATGCATTGAAGTGTTATCAAACTCCCCCTGGTTGTACTGTATAGCATTCTACAGACTCGGAAAGCATTGTCTCCTCTTATAACCAGCCACTTGAGGAACCCGTGGCCTGTAAATTATACGATTTTCTGCACCCGTGGAAGTGAATCTAGCCAATCACGGTGCCAGGTCGAGGGGTTCTAAACTTTGGCGCGAGAACCCATGGATTTCAAAATCCAAAACATCAAAGAATACCGACCAAACCAGGGGGAGTTTCTTCGCTTCAATCTACAGTCAAATGTATAGTGGTTTTATGACCAGGGGGAGTTAAGCTTGAACAGGGGGAGTTGAGGTTGACCAGGGGGAGTTGAATTATGATACAGCACGCGACGAATGCTTAGGTGAAGTGCAAATTTGCAATATGTTTTCGTAGGTCTTTTGACGATCTTTACCTGGTGCTCGATGCTGTAACGGCAGAACTTGTAAACGCTTTGGTTTATATAACAGAACGGTTTCAAGTTTCAACTCCGTGTTTCACGTCTTATTCATAGACCATGAGGTATGATTTATATTCAGAGGATAAAGCTTGCCCGAGCCCTTGTTATTCTTTTGTTAATCATTCAAGAACTACATACAAAACATCTCAAAAACTTGCCCATAGTATTCTTGACCAAAAGGGGTTTTCTTCTTATTCCTGCTTACATTCCTACGAATACTTTTTTCTCTAAAGATTTCAAATTCATAAAAATACTCAAAACGGCAGGCCCATAGCGAAACGTTCAGGGCCTCATTTGTTTGGTTTGGAATCATATGTCAATGCATGCCATGCATGCTGTGTTTGAATCCCTGTGTTCAACTTTTGTCCGACTTTTTTCTATTGTTCTATTGTCTCTAATGACGTGCACTGCACTTCATGTTTAAGGTCTTCATTCCACCAGCCATGATCAAGTTCTAATAAATGGCTGCAAAGAGTCAAAAATTAAACTTTGCTTTGGAAATTTGTGGGCTCGGGCCTTTTGCCACTGCGGGCAATGATATCATATTTGACTACAGTTTCTATACTTTTGTACCCTAAGTGAATATGAGGGGGAGAGCTGCAAATTGCGTTTGGCATAAAAGCTGAAGCCAAAGTTCCAAGTTCTGATCAAAGTGTAGCAAAAATTACTATATCAATCGCGGCATCCAGGCTTTTTAGTTTATGGAAGACTTTCATTTCATTATGGCTTATTAGCAGGGGGTACGGAGTTTGTGCATAGCAACACCCTTGGTTACCAAGCTTTACGTTTTAGCACCCCTCAGAATAATTTCTAGATCCGCCCCTGCTCAACCAGTGCTTATTAACTTTTTAAGAAAAACTAAGCTCGAGATTAGCACACCATTTTTTAACTTTTTTTTACTTCAGTGCTAAAAGTTTGCCTGGTTTCTTTAATATCAAATACTTAGAGCTACATTTTAGAAACACAAAAACATAGACCCTGAGTACCAGAACCACAAAATTTCAAACGCGTTAATAGAATACCAAGCAGAGAAGCGAATGAGCATCTATTCTCCGCTTCTTCCGCGCTCGAATTTATGTGGCCTGGTACCCCAGGTAAAAAACTTTATACGATATGAAAGGAGCACTGCTTTCTATGTCAATTAAACAGAAAATAGATGCCTAGTTTTCTCTTACATCTTATCAATAATGTAGGGGAACAAGATGATGAAGCTCTTATTTTCTTCTGGCAAGTTAACTGATAGACTTTTTGATCTAAACTGGTAAAAATTACATAAAAATAAAATGAATAGAGAAAAATTATATTTGTAACTGTAGCTTACAACAGTTGTATAACTTTTGCAAAGACACTTAAAGGCAATCTGTCTCGTTGTGGATTGGGTAACGAGAACAATAGCTGGAACAATAGCCTAACAACGATTCCAGCGCTCCGCCATATTTTTTACAATGCGATAAATTAAAGGGGGACTAGAAACAAAATAAAAATTCCTTTGTTCTTATAATCAATCAACGTCGTGAAAGATTGTCTTTAATTCTTGTAAGCACCTCTCCTGTCCCTGCTATAATCATGTAAATTACGTGTTATTGAGTTTTCGGTTGTTCGATTAAAACACGTGTTATACTTCTCATGCAATGAAGAGACTAAATTTATAGTTTTAAGCACTAAAGCCGCCCCCACCCCATTATAATTAAACACTGAATTTTCTGCGGCTACTGTGATTCTTGTGTGATTCTATTTTAGCCACTCCTTCTCAACGGGCACTATCATTTCAGTTGGTAGTGCAAGCTCATTTGACATCGGTTTTTTTCTCTCTTTAGTTCTTGATATCTGTTCTCTAATTTCCATTGCTTTTTTAAACTTACCAACTTTTATGACATCTTTAATTTGTTCACTTTCTATATCTTCAGGTGTCATTTCTTTCATTTTCAAGATGTTTTTTGTTGTTTTGCATTCATACGCGTGTTCTTTTGAGTCTTGTTCTTCTTCGCATAATGAACATTTATTTTCTTTGTCTTTTCCTTTGTAATTACAATGGAATGCCTCCATATTAAGGCTTTTTTTATCATGTTCTCTGTTTCCCTTGTTCTGCATATTTCCATATATTGTTTCCTTTTGACTTGGTTTTTATGTACAAATCTTAATTTTGTCATATTTTTGCTTTCATTTTTGTATTCTTGGTTTACATATTTCTGCATTATTTCTTTGATTATTTTTTTTCTATTTGGATTTTTTATACTTTTTTATGTCTTCTCTACCTTCTGCTATTTCATACTTTCGCATTTGTTCTCTGAGTTCGCGGTACCAACATTTATCTCTTCCCTGTTCAATTTGGTTCATTAGTATTTTCTTTGCCATTCTTTTTCATGCACTTGATTTCAACAAGTTTTGTAGAAGCATAAGTTTCCTGTACATAATTCTGCTGAACATTGGCCAACATCAACTTTCTTCTAATAATCCCCAGTATGGTGTGCTGGTGGGTAGGCGAAATAGTGCGGTGAGAGTATCCTTCTGCATTTTTTACCCCTTTCCATTTTGCTTTGCGCAGGGAGACGACGAGTCAGGTTGCTACCTGCTTTCAGGAGCCTGGTAACTAACTATTTAGAGTGCGGAGTTCGTGCGAACATGATGGCAGTGTTTGAGTGATAAAAAGCTTCATGGACAGCAGAACATCGAAGCGGCTAAAGTTTTCTATCATTTTTGCGTCAATAAAGCAACCGTTTTAATGTAATAGGTTTATCTATTGTTGGCTGTTCGAAGTAGAAGGAACTGTAATCGCTTAAATGCTATAGGAAGCGTCGGAAGGAGTCTCAAAAGGCATTTTTGTTTATTCGCATTATAAAGGCGCGCAGTTAACTGAGAAACTTCGATATGACAATTTGATGCAAAATGGCACTTTCCCAGCCTGCAGGTGGACATATACCCATTTGTGGAACCAAGAGGAAGGAGATTTATAAGTATGACGCGCAATGGACATTGTACGGCATGAACTGGAGTGTACGACCAGACAAAAGATTTAGGCTGGCACTTGGCAGTTTTGTCGAAGAATATAGTAACAAAGTGCAGATTGTGCAGTTGGAGGAAGAGAGTGGAGAGTTTTCTGTGAGGGCAAACTTCGATCATCCCTACCCAACAACTAAGATTATCTGGATTCCAGACAATAAAGGTGTTTACCCTGATCTTGTAGCAACTTCTGGGGATTATTTACGAGTTTGGAGAGTTGGTACTGAGGAAGTTAGGCTGGAATCGTTATTAAACAACAACAAAAACTCAGACTATTGTGCTCCTCTTACCTCATTTGACTGGAATGAAATCGATCCAAATCTTCTTGGAACCTCTAGTATTGACACAACCTGTACTATTTGGGGGCTGGAAACAGGCCAACCAATTGGAAGAGTTCAAGGACATGTCAAAACACAACTTATTGCACATGACAAAGAGGTTTATGATATTGCTTTTAGCCGTGCTTTTGGTGGCCGTGATCTGTTTGCCTCAGTTGGAGCTGATGGCTCTGTGAGAATGTTTGATTTGCGACATTTGGAACATTCCACAATAATTTATGAAGATCCACAGCATACTTCATTGTTACGTCTTTCATGGAACAAGCAGGATCCAAACTATTTAGCAACATTTGGCCTAGATAGCCTAGAGGTTATTATCCTTGACATCAGGGTGCCTTGTACTCCTGTTGCTAGGCTAAGCAACCATCGTGCATCCATTAATGGAATTGCATGGGCTCCACATTCCTCTTGTCATATTTGTACTGCAGGGGATGACCAGCAAGCACTAATTTGGGATATACAGCAAATGCCAAGTGCAATTGAGGATCCAATCTTGGCATACACAGCAGAAGGAGAAATTAACCAAATTCAATGGGCTTCAAATCAGCCAGAATGGATTGCAATTTGCTACGGAAATCATCTCGAAATTCTAAGAGTCTGATTTGTGCAAAAGACACAAGAGTACCTTATGTGTATTCTTTCAATCCATAGGTCATATTTTTCTAGTACAGAGATAAGGTCAGAATTACTTTGGCTTTCTTAGCAAATGGACACAAAGACTAGCAAAACAGATTTTTATCCTGCCATAAGTATTATTGACCAAGACCATTCTGTACAAAACTTCAAGAATTGTTTCATTATGACATCTTCATAAAAAGATGCATAATAGTAAACCTTAAGTAAAACTTTTCCAAATGATTTTTTGTTAGTAGGACTTGAGATTTATTTATGTTGGTCAGCTTCTTGTACAGTATAAATCATGTTGTTGGTGTCAAATCTTGGTTTTTACTATTCTTAGTTCTGTGGTAGAGAAAGATGTAATATGATCTAAAGCACTTTATTATCCAAAGCACTACTACTAAACAAGGATTAAAGTGGAAAGTGGAAGCATTTAAAGAACTTTTGTGAAATATATGTCTGAAAAGCCAATGTAGCTTTACCAGTTAAATAAAAATGCCATATTAAACTTATTATAACTGTCTTTGATTGAGAAATGATTATTATGGGATGCCCTTCACATCATCCACACAGCCTGATTTTCACCATGAATTGAGTTTGGCCATCACTGCAATAATATTCTTTGTTCTGGTGCAATGTTTCACATGATGAAATCTCAATATGAGGATAAAATTCAGAAACAAAGCAAAACGGCGATGACAATCCAAAAGTATAAGATAAATTTTCTAAAATAGAATAAATTAAATTAAACAAATACTCTGAAATCTCAACTTTGGACAAGTTCAGCTTCGTTCTCAATCTAACTTGAAGTTTCATCCTAGCTGAAGTCTCCACGTGACTTTAAATTTCTCTCAACCCAATATAAGTGGATGAATCCCACTAACTAAACAATGAACTGAAAAGGGCTCTGGAAATGAATAACAACACAACAGAAAAAAATTCCAGGTAGAAAATTTCATGTTACTAAATGCCAAATTTTTAACACCAATAAAATCTCAACCTATGCTGAGGCTCATGTGAAGAGCCACTTCCTTCAGATTCCTTTATTGATGTTATCAAAGTAATTTCAAACAGTTTTTTCTAAATGAGATAGTTTGCTTTTAATTAAAATGTAATATATATATTTATGTAGTATAACAAGAAATCCCAACAAGGCCACTTGCTCTCGACCCATGAAACATTGAAACTAATATTGTCAGTGCTTGTCTGCATGCATATTATCACATGCATAAAAAAGCCTGACAGTTTGACAGATTATAAAGATGTCACAATGGGGCTCTACTGTCCTCTAATACATTTTATCAGTTATTAAATCACTCTGGTTCTACAGTTTAATCCCATTAATTCCAAGATAAGTGAAACATTCACTAAGTCAAATCGATTTTCATTTCACATTGAATTTTCCTACCTTATTTGTGTCAAAAGTTTTACCCCAGATAAGTCAGACATTTGCTAAACCGGGCCATTTTCTTACAATACCTTTGAAGGTCAAACTGAACCAGATTCAACTTAATTTGAAAGAAGATAACATATAATCTCATTACAACAAATTTGTCATCCATCGTCTTTTCCTTGGGTAAAAGTTTATAGGAGAATCTTATAGTATTTATTCATAAAAATAAAACATTATCTTTGCCATACTTCCAAGTTTACGTGGAACTGATAAGCAGTTTTCAGGTAGAAAATCTATGAAATATACTAAATTTTGGCACCAAGAAATTTCTTTAAAAGTTTTGAGTTTCTTGGGATTTCATATGAATCTCATGAATTTCCTACAAAAGCGGCGTCAAGGACATTTCTGTGAAAAAGACACTTTAGCCCTCCTTGCCCCTCCTATCAAAAGGCAACAGGGGCAGTTGACCCCTGGCCCCCCTCCCGGGCGTCACTGGGCTCAGCCTTAGTTTGAGAGTTCACTAGGATCGCGACGTGTCTGAGATGAATTAAAAATTTTATAGGTTTTCAAGTTATTCATGCTGTTTTCAATTTATTTCAACTTTTAGAACGAAAAAATTTTTTTCATATTTTTCTTTTGGACCATCGTGATATTGTGAGAAAGAAAACTTTATTTGAAGTGGAATCTAATATGGAACGTGTATGTTGTGTATATAAATTGAGTACCGAAGGACAAAATTGAATTGAGGCTCTCGGCCCGCAACTACGCTACAGGGCCCTACAGAAATGTCCAGGGCACTTTCAGGCACCGCGGAGCAGGGGGCCTGGGGTGGTCTTAGGGCTTTTTGCAAAAAACTCCAAATATTAAGTAATAAACTACCAGCAAGGCCTCTTTTAATACGGTTTTGGCCCCCTCCACTTTTTTAGACCCCCACTTTTCTCAACGCTCCGCGGTGCCTGACTTTGGTTCGATTTAGATAGCTAGGGTCCCGGATCACAAGGTGTTTCGTTGGACAGCTATGCAAATAAAATAGTAATAAAAATTTAGCTCCATGCCCGATGTTTGTTATTCTGCCAACTTTCGTGTATATTCTAGGCCCAATGGAGAAAATACCTCCTTCAAATTTACAGCAATAGATTTTCAGAGAGGACCATTAGCTGCTTCTTTCATAACAAACAAATGTAATTCAATCAGATTATCCATGGTTTGTGAGGTAAACAATAAAAAATTGAATAGAAGTTTATTTAGAATCCCCAAATTACAGGTTGTGGTTTTGGTACAATATTAGGCGGCTAAATGCCCGGTTTTGGCATTACTTCTCGATTAAAATACGTCCGCGTTTCTCTATTTAATCATATTGGCTTCGAACTATGATTCAGGATTCACATAATGACCTTAAAATATTAATCAACAGCCCGGAATGGCCACTCAAGTAAGCAAGATGTTCAAAGGAGCAAGTTTGAAAAACTCGTAGCGGCGAAAAGGCCGCTTGTACGGAGATCTGTCTATCAATCGCTCATACCATTAGTGGTCGGGGGGTTACATCATACAAGTTGTTGTAGAAAATTACAATCAGTTTCATGGCAAAGTACCTTGTCTTTAAACAACTCCAAAATTGAGAAAAAATAGCCGCTTTTTATACTTTCTTACACTTTTTCCAGTTAAAGGAATAAGAATACAGAGAGATAATTCCATTAAATATCCCCTATTTTCTCCTGTTAC
Organism: Rhopilema esculentum; assembly: GCF_057945365.1. Lineage (NCBI taxonomy): Eukaryota > Metazoa > Cnidaria > Scyphozoa > Rhizostomeae > Rhizostomatidae > Rhopilema > Rhopilema esculentum. The sequence goes on along the minus strand of NC_142817.1, from coordinate 7,989,132 downwards.
CTTGATACTAGGATCTTGTAGGGATATATTTTCTAAGCATGTGAAGAATATACTTACTATCGAATCGTTTAATCTATTTGCAGTTTTGGAGCTATTTCGTCAAATTTTCATCACCATTATCATTGTCATCATATATTTTTGTTAAAGCAAGTTATTTGTGGCTTCAATACTGCAGATGTGGACCTGCCATCTACTACAAATTATAGTTAGAACAAGAGCTAATTTTACTATTTATAAGAAACATTAAATTAAAACAATTAAAGCATATTTACAAAGATTGGCATAATAAAATAAATCTCTAAAAATGCACATAATTGTCGCTTCAAAATTTCTCTTTTGTTTAATTTCTCCTTCAATTTCTTCAGCCTTTCTTTGATGCATTTTTACTCTCTATGTCTCTGTCTTCATTACTTAAACTATTTCATAAAATTGTACCTCTGAATTTCAATGTCATTTTCCCTATCTCTGTTCTTGGAAATGTCATCTTTTTATTGAAACGCAATACTTAAACTTTTATATGGTTTTACTCAAATTTTAACGCTTTCTCCAATTTTTGAAACTTTAGAAAAATATTTGACATATCTTACAATACTCTAGAGCTACTTAACTTATCTTGAAGCCACTTCAAGTCTTTTGAAACCTCTTATTCTTGCACAATGGGTACCACAAAGAAAATTATTCGTAAACAAATTTTCAGAATGTGTTGACAAATGAAATAGCTGTAAATATTTTATATTAATCACCACGCCTCGCTATCAAACACATCAATATTCTTGTTTTTAAGTGATTTTATTTTTGAATTCATATGCAATATCTAAATATACCGAATGTCATAAATTTACCCCCGGGCATGAGGTAACGCTCCTCAAGCATATGAAGAACGGTGGCCTAATTTCTTCGTGCACAATAGACGTGTCGGCCCAGCTGTGGAGTCGCAAAGAAGGGATTCCTAAAAGCGTTTGCCTCTTAACTCAGACTTGATGCTTTGCTGAGACGATGTTGCAAATGATTGAAGGCAACATTTGACAAGCTGTTGTTTACCACAGTTTACTTCCCTAGCCTTGTTTTCCCTATGATCAACCGGTAGCCTGAAGACCAATAAATTAGCTTCGAACAAACAAGAACACGACGAGCTGTGCGATGGGCTTCAATAAAATTGATGCTTATTTATGGATTCGTGGACAGTTTAAGCCTGTGAAGATTGGATTTTCATTCGCAAGCAGGAGTGACTTTACTAACCCGAAGGTGAGTATTTCTGGGTTTCCATTTCCATGAATTAAGTTTGTGGTCTTGTTACTCATGTAACTCTCTGCCTGTGGTTATGTCAAAGAATGGAAAAATAAGCGAGATATCCTGTTATGATTTAATGGAAATTTTTCAGATTTCTTGTGTTGCAGGATAATCACGGATTAGTTGATAACATTTCTTTGCAGCGTTTCCCTCCGAAACGCGAGGAAACATTGTCCGAGCTCTGTATGATCACGGCGATCGTTTGTTTTGACTTTGGCGAAGGCTTGTTTTTGAATTAGTATTCTGGTGTTTATATTTTAGAATTAGCTAGTAAAATTATCTAAATGATTACTTGTGTTTCCAATTAGTGCAAGTCTAAACATTTATACTATTTCAACTCATAAGAGCATGCTGCACAATTGAGATATTTCTCCAGGTTTTTATCGCGATTAATTAACTACCAGAAGAAGTCAATGAAGAATCCGGAGTTCAACCGCAAAATTGCAATGCGCCTGCAAAATGTACAGTCATTACTTGTAATAAGTTAAATTAAGTTACATTTTCTGCAGACGTTTCAATAATTGTTTGAAATATTAAATTGTCAGTAAATCTTGATCTTTGCTTTAAAGGACTCCGAATGGGCTGAGATCTCGCTCCCATTTCTAGGCTGGATTCTAAAATATTGAAATTCGAATGGGTTCTAAAGCCATTGAAGTAATGTTTGTTGTGAATCTGGAAGAAATCTACAGATTATTGAAAACCAAGACTTAAATCCTATGTTCAATGTACAGCAAATAACAATTTTCCGAAGCAGGGTATCCCCAGACAAAGGACAAATTACTTCTCAATCTCTGGAAAAGTCAACTAATGTTGCCATGACAAGCTCCCTTTTGTTGGAACCATGTTAATCTGGGGGGTGTTACTGTTAGTTCGATATGGTGATTTATCAAACTAATGCAACAAACTCTCTGTGAAACCACAACACTGATCAGGACTCCAATCTGCTTCTGAAAGGGAGTTGTGGAGAAATATTGATAAAGTCAAACTGTATTTATTCCATTATAAACACTTTTGTATATAAGCCACCTCAAATTATCAATGGGAGAAAAAAGGGTTCACAGAAAATGTAAACCCTTGGTTATAAGGTACACCCACAAAAACATGCAGATGCATCGTTTGAAATGACAGACGCAAAAACTGCTACTTGTTCAGAAACTACTTAGATGTACAAAATAGAAGTTAGAAGCAACCAGCAACAAATTGGTCCAGCCTGGGATCACCAAGTTCGTCCAGGAGTTCTTAAATCGGCTCCTCATCTTCTGCATTTTCACCATCACTCTTAGTTAGGAAACAAGAAACCTTAGCAGGTTGCACAGTGTAATTTTATCCCAGGGATTTCCTTTGCCCTCAGTCAGAAAAGTTTAATATATTCCTTCCCTTCTTTGTTTTAACACAGTTTCTTGTGTGCATCATAAGAATCATATGCCATTGCATGCACTTGATTTTCAAAGAGTACTTATTCCAAGGAAACACATGCACTGCTGAAAACAGCTTAAAACTAAGTTAGGTACCACAATTACTTCATTTAGACAATAATATCACTGCTATTTCTCTACTTTGTTGTGTATTGAAGGTATGGCCTCTTAAACTAATATTTTTATTAGCTAAGAAATTATTATGGTTACATGACAACAAACCTATAAATAATGGCTTTGGCTCGAAATATTAAAGCAGGTTTTGGTCTATATCTGTACATTCACTGGCTATGTTTATCCCCAGGGCTTTGTCAAGAAAAGGCCTTGAACACAATTATAAGATTATATCAGTTATAAGCATAATGTATTTTTTTATCCTCTAGGTCATGAGATAGTTTGGTATTCTTTGAAGTGTCTGCATCTGCCTTTCTGCCCATATTGCTATTAATATTTTAGGTACAGAAATAACACAGAAAAATATGAAATGAAACATTAATGAAATGTTTTGATTCATTATCGCAAGCTCTTTTTTTTGCTTGACATTAAGAACATCTGCGCAATAAAAGTTGAAAACTTTGCATATTGAAAACTCTGAAAACGTTTCAAACATTTGTTGCAAACCAGCAGATTGTCAGACTAAATGTTTGGGATTTGCATACCTCTTGGAATAGATTGTTTATTCATACTTCATGAAAGCTGTAAAGCTCATGGTTTAGGCCTTTCGCAAACATCAGATTGAACACCCAGTCTTCAGGTTTTTTGATGTTGTTGATGGGAACTCCTGTGGCATTGTTAATAATATTGATTGCCTCTAGCCTCAGTGGGAAGACATGTAGAAATTCAACTCACAGATTGGAACCTCACATCAAAAGGAAAAAAGTAATTTCAATCAGGTTATGGGCTAGGAAGGCATAGGTACCGTGAAACAAAAGAGTTTATCTCATTCTCAATTTGCTTGGTCTCAGCACAGGCATTTCATCATAACTTTTTAATGATTAATAAATAGAAATCTTTTTTGCAAATTTCTCTAAAAGTATCATTCTGGCTTATAAGTGGCAATTGAAAATTTAGCAAATAAGAAACACTGCAATGCGACGAGAATGAACAACAATAAATACACATAAATTAATGAAGGCAATCATTTATTTTTGTTCATTCTCGTCGCATTGTGGTATTTCATTATTTGCTACATTTTCATCAATTTTTCACCGCAAGCACTCCTTGGAGTCCGTCAAGCAGACAGTTATTGTGACCTTTTCTTAATTCACATATTAAAAATTTGGCAGTTTAACATTAGTCAATCATAGGCAATACCATTTTAGCTGGTTGGCAGTCAAATTGCTCTCCTTTACTTGTGCTAACCTTGAATTGAATTTAGATGTTGGGGAGGTACAAGAAAATATACCATTTGTGTAACAAAGATTAGGTACTGAAACTTGAGAGTTTTAGTATAAGAAAATCATATAAATATACTAACTAACAAAGTATATACCATGTTTTGTAAAAGCTATCAGGCCTAAACTGAAGCACAGTTTGAGATCAACATAAAATCTTGAAATCCTTCCAACTTTCAACTTGAAAGAAGCAAAATAGAAAATTAGGAGACATCTGGTTATTGGCTGCCAGGAACAGCCAGGTCTGCTAATGTTTCTTTTTTGTCATGAATGAATTTCAACCAAGGTTTTAATTATGAAGAAAGAATAAAATATGAATATATGAATATATGAATCAATATATGAATAAAGAAAAGAGCCTTATTTGGCAAAAGCATCAAATGAGTAAAACTTAGTTTGTCAAGCTCTGTAACAATGCCAAAGCCTATTTCAATTGCTTCTGTTTTTCAGCATTCTCAGCTCTCAGTCTACAGAACCTTAAATGCTATTTAATTATCTCCATTCAGTTTCCATGGCTGCCAAAACTTGTTCTGGTTGTCACAAGAAGTATTTTCGCATTGTACACAGTCGCCTTTGCAGTTGCAAGTGTTTTGGAGAATGGAACAGCATTCCTTCAGCAAATGCCTCAGTTTTCACAAGCACTGGGTGCCATTTATTTCTTTGTCAGTGCTATTTGTACTGAAGTGTCTTTCTTCAGGAAGATACGACGATTTAGCACACATAGAGAGACATTCTTTGCTAGCCACAAAAGAAAACTGAACAAAAGCCCAACACTGGAAACCATTTCTGATGCTGAACAACAACTACCATTCACAAGTCAAACTGACATTCCAGAAAGACTAATCGAAGCATCATTTCAGCCAGTTTACAAAGAGACAACACAGGTACAGGAAACAAAACTGATGAACCTTTTTTGGTATCACAAGCTTCAGTGGATCCTTTATGACCTAGCAATATGTCTCAATTTCAGCTTCACAGCTGCAGCACTGTTTTATCAAGAAAATATCTTCTTTTCAAGTTCAAAAGGTAAGTTGTTACGAATACACACATATGGTGTGACAACTGCCTTTCTCCTTGTTGATTTTCTTTTAAATTCTGTCCCTGTAAGGGTTGCTCATATCATTTATCCCCTGGCTTTGAATACTCTGTATTTCATTGCCGTTGTTATATATAACAAGTCACTGAATGGTACAGCAAGGCTTTTGCCAGAAGTGAATTGTACAGGAACTGATTGTCTGGTGCAAATAGCAGTCATTCTTGGAGCAGGCTCATTTGCAGTTCACATCACTTTGTTTATGATCAAGTCTTTGCTGGACCTTGGTGCAAGACACCCAGCAAAGAAGTCTTCAGAACCACCACAGACATCATCTCGCCCTACTTTAAGAAAGATATCTCGAGCCAGCCGAAATTCAGATTCCACTCAGATGACATCACTTGATGGCTACAAGACTTATGCATCAAAGTAATAAGTTGGAGTACTAATCACCTCACTCTTTAGCACACTCAAAAGCACTAGCATTAAGAGTCATCTCTGATTTATAACTTGTGACGTTGATATTGTAAGAACTAATTGAAGCCATCTTGTTTTCACTTTGGGCATATATACTAGAGTATGACAAAAGTATCTATTAAGTTTAAGATATGCTAGATCACAAACCTTATACAAAACGTTTACCAGGACCAATGCAGTACATTATATTAATGCAGTACATGGTTAGGAGCTTCTAATATCTGGTTATAAAAGTTTTTATCACATTCTTAGAAATTCGTCAATTTTAAGAGGTTAGCTGTGGCTTAAACCATTATCTTGCCCTATTATGCATTGCTGTCTTGGTTGATAAGGTTATCGTGCTTTTATAAAAAACAAAGCTTTGTATCCAGTCTTAATCCGATACAGTCCTAAGGTTTTATCTACACTAAATTTCTTTCACAAATTGCAAAAACCTTATCCTTTAAAATGCGATTTCCTGTTTAAATTTGAAAGTTCAATTTTTATCTCAAACTTGAAAGCTGTATTGTAATTCATGAAAGTAAATTATTGCCTTAAAGTACCATAGACACTTAATTGCCCTTACACAATGCAATTTGAATAGCATTAGATGAAAGTGTCATTTAAAGACCCGTGGCTTGTGTTTGGGAGGGCAATCCACCTGTTCATGTCTTTTAAGTCAACTATTTGGTAAATTGGTTTTAAGGGTTTTAATAAGCATTGAGGAAAGTTGTAGAACGTTACTCACATTCATTTTGTCCATGAATGTATCATTATTAAGTATGTCGTTTAACACGTTTCATATATTGTACATACAAATCCAAAAACACATCAACGTTGGAATTTTAATTGGGAACAAGGAGTGACCATTTATTTTTTGACATATGTATTTTATTTTGAATATTTTATTTTGAAGCATTACGCATTTACGTTTTGTATCCAAAACAGTTTTTAAGTTGTGGTTGGTGTTTTGTATAATTCATTATTCACAGTTTGTATGGATGCCCTGGGAATGCTTTTTAACTTAGATATATTCTGAATCCCCTCATTAGTTTTTGTTTGGTCTGCGATAGTTAACAGAGACAGGAACCAAATTATACCACTAAGACTTTTGAGAGCCACAAATGTTTGGGCTGGTGCCCCAAAGATGAAATATATCCAATCTCTTCTTAGATTTAAATGTTAAACCCCGGACATATTAACCCAACACAGGTCTGGCATATAAAAACAAGGCATAAGATTTCATCCTAACTTTTTGGGACCGCGCTCAGCTCTGGCTCTGTGACACTTAACCCTTCCTGCCCTTTTCTTGGTGGACATGACATCAGGAAAACGCTGACTCAAAGTAAGGAGGCAGCTCTTTTGAAAACTTAATGGTTAGATTTGTTTTTAAATGATCATCCTTCTTTTTCAATAACCTCATTAATGCATCGCAGCGTATCAGTAGCAGATTTTAGAATTAGAATCACCAAACACGCACACGTTTGTTCTTCTCTCACACAAAACAGCCGGATAACAGCCATTTTGTGCTGAATTTCGGACAAAGTCCTTAACGGAGGGGACTTGATATTATTGCTACAACTACCAAACAAGTAAGATCGGTACGCAATATTATTTCTGCGAATTTGAATTTCTTGAAATTACGAATGGAATTTCTGCTCTGATAGGGGGAGGGTTGTTGAAATTTTAGTATGCTCATGAGGCACCCTGTAACACTAAAGCCCATAATTGTGCAGTTTCTACGCATTAATGACAGCTAGTATGTTGTAATAATCAAAGCTACTTTCGCCTCCGTAAAGATCTGATTTCGTTAGCAATGGCCTCAAGATCCTTTAGGGTTGTCCTCAGCAGACGAGAAGGATTGCTGAAAATATTTATGGGTGGGGGTTGCAGTTGATATGGACTAGAAACCTGCCTGATTGTTCACTGCATATTAACGTAGTCTAATACTTACGTGTGTCTACGCGAGAGGGACGTGACTGTGTACGAGATTCGTGCAAAACGACTTTGTGTGAAAAGGAAAGCTTGAGAACAAATATTTACTCTCTTGAAGCATTCATAGATTGCGAAAAAAATTTGCCAAATTCGTTAACGGGGTTTCAATGGGAGGGGGATTAGGAGTAAATTTTCGCAATTGTTTTGGGGGTAGTTTAGGGTACGATACAGTTGCGTATCGGAGGCGGCTGGAGGCCCCTAGGTTTTTCATTTCGAGGCCCCTGGGTTTTTCATTTCGAGACCCCTAGGCTTTTCATGCGAGGCCCCCCAATAATAAGCGTTGGTAAAACAGTTCAGACAAAGCATGAAATGCTACTGAACAGACTTTCCAGTCATTCAGATTTTAGAGCGATGTATCATAAAGGCTTGGGGACCCATGAACTCATCTATCTTTTCCAGAATACCTACTTCATAGTCAAACAAGATAAACAATAGTTTTTCTTTGTGGCCCCTAAACGAGGAGCCCCTTAGTTTTTTAACTAAAGGTAACTTTAGTCCGTTACGCCTCTGGTGCGGTAACTGGCGACTTTAAAGTAAATTATACTATGATGTACACAACTCCGTGGAAATATATTACACATTTACATATTGTTGCGTGTTAAAAAGCATTTCGTGTGATGGTGTATCGTGTTTACGTATCGAACTAGGTGTGTCTATGTTGTCGTGTTGCATAGCAGCATCGATTTAGGTGCTTAATAAATTTTAGCAAGTAGAATACCAACTAAGCTTGTTCTTAAGATGGTTTTAACAAATAATCTTCTGCATATTCAGTCACTATTAGTAATTTGTGTAAATAGAATCAATAATACCGACAAAATTCGTTTTCAATCGCCTTCTCTCTTGGCACACGTCCCTGGATTTCCCTTTCAGATTTAAAGAGAAAGAAGATACAACAATTTTGAAGTTGGCTCGCTCCCCTCGTGGGCCCTGTACTATCACGTGGGGCAAATGATTTTTGACGTAATTGACTACTCTTCTTTGAGACATAACCCTACCCACCTGCAAGCAGTAGCGGCATCCCACTTTTGTTAAAACATGTTTCTTTTATAAATTGATTAAAAGGCGCTAGGTAGAGGTAGATTATATTTTCGTGGATCAAAGGGCGTGGTCTCACTGCTCACGCCCATTACCCCCCAATTCTGCAGTAGCTGGTGCAACCACTGCCTGCAAGTCCCACAAGGTGAAAAGTTGGCCACTTGAAATGAGAACAGTGATAGTTTCGCGAACAGTGGAGGAGTATACTCGAACCTGTAATTGTTCGCACTAGCGGCGAGAGTTCTAGCAATGCACCTGTGTATCACCAGTGGGTGTCTTGTTTACTACGAGTGTATTTTGTTTACTACGTCGCAATATATCTATGGTGATGCCTTCATCAGTGATTGCTATTCGTACAATTTCTCTCGCTTGACTACCAAAAAGCAAAAAGATGTGAAAAAATTAGAGTGATGCAAAGAAAGCATTATTAAGAAAATCGAATGTAATAATAGTCTACCAATGTATGACGTCATCAAAAATCTATTTTTAAGAATTTCTTAATTTTGGTCACATATTTTGAAAGAAAAGCGCAAGAGATCTCTAAATATTCTCTATTAATCTCTAATTTAGCTCAATATCTTCAAGGTAGCTGAGATACCCACAATGAAAGGTTCCAAGTCTGCTAACGGATTACTATTTAAAAAAAAAGAAATACGAGAAGAAAATTTGGGCGAAACACGTTTCAAGAAAAAAGCAAAAAGGAAAGTTCCGTCCAGGGAACTATGAAATAACAAGTGTTGCTATGAAAAATACAAGAGGGGCCTTCTCGAAAAATTTCTCTAAAAGCATAGCAAAAAGTAGAAAAGGGTTCATTCTTGGCATTTACAAGGGGGCTCTATAACGCTGCCTCCTTCCACTGATGATAGGTAATACCATTTCAAGTAGTTCAGAATGACTGTGATTTAGTTCGAAGCACAGCTTGTTCCTGAAGTTATGACGCAATTTCTCGAATATGATTGGTTGGAACTCTATTACTTAAATAATTAACACATTCTTTACCCAAATCATTTATCAATGTCCTCTCTTCGTGTCGCATCGCTCTTTGTAACATCCCTCTTTTAGGGGCAAGAACTTATCGACAATTTGCTAAATATAGGATTTTTCGTCTGTACTTTGTGTGACGTCATTCCTATTCAGATCCCTAAGCTCCAAGAAAATAGTTCAAGCAAAGCAGTTTTAGTCATAACATTATAACAATGGTAGAAGTTTAAACTGAGAATGTTGATAAAGAGATCTTTATAAGAATACATCTCACGCGGCCTAAGTTGGTAATCCAAGTACTGAATTAAGGGATATTTCTGTGGGAATATGGAATTTTTTTTGCCTCGGGCTAACTGAGTAAGCGTTATTTAACTTAAAAATGACACCAAGGCCTCGTTCCGTACGAAATACTGAACTTTGCGATACTTAGTATTGCACTTGTTAATAGTGATTTTTTGGCTCGCGTGGACACAACTCCTTATCATAAGACAGGTATCAACATTAACTTTAACTTTAGACAGGTATCAACATATTACGGGTGACAGGACGTCGTCATTAAGTTGTTTGCGTGAAAGGCTAGGCCTTCTTTTAATTCACCAATGATATTTCAAGCTGCCAGTTAGCTTAATACAAAAAATTATGTCCTTTTCCATATATGTCATTTTTCACGTTCTTTTATGCTTTAACCTAAATTTAACTTGATATAAATATAAAATATATTTTAACCATGCAATAAAGGATTTATTTAATAAGAATTCGTGTCCTATTATTGAACTGTAATCGTAATTCTTTCTTCTCCTACAAGAGGATGAGGTAGGTCCTCTTTTCGTCCTTTGCGAAAATTTTGGTCCTTTTCTTTTGCACTAACTACAAAAAACGTCTCTAGCGCAAGCCTATTTGGTGGGCAAGTCAGATTATTAGTTATTCCTTCTTTGTTTACTCGTAAGGAGATATTGTAAGCTTTTTGAACATATGTATTTTGGTATCTAAAATAAAATTATCCCTAAGAACTTTTCGTCCCCAATTTCTTGCTTTATCACAATGGCGGTAGCTTACTCTGTTTATGGAAGACAAAACATTTCGCCAATTTTTTCTCAGTTAATGAAGATCTAGACTCTATGCATCATTTCAAGTTCGTGAAAGATAGATAACCCCTTGTTGTTTCACCAGCTTATCCAAAACAATCAAAGCCTTCTGTTTCAGAAGTGCTTTGTAAATTTGCTCGAGTATGAGACCGTGTTGAGCTGTTATTTGAGACTCAACTTAATTGAAGAATGAATTGTATTAACCGGCTCGGTATTCATTATCAGAAGATCCTTTAAAGAAGTAATCACTTATAATCCAACCAGTGATATTCGATCCGATACCAAGAACAAAGGAAAACGAAAGAGCATACTTACACCTACCTACAGAGATCCCTCAGCAAATTTGAGATTCTGTAGTCAACAAGCTACGCTTGCTGCGAATTGTTAAAGATCAGCACCAACGTAAGACGGCAAGACAGGTAGAAATTCCCTCTTGTGCCATGTATGACCGTAGCTAGAGGTGGTGGGTGTGGGTGTAGGGGGTGGCTGACATCACCAAGTTCATTAGCCCCTCGGCGAATTTTTGGTTTAGTTAGATGGAAATGATGCCAGAGATACCATTGTTATTAAATGGACTTGTTATTTGAGAATTTCTACCAACTTAGGCCATCTACCCAACAGCCCCTCCCCCCCCTCTAAAACATTTCGTCCTAGCAACAGCTCTTGTAGACCCTTATATCATGACGTAAGAAGGTTTGCTCGCCTCTCCATATGGCCATGAGCATTTCTATCATAAAGCATTTCCACGGCAAGGCGAATTATGACGTCATATCCTACTTAGTCTCAATCAGAAAATGAAGACCTACAATGCTTGCAAACATTATCAGAACACTTACTCCAAGCTAATGGTTTTCTTAACCCCCCCCTTCCCCCCCCCCCACATCTCTAGCTTACGTCACAATGTTGTTCAATTTTGCTGTCACTGAGAGTTGTGCGAAGGTATTAAGAAACAACATTGTGCGGGGGAGGTGCTCAAAATTTTGGAAGCAACAGCGATTCATTGATAAGGTTGTTTTAGACTTGCTTTGTCTGTTTACATGGTGTTTACATGGGAAGGCTTTCCAACCGTACTGGCAAGTATTGTAGATGCAATGCTTGATAATCTAAAAGTTGCAAGGAAAGGAACTGGCTACCATGGCACCAAATAAGATGGCTTTCCCTTCTTCCTTCAGGTTGGGAACCTTTACCCTTCATAGAGAGCCCCAAAGTAGCAAACCGGGAAATGGGGCTTGGTTTTTTTGCTCTGGGGAATGGGATTAAGGCATCTGGGAAAGGAAAAATCATTCTGGGATTGGAATGAATTTTTACGACCACGCTGCCAAGGATGTCTAAACATATTTATGCTTTTTGAAGAATTTTGAAACACCATAATCGCAAATTTAACAAAAACTGTTCACATTTCATCCAAATGCAGAATAGTCAACATTTTTCTACCTAACAGCTGGCGCCTTCAAGAAATATCCTCTTTATTTACAAATAGTAGGTAAATAGGCTTAATAGTATTAATTTTTCTTCAACATTTTTCCATCATAGTTCCAATTTCTTCATTGTTGATACTTTTCGCGTCTGGGTTGGGGATCTGCGTAGACTTGGGGTTGATGGAGGCTGGAGACCCTGTGCTTTCTGGTTCTGTACCTGCTGGCTCTGTTCTGGTTCTAGAATCTCTTTCACCCACAACGAATTGTCATAAGGCGGGCATTTCCCACCTAGCTCCTTCGGTAGAATTTCCGGATCAAACTCGGCTTGAAACCGGCTAAGATCGCCATCGTGAATAAATATTCTTCGAGCCGTTTTCTGCTTTATTTTCTTCAGCGGATCAACCATTTTCCAAAGAAGCTTGAAGTGCCATGGTGGATTCAGCAAGTGGATTGCGTTTAGGCGAAATGGAAAATTACCCTAAGCAAAAAAGAAAGTGTCGTTGATAAAAGAAATAGCTGACTAACTGTTAACGAAGAACAATTTTATATTGATATTATTAATGCATTTCTAAAACTTCAACATAAAAAACATGATATTATTCACTACTGGGGATTTCTGAATGTAAGTAATAATCTATTTTAAGTATTCAACAGTCTTTCCAAGTTTTCAGCTTTCGGAAAGCACCAAGCTGAAGTTTCCAAGAACCATTAAAGTGCTTGGGGTTTTAAGCAATTTTCAGGGCTTCAACCTTAGGCAAAGCTAGGCAACAGTACTTATTAGAAAAGCCAGTAGGAATAGATCCCTAGTCGTAACGTAATGAGCTGTGCATTCAAAGCGAGCCTCGATGCGGAGAGAAGGCGATGAAGAATGTAAATGACAGGGTGATATTTTGTTAGATTTTATTACCAATGGGACTGCTGGCTATTATCTTGGTTCAAAAGTCTTTCATGATTCAACAATTTTGATGTTTCTACAAACCACAGTTTTGGTTTATTCAGATATTAATCAAACTTGTTGGAGATAATCCCCTGATGCAATTTATAAATGGTTAAAAGAGATTTGCATTAACTTTGTCGACAAAAACACAGCTACAAGGATCTTTCCTATCCTTTATCCTCTATAAATTGACAAGTGAAAACCTCTAATAAAAGGATAAACGACAGGACCTTGTTAAGCCTCAGGCAAACTCAAAAAGACAGATTCATAATTGTGAGGTGAATAAGTTTCTAACAAAAAGTATATGCGTGTGCAATGTTTCTGTATAGAAATGTGATGAATTTAGAGTTTGGCCTAATCTAGGATAATTGAGAGATAGTCATCACTGAAACGAACATGTCACTGGCTATGGACACCTTATAAAAGGTAAAGAGGTATATATAGGAGAGGTATATATAAGAGAGGTATATTTAAGAGAGGTATATATAAGATCAGAACCAGTTCAGCGATTGGAGGTAGCCTTTTCAAAACCATAGATATTTTTTTTTATACATCTTTATTTTTAAAAAAGAAATCCAAAAGTTTGCAAGTGCACAAGCACCTTGGATTGGTTTTTGATTCCAATTGAATTGTAGGTCATATTAAAAGAAGCTTTTTAATTCTGCCAATCTGATTTAGTTCCACACATCTAGAAATATCAGCGAGCCTGAACAAAAGATGCCAACACATGGTAATTTTCTATCTTCAAAGTTTGCAATTAAGGAGTCCCTTCAACTGAGGAACGCAAAAGATTTTTTAAAAGCAAATTAATTTTAACAACCATATTCCTGAACTTCATCATAACTACATTTTATGGATAAGGCCATTAATATTCTGGCATGTTGACAGAGAAGACATTTCTGAACGAAGATTATAATCAAAGACCATTATTTCTGACACACTGAAACACTGTATGTATAAACAGTAATCAGATAGATATAAACTAGCCTTGTGGTACCCTTAATCTTGGCTACAGCTTGTTTACTAAGAGCATGACAGGTGAAAATTTAAGCGCGTATAAGCATTTCTTTGCGAAGTTGGGCCTCCGTGGTTTTCTCATTGCAAGCAGCTGAAGTTTTAAGCTCCGAAATTCTGAAATTTTAATCAACGTTGCAAAGAGATTATATTTCGGGTTTTGATTAATCCTATATGGCAGAGAGCATATTTGTCTTTATCCAAGATTTATTTTATAATATGATCTAGTTGAAGATTTTCTCTTGAACTCAAGGCACTGTTCAACAGACACCGGCAAGAAATCCTTAAGATGGCCTACTTGATAATAAACAGACCTAGGAGTGGTTGATGTTGCATGAAGGATGTACCAGTGCATACAAGAAGAATCCCCCATCTGGCTGAGTTTCTGTAGAGAATAGACAGTAGAGCTTTTGTACATGGCTGATGAATAATTTCACCTCGTCACATGACTGTGCCGAATTAACCCAAACTAGGTTTAGCGTGTGGCAAACACAAGAAGAGAAGATGACCAAGGAATTCTTTTCCAGTAGACGTGCCTTTTCTCCCTTGTATTTTCCCGACATATTCGCCCCCCCCATTATTTTTCATTGACCACTGCGATATTAATTAACGATCCTTTTACACTGTTTTCTTAAGACTGAGACCAAGTTTTCTAACACTGAAGCTGTTTGGGCCTAGCTTTTTCGTTTGAAATGCAAAATTATACGTTTTAAGTACATGCAGTATTATTGAGGCCCCAAAAAATATCATATACGTTTATAAAAGATGTGAGCTGCCAAGGCTTTAGCTGCCGTGATGGCAATTGAGGCTTAGAACCGTGGCCTCCTAATGATTTAAAGAGCAGAGCCTATATTTCCAAAGCCATTGGACGAGGAAGTTTCGATGGCAGGAGACAAATTTTCTCATATAGCGGCGAGCGGGGCTGATTGAAATGTGTTGTTTAGATAAATTTTGGTGAATTTTGCACCATGCAAAGATGCATTATGGGGTTCTTTCGCTTGGATACGGCCTCGTTATCTTCTAATGAAGACGAAGCATGAAAACGCCTCTTCTTAATACTTTGCCCCCAAACCGTTTCTACTTGCCTTAGGCATTAAATATCAACGATTTATCTCTACTGACTTAAAAGCACCACATGGTCCAACCTACCTCGAATATTTCCAGCACTTTATCTATCATTGGTGCTCCCAAACTTTTTGTCTGCAAAACGCTGAGCTGAGTCAAATTGCATATGATAACAACTCCGTTGATTTGCGTCTCTTCATTTTCGAAAAGTTTTTCTAGTGTATAAACAAACACTCTTAAGAGCTTCTCAAAATGAAAAGCTAGACTCATATTCCATTTGCTGAAATTGAATGTCATTATAACTCGCCCTTTTTTGTCTCTTTGCGGCAGTACACCTACAATGCCTTGTTCCATTGTTCGTTTCACGTTTTTTCGAGTTAAATTTCGAAAAACTTCGGGCTTATTTTCCCTGACGTTGTAATATTTCTCAAGTAAAGAATATGCTGCTTCGACATCAAATTTTCTGCTTCGTAGAAACTTAAGCAAGAATGCATCGCTGTGCTCGTCGAAATTGTTCTCTTCTTGGTGAATGTCAATTTGTTGTCTGAAGCCCCGTAAACATGCAGCTTTTATTTCGGGAGTTTCACCAAGCTCATAATAGGCCTTTTGCATAGTCTGGGCAGGTATGTACCCATGTCCTCCTAGAATAGGCCCATTAGGCTCAACGCTACCCTCCATTTCAAATATACCATTGACCGAATTGGGGACTTCAGTTCCTACGTTAGCAGTTACATGTTTAGGAGTATTTTGGTTGGCAAATGGATTTTCAATGTTTTGAAATGGAGATCCATCATTTACATTAATTGTCCTGTTTTGCTGTCTGATTTGCAAATCTAGTTGGATGTTCGCTACGTTTTCCGGCGTGCTTTCTTGATAGAATTGCCTACCATCAGATGAGAAGCTCGCTGGTGAGATATTTTGCGATAGCGGTGCATATTCACCGGGGGATATATTTTGATGCACAGAGTCAGCATCAGTTAGGTGGTAGTCTTGATATGCCGCCTGCTGAAGGTCGTTATAGTCCGTGTTTTGATATTGAAACTGCGGCTCATTTGATGCAGAATACTGACCAGCATATGGATCAATACCTTGACCATAGTTGTCGTATTCAAGATAGTTCTCCCCTTGAAGCTGCATGACCTCTCTTAGATGCTGATCGTAAGCCTCGTTTGCCTGATGTGTCTCGAAGTCGTTTGTATCATACCCATAGTTCCCTGGCTGGGAGTAATTAGATCCGTTCATGGTAGCTCGTTGTCTGAATATCAAAATAGTTTCAGTCAAATTTCTACGATTTGCAAAAACATTTGTTGTAGCATGTATAGAGCTTAAATCTTTCAAAAAGTAGATAAACAGACCAAAAGCCGTCAACTGCAAACAGAATGTATTCAAAATCTGCTAATTTGTGAATCCTTTTTGCAGCATCACACATCTAAGCGAAATTTCACCTTAGATATCGCTGGCCTAACACATCCACGGTTGCTGCTTTTCAATCTCCTGCTTCGTATTGCTAGCAAGCTGACGGTTGGCAACTAATCTTCTTTTCAGATTGCTAGTCTGCGGTCTGCTGCAAAGCAAGCTTTTGTCAATTTTAGTTTATCGGCTTTTTACTTGTAGATAAATTCAATGATCAAAGAAAATTTAAGACGACGATATTTCTGATAAATCGGAGTTTTCATGAATCAACTCTGCCGTCATGCATCGCAGTTTTCTTCTTGATTGCCAAGCAGTGAATGGCTTCTTCACTGTTTTGAACAAAGTAACAAATTTTCTCGCTTTTGACTATCAAAATTTCAATCTGCTGTAATAACACTGCAAGTAAATTTTCGCTTTCCTTGTTAATCAGTTTGCCGATTAACACTTGTTCTTACCAGAAAGTTAATTTGCAGGCGAAGAAGGTTTGCCATAGATTTCCATTAAGCTTCTTTTAGTTTGTAAACAGACTTTAATAGCCACACCGTAAAGAGTATGGCAGATCAGATCACAATGCTTAGCATATTGAGTCCCTCTGCACGCTGAGATGTTATGAACAGTAAATACCACTCGTTGATTGACTTTCACTGTATTTGTCTGCATAAGACTTTGTCTCCTTAGAAGTCTAAAGACTACAATCAAACCCAAGGTATCTCTAGCGCCTTTGCTTTGAGTAAACACAAGAAAGTCAGACCTTTCTCAGCATGCACTTATTCGTATGTGAATAGATTCAAATGTATTTCTTATTAAAACCCGTAATATCGTAGATTCAACAATGACGTGGGCAGGTGCTTCTTGCAAGTTTTCTAATATCTCTTTCTTTATCAAGATCAAAAGAAAGTCAATTGGTGGTGTGTTTGTGAATTCCTCGCGAGTAAGACTTCAGTTCACAGCAAAACCTGTTTCCAAGGCTTTAAATGTTCAGTTTTTGGTTACAGGCTGTGCTTACTAATCTTGTTGTGATGATCACTCGACTTGATGTTTTATGCTCGTCAATGTTAATTAATATCAGCCTTTGCTTTTTTTATAATAAGGCTTACAGTCTTGATTGCCGCTGGCGTATGGATGTGATAATATTTCTTTTCTTGAATCAATATTTACCAAATCAACTGGCAGTTTACTTGTCTTTAATGAAGATTCTGATGTCCTATCATAAGTACATCAAGGTCTATTTGCACAGACAAAGTTAAATATGCTTTATTAAAAGTATGGTTTATTAACATGCAGTTTACAGTTGATGGCTCAGAAGAGATCCTTTTCTTTGATTAGTTTTCTGTCAACTGCTGTCATTTGCTTTGCTTCAGGTTTTGTTTGCTAAATTGTGAGCATACTCCTGGCGAGGACTTGCTTCTTAAATAATGATGTTCTCGTTATTGGTTTTAAGCAGTCGTGCAACTATCGCTTTCTGTTCTTTCCGCTATTCTGTTTCTGGTCTGTCGCCAACCAGCACTTGTTACCAAATTCAACGTTACTCTAATCTGCAAAATAGAGTAACGTAAAGAATCAACTGAGTGAGAGATGTATGAGACCCTAAAAAAGCAAAGTAACACTATTATGTGAGAAACACTGGAAATGATGTTTCTACCAACTACAGACTTTAACACCTGTATCAAACAATCTAGCAATTAAAGCTAATACCGCACCTGATGTTTCTCTTTATGTGCTTAGTGGGTGAAACACCCGTTATTCAGACAAGTTTTGAACACATCAAGGTTGAGAATCGTTTCTGTCTGAAACTTTGATTTTAAGATTATAGAAAAAGCAGTTCATTCAAAATAAAAACCTCGCTGTTAGAAATGATACGCATTTCAATTTTTTGATTCGAATTTCGTGCCTTTCATATGTAGAAACTCCGTTGTTTTTAAGGAAAAAAGGCAACAAGCTATTATTTGCATCTGACGGAAAGGAGCAAGGCTGGATTGCCAATGGCCTCTCTAGTTAATGCCCTCCCTCGAATGCATGATTTATGGCTCTGGTTTGAAGACCGTTTTTGTGGCTTTCTTTTTTATCATAAGGCTTTCCCCATTCTTTATGGGTGTCAAACCAGACCTAGTCGAGAAGACGATCGCGCCGACATACAGTAGAAACCCGCATAAAAAACCTGTTTTAATTAGAACCTTAAGGCTGAAACTTAATCGTTTAACCCCCTTAATAAGAGACCCAAAGAGGCTGAAACTTGTATAGGTTCTTATATTTTTGAAAAGACTTTTAGACTTGTATTCTTATTCTTATTCACACGGGCAAATTAAAGAACAATAAAGTAAATTAGGTTTTGGTATGTTGCATTCTAATTGGACACCCCAACTTGAAATCTAACATGCAAAATATGAGTGAGAATGTCAGTGAGAAAACTTGCGGTGGGAAACAATGTTTATGTATGCAAGGCCTGTGCGTATAAAAGAACCTTGTTAAAAACTTTACAGACTTGATTTAAAATAGCAGCCTATTAATTAAGAACCTATTCAGGTTGCCAGAAAAAACCTAGGTTCTTTAATGCAGGTTTCTACTTTATTCAATATTTTGGTTTATTTCACGTAAAAAACAAATGATAGGACCACTTCCAAAATGCTGTTAGGATATCTTCATTCAGTATTAATTAAATGTTAAGCAGACACATCATCTAATGTGGATCTCTCTCCAGTGTCATCAGAAGGTAATTGTAGCTAGCTACTTTCAAAGGCTATCTATCTTTTTGGATTCAAACCCTAAGAAGATTTATAGGGCTGCACCAAATAGAGATATGGTGTTAGACTTAAGTCAAAATAAATGTGAATGACAAAATCCAACGATAATCTTTCTGTGGATTTTCCACAAAGCTTATTGCACAGAAAGAGGATCTTGCTGATGAATTGAATTCAATGCAATGAATTCACACAAAAAAATTGAAAAATTGCAACAAATCGTCCTGGTGTTAGTTTGATACTGAAATAGAAATAGTTGTGGTAACACCTAATGAAGAACTTTCTCTAAATTTCATCACGAAGCAGGTATAGTTAACGATATCAAAAGAAGATCTGGCTGTGAGATAATAACCGAGTCAGTTTATGTGGCTCCTAATAAAGATTAACTTTAATTGTAGCTTATTCATAATTACTGTTCGAATAAGCTTCACTTCTCTCGAACAAGGCCCACCCCAAAATAATTTTTGGGAAATATGCCCCCGGGGCTTATTCGAGGATTTACGTTATATGATAAAGTCAAGAAAATTCTAAGTTGTAGGATGGTTTTAAGTGACTACTCAAGCTTTCACATTATGTTCTTATTGTATATCTTTATAACATTTGTACATTTTGACCCAAAGATAATCTGGAGTAATGAGTTGTTTTCATGGAAAATATATGTTGTCATTGCCCTTGGCTCTGTGCTCCAGGGTGTTCTCTGTCATTCAAGAAAGAATACAAAACTTGCAAGTTGACATGAAGGACGTATTGTGAAAAGTTGACATGAAGGACGTATTGTGAATTGAAAATTTGTATTTAAGTAATTTAATCTTCCTTATATTGAATTGCGAGTGCCGAGCAAACAATCAGACTTTTTGTGTCACAAAAATATACGCTTTATATTATGAAAACATATGGTAAAAAATTATTCATACTCGGTTTTTGACACGTGATTTTCCACCTACTTCTTTCCCACAAAGCTTACATTTATGATGACTAAATTATAGACCAAATTTCCTAAAAAAGAATTTTTCTTTGGATATGAATGAAACGTCTTACTTCAATCGAAATAGCACCCTACCGCTCGCTCGCAGCACCTTTCTCCCACGCAGCTTTTCACTGAGATAGAGTCTGTTACTAGAAATAGATTAAGCTGCAATTTAAAAATAGTTTGTCACTGATGATTTTGCTAATATAATTTATCTGTTTGCTAATTTTCATCATTGCGAAATCGTGGATGGTAATTTTTGACATTTCACGAATGGTTAGTTTTTGTTTTGGAAAGTGCCTCAGACAAACATAAATTCTATTCGTATTTTCAAAATTTATGTTGATGACTTCTTCGCCTGTCAAACAGATTTTGCTATCGATATCCAGCAGATAATTTGGCTCTATGTATTTCAAATATTTTTCTTTAGAAGTTTATAGAAAATGTTTAATTATTAACATTTTGAAATATCATCTTTCATTTGAATGGAAGTAGCAATTTTTCACGGAAGCAAATCGAAAAAAACTTACACACTCTACATAGTCAGATAAAATTTCTGCTAGGTCACTTTATAACATTTATAAATAACGTTAAATCATTGCTCATTATTTATCAAGGTGACCGATATTATATCAGCGAGGCAAGACAAGGTTAAATCTAATTACGCTTGTAAATATGCAAATATTTGCTACAGGACTACGAAGAAAGTTTGCAGACCTGAATTATCAACGCATGCTTCATAAGCTAGCACCTGAAGACATATACATTCAAGTTATATGAATCTTTTCTTTAAATATTTAGCTATTTGTGATATTACATGGACTATTTGCATGTAGCTTTCCGTATGCCTCGAATTTGTCGCCGTTCTTTTACTTCAATTCAAAGGATCTACATGCACACTCGCTACCTCTCACGCAACAAAAGCATTGCATGAATTCGTTTTGTTCTTAGGACTCTCTGCAGAAAATAAGCCTGAAACTACAAATACAACTATTACATGAAAGAGGAAGATCACTTACCCAGCTCAGTTTCCGGATCCAGTTTGAAGGATTTGTAAAAGTCTCTATTTGCCTAAAAACTTGATTCGAATCAATAGCTTTGCGTTCGCTGAATACTGACACGATATTTCAGCGCTTTGCCCAAGGAGCGTGTCTATATGACATCTTACATGCCACACAGTCATTCATAAACACTTACCACAGTTAAAATGAAGCTATACGACCACGCATATGCACCGAACAATTTCACATCAAATCGATTGGTTCTTTCTTTGCGCGCAGGTTCTTTGCTATGCCTGCCCACATGAAGACTACTGGCGCGCCTCAAGAAATTCTAGGGGGGCGCGTTAACGATCTTCCTAATCAACATATGCTTAGAAAACATCAGAAAAATTAAGTCGTGTGCAATTTATGCAATTCATCGCCATAAATCAACTGTCGTACACCTCAAAACTCATTTTAGTTTACTACTTAATAGTCCAAGGTATTTTTTTAACTTGTTGCTTCATAAAAAAACGCTTGACTTTGAAAGTTTTCAATTATAGGAAGTGCAGGCCTAGACAAAAAGGCACCATTTTTTACAATACGTATCCAACGCCTATTCATAATGTATGCGCTTATTCCGGCAATAAATTTTTTGGATTAAATTTTTCGGAAAAACATTTCATAATATAAAGCTCTTACATGTTTTGACTTCCTTCAAAACATAAACAAATGAGATATCTTTTAGTGACCCCCTGGATTTGTGAAAGAATGTCTGCCGAACGAATACTCTGAAACAGCTGCTTTTGCTACCATGGCAACACCATAACCACATGGTTTACACAAGGCGTTTATAATTACAAATCTCAACAGCTATGACAATGGTGAAAATTCTTCAAAGTTTTTCTTCGTTTCTGCACATTTCTTGTATTAATTCTTCGGAATTTTGCAGGTGGATTCTCAAATATGGAGCTGTTTTCTTTCCAGCACAGGATCCTTTGTTTTTATGAGTTTCGTAGGGCTGCAATCAAATAAGCTTTATTCAAAATCACTCACAATGATTTTATGTAATGCGCACCATCTGATTGAGCATGCGATGAAAAGAATCTTTGAGCTTCTTTTACTTAGAAATAAATATGTATTAACTTGGCATTTGGATAGAAATTCTCTTTACAGCCTTGATCTTCAAAAGCGAATGGCGCGTCTCCATCAGCTGCCAAAAGTTTAACCTGCATTAGCAGAAAAATCTTTAGCTACCTGGATCCAAATCCTGACTGGTAGCTACCACTTATAGCTTTGCCAGTTTGAAGCAGAAGATGAAAGAAAAGTTTTCATTTCAAACAAATATAGATAATTTTTAGTTCCTAGGTACTAATGTAAAAGGGCAGAGATTCTTGAGTCTTGGTTTGATCTAATTTTCATTTATTTTTTAGACTTCACAATAAAATAACTCTTTAAAAAAAATAAAATAACTCTTTAAACATGTTGTAATGCTTTTACTCAGCTTTTTCCTAGGAGATTTGGAATATAATGTTTCATTGTCATCAGTTCACTTTTCGTTTCCTGCACAACTTAGTATTTGACTGAACCAACCATCACATACCATAATATCATACCAAAGGCCGGAAGTAGATCCTTTACCCAGCTTTTAAGTTACAACCATTCAAATTATGAATGGCGATGTGGGTATGCCTTTTTGCTACAAAAGCTGTATCTTCAAATATCATAGTATGTTCTCTTTATTAATTCAGAACTCAACCAAACATCACAATTTCCCGCAACACTAAGAACTTAGATGTATTTGACATGTTCAATATTTCAAGGTGGTGCAATACTTTTGCGAGGGGAGTGTGTATTTGTGATTTCATTTTGAGATTTTAACATGCACTAGCCCGGTTTTACTCTTTTGTGAAATTTTTTGGTACCAAAGCATTGTCTCACCTATTTAAAGTTGATACAGACCACACGAAGACAAAGAGTTAATGCAGATGAGCACAAGAATCTTTTTTCTGTGTCCATTATCATGCAAAGAATAAAATCTAGAAATTGAAGACTTTCACCTTGCTCAGATTTTCGATAGAAATGTAAAGGACTCCTGATTTAGAAAACTGAGTTCTGAATCATTCATTCGTGAAAAAGGTTGGTGAAAATACATGGCTTTGAAGACTTAACTTTACTGTAAATGTTTAAAAGCTTTGGCTCGTTGGTCAGACAAAGGAGGAGCACTAATCTTGACTTTGGGAGTAACCATGCATGACATGTTTGTATTATTTGCTTATGAGGGATGCAAAAGTAGATTCCTTGTAACCTTGCTGGTTGCATATAGGTCATCTTCTTTGAAAGCAAATGGTGGCGATGGTGAAAGTTGTCCCATTCAATCCATGCTTTAAATATCATAATGCCAGTTGAAATCAAAGTTTTGAATTCGATCGTTGCATAATTAGTCAGCGACATCTGGAAATTCAAATGACCGTTGCGGCAAGGCTCTCTCAATGAACAAAATTGGTTTTGTGTTCTAAAATAAATATTCTATAAAAATCACCTGGCCCGATGCAAATATTCTCTTTTTCTGCTTGCTCGCATGAAGATTTGCAAACATCAAGTTATGGGCTAAGTAAATATAAAGTAAAAGGCAGATCCTAAAGAAGACTTTTTTAATCAGAATATTAATACATCAATAGAAATCAGCCTTGCAGACTGAATTAAATCAAATTAAAACCGAAATTATCACATGACGCACTTGATTCATCTAAAATACTCATCAAATTCTTCAGGTTTCGTAGAATTATCAATTTTACGCATGTTTATTCGGAGGCATTTGTAAATATCATTTGCAGCCATTGGATGGTTTTTAATCAAATTTCATCGGTTGTGTACACAATTTTAATGTCAAACGTTCTGCTCCACGCAGAAGCCTTCCCCTAACAAAAACCTCTCAATAACGGACACCTTTAAAAAATGGACATATCTCATTATTTGACATCCCGACCAACGGACACCATCAAATAACCAAAACCTCTCAATAACAGAACCTCCCGATAGCAGAACCCTCCTAACAACAGACATCTCTCAATAATAAACACCTCCAAAAAATCGACACCTCCATCAACGGACACTTTCCTGGTGACAATAACCTCCCAATAACGGAAACCCACCAACAGACACCTCACAATAACAAAAACCTTCTAATAGTGAGCACCTTTTAATAACGGACACCTCATAATAACAAAAAACCTTCTAATAGGGGGCACCTTTTAGTAACGGACACCCCCCAATGACATAAACCTTCCAATAGCAGGCACCATTTAATAACGGACACCTCTCAATAACATAAACTTTCTAATAGTGGGCACCTTTTAATAACGGACACCTCTCACCTCTCCATAACATAAACTTTCTAATAGTGGACACTTTTTGATAACGGACACCTCACAATAACAAAAACCTTCTAATAGGGGGCACCTTTTAATAACGGACACCGCTCAATGACATAAACCTTCCAATAGCGGGCACCTTTTGACAACGGACACCTCTCAATAGCATGAACTTTCTAATAGTGGGCACCTTTTAATAACGGACACCTCACAATAACATAAACCTTCCAATAGCTGGCACCTTTTGATAACGGACACCGCTCAATGACATAAACCTTCCAATAGCGGGCACCTTTTAGCAACGGACACCTCTCAATAACATAAACCATCTAATAGTGGGCACCTTTAAATAACGGACACCTCTCAATGATGGACGTCTTCTAATGGCTGACACAACCAATCAAATGACACCTCTCTGGTAATGAACACCCACAATAACGGAAACCTCCCGATAAATTTAACCTTCTAATAGCGGGCACCTTCAAATAACGAACACAATCTACGGACACCTCACTAGTAATGAAAACCTCTCAGTAACGGAAACCTCCTCATAATGTAAACATTCTAATAGTGGCCACCTCCAAAAATTGGATATCTCCTAATAACGGACACTTCTCAATAACGGACGCCTCCTAGTAACGGACACAGCCCATCAATAAACACCCAAATTGATGCAATCAGCTTGAGACTCAATACTACCCTGGAAATGCATACAATTCTTTTAAAATTAGGCGCAATACCCTTTCTAGGATGCGAAACAACAGTTTTACAAAAGCATCATTGCTTAGATTTAATATCACGTTATTGTTAGCAAACTAAATCTTTAAATTGAAGTACGAGCTATCTTAGCAGCAGAATTTAACAGTGATAAGCTTCGTGGTACTAGCTTATAAGTTTTTTAGTGTGGGAATCCCTCTAGCTTTGGCATTGATCAAGAAAGTGATTACTTCCAAGATTAAATTATTTTGCTTGCCTCAAAATGTCATTTTCGTTCCAACAATTGAAGATTTTATTGCAGTTGAGTGCTGCAATCAAAGTATTGAAAGCTTACTTTGACTGACAGCTCCAATGCTGTGACACGTGGAATGAGAAATTATCCTGTCGATAAAAACATATAAATATATTATTTCTCAGATTAATGGCAAAGAAACATTTCGATATTAATGATTCATTTTGCTGCATTATTTACTGATAAGAAAAATACCATTGAATGAGGCAACAAAGAAGTTTTGTAAGTCAATAGATCAAACGAATTAGATTTTTAGCTTATTTCACTCCTCCTTCCAAGTTTAAGGCATAAGTCAGCCTTCTCGCTGTTTGATACGGTCTTTACCTATTGTGCTAGCAATTTATATCCTCTGACGCAGATTATTTCGAAAAAATCTCCCCAACCACCCACATACTCTCAAAAGTTGTGCAAAAATCACCTTATACAGTTTAAATATTGATTAGAACTGGGCAGATGTTTCTGTTGGCATGTATCCTGCTAGCGATTCGCTGTACTCGTTGTATACATGTGGTGCACGCATGTATTTCTGTTAGGCGTTGACAAAAATAGACAGCCGTTGGTCTTCAAGAATTGAAAACATCGGTTTTTTCTCTCTCTATCTGGCTACAGTCATCAGTTTTTTGAAGGATTATCTTTACTTTATTGAAAATCTTCCATTGCGGTCGGCAATATTTGCTCAGATGTTTGTTTATTTCATTCTAATGTCATTTTATAACACATGATCTACTATGTGAAATTTTTCATGTAGAAAATTTTCTTGTTATTTATTATGGAAAAAAAAGTTTAGTTCGCCGTACGAGAAAATTTTATCATTTCATCTTTCTGTTTTGCATACAAACAAAAATTTGAGAAACGAAACTGGTTTCATGTATCTATAGTTTGACATAACGCTTTCATCAGAGCCAAGCCTCTCTTGACAAAGTCAATTAGGCAATTATTTATTATTTTCATAAAAAACTTTTTCGGAAATAAATTTACTTTCTGTAAAACCAGCTTTTAGTTAAAAAGTTTTTCAACGCAAGTTTCTCTTCTTCTAGTTCACAAGCTTCTTTCAGGCACCGTGGAGCGTTAAGGAAAGTGGAGGGTCTAAAAAAGTGAAGGGGGGGGGGGGTAAAACTGAGTAAAAAGAGGCTTTACTGGTAGTCCATTACTTAAATTTTAGCATTTTTGCAAAAGCTTAAGCCAATCAGACACCCCCTGCTCCGCGGTGCCTGTCTTTCCATTCAAAGTTACAAATGTCCCGTAGGTTTGTTTTTACTTTTTACAGCCATGTTCGTTTTGGACTATCTTTGGAAATATTTACCATGCCGAAAACTGAGCCTTGGGGTGTTGCTTCATCAGGCCAATAATTTCTTTACCGCATCACACATTTGCAATGAACAACACAAATTTTTCATAAGAATGTTGCTGCTAGAACTAAGAACGTGATGTTTAGAAACATTAGCAAACTTCAGTAATGGAAGCAAAAAAATTGAGAACAATGAAATTTGTGATTTCATCTCTGCTCTCACCTTGACCTTTACTTCCTTATGCTCAATAAGCTTCTGGGGCCTTCCAGAATAGACAAGGAGCAACAGTCTAGCTTGAAAATGGCTATGACAAAAACAAACATTTGAGTTAACTAAAGCTTCGTTTTTTATTACCAAAAGATTGTTTGCATATTACAGTCTAACTTCTTAAACAAAAAAAATGCAAAAGTAATGACGTCACAAAAGTAAATTTTTAGAATTTATTAACTTGGATCCTATAACCTGAACCAAAATCATGAAATACGAGATGTTCTAAATCAGTTTAAAGTGTTCCGAATTGGCTGAGATATGGCCATATGAGCACAGTGCTTTACCTCATCAAGCCTCTGTATTTTTGTCTCTGTTCCTTACTTTATGAACAGAGCCAAAATAACAGTAATCTGTTAGCAAACTTCAAATCTTTTATTGGCCATAGCTCACCTGATTTTGCATATTTAGAAGAATTTTATAAAGTTCCTTTTTTTTGGAATTCAAACATTCTAAAAATAATTTTTTGCAACGTCACACTTAAGAACTTTACTACTCGTTGTGCAATGTGTTCTATAAATCCTAAAGTCCCTGCTCCATTTACAACTTTTGCTTTAATTTTTTAGTGATACAAAACCTGAAAATGGCCTATGGCTTTGAATAAGCATGGTCCTCGATTTTTGATAATAGCTATTTGAACAGCAATAATTTTGGACCAAGCACAATACTCATAGTTGTTTTCAAGGTTAAAGTTAGTAGATCTTAAAATCTATAATAACTTTGATTAAATTTCATATCAGTACTAGCAAACTAGATAATATTGAAGTATTGATGTATCCTACATCTTGCTCTGGGTTTCTGTTTGCTGCTCTTTTTATCATCAGAGCTAGTAATTCATACAACATATAAGAATACTATTTTATTTTTCAATGGTTAAAATTAATGTTTTAAGTAAGGGTTGGTGCTAGAGACAAAGATGTAAGACCAAAACGCTTACATCTTATAAAGCAAGCGATGAAAAATGTATGCGAATGCCAGTAGAAAAGCACGAATATTAATGGACACATCCACACAGTTTTTGGGGCATGTTCACCTTTCAATGCAATTGATGTAGCAAGATTGGCTGTTTTTAAGTGTTTTACATATAAAGAATGGCTAACGTAAAAAAGAAATGAACTTTGTTTTATCTTGCTTGGATAAAATTTGTAGCTGAAAATCATGCCCGGTAATTTGGTATAACAAACGCTTTTTAGTAGTGCAGAACAAAAATTATACAGTATGTGTGTATATCACAAAAAAACAGTGTTCCGTAGAAAGAGTGTACCATGAATTTAACGTTCATATCAAAATCAAGCAATGGAGATTTCACGCTAAAAATCTCCTTGCAAACAGCAACAATTTCCTGCAATGGATTTGTGCTAAAAATTTCCCGGCAGCTCAGCTGCCGGACATTTTTCGGCCCTTGCGATTGCACCCTGTATAGAATTGTGCCATCACTACGAGCCAAAGACCATTGTTTAACCTTTACAGAACCAATATAGTACGGTAAGTCGCGTTGACACATACAACTCTTATGATTCAAAGCAAAACTAATCATTTACTATTTTGAAGCTACTGCATTTTTGGTGATCTTTATCATCTACAATCAAAATAGATAGGTTCCTGTTGACAACTTAAATATTTCAGGCTTGGAACATTTCAGTTCAGACAAAATTAGACCGAACAGAATTAATCTTTTGTGTGGTAGGAACGTAATTCTTCTGAATAGATGGAAGGGCCCTTTCTGTACTGTAAACACTACATGGTTCCATCCAGCAGTTTTGGAACCTATCTACATAAACAAGAAAAAAGCCACTATTGTGTAGACAAAGGGAGTTTGTTTTCACATTAGGACTCCATTGGTAACATTCTCTATAGGCAAGCGGCATTGATTGGGCAGCCTCAACAGTCATGTGCTCGCGTTTCCGATTGACCTATTTCCATCCACAACTAGGTATATATATTTCCTAGCGTAGAGTTTTCGATCTATGTTCTGATGTTTTAAACTCTGAAGAGTGTCAAACGAAAAGCTTTAGTTTGCTCAATTGTTTGCTTTTTCAAAGCCATTTTGCCTCAAGGCCGATTTTCACTGGGCGAATCCTTTCACGCGAATCGAATTTTTGCCAATGTGAGCATACGTGGTGTAATGTTCTCAGATTTTGCAGCAAAAAAATTCGATTCGCAGAAAGTAGATCACGGTCCTACTCTATCACTACGAATATTTATTCGATTTGCGCGAAAGAATTCGCCTAGTAGGAATCGGCCTTTAATGTTGAAGTAGAAGTTGCCAAAGAGTTATTGGCATAGAATGATAAGACAGACAGACCTTTCCGGAAATTTGAGTAGATTAACGATTTACTATAGAAAAAGCGTAAAAATTCTGAAAAATTATGATTCAAAGCATTTAATGCCAGTGTTGGTGATGTTGGCTGAAGATCACTTCATCTTTAAAGCGGAATTCATATGAAAAGTCCGAGACAGGTTTTGCGGTTGTGACGTCAGCCATGACCATCATCAGAGTGAGGTAGCCTCGCTTAAAGCCACCTTACGTGGCCTAGTTTGACCGAAGGGACGATAGCCATTTGGTTTCCGAAGATAATTTATTCCAAATTTAAGGAGCCAAATTTTGGTAAATATGCAGTATCTTAAGAGGGATAAAAAGGACGAGGAGTCAGGTAATTAATCTTTCAGTGCTAGATAGTAATAATTTTTTTCGTTGATTTAAGGGTATGAAAGGAAGAGAAAGAAAATAGATAGAGGTGATGGCCGGAAAATGGATGGATTCAACATATAACGTCTATACTGCTTCGTATTTGTGTAAAGATTGTTGCAATTTTTTATAAAAGGTACATTAAGATAATGGAATTCTGAATAACTGAAAATAAAGCCTGTTGTTTTGGCTAGTTAAATTTACTCTGCAGATTTTTTTAGCATACGAGGCAAAAGATAGGAGAGGATTTTTTTCCACACGGGCGCTATCCATATAATATAACCCCTCGAGATTATATTTAACTCGTTATGTGGCTAAAACATACATAAATCTTCAGTAATTCAATTGGGTTATGTATCCTCCTTTTATTTGATATTGATAGCTCAAAATGGTGGCAGACTTTGTCAACTTTTTGACAACAACAAACATTTGGATGCATGAACTGGGCCAGACTGCAAAGTTTCGGTATGCGTGGGGAACCCGCTCCCTGCACAATAATTTTTTGCTCACATACCGTCCGCGCATTTTTGCAAATTTAGATTAATCCGAGCAGTTGGAACATGGACTTTCGTGGATTTTTTGCTCATAATCTTGAGCCCTAAAAGTGCTATTTAAAATTGAAATCCTGCAGCTTTTAACCTGTCATTATGCTAGAAATGTATAAACTAGGCAAACAAATTTTTATTTGTTGAAATATAGACCATGCCTAAAGAGGAAGAGTTAACAAATGAGAAGCGAGTCGCTATAAAATATTTGCAGGAAAGTGGACTGTCTTATCGTAAAATTGTGGAGCAAGTTGGGTGTAGCCACACAAGAGCTGTTAGAATTTTTAAAAGTTTTATTGAGAGTGGTTCAGTGGCAAAGAAACCAAGAAGTGGACGGCCACAAATAATTATCTGTTGCACTGCACGGCGATTAGGTTTCATGACACTAAAGACCATAAAACTTGAGGTTCAGTAGGGTTTGGCAGGTAAAAATCCTTCCAAACAAATTATAAGAAGGGTTTTACAAAAATATAAAATCAAAAGTTACCTTAGAAAGAGAAAAAGATTTGTTTCATTAAAAAACATGAAGGCACATCAGCTGGCCTCAAGCTCTCTGAGACTGGAGTGTGTTGAAATGGGAGGATGTTGTTTTCTCAGATAAATGCAGATTTGGACTTAAAAATGATTGTAAAAGGTTAAGAGTCTGGCATACAATGGAAGAGGCACACAACCCAAAGTTTTACCAGCCTGCATTCAACAATGCAATCTCTGTAATGTTCTGGGGATGCATTGGGCCTAAGGGTGTTGGAAAACTTGTCATTTGTGACCAACGACTTGACTCTGAAAAATATGTCTCCTTGCTTCAAGATAACCTCTTTCAAATGGTTGCAGCTATGTATGGTGAAGATGAAAAGCCATTTATCTTTCAGCAAGATAATGCACCACCACATAGTTCAATTTTCACCAAGATTTATTGCCAAACAAGAGGAATTAAAGTCTTGCCATGGCCAGCATCAAGTCTGGATCTGAACATCATTGAGACTGTTTGGCTTCGCATGAAAAACATTATCAATCATGATCCAAATGGTCTTCCAATAACTAGAGAATCATTAATTGAAAGAGTCATTCGGGCATGGCACAAAATTCCTCAAGATTACATTTTCCAGTTATATTCATCTATTCCAAGAAGGCTGAAAGCTGTTTTAAAAGTTTGCAGCAACCTGACAAAATATTGAAATTTGAAACTGTGAAAGAATGTTTTTTACTGTTATTTTTCAAACAATTGTTCTAAATAGATTGAGGTTTTGATTGGTAGTTGTTTTACTTCCGACCCACTCCCATTCGCCACTTAAAGTAACAATTAATTTGCATAACAATAGCTTTCGATCTTTCATGCACCATTACTCCCCCTTCGAGGTGGTGCAGTACTTTTGATACCCTAGTGTAGTTGACTCTGGTTATAACCACATCACATGTTTGTTACTTTAAAAGCTGCGACTGCAAGCAGAAAACAGCGACTGCAAGCAGAAAATTTTTTTGGTCCCGTCTTGGATTCTGAATCTCAGTACTCGAAAGTATATAAAAGCATCAAGATAATCTCGGTTAGGTGAGAATCAGATTTTCACAGCCTAGCCCTGCCTTTCTCATACCTTAGGTATCTAAGGTAGGACTGGTGCATCGGCTCCCTGGTGGGGAAAAGTGATCTTTTCTTGTCCACTCCCTGCCCAGAACTTAAAACTGCTTGCAATTGAGTTAATCAAGCTATATCTAAGGTTAAGGGTTTTTATTTGGGTTAGGTGGAGCAACTTGTGCGGATGCACCAACAGCCCAACGTTGCTCCCTGTGATGAGGGAATGTGGCCTCAATGCCTGATTTCATGAGGGATGTGGCAATGTTATTTCTGAGGGATCTATTTTTATCAAAGTGAAAATATTCCTCTGTTGATGTTATTCTCCAGAGTAAAAAGTTAACTTACTTTGAAAAAATGCGCTAATGGCTATTTGAGGAAAAAGTGAATTGGACAATTTTGTGTATTTGGGTCTAAATTTTGTTAAACTGCAGGGGCATCTGGGAGTCAAATTTTTCTGGTATTAGTTCTTTGAAATTTTGAACAGCTAAAAAGTGATTGAAAAGAGTATTTTTTCTCTTAATGGTGTCAGGGGATTTTGCTGCCTTCACTTATGGTGCAATTGCTCTAATAGCGGGCTTAGGGGAAGGCTGGTTGCCATAGAAAGAATAGTGCTACTAGAAAATGCAGACGGTGCACAGCACTTGCTGTATCACCACCTCAAGGGCACAGTATGGGAGTCATGATTCTAATAACATTATGTTAAGAAATTATGTTTTGCAGTACTTCAGCATCAGCCTTAATTTGCTTGTATTTTTTTGGTTGATGTTGAGGCCCCTGTTTTCATAGAATTGTTCTTATAAACAAATTTTACTTGTCTGTTAGGATCTGGTGTTAATCCATTCCATACTATTGATAAAAGCACAGTATTGCAAGAGGTTTGTACTATTGATTTTAAGCTCTGTCTTGGTGTAGTAGCCCAGTTTGCATTTCTTGATTTCAATATGGTAACATGCATTATACTGAAAAATTATAACAAATCTCAGGTGTAGATTCAGAGAAAATTACCAACATGCTTTTTAGATTGGCAGAGATTGCCTCTTTTTCAGAGTAATTGGTAATTCCATTAAGATGTCTATTTGACTTAAGATTACATACCTTTTTATTTAGATTACAGTTTTACCAGTCTGGTATTAAGTGCTCGATTTACTATTGGCAGGCATAGGTCTTTACATTTTACATGTTTTGGTACATAGAACAAGGCAGTTTTAAGTTCTGTACTCACTACCAAAGTGTTCATATAAATTTAATTAATTGTTATGTCTATCCACATTCATAAGCAATGAAATTACTGTTTGCATATCATCATATAGTGCTCAATGCTGGTCATTTGTTCTAACCAAGTATTTCTTAAAAGTACACACTTGTGTTTAGAACAAAGCTGTTCTATTGGTATATAGAACAAGACAGTTTTTAGTTGCTTCTTTGAATTTCACACTAAATTTGATCATCAGACAACTGTAGTCATGAAATGCATACAGTTAATTCCATCTAAAGTCATTTTCATCAGTTTTAAGTTATTTTCCCTGTTAATAAGCAGTTAGCCGTTTACAAATAAATGATTTGCAAAATATTTTATATGAATTGAAGCTGGTCTTGATATTTGGGATGTTTAAGTGTTGAGTTTTGTAGCAAATTTCACCAAACTATCAAACCTATTTCTCATCATTTGTCAAATTGTCGATTTCGTATAGCCAAGTTCACCTCAAATTAAGTTGGTAATAACT
Source organism: Rhopilema esculentum (assembly GCF_057945365.1). NCBI lineage: Eukaryota > Metazoa > Cnidaria > Scyphozoa > Rhizostomeae > Rhizostomatidae > Rhopilema > Rhopilema esculentum. The sequence goes on along the minus strand of NC_142817.1, from coordinate 7,955,449 downwards.
TCCCTTTTGAGATATTGTTTTGCGAAAGTAAAATCATAAGGAGCATTGACCAGTTTCTTACTCTGAGTATGTTTCAGAAAAAACTGGCATCTGTAAAGAGAGGCAACTTATTTTTAGTTTAAGATAACTGTTTGTATATTTTTCTATTGAAAATTACTGTTTACTGTCTGTTGTAAAGTGCATGATGCCCTGTAAGCAGAGCTATACACGCTATTGTTGTAGAGAACAGGATGCTTCCCAAGTTTCACATTTAATGAAGTTGTATAAAGGTAAATTTAAGCGTGAAACTCTCAGCAGTAACTTGAAATTGTCCTCTTGTATACTCCAAAAGCCTAGTTATTGTATATTACAGCAATAACATTTCTATTAGAAAGCATTTTGACTTTTAATGCTAATCTTAAGTCTAATTTGAAGCCATTCTGTTTTAGTCTCGAACATTCAATGATACTCCAATCAACACCAGAAAATGCATCCACATACTTACAAAGATCCTGTATTTGCTGAATCATGTAAGATTTCTCAAATTATTCTCTTTACCTGACTTCTGAATTTTACCTGACTTGATTTACCTTTGTCAATATAACCTGAAACCTGATATCTTTAAAGCTTAGAAGATACTTACTCTTTATCTACAAGGGTTCATTAATTATTAGTCAGATAGATTTGCATTTCATTTTTCTTTAACTTTGTATTCTTTTTGTTTACTGGTCACATTTTTTTAACAGGGCAGCCATTTTGGGACTACAGAGGCCACAGAGGCCTTTTTTGCCATGACCAAGCTGTTCCAATCAAGAGATGTATGTTATGATTAGATTCAGATTTTAATGACTTCTAGTTGCCCATTTTTATAGCTTATGCCCACTTAATTTATACCTGATCTAGCAGAAAATCTATATTATAAATGTAAGAATTTAGTCTGTAAAAATTTTCAGATTTTTTCATATTTACATTACAAAGTGAAATAATTTGGAAGTACCTAAGAATGGTATTCATGGATCAAGACTGATACTGCATGAAAACAAGTTAATGGTGTTTATACACGTACCAGAGGAATGTTGTTACCTGAGTTATACCTTTTTTCCAGGGGTAGACACTTGGTCAAATATTAGGGGGGGGCAAGCCTATTGTTTTAATAAGATGATGTCACATTTCCCATTGTTTTAGAACAAAAGACCATTCTCCTCCAAAGTATTGGAAGGTCGCCCCCTCGCCCCCCCCCAAACCAGGTGTCTGCCACTGTTTTTTCTAGCTCTTTGACAAACCAAATGATATTACTCTCATTTTTATGTTCTTTCTTTCTGATTTTGTTCTAATCTAACCTTTATGCCACCTTGATTCACATCTTAAAATGAGTTGAAAACAAATGTTAGCATGTAGATTTTGTATAAGATAAAGAAACAAATAAAGAGTTAGGTTAATGTATATGAATTTTATATTTCCCTTTCTGTAGCATACATTGAGGCGAATGTGCTATTTGGCAATCAAAGAGCTGGCAAATGTTGCAGAGGATGTCATCATCGTAACAAGCAGGTATGAGAGCAAATAAAGAGAGGAAAAGCAAATCTTGACATCCCTGGATCATTTCCATAATCTCGTCTTATTTAATGATGTGCCTTTATTTAAACAACAAATAATGTGAATATGCCAAATTAAAGCTTGTTATTCAAAAAAATTCTTTGCTTTTTAGTTTAACCAAAGATATGACTGGAAAGGTTTGTATCTATAACCTGTTCTTTCTATTTTTTTCACTTTGTTGTAATATACAATCTTGTTCAATAATTCTAATACCCATCAGATCAGAGTTTCTCCATTGTAGAAGCTGTATGCTTTTTGGAAGTTGCATTTACTAGAAATCTTGGACAGACATTTCTTACCATTGTTTGGAAATTTTTGGATATGTCCGTTAAGGGAGTTTTACTTCAATTATTTACAACATAAAGCATTTCATTATAAAACCACTAGGGGAAGAATGTTTCATAACTTAAAATTTTTTTTGGTTTCATGAACTATTGTTGATTTGAATGTAATCAGTGATTATGACTCTTCGGTTTATGAGAAGTTTTGTGGATTTGCCCTTGTTCATGGCAAAATGTCTTGACAGTATTTTTTCATTATGAGGAATGCCATATTTTCTTTCCAGCAATCTGCTGTAGATATTTCTTGTATTTTTATCTCAATCACTGATAAGACTTGCTTGCAAAGAAAAAACCAATTCAGATACTGATATATTTTTTAGTAGCCCTTCTTTCTTGTCTTATCGACAACATTTTTGGCATAACAGCATATTGGGTAATGGACAATTTGAAGGAACTCGGCTTCCATTAATAATAATGTGTCCTGTTTATCATCTTAGTCATATACATCTTTCAAAAAATTAATTTCCCATATTTTTTTTAGGAAGATATCTTCAGAGCCAGTGCAATCAGGGCGTTGTGCAAAATAACAGACGTGAGTATTAATCAGTTGCTGAATTCATATTGATATTATTAAGGTTCATTCAATCATCTTCGAGAATGGGGGGAGGGGGGCTAGCCCATGAAGTTCAACCAAAAGAAACACACTCCGGCTCGTGCTTCAGGAGGGTTTCCTGTCCCCATTTGCCGAACAAGTGGATGAGCCACCCTATTTGCCGGACACGTTTTAAAATTTGCCAACTATGCTCTCCTAGATGGCAAAAACTCCACGTTTTTGCAACAAAAAGCGTTTTGAGGATAGCATGAAAAAGTGGAAACATAGCATACTAAAGCACTTTTTTCCGCCATCCGTCAGAATATAGACGTCGGCTAAAGGTAACGACTAAAGGTAAGCAGAGATTCAATCCAGATGCGGGTCGAAAGTTTTTAGTTTTCATAATTTTTTACTGTTGATTTCATCTCGTAGAGCACAATGCTAGCTGGCATTGAGAGATATTTGAAGCAGGCGATTGTCGACAAGAATCCGTCAGTTTCAAGTGCAGCCCTTGTTTCATCTCTGGTGAGTTTCATTCAAAATGCCAAACCTTACTTGATGATGAACACAATTCCCAGCAAAAGGGCGGGGATGGTCTTCATTCAAGATGCCAAGTCTTATTTGATTAACACAATTCATCAGGGGGGGTGGTCTTCATTCAAGATGCCAAGTTCTATTTGATAAACACAAATTCATCATTGGTTGGCAGAATCCAATATGGTTATACTGTTTAACTGGAACCCCCTGGCTGGTTTGGAATTATGATGTTCGGTCTTGGAAACACAACATTATAGAATTGATGTCGAGAAAATGAATTTATTGCCTGAAAGCAAAAATCATAAATGAATATTATGGAAAAATAGGCGAAAGGCAGTTTAGATTCAAAGTATTTAGGAAAAAAGGTAAGGAGAGAAAAGGCTAGAAAGGAGTACGAGTGAAAAAGTAAATTGAAAGAAGAGAAAAGAAAGTGAGGTTAAGATGGAAAGTAGAGGGTTGAATAAGAAGTTAAGCATAGAAGAAGTTAGACTATATTCTGTTTATTCCTTCTCGATTAATTTGTTTTGAAGTAAAGCAAACTTTTTGTTTTGTTTTTGCGATTCGCTAAGTTTGCGATTCATCAATATGATACCAAGTTATTTTGGTTTTAGCATCTCCTCAAGCCGAATTTTGACGTCGTGAAAAGATGGGTGAACGAAGCCCAAGAAGCTGTTTCTAGTGACAATGTCATGGTTCAGGTAGGGGCGATAAACAGATATATTGTTTAGTGCGAATCCAAGGAGGAAAGACACAGATACTCCGTTACCAATATACTTGGAGATTCAACTAGACTTTTGCCACCTGTTTGAAGGACGTTCATGCGTGTTTGACAATTTGAGCAGCCATTTTAGACTACTTGGCTTCTTGTAAGATTTGATTGAATAAAAGTTTGCCTAGCCTCATCAAGGCAGTCCCTGATTACCAAAACGTTCTGTTAAGCAGATGCTGAATTACGTTATTCGTTCCCAGTTCTTTAAGTGATGTTGCCATCATTGCACGTTGATAAGCCTCTTTTTCCCCTCTACCCCTCTTTAAAGCTCAATCGGTTTATGTTAAAACATTCTTGCTTTTAGTACCATGGACTTGGTCTTCTTTACCATGTAAAGCAACATGACCGACTGGCTGTATCTAAGTTGATTGCAAAGCAGTCGAGACAGTCACTGAAGTCTCCTTACGCCTATTGTCTTTTGGTAAGTACAATATATCGTACAAGCCTGTAGCTACCTAGAACCTGTAATGGATAAAGAGGAGATACACACAACAGAGGGAAACAAATCTGATTTGATTCAAAGATTTGTTTTAAGAATTTGCCCATTTACATTTTATTTTAGACATTTAAACAATATCGAATAAATATTGTAGATGAAAATTGAAATATTAAATGAAATGTGAAAGAAAATATTTCAAAGTGGTATCAAATCTTGCGTGGGTAGGGTAGGGTGAAGTCGGAGTGGTTGGCTAGTGTATGGTATTATTTCTAGTCGTATCTAGTTTTCCTGTTATTTTAGATGCGTGTTACCTTGTAAACCAGCATTGATGAAATAATATTCTTAAGCAAATGATGATATAAGGATGTAGCTAGCTAACCAGGGTTGTAGCATGTTCATAAGGTTTATAAAGGCCTAATGACTTTCTTGATTAGCCCTCGAAGGTGGATCTCGGTGGAACCTGGCATAGTCTGTATTGTATCCCAAAAAAGCTGTACTGATTAGCCAGCACACAGGGAAGTCCTTGGGGGACACTGCTAATCTTTACAACTGAGATTTCATTCTATGCAAGTGCAATGCTGTCTAAACGGACATATGCAGACTTTTCATAAATCACAACTACACCAGGTCTTACCAGTTCTCAAGCTTGCACAAATATTTATTGATATCTCTCAATATTTTTAGTTGTTAAGCCGAATGAGAATAGCACTTTCATTTCCTTTACCTATGTCGCATCTTAATAAGTTCTGTTTCAGATCATTGCCTTTCATAAGCTAAAATATCAATCTTCTAAGATTCAAGCATTTTGTAATTCAAGGTTCCTTTTAATTCATTTTCGTCTTTTATTGACTTTTTCATATTTTTCCAGGAGTATTTGTATTACTAGCAAGACGAGCTTTCCGCTCATTTTGCAATCTGAGACCAAATTATTTCTGTTTCCTGGCCGTTATGTAACCCAGTGGTCAGTGACATGATTCTTTAATCTTTGTTTGTAAACTGAGTTTTCGACTCTGATAAATTTTTAATCCTCCTTAGTTTGCGTGGTTTTTGAGGATAATTTTCTCAACCGTAGATTCGTATTGCTGCCAAATTCCTAGATGATGATCCAGATAGGTGATTGCTTTCATCATTTTTAGTCGTGTTATTTCTTCCTTAAGCTTCTTTGATTCTTTCCCCGATTTTTAATGCTCAAACATAGACAGAGAAGAGCGAATATATCTAAGTCATTCGTACCTTTTCTCAACAAGCTCTTCGATTTATCTATATACAGAGTTACTTCTATGATGTCAATACAAATCCCCATGTATAGCCATAGAATGTGGGCAGATGTCGAGCTATAGATTATTGCTATTTTTAGGTAGAGAACTTTTTGTAAGAGTTGATTGAAGAAGAGTTCAAAAAATTCTAAAAGCCTAAGATAGTGTTGACATAGATCATTTAGTGAATTGATTTCCCTTTATGTATATACTTGATTTTTTATTTATTAGGTAGGAAACTTCTTGTAAGATTTGATTGAATAAAAGTTTGCTCAGCCCGATCAAGGCATCCCAAGTTCCTAATGAAATATGCCCGCCGGTTGAAATTTTTTGAGTTAAAATGATCATTTTTCCGGAGTTTGCTAGTATTAACTTTAATTCCGAAATTCCGAAAAAAGACCAAAAATTCCAAAAAAATTAAAAATCTGGGTTATGTCACAAGTTATTTTAGGAGCTCGAGCAGTGTTTAAATATTTCGTTTGGAAACTATTTCTAGCTAACAACCGCTTTGCGTATCGTGAATTTGTTTTCTTTTATTTATTTGATTGCAAATCTTCAGCTTGTTCGTCATATCATTGTTGAAATCAAGAGAATTATCAAGAATGGGTAAGGCTGGTTACTAAATACCAGGAATGAATACTAAATATTGTTTTATCTTTTTCTAGCCCTGAAAATGCCAGGTTGTATGATTTCTTGGAAAGCTGCCTGAGGCACAAAAGTGAGGTAGGAAATTAATTGTGGTGAGGGATATTGTAAAGGGCGTCTGCGCTGTGTAGGAGTGGTCAGTGGGAATTGCTAAACCCCAGATGTTCATAATCAGAAAACAGGGTTTGCAGTCCCTTCATAACTTAGGAGCAACAACATGCTTTTACTTGTCTTTTTCTTCAAATAATGAAATGAAACAATTTACTAAGGTTTTGCTGCAAAATGTGCCAAAGACACCTTGGCGTTGCATGCAAGTATCCTCACAACACAAATTTCTGGCTTCCGAAAGTTTCTTTGGGTTGTCTCAGTATTAGAAATGTGGATGGAGGAATGAATACATTGGCACACTTTGAATCATTTTTCTTATACTTCCCTTTTTCTATAAAGGTTGCCATCGAATATTTGTTTTATTCCTTTTCTTCAAAATTCAAATTAGAGCCTTATTGTTCAAACTGGCAATTTTTATATTTGATCGGGTTGACTGTTGAACCCTCTGATATTCAGAACTTTTCAGCAAATGTTTAAAATAGTAGTTATAAACATAATTTAATCATCGAAATCATTCAAAGGTTTTTACCATTTTTCATTATTGTCAAAGTTTTCTCTTATATTCAGTTCTTTGTCATCTTCTCTCTTTGTAACAGTAGCTTTACACTGGCAACGACAGGGAATCTTTTTCAATGGGCCATAACCTGCAATCGATTATTCTTACTGAACTTTAACCATACATGAAAATCACATGCGGTATTTTGAGCAAGAAATGAAACCCACTCCCGTCTGTTTATAAGCCATCTTTGAATGTAAGCTTCCCAAGACAATGCTGAAAATCACGCATCAAATTGTGGCTTGTACAACAAGACACAAAAAAGCTCAATTTTTGCCTTTGCTTATCCATCGCGAATATATGCATGTCTAATGATAATTTATAGCAATTATAAACAAGAGAGAATTGTATAATTTCGAAAAATATGGAATTGGGAGAAGTTTTCAAAAGGTTTAAAGAAAAGAGATTGTTCAGAGGTAGACATCTTGGACTGGATGCTCTTGCAGTTAATGAAGAAATAGAAGTTCAAGCAAAGTGTTTTTAGGTTTTCACGCTTTTTGAGATCAGCCATGGCGATATGTAGCTGCTTCTATGAAACGTGCAGGTTGATTCAGTCTTTTTAAAACCGTTTTATGTTGCAGATGGTAGTTTACGAAGCAGCAAGATCTCTTGTCAATTTAAAGAACATGAAGTCTAAGGATTTGTGCTCGGCTGTTTCAGGTGGGTTTTTCATTGCGCTCACTTCTAATCTATCAGCTCTGACCTCGACCTGCAGCTCCACTCTCTCAGTTGGAAAGAGGATTTCCTTCAAATAATAAAGATTTCGGTCACAATATCTGCTCTTTTTGCCTCGTTTATATCCTACTGTCCGGTGATAGATAATTGAAAATTTAGACATAAATTATCGACAAGCTTTTCCAATTAAACCCATGGTGTGTGTTTTTATGAAAGTGTGAAGCCGCATAAAACCATTTTGAATAATAAAATGTTTAATCAGGAAGATAAATGCCACCTATTCCGATAATTCTTCCAGTTGTTAGCATATTATTATCTTTGAAAGAGGCGGCTGTAGCACCTAACCTTTCGTATTTAAAGAACCTAATGGTTTTGCCAAAATTGCGCTGATATCGGGTTAATAATGTCAATGATCAGATGACAATGACCAGATCTCCCGATTGATGAAAATCGTGGAGATAATTTTGTAAGAAATACTCAAGGTCATTGCATTTATAAAAATATCCCCATAGATATATGTAATGTTTCGTTTCGATAACATTTTGTGTCTATTCCTTTGCTCATTAGATTTGTGAGCCGGACCTTTTTAAGTTTTTTTTTCAAGTTAAGCTCATCAGACAGCTTTTAGTTCTCGTTCATGTTCTATTAGATCCCAACCGATAAAATAATTTTTCGTTTGGATTGGTTTCCTTTATGTGTTCCTCCATTTAGATTTTCGAGATCTTCAAGAGTTCAGGACGCCAACGTATTCATCCATGTTTTGTAAGATCTACGCAAATGAACGGATGTAAGGTGACACTGATTAATTAAGATTTTGCTTATTATTCTTTTGTAGTTCTTCAACTGTTCCTGAGTTCTCCGCGACCCACATTACGGTTTGCCGCCGTGCGTACCTTGAATAAAGTCGCCATAATGCAGCCTACCTCGGTCACAACATGCAACCTCGATCTGGAGAACTTGATCACCGATGTCAACCGCAGTATTGCTACGCTGGCAATCACCACCCTCCTTAAGGTAAACAGATCTCTCGCTAACACATTTCCAAATCATTTTCAGTGGATTTATAAAATCAAGATTAATGTTATTGAGTCATGTCGACTATCCTATCCTAGGCCCCTTTGCTTGAAAAATGCAATATTGGCACCAAAAAAGGTTTACCTTTTTGTTTTGCAATGATCTTTCAAAGCTGTCTTTTCTAATATTGACCAAATGCATCTGATGTATATGATACAAAGCCATATACATTTTCATTAAAAATTTTGAGAATTATTGATCTTTTGGAAATGTGTCTGTTTATATTGATCAGGGACACTTTCTTTGTCTAGACTGGAAATGAGAGCAGCGTGGATCGCCTGATGAAGCAAATCTCTTCGTTTATGTCTGAAATATCGGATGAATTCAAGATTGTTGTTGTTGATGCTATCAAGTATGTATTCTGTTAAATTTGAAGCCAATTTTGTGTGAGGATGACTCGATGGTTAGGGTCGCAGATTAAAAATCCAATAGTCTGTGGTTCGAGTTTCTGACATGGCAAGACTATCACTTAGAAGGAAGAGAGTCGCCAGCTCTCTGTAATTACAGGCGTATGAATCACAAGGTGTGGTCGCACCGTGAAGAAATACCAGGATCCAGCTCGATGAGCATAGCCTCTTAGTGTCCTAAAAGCTACACACATAAGTTAGATAGCAGCAATTTCAAAAACAAAAACGCTTGAGAAAGTCGTTTCTAAATAGCCGCGGGATACGCCTTCTGCTTCATAGGTTACCCAAAGTTATGACAGGATTTCCCTTCTATTAGTACGACATTGAGCAACAAATTTTATAATTTTTAAGTCGTATTCTGCTATTTCTGCCGCCATACAGGTTGTCTTGCCATAGCCTGTCATTTTAAGTGTGGCCACTAGCTCCATTACAAAGGAAAAGCTATATTGTTGAATATAGAATAGTTTTTGGGTATTGTAAACTTTAAACCGTGTGGGTTGAGATTATCTGGCCAAAGAAAAACTACCACAAAACAAACAGGAACGATTTCATCATCACTAATAGTTAACCAGGGTCATGTTATATCATCTACACTGCAACAGATGATCGATATCTATCCAGTAAATAGCTTATAAGGCAATTAAAATTGCAAACAAACATGGTACCGCCTGTCTCCGCCTCCTAATAAGCCTGAACTCTTCTCCTTCCCAATTATATTTCCACTGACAAAATTGCTGGTTTGTTGATTCACAGGTCTTTGTGTCTGAAGTTTCCAAGAAAGCATATGGTTATGCTGACCTTTCTCTCTTCCATGCTTCGTGACGAGGTTTGATAGCTTATATCTTGGCTAATATTGAACTTCCAATGCTCCCTCATTAGGCTTAGGTGCGTTACTAACCACCAAAGATTTTTGTTACTCCTAATGTGAGCCAAATAGATACAAGTAACGAAAGTGTGTAATCCGATAAGTTTGGATCGTACACAACGATTCCTTGTGAAATCCAGAAGGATACCGAGCTCTCTAGACCAAGCTCTTATCCTCTTATCAAGCACTTGATTCAACTCTCCAAACAGATATTCTACTATCCATTTTAGGCTTTGATTCGTTTCTTTTTCAGTTTTATTTTTTGGAAAATTTGTACCAAATTAAGATATTCAATACATAGTTCAAATAAATTGCAACAATTTTAAGAATAAAATATTTGATGATTCAAATTTCTTAATTGTATTAATTGTATAAATGGTATTAACATTGAACCCAGGAGAAGGGGATGAAAAATCTTAGCTTTTTTAGTTCAGGGTATTAGATCATCTATGTAATATATCAGGCCGAGTACACACAAGAGAACAGGCACATTCACGCTAGAATCCAACTTGAATCACTATCTAAAACGAGGCTATAACAATAGGACTCAAAACTGAACGAATACATCACAATCTACATCTAATATTTTGAGCCTACAGAACTTTTATGACATTTATCATAGATGCAAAGATGCCTAAAGAAGTAGACAGACCGAAAATTGTTGCTCAATAAGTTTAGAAGAATCGATACCAAGTGCTCAACAATGTTTTTTGCATTTAGGGTGGATTTGAATACAAGAAGGGCATTGTTCTTGCAATAATAAGCATCATTGAAGAGAACCCCGATGCCAAGGAGACTGGATTGTCACATTTATGTGAGTTCATCGAAGACTGTGAACACGTGTCATTGGCTACACGAATCCTGCATCTGCTCGGCTGTGAAGGGCCTAAAACATCGAATCCTTCAAAGTTTATTCGTTACATCTACAATCGTGTGATTCTTGAGAATGCCGAAGTACGAGCAGGTAATGCTTTGAGAGATATCACCCGTCAATGATGCATTCGAGAATTTTGTGAAAACTGTAGATACAAGCTAAAATGTGTACTTCTTTAAGAGCAAATGAGACTTTTAGAGCGATCAACCCCTTTGGATTATCGATTGACTTTTGATGTTCTTTGAATCTTAGCGTGTGTCTGCTTAGGCCAAGCATGATGGGTAAAACATAATTAACCAAATTACTTGAGACATGAAAGCGATAAATGCTTCTTTTCTCTAAAGCAATGTTTCTCAGTTCCAAGAATTTCATTTTTATACCACTTATGGCAATGACATTTGCTTTTGAAATTTCAAATTTTACCTATAGTTACACCAGGAAAGTGTATCGTTTTTTGTTTTTGGTGAACTTCAATCGCTACGCCCTGTCGAAGGAAAAAATTTGTGAAAATCTACTGAATTTTCTATAATAGTAAATATGTTTATATATAAATATATTTTGATATTTGGAAGATGATGGTAAATTCAAATTCTATATTATTTTCAACTGATTATGATTTGGTCAGGCGTCGGCTATCGAACCCCTTTAGGCAATAGAAAAGTATTTTTACAAAAAGAAAAAGTAGTTTACGAATTGAGGGACTGAGCATTAGAAATATTTTGTATCGTAAGAATCATCATAATCGAAGTAGATAAAGAGAAAATTTACGGAAATGTCGGACGATTTGATGTTAGAAAAACTGACTATAATATGAAAACCTACTGCTTTCGGGTGACAGCGCCAGTTTTAAAACGTTTCCCGTGGAGATCAATCGTTGCTTCTAATTAGGCCGAACTGCCGTAGAATGCTCAGAAATCTTGAGCATGAATGGCGTAAGCACGATTGTGTGGCGACAGTATTTTTAAATTAAAGCCTACCTTTGTGTCCTCCACTCTAAAACATCGAGTCTCTTCTATCGGCGATTGAACTCTAGTTGAAATCGTTGGATTCTAGGGGATTTCCTTTGATTGACACCACGGATTTCCTTCCTTGGGGATACCTTTAAGTTAAAACCTATGGATTCTATTTTTAGGGAATCGGTCTGTGATCGAAACCCTTGACCTCTTTTTTCAGGGGATGTCCCCCTATTATTTTCATACTTTAGCATATAAATTTGACTTGTGCATTTAACAAAATTTTTTACTTTTGTTCTCAGCTGCTGTCAGCTCCTTGGCCAAATTTGGAGCACATTGTGACTCTCTGCTTCCGAGCATTCTTGTATTGCTATCCAGGTGGGGTGCCTTTTTAATTTCTTGTAATCTATTTTTAATTCAAATATTTGACGTACAGGACGCATGTAACCTATAGAAAAGCAATCAGAACCGGTATTCAGAATCTGAGATTGTTGGTCAGAAGGACGACCACTCAAGAACGGTCGAGGAAAAATCAAAACTTAGACTATGCCCCATTTTCATTGAATTTGAGGAGAGTTTGGAATGTTTCTGCACGCTTACCAGGGGTGGTATTCACTGTGAGAGACATTGAAAATCGAGAGCCAATAAAAGGGATCTACATGTTTTGCTTGTATTTTATTGCTATTGAGAGGACGCTTGCCTCCTGGTCATCCACTTGCATACAGGTGCTACTGGAAAGGCCAACGTGCCCCCTACCTTAACTTTCCAATTGCACAGGACAAGTCTAATCTCATCTTTAAAAGGCACTCTCTTTTGCCTGCGCTTAGTATGTGAAACTTTCCTGTGCTTAGTATGTGATAATGATAAAATATAGATATTTTGAACCTTGCGAAAGCGACCCATCCTAAACGTGTGAAACGTGTGAAATTCATTTCATGTTACTCGGTAATGAGTGAGTATGCCAAGGTAACCTGTAGTTACTCTTTGTAACTTCAATGTTTTGAACCAAACCTTCTGCTTTTAGATGCATGATGGATACTGATGATGAAGTGAGAGACAGAGCTACCTTCTTCTTTCATGTCTTAAACGAAAAAGACAAATCTTTGTCTTCAGCCTATATCCTGAACAGTAAGTTACTTTTTAGCTTATGTTTATTAAGAATAAAAAAAGTAATCTACTTTAACCATTTCCGACATCAAATTACAAGAGCTTATGACAAGCAGAAGTTTCCCGTAACATCGATCGCTAATTGTGTTAATAGCATACATTCCAGTGAACCGGTCTTTGATACTCTTTTTTTATATAGGTATACACCTATTCGGTATATTATTTGGTATATATTTCAAATCGTAAAGGGCAGAGCAACATTTTAACAGAATTCTTATAAATTTTGAACTGTTTCGCTAAGGTTTATTCTCCCGAATTCAGTAGTATAGGTTTCCCAAAGCAAAATCAGAAAACCCAGAATGCTCTTAGAGTCTGACAGAGATCCCCATTTGGCTCAGGGAGTCTTTATGTTAAGATATGAGGAAAAAATTTCCCAGATCTCCAGTCTGAAATACATACTGTCTCTCTCCAGCAGAGGGGAAATGCATAAAAGGAATAATCGTGGAAAGAAAGGGGAAATTCCATTCTTGAATCATTATATAACACCTATATTTATGTAGATTTGAGAGCAGAATTCACATTAGAATTAATAATGCTATTTATCTCCAACTGATGGGCAAGCTACTGCCTCTTTTGCAGCCTTGAATGTTTCTGTTGTTGGCCTCGAACGTGCTCTAGCAGCGTATCTTGGCAATGTGTCTGAAAATGCATTTGACCTGAAGACCGTGCCTATTTCAACTGCTCCAATCCACGAACAAAAGCCAACCAAGAAAGGTATGTTGTAAATTGAAAGCTGTTTTAACAGACATTGTCTAATAACGGACAACCACAAACGGGTGCATATTTCAATCACAATTTTCATTCGTGCGGTCGAATATCCTCTCGACAACAGACGCCCCTCTAAAAGAGACAGTAACATTGCTCACTCCTTTTTCTTGTTTAATAAATCTTGCACAGTGCATCAAAATTCATCTTTTTTCTACCATATTTCAACTCATGCTATTATACACGACTGGGTGTGGTACTGTTGATTTGCGAGCAATCCTCATCTCAAAGCAAGAGCCCTTTGAGAATCTTAGCAAATTCTTTTTTTATGATAAACGAAATTCATGTCTTGTGCCCGCAAACTTTTTTCCATCCATGCAGCTTCATTAACGTCTTCCCTTCTGAAAACCCAGTGCAAAAACAAATAAAATTGATGATACACAACAGCGTGATTCATTTTCCTAGTTTCTTTGCCTACCAGATCTGTGGCAAAGGCATTATATTGATTATAATGCGTACCTACTTGTTGTCCAGAGAAGAGATGATAATATCCCTTCGAAATAGCCCCCATCCAAAAATACCCCAAATTTATAAGCCCCTAGGGAGTTATCTATGGAGATTCGAGGAGCTGCAGTATATCTTATGATTTTTACTTGTTGCCCCTTTTTTAGCCTAACCAACAAGCCCTAAATCCAACTTGACACCATATTGGTTGCAATAGGGGGTAGTTATAATGCGGACCTACTCGGTGCTCAGAGTAAAGATGATTTCTGTAAGCCCCAACTCTCTTTTAATTTCATCCCCTCGAATAAGCCAGGGAATGTGGTATATCTAATAACTTGGCTTTTGTTGTTTTTCTGTTTTTAGCCAAGCCCCAAAGCCCCATGTAAATTGCAACAAGACCCGAAGTTTTCCTCTACCGAAAGGCAAAAACCCATTGAGGACGAATTATTTGCCTGACAGCAGAATCTGAATTTTGAATATTTTTAGAATATAAATTTCAAATCGCTCTTGCCCTTAAGCAGTACATAAAATCTTAAGTTTTATTTTCCGATTGTTTTTCATTAACTGTTAGCTTTTTTCTAACTATTATTGAGAACCTATCGTAAATCATAATGCTCTGTTTTTCAGTCAACGAAGCAGCCCCTGCGAAAGCTGCCCCCGTTGCCACAAGCCAAGATGTGTATGCAGGTAGGCAAAATTTCCCCTTCAAAATTGTATTTTTGACGGCACCCATTCGAATTTTTATAACAACCATCTTCCTGTATTGCTTTTACAACAATCCTCTTGTATTCTTATATCTTGTATTCTTATAAATTGTAAAGGGGATATCATTTTATCCATTTTCTACATATTTGAGTTCACAATACAAAGTATCTACCATTGGTATTCAGCATTCATCTCTGCCTATGAGACAAACCAATGTTTCAGCCAGCCCTGTTCCCTAGTAATAGATATATCTCCTCCACAGAACAAATGGCATCAGTACCAGAGCTTGCAAGACTCGGTCCTTTGTTCAAATCTTCTCCCAAGCCAATTGATCTCACCGAGACTGAAACGGAGTATTATGTGCAGTGCATCAAACACACATTCCAGGAGCATGTTGTCTTCCAGGTAAGCAGCGTTTTGTTCCCATATATAACCCTAAACTTTCACTGGTGTCCTATTTTCCATCACAAATCTAAGATATTTTCCTTTACCCTTATCTTGAATTGCTGTGTTTTCGTTTGCTATGTTCTCAAACTATTATTTTTGCAAGATTGTTTCTGTACTTATTATAACATATTTTTGAGGCCTTATTCATGCTTTCATCCAGTTTTGTTTCTACAAGCTTCCATACGGGACCTCCGCCTCGCTTGCATTCCTATTGAAACAAGTTTAGCTACATCCCCCGCGAAAACTGTATTTTCTACGGATTCCTATCGATGCTTGTTTGCATTGGGTTATTCACGCAGTCGACTGCCAAATATTAAGTATTAAACTACCTCTAAAACCTCTTTTTAAACGGTTTTAGCCCCCCCTTTTTAGACCCCCCATTTTTCCCAACGCTCCGCGGTTCCTGGAAACTGTCCTCGTTTGAAAACCAACTGTCACCAAGGGTTTTGATCATGTGTCTTCCAGCTCTATTAATAGTTGCCAAGTTGTCTTTAATCTTCCATTATCATTATCATGTTATCAATCAGTGCTTTGATGTTTCAGTATTGATCATATTGACCACTATAATAGCATTATTTCTTTCCCGAATTCCGATATTTAATTTCATTGCTAAAAATCGTTGCTATTCCTATCCAGTTTAATTGCAAGAACACCCTCGATGATCAGATTCTTGAGGATGTCACCGTTGAAATGGAGACTGGCGACGACTTCCAGGTTGAGACCTCAATACCATGCCCTAAACTTGTCTACAATGTTCCTGGAACAACATACACGTGCGTGCGAATTCCGGAAGACCCTACTTCAGGTCTGTATCTTGGTCAAGACAATGTAGTTTCAAGCATTGCTTTGCTGTTTGTTAATGCTTACGGCGATCCTTGACCTTATTTTTCAATGGTTCAAAATGAAATCTAAAGTCTGCTAATAGTTATTTACATGAAAGCAGATTTTTCTCTTTTCTGGCTACTTAACGTCCTAACTAGCGGTTTTTGCAGCCAAGCATATGAAAATTGAAGGTATCACAAGCCGTCACACTCTCGCATCAGATGTTCCTCTGGTGGATGGCATTGTATCATTGTTCATGTCTTTATTTTTTCGCCACTCAGCGCATAAGCTTTTATTTGCATTTAATTATCCACCTTACACAGACTTATACTGAGTCTGAGAGAGGGAAGACATCAGAAGAACGTTTATTGATAAAATAAATGCTCATTGCTTATTTACTTTTGTTATTTTTGGTTCTGAAGTTTCTCTAATGATTAATCTTTCGCTCTGTACCTTTTAGTGACTGGCTCATTTTCCTGTACAATGAAATTCGTTGTCAAAGACTGCGATCCTACAACCCAGGAGCCTGATGATGATGGCTACAATGATGAATATGTGGTATGTATACATTTTATGCTCACCTTCAAATTATCATACTTTTGTAACTGGGTACCAAGGACTATTTGTAAAAAAATGTATTTGCAAAAATTAAGCGATGCCTTGTTATACACATCAAATCTCTGTGATCACACCCCATACTTTCTGAGCCCAAAATCATATACAATTTTTATATCTGCCCTCGGGGCCTTAATTGGAAGTTTATCCTCAAGATTTGCTATTTAACAAGTTTTTATTTGTTAATGCAGATTTTTTACTGAATGCAGGGTTGTAGAGCTAGGAAACTCGTTGGGCTAAGAGTTGTCCTTTTCTAAATGTTGCTATCATTTTTGACGAAATTTTATCTTGGGGCCCTCTTGTTCTTTCCAAGGCACTGCACACCTAGTTGTAGGATGATGTTAAGTTTTGTTAATTGTAATGTTGTGAAGATATACATCTGGCTTAGATAGTTTCAGGTGAAAATTTTCACTTTAGTCACCACACAGCATAATGATTTTAATAAAATTTTCAATGTTATTTTCTGACAATAATCGTTAATAATAATAATCGAATGTTTTAACAGGATAACCTATCAGTACAATATGTACTGTTATCATTAGGGTCCTGATACTTAATAAATTAATGGTAAATAATCTAAAAGCAGATTACAAGAGTTCAATACAGTCCAATCTAAAGATAAAATAATTTTACATCAAATAAAATGAGTTTCTAAAAATCGTCTAAAAATAGTTCTAGACTCAATCTTTCTTGCACTTAGTGGCAAGTCACTTAGTTAGCATTAGGAATTGAAAGTTCCGCCTTCAGACTGAATTTGGGTGATATATCACATGTATACTTTAAACATGTAGGCGAAACTTCTTTTAAGAATTATTTTTTTAAAGCAAATCTTTCAGATGAATAAGTCTGTAGCCATGCTGACCCCCCTAGTAATCCCTGACTTCGTCAGACTGGCTCGCAAACCTTAACAAATCCTCGATGCTTTTTTTCAAACTTACAACTTATACTGTAAACTAGCAAATACCACTGTAAGCGAATGTTTAACGATATTATACAACTGCAAGTAAATTACTGTTTTGTGTTTTTTTTAGCTGGAAGATGTAGAAGTTGTTGTAGCAGATCACGTGCAGGGTGTTATGAAAACAAACTTCCTGGCCTCGTGGGACGAAATCGGAGACTCCTGTGAAATGGAAGATACCTACGTCCTCTCATCCATGAAAGATCTTGACGGTATGTTCGATTGCTTATCACTTAGTGCACAGTATTTCATATTCAATCTTCTTGAGGGGATCCCAGAAGCAAATTCTGCTATCAAAATTTTAATCAATCTTTTTCAGTATTATAGGGTTACCAGACTGAAGCCGAAGCCGAAGAAGCCGGCTGTTTTAGGGAACCCTAAGAATATTGCAGTAAAATGAAATGAAATCTCATTTGATGATTCCATACCAAATACTACACCTAACACCCAACAGTATTGCCAACAGTATTTGTCGCCTGTAGTATTTTGCAGTCCAAACTTGCGCCCCTCCCAGAAGCATTTAGGCTCGCGACGGATTCGGGAAGTTCTTGGAAGTGTCCCAGTTTAATGTTAAATGAACCACGGTTAATTTTGTAGTCTAAAAATGAATGATTCTAATTGTTTTGTCATAAATCCAACTGATTTTTTCCCAGTATACAGATTGAACTCAAAGTAACTTGGTCTTAAGTTTATCTTTTGTTAACTTTAGTTGACGTTAAACAACTTTATTGAACTCAAGAACTATTGCCTTCCAGATGCTGTGAAGAAAATCATACAATTCATGGGTATGCATGCATGCGAAAGATCTGATCGTGTACCAGCAGACAAGAACTCGCACACGCTCCTTCTTGCTGGTGTTTATCGTGGTGGAATCGACGTGTTTGTTCGAGCTAAGCTGGCCTTTAAAGATGGCGTCGCCATGCACCTGACAGTTCGTAGCGCGGACCCCGTCGCCAGTGAGGTTGTGATGTCGGCCATTGGATAAAAATCTAGTATCGAAAGACAATATAATAGCTACATTTATACCTAATGAATTTATGTTTAGTCCCTGGGAAATTTTTTCATTATATTTGATGTGTCACCTTGGTTAATTACTGTTATTGTTGTGTCAACAAGGTGCTAATGTTTGTACTCCAATTATAATTTCAAGTTTGTTTATTGTTATTTTTTTATCTCAAGAACAGCTATAATCCCAAACTCAACTTGTTGCATTTCTGTACCAAATTTATTCGAACAAAATTCAGAAAATATTAATCTAGACTTGAAAGAAAAAAACCTCGCTTTACGTATTTGCTAGCCAAACCATTAACAGATTTCGACTAGGGTATTCGAATGAAACTAAATCTTTTCATAAAGTACATTAGAAAGATATCTTGAAAAAATAGCTAGTCTAATATGTGGGGATTTTTCGCAATAAACTGAATCCAATGGCAATTGCTTTTTCCCAGGGGCTAGTTTAGTGTTTTTCTTAGAGATATCATCAACTTAGAGTTAGATAAAAGTGATGCGAATTATAAAAAATCTCATATATACACTGGCTTTTTTATCGCCTTTTTCTATTTGATTTAAAGAGCCATGAACTGAGAAAAGCTAAAAGAAACAGTTGTTGATAAGTAGTTTTTATCAATTTATAGAAGTCGTGTGATACAGTTTTAACCCTATCAGAAAGCAAAAAAGAGAAATTTCGTCTCTATACGCAGATAAGTATGGAGAAAGTCTCGAAAAGAAATAGATTAAGTATATATCTATGTATATCTAAGTGATTATATTGGGACGCGCGGTGTTAAAAATTTGCTAATTTTATGTCTGATCTACTCTTGACGATCCTCTCGTTTTACACCACACATTCTAACGTTAGATAAAGTAAGTCGCCATTTCCTAAAATCGTTAATCGGAAGTTTGGCAAATCTTGTTCTAGTGATGGCGCTACGCTGTAGATAAAGAGTACTTCTTTTTTCCACTTTTTGCTTATCTTTTTGTCGTTCAACCAATTTGCATCATCGTTATCGCTTTCCTTTAATTACCAGTTGCATTTCACTTGAATATCAATTAATGTGGTCACTTTCTTCAGCAGATGAATTCCCCGCGATTCATTTCTAAGCGTCCATGGCATGCATAACATTTCATAAGACGGATTTTGTCGTCTTTGACGTCATGCATCATTGATGTTCATTTTTGGTACAATAGAAACTTTTAGTCTCGTTTTGTTAGACCGTTCTAGGCCGGGCTTAAATGTTTTGACTGTATGATAGAATTGAGGCAAAGAACTGAAATGCGTATATTTGTCAACACAAGTTTGTGTTTGTTTTCATTGCAATTTAGCCCGAAAGTACCTACCTTCGGCAAAATGTCTGGTCGAAATATAAAATCTGTAAATTCATTTAGCCCATTTACTGTGATATTTTAAAAGATTGGTCCTCAACGTGTATATGGCATTCTATCGTAACCAAGTCTATCTGCTAAGGAATCCACGACTTTTAATGTAAACATTTGTGATGCTGATTTCGAGACAGACCTCGTGAGGGAATCCCCTTAATGCTTGTTGGCGAATATAGAGACAGAATTCTGCGATAGAGACCACGAAATGCCAAATTTAGAAAGCTACTTATTGCAATTTAGTTTTCAGACATGTTCGAACTCTGTTCCGAAAATATCTTAAACCTATTTATGGTTACGAAAACGGTTTGACGAAAATAGAATAGAAAATAAGGAAATTGTCGTCAATCGTGTTCTAAGAAACGACCCACGCTCGACAACGGCTTCACTTCGCAAGTTTGGATGTAGGCTACTAACCCCCCGATTGCCCCCTGTTTTTGTCCCAAACATAACAGCATCCCCAGCTGTTACCGGCGAGCCAGGCGTGAAAAACAAAGTACGGATAATTATAAGTTTACACGGGAGTATCAAGTGGTCACTGAATAAAAGGGTCGCACATGTTAGGGCTCGTGGTTCTATTATCCACGAGTTGTAGGAAAACAATTAGTTACAACAACAGCCGCATGAGACGCGTTGCAGCTAAATTTGGTGTATAATGAAGTTTTTAGTATTTCGAATAAATAACATGAATTATTTTACCAAAGAAAAGCTTGAATTTTATGCCTTTTAAAAATGACATCGTTTATTTCCGAAATTCCACTGATAGTTTGCAAAAGCAATCGCAAAATCACCCGGGGGTATGACAGATGATATAAAGCCTCTCTATACTGTTGTTTACCCTAGTTAATTTCAATTTATTTCCAAAATTTGCAAATATGTATTGAAAACTTTTATTCATTTTTTAATGTTGGTCTTAAAGATATATCAAAAGAGTTGTTGACACCGTGGTCTTGTTTTTCTTACACTTGCTTTGTTATAACCCCCGTGATGCTGCGAATCATCAACAACAGAAGCGCCTCAACCAATCAAATTTCGATTGAAAAACGTTAATGCTACACGCGAGATTCTACTCTCGCCATCTTTGTGGAGACGAAGGGAATAACGTCGAGTAGGTCAACTTCGATCTCAGGTTTCTGCATCTTAAAAGCAACTAATTCCACTAAAACGTTTCGTCATTAACGAAGGACAGCTTGCCGAACAATTTTGAAATCAAAGCGCATCAATTGTGGCAGAAGGAAAGAAGTAAATTGCATTCTCATTTTCATTGCAAGGAGTGGTCGAAGGCCGTCTTGTCAATGGTGGATCGATCTGTACTTTGTTTTTGATTGAGTAAAGCTCGTTTCATACCGTTAAGCCGTTTGTTCAAAACCTAAAGATACTTGCCTGGGAACGGTCAATCGGATATTTGCTTCTTTGGTAAAGCTAAGGGAAGGCAAAGTGAATCTATCGACCAGTTCAAGTGTTGTTTGAGTTGAAACAAGTTCGAAGCAACGGTTGAAGAAGGCCTGCTTCTCCGCCATAAATCGAAAATAAGAAGCAAGATTCAGCAGAACGCAAGAAGGAAATCGGTTTGTTCAATCTTTTTTTGTGTGGATTTAAATCAAATTTCTCATTTAATGGAAATGGTAATTTGAAAATGAAGAAAAGTTGAACGTTGAACTGAAACTTTCTTGGCGCCTTCTTTTCGGAAAGTCGGTCCTTGTGTCTAGCTCCTTGAGTCACGATAACTGGTCGTGGCAACGTTTTCAAGCAGGAATACAAAACCTGTTCACTTGGTTTCGTTGAGTTTAGAAATCGTTTATTTAACCGCGTAGTTTGGATAAGTCAAGTTGTGCATTTTGACTCTGTCCAACTCGCGCTATGAACGTAGAAATCGCTCCAGTTTCACGGGAGAATAATTTTCTAAAGGACTGGGAAGAAGAATACTTCCTACTAATTCGACCAAGTTGAAGGGAGCTTAAAATAATTTGATTTGTTGGGAAACTTTCTAAAGAGCATGGAAGAGTTTGATGTGGCAGAAGCTCTTAGGAGACTACGAGGGACGAAAGCTCCATACGAATGCCCCGTTTGCTTCAAAATTTATCAAAGTTTCAGTGGAATTTCGTACCATATTTCCAAAGCTGATCACAGCAATCAGAATATTCAGTACGATCGAAAAAATGGAGAAGTTCAAATGACTTTTGAGGGCTTTAGTCCTATAGGAAGTGACAGTGGTGATCAGTCCCCCAATGTTTATGCCAGAGTGGAATCCCCCTTGGTTCGTGCACCAAGTGTACGACGCCAGCCTTTGACGTATGCAGAGGCTCAAAAAATGGTGGAGTTTGATCTAAAAGGTGATATATTCCGATTTCTAATAAAGGAACCAATGGACATGGAAGTTAAACAGGAACAGGTTAATGATGTTGATGAACCAAAGTCACCAGTGAAAGCTAAACCAATTTGCACCCCAAGAAACAAGAAGCCAAAGTTTACAAAAAGAAAGGGCTCTTATAGTATAAAGAAAAATGCTGCAAAGCTTGCTTGCAAAGAGAGTCCAAAAAAGATAAACTTGCCAGTTCCACAGTTTAGAGAAATTGAGCCAGTTGTTGAAGGGGATGTAGATGAAAGGGGCGCATATTATAGATATGTTGAGAAATCAAAGGATGAGTTAGATGAAGAAGTGGAATATGATATGGATGAGGAGGATTATGCTTGGCTAGAAATGATCAACGAAGAACGTAAAAGAGAGCAGTTTTCTATAGTGTCAATGGAAGTTTTTGAATTACTGATGGATAGACTTGAGAAAGAATCACACTTTGAAACACAAACAATTAACGGTGATCCATACAATTTTATTGATGAAGATGCTGTATGTTGCATCTGTAACGATGGAGAATGTAGCAACAGCAATGTGATCCTGTTTTGTGACATGTGTAACTTAGCTGTTCATCAAGAATGTTATGGTGTGCCATACATCCCTGAAGGGCAATGGCTTTGCAGAAAATGTCTTCAGTCGCCATCAAAACCAGTAGACTGTGTTTTATGTCCTAATCAAAACGGAGCATTCAAGCAGACTGATGATAACCGCTGGGCTCATGTCACTTGTGCTTTGTGGATCCCAGAAGTTTGTTTTGCCAATACGGTCTTCCTAGAACCAATTGACTCAATCCAGAACATACCACCTGCAAGATGGAAGCTTTTGTGTTATATCTGTAAGAAAAGAGAAGGAGCGTGCATCCAATGTTTTAAAACAAACTGCTATGTTGCCTTCCACGTAACTTGTGCACAACAGTCGGGACTTCATATGAAAATTGAGCCTGTCAGGAATGAAAACGGACAGCCTGGTATAAAGAAAAGTGCCTTTTGCGATCAACACACACCAAATTACTCTGACAATGCCTCAGCTCTCAGCGATGATGACAGTATTGCATCCACAGATAGTAAGCTTTCAAGCAAAAAGAAACCAATAACACCAGCAGCAAAGTTACAAGAAGCAAAGAAAAAGTCGGTTGAAGAAAAAAAAGTTAAAATGCCAGTTGTTCATATACCATTCATACCACCCCACAGGTATGTGAAATTTGCATGATTCCCTTCTTATCTGATGTATATACTGTGTTTCCTCCAATAAATGCTGCCCTCTCTCTGATAAATGCTGCCCTCTGATAAATGCTGCCCTCTGATAAATGCTGCCCCCATTAAACACAGCACTTTTAGCCAACCATTTGTAATAAATGCCGCCCTCTTTCAAATGCTGCATCATGAAAAGCAGTGTTCATTAGAAAACAGACCAAACAAGAAATAATGAATAGTTTATATGCTTACTATTCAAAAGCTATGAAAGTTTTTATGTCACAGGCGAGAAATCAGATGGAGACAGTGACATTGACATGCCTTGACACTTCCTCAACACATCTTTTGGAACTTTGAAACTTTTTACACAAAATCTTTATTACATGTTTTGGGAAAGGAAAACGTTGTTTAAAGTCTGTCTTATTAATTTCATTGCATTTTTCGTGTCATTTTTCAATTTCACACTTTCCATTTTGTATTAAACATCACCACCTGATAAAGGCTGCCCATTTTTAAACAATATTTTAATAAGCACTGCAGTGCTCTTTAGAGGAAATACGGTAATCTTCTTCCATTCATTCATATGCCCATCTTACGATTTTTTTGTATTTTTGCCTTTCCTAACATATGCTCAAGCTTCCTTTAAATATTTTGAAATGTTGAATATCAATTATGTTTTAATAGGTGTATTCGAATTAGTAAAATGTTAATAGGTGTTTTGTTTTTCTTAATGATTTAGGGTTTAATTTGAACTTGCATAAGTTTGAAGAATTAAAATAAAGGAGCTTTGAAAAACAGTGCGTTTGACTTGTTATGTTGTTAAAAAAAATTTGCATTTAAAGAGGTTTTATTTGTTGTTCCTAAAGACTGGCTAAAATTGTCAATCGAGTTGCTATTGCCAAGAAAGCACATTTTATACAAAGACTTCAAGGGTATTGGATGCTCAAAAGGCAGTCAAGGAATGGTGTTCCCCTTCTAAGGAGACTGCAAGCTAACACTGGAGGTACAGGAAGAGGCCAGAATGAAGAGGTAATCAAAAAGCCCTTTAATTCAATTTGCTCTGTGTACATAGCTCTAGTGTTTATTTTAGAGCTCCTCCTTGTCTTTGTGTAGTTCAATTAAAAATGAGATATGAATGTAAAGCAAATCATTTTGCAACTGTAAAAGCCTTCTAAAAATATTATAAAAGTAAATCATTAGGATTAACATTAACTATAAAAGACTTTAATTTGTGCTGCTACGAAGAATTTCAACAATTTTCTTATTGGCTGACAATTTTCTATGAACTGATGGGTAATTTTATAGACCAAGTAAATAAAGGTTTTAGCCAACCAACAATCACAAACATGATGATGTCACAGCCATAAACCTCCCAATCAGATACCCTCTTGCCCAAAGCATAATGTATTCTCATAATTTTTCTTTCCAATCATCCTATTTTGATTCTCTTCACAGATTGAGATCTCTGACCAAGCAAAAGCTTTGAAGGAACAACTCCGATATTGGCAACAGCTACGGCATGACCTGGAGCGGGCAAGGTTACTAATAGAACTAATTAGAAAGAGGGAAAAAATGAAGAAAGAGCAGGTAAATCCATATATTGACTATTTTTGAAAGTGCATCTAAATAAAGAGTTTTTCCATGTCTCTTTGAAAAGCAGTCTGGAGCAAATGGTTACAAATATTTTGCAAGAACGTGCTTTGGGCCACACAGGTTTCTGGGATGGGAGAAAGCTTCTTTATGTTAGGCAAAGTTATGGGTGATAGAAGATAGATGTAGGAACTTGGTAATAGCTACAACATCAGTAATAATGTATTGTAAAGAAGAACTCAATGATAGCATATTTTTGAAGGATAATGAGCACTGATTCTTGTTTTAAGTAATGCCAATAACAATTGCATTGTAACTATAAAAATATACAAGTTACTGACAAAATTAAGCATATATGTTTGGCCCTAAAGTTTTGTGGATCTTTAAAATCCCATTAAAATATTCTTTTCCTGAAATATACCCATGATTTGAAATATTTTACAAAGAGAAAGAAACCATAATGAAAATATTTGATAGTTAGAGCATAAAACAAACATGAATCATCAAATCTAGTAATAGCGAATATTTGATTTTGATCCATTAGTGAAATTAGCCTGTTTATTTTGGTTTTGTTTTTCTCAGTTCGTGCCTTGCACTTTTTAACTGTCTGTTTGTATTTCAGTACAAATTGAAGCAGCAATATGTTACACTTCATTTGCAACCCTTGAATATCTTAATGCAAAGGACGCTTGATCATCTCCAAAGCAAAGACACTTCAAATATTTTTGCAGATCCTGTTCAACCAGAAGATGTAAGCTTCATTTTTCTTTCCCATTTTAACTATCTATGCTTGTTTTTTTAACTTTTTAGCCAATTTTCTTGAGTAGAATCTGTTATCAAAGTTCTTGTAATATAAAGCCATTTGTCTGTGGTTTTGGGAAATTCAAACTGTATTGAAACTAGCCAGGATCAGCTTTATATTTTTGAAATCTAGCCAGAATTGATCAAATTTAGACCATTGTTTACAGTTTTAATTGTCTGTTATACTATATCAATTGTTGGTCAGAAGACACATCCAAAATAAAACAATTGCTTGGCTTTTTTGGAAAGAAAACCAGTCCTTTGTTTTCCAAAACCAATTTTTCAAATATCATGAATTTCCCCAGTAGCTGTATTTTTGATCAACTTTCAAAAAGTTCATGTAACACCAGTGTAAAATCACTGGTCCTGTTCTTTGTCTCCTTATTTTAAACATTATAAATTATTAAGCTGATTTTTCGCTTTTTCTACAATACTTCATATTCATATAATCACTACAATTTGCCTAAAGCAAGCAAAAAAATTTCTAAAAAATGGCTTTCTCCTTGATTTGCCAAACAAAATTGAGGATAACTTTGAGTGTGTCTCAGGAATGATTCTGTTCTTGTATAATATGTCTTTAGTTTTACAAACATGTTATCAAACGTAATTTTTCAGTAAATTGCCAAGTCGTTTCAATGTTGGGATAAAAGGCATTCTGTATTTTTTCTCGTTGAAATTGTAAAGAAGGCGTGAATATTTCACAATGTCCTATAGCCAGTCATAAGTGGGTAAGGGACATAGACAATTTAGGATGGTAAAAATAGACTTTTCTTTCTAAGGAAGATCTAGAAGCAAGTTTGTAAAGGAAACAAACACTGAAGTAATAATGTAACAATGCATTCACTGCTGAATCTTAAAGCCTTTTCTTAATGCTTTTGGCGCAATACCAATGAAGTATTGGCTTATTTTACAGGCTCCTGATTACAACGAATTCATAGACATACCAATGGATTTCTCAACGATGAGAACAAAACTCGAAAATCAAGAATACCAGAATTTTGACCAACTTGAAGAAGATTTTGACTTGATGGTGAATAACTGCATGACATACAATGCAGAGGATACAATTTTCTACAAGGCAGCAGTACGTCTGAGGCATCTTGGCAAGCCAATTCTTAGGAATGCAAGAAAGAGAATGAAAAAGGCTGGCATTGATCCTGAAACTGGACTGCATGCAGCAAGACCGTTAACCATGTCTGAAAGTGCAATGTCAGAAGAAGGTAATTTTCATTTGTCAGTCTTAAGAATTCGATACAAAAATAAGACATCAATGTAAATGAGTGACTCTATTCGGTTAACCTCATGATATAAACTGCTCTTCGTGTTATTATGTGTAACCTTTAAGAGCTGTGCCTAAGACATGAGGTAGGTATTCTCCTACAATAGCTGATATTATTTCAACACGGATTAACCCTTTTCTTCGCAAGGGAAGGTAAACTTAAGAGGTGTTTCTCATTTGAGCGTAAAAAGCAATCAAAGTTTTGGAGTAGGAAGTGTAAATATATGTTTAAGTTAGGCCTAAAGCTATCTGTTTATCTGAAGGGTTTTGTGATAATTTGAAAAGATAACAGGACACCGTTCTCCGACAACTTGTAGAAAACTCTGAAAGTTAAACGAATGAAATTTTGATACATGCAACAGAATGCCAAAAAGTTTGACCAAAGGTAATTGAGCACAAGAAAAATATAAGCAAAGTTTGGATAATCAAGTAAAATAGAGCACATCTTTTCCCCAAAAATTTAACTTCTATGTCTTTTCAGATGGTGTCTCCAGCGAAACAACTGAGCTTACTTATGAAGAAAAACTTGCTGATTTAGAGGAAAAATATGAATTGGCTTCGACCATTAAAAGCCCAGGTGAGAAGATAACTGTTACCTGCCAATTTTTACAAGTGATATGACTCTTTTATTCTGAATTATTACTTGAAATTTTTTGGAATACGAAAACCTAAGGTAAATATTTTCGTCATTCATTCATCAAGTCGTCCCAGCTGTGAGCGTTTTCAATGCAAAAATTAAGACCATAACTTGGTACCATGCATGGATTGTGAAACACCACACCCTCTTCCCTTCTTCAAAGTCTTGTAAACGGATTTCTTTCCTGTTATACACCTAGCAACAGCTTACAACTTATTTTGCTTTTAGCATCACGGTCAGGCAAACAAAAGATGCTCCGAAAAGAAATCGCCAAAATCAAGCGGCTTATACGAAAAAAGGTGAGTGTTGATGTTTTTGTGGCATATTTTTGTAGATTAAATCTTATATTGTTATTTAAGCGAAGTATGAAGCAAATATTATTTTTTTAAGTAGACCTCTATTTCCCATTTTGATTGTTATTTTGCGTAATGTTTTAAGTTTTTTGTCTTATGAGCTGGTTGAAGAAAGAACAATTTTCTGGACTCTATGCCACATTCTTTTTTTACTGTAATAATCGTTATGTGCTGGAATTTCTATTTTTTTTGTGTACTGTCTCAAGAGGGAGATTCCTTTTATTTTCAAATGAGATCTTAAGTGAACCCTTTCTAATTCAATTTTCATTAAATTGAATGCTTCCATTTACCTCAACAGAACCAGAACAGTGTGTCTTCGATTAATTCACCAGGTATGTTTTTATATCTTAGCCTATAAAATTTTTTAGCTAATTCATTGCACTCTTTTATTATTTCCCGTTTCCATTAAATGTTACTTCTACAAAGACAAGCTATTTATTTATTAAAATGATTCTAAGCAATTAACTTCGACAATTTTATGCAGCGCAAATTAAAAATAGAATATGGAAGAATTGCTGGGTTAATCCAAGCTAAGGGTAGCGCTTTGTTGTTCTTTAAGGTCACCAAACAAGCCCGCAGCGGAAACGGAGCATTTCACAGTCCAGTGAGGAGGAGGTACCTAAGAAGGCAATAAAAACTGGCGAGGATGATGAAGATGCACATATTCTTGAAGGCGACCCTGCGGAGCCAAAAGAGGAAGCACCAACAATCACAAACCCATCCCCAGGGAGAAGCAGACGAAGTGGGATTCTTTTTAATAAAAGAAAATACCGGCCGTTTGTGGTGAGTCCACTGGCCAGAGAGGGGGCTAATATCAGCAGCGAAAGTGACGGAGAAAGTGGTTTGAGGATACGGCTTCGGGTGTGCCGACCAAATGGAAAACCGTTCGGGGAAGATACTAGGTACAGCAAAGAACGAGGATATCAAGTGAACCATATCGCCCCATTGAATGGAACGCACGAAGAGCTACAGTCAAAATTCGACAGGAGCGGGTCGAGGCTAAGCAGAAACGAAAATCACAAAGTAAACGGAATTTCAGAGGTGTATTCAGAGACAGATTCAGACTTCCCTTTAGAGAATCCGAAATCTGTTGAAAGTTTAGATGGGCCTTTTGATGGTAACGGGGGGTTGCCTTACAATAACGAACCAGTATCACGAAAAAGAACTTATACAAGCAGCTCTGCTAATTCGGATTCAGAAGGTATTACACGACGCCCGGCTGTGGTTGGTCGTCGGAGGGGACGAAGGCCATCCAAAAAGTCGTTCTCGGATGATTGTGGAAATGTAGATAATGTTGAAGGAATGCAGTGTGGGATTTATTGGACAGGGCCAGAGGACAATCATAATGAGGACCTTATCGACCCGAAAAAGCATCCAACGAATTTTCTACCACTAGACTTGGTCTGGGCCAAATGCAGAGGCTATCCTTCATACCCAGCCATGGTGAGTCTATTTGCTTTTGTGAACTTCCAGTGTTTATGAGCTCTGTTGAGCCAAACTAAAGTTCTTTATTGATTTGGGTATCCCTAGAGCTCTTGATACCATTTAAACTTACCCTTGCTCTATTTTGAAGCAACAGTAATCTTCCTGTAATAAAAAACCTTTCACTTGGACTCTTAATCCTTAAATTGGACGATCTTCTTCGTTTAACAAAGCATTGTGAAGCTTTTGCACCAGTGGTGTCTTTTCACATTGTGTTTGATTCCGCTTGGCACGAGTGAAATCCTAATTTCAACTTGGTCATAAAGTGAATGAGATTGTGTATATTTTATAATATCGGGAATGGTATAGAATTATTGGCAATCTATCAATCCTGGATTGATTTTGTTGTAAATTCATTTGTGTAGTTGGCTTGAGATGCCTTTATAAGTAATTAGCTTACCTCTTTATCCAGAAAGATTTGAGTTGCGGTCACATCAAGAGGAAGGACCACGTTGTGACACGAGCCTTTCTTTTCATTTTCCTGAAATCCACCTACTAAAGCTATTTGGAAATAAACAATCAATCTCTCTTTTTTTCGGTTAAAACCTTTGCATTTAGATGTTTATTAATATGTTCTGGATCAGCCATGAAATATGAACTCGAACCACTTGTTTAACTACGCATTCTCCTAAGACCACCAACAAACCAGCCAGACTACTTAACTAACCAAATTCTCTTAAGGTCACCAACAAGCTTCTGTTTTCGTTAAAATAATAAATTCATTTGTGAGAGGAAATGCCAATTTTCAATTCGTTGGTAAACTCTTTAATATCTATTTCGGTTACTTATTCCCAATCTTAACCTTTGCAGTGTACATTTTAGGAATTGCTTAGATTTTTCTTTGCATCGCTCACTTCGTAAACCTTGTCCTTTCTTGATGAAGTTTTTACGTTTTCAGTCGATCGACCCCAACATGCCGCGCAATGGCTTCATTCACAACGGTGTACCGATTCCTGTTCCTCCTATTGAAGTACTGAAAAAACGAAACCCTGATGAAGAAGAGACTCAATATCTTGTTCTTTTTTTCGATGCAAGAAGAACGTGGTAAGTGGCCTGGATAAGCTAACTACGAATTTATTTGGCATGTGGCAATTGATCTAAACTTTATTCCTTTTTCTATTGTTTTTCGATAATGGCATCTTGTAGCTGATCTGTAAGCCATTTTACTAAGTTTGTCTTCGTGAAATTTTGCTTTTTGGAAATTTGGCGTTAGTTTGAAGACAGGACATCTTTCTTTCTTGTTTCCTTTGCTGTTTAAAGACAGAATCCTTCTTTTCCCCTCAATTTCAAGATTAATTGAAGCCTTTTGCTTTCACCTTCTGTCTGCTATTTTGAAATATCGTTTTCAGTAATAATACAATTTCAAATTTCTTTAATTGTGCTGCTTTTCAGCCTTCGGTAGCCACCCTTACGTAAACCCTGATAGTAAATTCAATTGACGCTCTTAGCTCTAAAAATCTTTAGGCCTTAGGCTCCGGCTGATACTGCTTTTTATAAACTTTTATCCTTCTGCATTGCATTACAGGCAATGGCTGAGCCGTGGAAAGCTCGAACCCCTTGGTGTCGATTCGCGCTTGGATAGATCGAAGTTAATCGAAGGCAGGAAATCGTCTATTCGAAAATCAGTTCAAAAAGCATACGAGCGCGCAATGATGCACAAGAAACGGGTGTTAGGCCATCTTAGTGACAACACAGACGCGGAAGAAAGTGCCAGTGAAAGCGATGAATACTGTTAAGGACTCATGTTTGTAAATCATAAATTATTTCTCTAAAATGGTTGTAAATTTTAAAAGTATTCACAGATTCATATTATTTTATCGACGATGTATTTCTAAGCCACTTCATATTGGGTCGTGTAACGATTTAGGCTATCATTTTTACGTCAGTTGCAATGCTGTTAGGACCCTCCTCAGCGAATCTTTCACAAGAGTTAAGCACTTTCCAGAGGGATTTCAAAGGATTGTCCCTTTTTCTTTCTTTACCATTAGCCAGTTGCTAATTTGTTGTGTCTATTGATTTAAATACTTGCATAGGTTCGCTTCAAGTACGTCAAATTTAGTTGTTATCGAGCATCCTTCTAGCCAAACTCCACTCCTTGAAGGGTAAGCTACCAAATAACTGAAGACTTACATCGAGTCCTTATGTAATCACGCTTACCGCAGTTAAGTTAACAATAGAAACATTAGTATATATGTTAAATGAATTTTTATAAGCCTTTTTAAGCATATTTTGCCCAGTGTGAAGTCATCCAAGCCTTTAGTTATGTAACTAAGTCGTTATTTTCTGAGATAGTTTTCAATATTGGATTTCATTTAATTCAGTAAAAAATACTTTAAGACATTTTCACATTTCTTGAATCTCATTTCTTAGCACATCTGTAGTACTTCAGTCGACATTGGAAAACGAAATTGGCCTGGCTTCTCGGTGTGGGGGATTTTATTTACACCTGCCCATCGTAGATTTCATAATACCCTAAGAGTGATGCACTTCGAATAACCTTATTTTAAACCAAACTGCGCTGTTTATAATCGGCTGCAACCAAAACTTGCGAGGAAAACATGATGGAGCAAGCTTACTTTCAACCTTTGTGTTCATTGTCCCCTTAGCTTATTTCCTAAACATCTTCTGCGGTATCCGTGGACACGATTTCTCCTGCAAATCTCTGTCAGTCGTGTTTTAGCATCGCTGTTATTACCCTGTTACTAAAGGTTTGTTTTAATTTTATTCAGCATATGCGAAGAACCGTTTTAGGGCTTTTTGTTAGCTGAGAATCTTAATCAGCTATAAGTTTTAGCTTTACTGGCCGTATTTCATTAGAATGAATTCCTATACCTGTGTAATTAAAGATCTCATTACCCAGATCGATGAAATTATTAACTGACTAACAAGCTAGCATGAAACAAAAACTAATTAACGAGCAAACCAGCTAACTTAATAAAGATTAAACTGTGTACAAAATAACGTGCACCAATATACTACATGTGAACAAGTCGTGTAGACAGTTAACCCAGAACTTCTTTCTTCCTGAGGATAACTAGCTACATACTTTAACTAGCCTGTTAAAACGACCAATTAACAAGTCTAACAAACTTACTGATCAGACTAACTAGGTATCTAGAAGGTTTGTGAAAACTTTTTATTTTTTCAAGATCAGGCACATCTTTTTTCTTGAAGCACGCAAAATTTTATCAAAATTTGCTAAACAAGCAGGACACCCTAATTTAACTTGAGCTGATCAGAACTAAGCTTAAAAATGGCCCGTTTATCAATAAATATTGAATAACCTTATGAGCTGGAAAATTAAGGCATTCTGGATCACCCTTTCAAAAATGTTTTTTGAAAGCACAAGCTTTGAAGAAAAGATTGTCCAGAATTCATAAGCAAGTATGCTGGTCTATGAAAACAGAATTGAATTATCATTGCTCAATTACTTTCTTCAATTTACATCTTTCTGATACCCACAAATATAAATGTACTTCTAACAACCACGAATTCACCCTGCTTGTTTGCTGTTGTTAGCCTTGTCAACTTTCTTATGGGAATTCCTTGTTGACAAGTCAACTCCAGCTGCTTTTTTAACAATTTTTGCCAGATCTCTTCGTAAGAAGATCATTATCGATGTCAAAGGGGATGCTTGTATCTCAGGTAGATTTAAGTCTCTTCGCATTAAATGTTCTTTCCACTTGTGACGTTGATAATCTCATTATTTAGAAAAACCTGGTAGAGTGGAATAATGAGTCCCAAAACACGCAGAAGACCTAAGAAGTTAGTGCGAAGTACGAACTACGTCCCTTAGAAGGAGCGTAGCTGCTGTGGTACTTCAACGCAGGATTTAAAATTTAAATTTGATGGAAAATCAACTCAAAGATGGGAATCGTGCGATCAAAGATGTCAAAATCAGGTCCAACTGAAAGAAAAAGTGGCAAAAGGGTTGCATTTGAGGAACCTACCACTCAAGAGGAGCCAGGTAATAACTGCAAAATCCCTCGTGCATAACGATGTGTTGTTTATAATGAAAGAGAGATGTACTCTGTACTTTCTATTTGATAATTGTTCTGATGATATGTTGACCGATTTACATAATTTCATGCTTGCAGCCCTTATTTTTCGTTTAGGATTGCTTCGGTGGAGTATGTGCTAGTTTTAAAAGTGTAGACTTTTGTTTTTGAATTTTCTTCATTTCTATTTTTTGGGAAGCAAAACAAAACAATAAACCAGCTCAAATTAAACGAGAATATTAATCATAAGGTACCTAGATAAAATCATAAAAAAATTTGACGCGAAATGATCAACGAATCAATAGCTGTCCGTCTGGTTGATTTTAAGAAACATAGGATAAAAGGCAACGGTAATTGGAAAAAAATCATTTTGAAAAGATATTGATTTAAAGTTATATAACGCTATGAAGTAGATTGATAACCACAACAGTGCGGATCAGTGATTATAATTATTTGTCGTAATCCTCTAATCCTTTGTTTTGAATTGGATTTCGAAAAAGGATAAAGTACAAATTATATTTTCAAGTGTTTGTAAAAAATAAGTGTTGAGATGGTTAAGAATTTGTGGGAACAATCCTACTTATCGGAAAAACAATTGAGCATTCACCATGACAAAAATATAGTTAGGGGCCACGTCCAGTACAGATATCAGACAAGCTCTCTTTTAATAAAGAAGCCAGGACTTTGGTCCATTAATTATTAAAACTTTTCATAGGCATTATCCTTATTGATTTATATCCTATTAATTAATATATCAAATTAAAAATAAAGTGTTTGCAAAAACATTGACTACAAGATAATTTTTACAATCCACTTTGGTAATATATCTTGAAATGCAGCCCAGTTTTTTGTTTATTTTAAACGTCTTGAATCCTTTGAAAGAACATGTAAACATTTGTTTGTCATTCGCACCTTTTGCTGCTTTTGGGGCTACTGAATTAAAATGCATTTCAATTGTGTAATTTGCTTCAAGCCACCAAAAGATTAATTAAATCTTAAATGTGATTTTCTTTATGGTGAATTGATTGTTTTTGCACAAAGAGGGGAGGAAGAGGAGTAGAAAGGTTAGAAATGTTGCCTAATCAATAAACAAGCTGCAATTTTGAAAACTGTCGTCATGCAACCAATAGCAACCATATGGGCGCATGCGCTTTAAAGATGGCGGGAGTGACACTTGATGAGCAGCTTTCATGAGAAAATTTTGATTTGCAATGGAGTTCGTGGGTGCGTTAGAAAATTAGTCCAGAAAGCGAAGCCTGCGTCATTACTCGTTAAATTCAATGCAAAATGGACTTCCAAATACTTCCACGCCTCACGGACCTCTTACAAGAATTCACAGTGGTCGTGTTACGCGAAAAGCCGGAGGACATAGTAGATTTTGCGGCCGAGTACTTTGCCAAGTTGAAGCAAAGTAAGGAGAAAACTCCCCCTAAAGCAAAAGGGGTTAGTTTTCAGATTGAAAATGGAGCCAGAGATTCAGATGGAAGTGACGACGAGCCAATTCCAGGTATAAATTTGTTTGAAAGAATTGCATAAGATTTGTTTGTTTTTGAAAGATTCTTCAGGTAGGCCGTGGTGAGTTTTATTATTTCAGCGAGTCCCTGAGAGAATCATTATCCACAAGAGGATAATCAATGCGTCATTGAGCAGAGCCATGGATTTTGTGGCAACAGAGAAGCAGATGCTTCCCATTCGAAAATGAACCGTTCAATCATTTATTTAGAAATGGCTACCCGAGCGAAGCTTGGACACCCAAGGCTTATTACGTAGAACACCTGCCAGAGGGCCGTTTGACAAGGAGCTCTTCTTCTGGTATATTGGTTGGGAGACACTGCTGGTTGAGTGAAAAATGGGTTTTGAAAACAAAAAATTAGGAGCCAATAAATCCGACTTTAAACTATTGCTAAAGTATTTATAAGTCCCAAAAACTCATTGGCTAAAACGTAATTACATTTTTTGTTAGTCATCATATGACATCGACTTGAAATTCAAAGGCTTAAAATTATAATAATTTTTTTAAACATCTACAAATTTAATACTTTTTTTCATATCTGTTTGGTTTGACAATCGCCCCATAAGGTTAAATTGTAAATCATTAACCATTGCCCCCATAAGATGTCCCCTGACAACCAACAAAATAAATCATTGCTATTCTCAGAATTTTAATAATCAAATGTAGGAAACAATTGCAAATAAACTTATTATATATCAGATGTAGTCATGTTAGCTAGAAGTGAGAATCAGAATAGAAATTGCGGCTTTTTGCTGATACCTAAGCTAAACTTCACATGTTGCAGCTAAAAATGAAACACAGTTTCTAGATTTTTAAACTAAACTTGGTTTTGTTTGTGTCGTGTAGATAAATGAAGTCATCTGTTATCTGATCTAGTTAGGAACTGCAAAACATGTTTGTGTTAATGAAAAAATGCAAAGTACATCATATTTGTACAAGCATTTGAATCATTTCTTTTTTAAATGAAATTTGGATGAATTGCCTTTGCCAGTAGCTAGACAGTAGTATTTAAATGCTAGCTAGTTTTTTATGTGATATTGATTTCTTATAAATTTTTCAAGAAACCAAAGTCATTAAGTTAAGTTGAAGCTAGCAGGATTGGCAAAATAGGAACACTATGATAAATGTTTTGCATGCTCTCTGGTAAGCAATTCGTTGGCGAATATAAAGTTTTTCAGTTTTTTCAAAGTGACCCAGAATCCTAAAAACCTATTCTGGCTCAAATTTAAAAAAAACATGTTTTGGCTTGTTCTCTGTTTCCAGATTGCCCACCTTCCTGCCCTGAAAGTAACCTTTAGGGAGACAATATACCCAAATATAGTAGATCCATCTTCTTCGCTCTTATTATCTAGAATGTATAACAGCAAAAACATTTTGCATGTTTTTTCATACCTGTTCCTGCAGTAAATATTTCACAGTAACAGCTCGTAATATAGCCTTTGAATTAATCTATTATGTTACTTACGAATAGTGTTTTTTTGTCTAGATGATTTATTTACCCAGGTGGACTTTGATTGAAAGCTGAGTCACAATGAACAGGTCTTCCTTCTATTGACATAATTTTTTATTTCTTTGGCAGAAGAAAACATTTATTTGAAAGAGGTTTCTTTTTTGTACCAACAATGATACAATTGAAAATGAGCAAACAGAGTTTCGTTTATAAAGCAAATTCTTCCTAGTAGCTTAATTGCCTTACAGAGCTCCTATGTTATTCTTTAGCCTGTCCAGAACCTGAAACCAGTTAAAGGATTTTATGTGTCATGATTCTTTTTTCCACAGAACCTCCAATGAAACAATATGGTGCAAGACGAAAATCAGGTGAATATTTTGCATATGTATGTTATCAAAAAAATCATTTATATCGAGCTATGAACTGAGTAAGTAAATTAACTATAAATTCAACAGTTTGATGTGAAATACATAATAATCAAATATTTGCTCAGCAATTTTGGTGTATAGAAAAGATGGTTGTAAGTTGTAGCTCTAAGTTACATTCTTAATTTGATCATCGTGTTACTGTATTATAAGTCGTATATGATGGGAGTTACTTTGAATAGCGGGTTTAGGTATCCTGAGCAAGACATCTAGAGCCTTTTTGTTTCTGACAAAATTTCATTCAGCAGTCTTCAATATTAGACCAACTAGAAGTCAATCTTTTCCTTTTTTAATGAACCCATATCTGCTTATTTCACGTCAGTTTGTGCTGAGCCATATCACCCTGATTCAGACTCTGATGATGAGGGAACATGTGTAAGTGATCAGCTTAAATATAAATCTATTCTCACTTACTCATATCTTAATTTTTTTTCTTGCCAAATATTTGAAACAGCCTAAGATATAGACATTTTGTTACCTTTCTTGAAAGTATAAGCCAAGAAGCAGGAGTGCCATTTTCTGTATGTTCTGTTGTTTATACAGCAAGGTTTTTAGAATAGTCTCAAAGAACCAGATTTTATTAGAGTTTACTATTTTTCCATGTTATATTCATGTTTACCTGAATTAAGGTTACTTTCATTGTTAATATCGATCTGCTTCATTTTTCATCATCAAAGTTAATGAAATGTTTAAAATCACTTATGTTTTTTTCTTTTGCATTTTTTAACATTTCTAGGTTATCCATCCCAAGTCAGATGAGCAAAGAGTAAGGCTTAATGAAGCAGTCAAACATATCCTTTTGTTCAAAAGCTTGGATCAAGTGAGTCTTATGTCATAAGTTGCACATATTCATAGAAATATTTATATTATTTCTTTTGGATTACTACCTGACATTTGGATCAATGTCATTTCTATCCAAATGTGATTCAAAAGTTTTTGATATTTACTGTGTAACCCATAAAATAAGAAGGCTGACCATTTTGTTTTTTCATAAATGTTGTCTGATTTCTGCAAGTTTTTGTCTGTTAATTTGCCTAACTATTTCAGCTAAAAGAATGCAGCCTTCAATACAAGCAACACTAAAGCATATAGCTCATTAGTCTGTGCTTGGTTGATCAATCACCCTGCTGTGGTTTCATAATCTCAAATTCTGTTGATTGTGCATTCCTGTAATTCATATTAACAGAATTTCTCTAGCAGGCCACCTCAGTATAGCCATAACCACCTGCCAGGTTATAACAAAAGCCCTTATTTTGACTACCAAGGTCTTGCTTCTCCATCCAAGTTCGTGATTTGGTCTTACCAGCTTGAAACTTTTATTTCTTTGGTTATCTTACATTGAGTTTGAAGAAGATAGTTCCCTCAAATGATATTGAGGTTTATCCTGCAATAAATAATTTATCCGCTAACTAACCAATGCAGTTACCTGAGATGTAGTCATTCCAATATTTATTGTAAACATTCATATTTAATTTTGAAGGGTAATAAGTTTTAGAGTTACCTTGAGAAACTATCAAGCCATTTTTGTCTTCATCATAATAATGATCATAATAATAAACATGATTATAATGAACACACTTGTCATTATGATTAATAAATAAAATATTCTGCAATAGTAATTAACAGTTTCCTTGACAGCAAAAAATCCTTTAATATTTTTCTTTAAACATTCTAAGGCGTTCCATTGTCAGGATTTTTTCCTTTGTACTACTTTACCTGGTTTTTTCTCAATTTTGCTGATTGTTTTCTTTGTACTATTCTATGTGATTTTTAAGCATTCTGTTTTAAAACTGTTGTTTTGTCATCATCTTTATTTTTCCCTAGCTGTTCTTAGAGGTTAATTTCTTTGATTATTATAAACCAACCAAAAGAACAATGAAAATAATTTATTTCTATATGTTATTGGTAATTTTGTTATTGCCTTTTCTAAGCTTGCAGTTTTGTTTGGGAAATTTTTATTCACCCCTTGAATACCTGAACCTGCCTTGTAATTTTAGGAACAATTGTCACAAGTCCTTGATGCCATGTTTGAAAAGAAAGTTCAACCTGGTGATCATGTCATCGATCAAGGAGATGATGGTGATAATTTCTATGTCATTGACAGGTTTGTGAGCTAATGGTTTTAAAATCTGCATTTATTCTTTTGCTTGTGTTTTCCTTTTATTTTATACATTATTTTATATGAACAACACTCTCAATATGTACTTATAAGCTTTATTGCATTCTATAAAATGTAATAATATTTTGAAGACCATCTTTTTGGTATACTACTTTTTAGTAATGAAATGAAACCTTGTCATTTTACATTATGATCACTTTCTTTGAGATGTAATACCAAGTATTTACATTCAGTTTAACTTAACAGCAGCTTGTATCAACTGTTTCTTTACTATTGAAAATGTTCATTGACATTGTCCAAGTTTTGAAACATATAGGTTTAATCTATATAATTGATTATGGATCACTATTCTGATAAGTTTGTTTGTATGTCTGATGAGTGAACACATCTGAAACTCAGAGTAACAGCAATAGTTGATCATTGGTTAATAGTATTGCTATAAATCAGTGTGGTTTTTCATAATCATTATAAATCATTTTTATCTCTTAATGCTGATGTAATCATTATTTTTCTATGTCATTCTTCACATCAAATATTTCCATTGCAGTGGGACTTACGACATATTTGTATCAAAGAATGGTGTTGATGAAATGGTAAGAAGCTTGTTAATGGCAGTCTGTCCCCTATTGTGCTCAACTTTATTTTCATGGGAGTGAAATTCACGTACCATTGAGGTTGATTGATAATTAGATGATTATAACCAATCAGAGACAACTTTGATTCCAGAGCTTTTAAATCAAATGGCCATTGTAATGAAGCTGTGGCTATAGAAATTTTGTTCGCTGTTTGGTTTGTGTGACAGATATGTCAACAGCAAAAAGGACATGCTTCCATGATCATCATTCAATTCCAGTTAATAAATTTTCTTAACATTTCCAATAGCATGTTGCTCGCAGTTTGAAATGTTGTCCACGGTTGTCCACTACCGCAGCTAGGCCCGCCAAAGTGAGCAGCGTAATCCATTGTTTATTTTGGACCTATTGTCAGGGCTTGAAAAAAGATTTTTCTTCCTGGCAAAATAAAAAATCAAGATTTCCTGCAAAGCTTTAACAGAGTTTCCAGCCACTGAAAGTGATATTTTAAGTTGCTTGATTTGTTTAAACTTTTGTCTTAAAAGTAAACTGTCAAACTAAGAAAGACCTATTTGTTGGTCCTGGATTTTTTATCATAGCTATTCGCACAGCAATCATTTTGTTTATACTGTATTAGATGATTAAGGTGAACATGGTTGAGCACAATACTCATAGCTGTTTTCAAGGTTTAAGTTAGTAGATCTGAAAATCTATAATAACTTTGATTTAATTTCATATCAGTACTAGCAAACTAGATAATATTGAAGTATTGATGTATCCTACATCTTGCTCTGAGTTTCATGTATGCTGCTCATTTTTATGATCATAGCTACAACATGTAATAATCCTATTTTATTTTTCAATGGTTAAAATTACTGTTTTAAATTAGGGTTGGTGCTAGAGGCAGAGATGTAAGACCAAAAAGCTTACATTCTTTAAAGCTAGTGCTGAAAAATGTATGCGAATACCAGTAGAAAAGTATGAATAATAATGAACACATCTAAACAGATATGTTGACATTCAATACAATTGACGTAACAAGATTGGCTGTCATTAAGTTTTTACTTATCTAGAATGGCTAATGTAAAAAGAGAGATGAACATTTTTTAAACTTGCTTGAATTAAATTAGTAGCTGAAAATCATGCACAAATTGCTGGAAATTTGGTATAACAGACGCTGACAATACCAGATGATTGTATTTGGAAAGCTAATTATCAATTTTATTAGTAGCGCAGAACAAAAATTTTACAGTTCGTATGTATTGTATATCTCGAAAAAATAGCGTTAAGAGAAAGTAACATAAATTTTAATGTTCATATTAAAATCAAGCAATGGAGATTTCACGCTTAAGATTTCCTGGCAAACAGCAACAATTTCCTTCAATAAATTTGTTCTAAAAATTTCTTGGCCTGGACATTTTCCAGTCCTGCCTATTCTTTACATTAGCCGATCATTAAGGGGACAGACTGCTTTTAATGTTATAATAAATGCCGTGAAGGTTTACAATTTTTTTTCTTACAATGGTGCAAGAGGAAACAAAGTTCTTGTTACTCTTTTATCAAAGCATAAAATGACTATTTGTTCAGATTATTTTCAGTTTTAATGTAACTTAATCGTGCTGAAATTTTATGCCTCATTCCCAGGTTGGCTGCTATGACAACAAAGGTAGCTTTGGAGAATTGGCATTAATGTACAACACACCTAGGTATGTTTGAGTTTTATTCAAAAGAAAGCAGTTTCCCTAAACTTAATGAGTGAATCTACTGCTTTTAAAGTTGAATGTTAATGCTTGTGACAGGGGTAAAGGCCGCCCAATTTCATTTCACTTTTTTTCGGGTATGTGGTATCTTTTATAAAAGTTGTTTCCAGTTGCGGTTAAGGCATCTTCCTTGGAGCAGATCACTATTGCCACTTTATAATATTACTCCAATATTATTACACAGTTTCATGGGATTAGTCAATATTCATAAAATAATTTCAACAAAAATTCCAACTATACACCAGCACATGAGACATTGTTCTTAAAGGTTGTGAAAAATTGAGTTTAGATGGATAGTTTAGTTAAGTAGAAGTGATCTATAAGGTTAAAAAGATTTATAAAATAAATTTATCGAAAAGAGTTGTTCATTATTTTATTCATTGTTTAGTCAACAAGCACCCTCCTCTGTTCTCATAAGCTGAAACTACTTAAAAGTCTTCAGTGATAATAACACTGTTGTTGGTATTCACAGAGCAATAATTTCTGCAAGGAATTATGCGGATGGGGATTTCTAAACAACGATATCCTTTGTCTTTTTTGTAAAGAAGAAAAAGGAAAAGTATTTAGCAATTGCAAATGCATTGTCAAGTCACTGTGTTGGTTTGCAAGTTTTTTTCTAAAATACCCATCTATTTTCATGCAGGGCAGCAACAATTGTAGCAACATCACCTGGAATTGTGTGGGCACTTGACAGAGTAACATTTAGGAAGATCTTGCTCAAGAATGCATCCAAAAAGGTTAGAAACTACACCATCATTGCAAATATTGATGATAGTAAATATTCACCAGCAGATACTGTATTTTCTCCAGACTTTTTGTAAGAAATTTCCACACAAAGCTGTTACACTGCAGAACTCAAGTGAGGCTTAGCTTATTTTCCGACCACTGTTCCTGTTACGGCCTACAACTTATGATTTAGTCTAGATATAGTAAAATGGTCAAATGTTTCTGATTCTTTATTAGATTACTTATCATTTCATGTTTGCAATTTGGTATATTCAAGCTAATCCACACTTTTAATTTTTAAAGTTAGAATTACAACAATGGTAATTTTGGTTAAGGTATTCAATGGAACATTTATTGAGCCCTAATAGCAAAAATTGTACTTCTTTGTGGAAATAAGTTTGTTTCCTCACGATTTACTCCTAAAAAGAAATTATTGAATTAATTTTGAGTTTTTGAGACAATATTTGTATAAAACCATATATATAGAATCCCGACAAAGCTTTGGGCCACTGCGTAACCCCTTTCCTTTGTGATACAGCAACAACTTTTGAAACAAAATTGGTGGGGTGGCCAGCAAAAAACTGCTCACAATTTTTCTCCAAAGGCAGTTATTTGAAAAACAAAAACTAGAAAAAATAGTTTATTCCTTTGTTTTTTGTCCTTTTTACGGTGTGAAAGTGATTCTCAAGAGTTTTGATATTGCGAGAGTTGAAAATTGAATATTTCACAGGTTTAACCAATAGTACACCATGATATGGTTATGGATCGATTGTTCTTCTAATATATGCAAAAAATTCCAAATAAATATGTACTGGCATTTGGTAAGCGGCAAACAAAATTTGTAAACAGTAGTCAGGGCCTAAAAATTTTGCTATGGGTGGGTTGATGAAATTTGCAAATGTGGCTGCATAACAAAATTTTTTTTTCAAATAAAGAATGTTATTCTCTCAAATTATTACGTTAAGTTACATTAATATTCAACCTTTTAGATAAAAATATTTTTGAGAAAATTTGATGTTTTGATCACAAAATTATCGAGAGATGAAAAATTCGAATTTTTGAAGTCAGTATTCCAGCAACCTTAAATGTGTTCAAAATGCCTGACTTTTGTGAAAATAATAGAGGGTAACAGCTGTACACAAGTGTTGTTAAGCAGAGAAGAGTAATCAGGGTAAAACAGTAAGGCTAACAAGAAAAGAAAACAGCAATATACAATCTTAAAGGTTGAAACATATATTGAAAAATGAAGTACCTAACTTAATACATTTTTCACAAGAACTTTCAAAGTGTCTTTGACATATCACCTAAAACAACATGAAGAGATTGGCATCCTTGAAAAACCAGACCCAAAGACCCCTATGACTTTATGCTGCGTTTTTGATCCAGCACAAACCTCGAACAAAAAAGGTTCATTCAGGCATGAAAATTTTGCAAACTTTCATGTTGATTTTTCAAAATTTTCAGAAAAGTCTGTACTGAATGATGAAAATGTGTTTGACAAAAATTGTAACAAGCAAAAGTTTTCCATAAAGGTCCAAGACAGTCTAATTCAAAGTGGCCTTTTTAAAATTGTTTTTTAAGTTACTCCAAGTAATAGGGTATTGTTTTAGGATTCAACATTTGTGTATGTGATACATCTCTGCAAGTACGCAAATCCTTAGTCTGCTTGTGTGCAAAACCAGACCTCCTCTGATAATTTTTTGACATTTAACTGTATTCTTTATCATACCATTTTAATACACTTTATATGAAAGCAAAGTAGTGCATTTTATGCTAAATTTAGTTCACAGGTATTTAAAATTTGGAATTTTGTTTAATTACAGAATTTATCTCCCAGAAATATTTTTTGGCTATAGGAATAACGAATTAGGGTCTCAGGAACTCAAATAAAATTTTTCATGATGATGGGAAATTTCTTATACTTAATAAACTTTGCATATTATTAACAGACACTTCATTGTGTTCTTTTTGTCCCATTCAGAGAAAATTGCATGAAGAACTCCTAGAAAATGTACCAATGTTGGCACATCTTACGGT
Source organism: Rhopilema esculentum (assembly GCF_057945365.1). Taxonomy (NCBI): domain Eukaryota; kingdom Metazoa; phylum Cnidaria; class Scyphozoa; order Rhizostomeae; family Rhizostomatidae; genus Rhopilema; species Rhopilema esculentum. The sequence goes on along the minus strand of NC_142817.1, from coordinate 7,911,253 downwards.
AAAGGCTCTTTTACTGTATCTTAATAAACCACTCAAAATGTCTTGGAAATTCTATAATTATCTTTTAATCTGACATTTAAACATGCATTTGTTGAAAGTTTTACATTTACAAATATCAGGTTATCGGTTTCATAAATGCTCACAGAAATGGAGTAGAAAATACCTGTAGTTGTTACCATTCACACTGTTTTCATTTTTCTAAATTTGTTTTTGAGTTTTGAAAAACCTCCAAACCTCCAAACATTGAACCAGTAAGTTTTCAAAAACCTCAATTTTGATAGCCAACGTTTGATAGATAACCAAAAAAACTATTGATAGCATTTCAATAACCTCCATATAATGTCACTTTCTTATAATAAAAATTGCAAAATAGCTTTGAAAAAGAAACTGTATACCCTTTTTTGTACTTTTAATAAATTTTCATGAACAATACCTTTAGATGAAAGTTGTAAAATTGTGAACTTATTTGACAGAATAACTGTTATTTTAGGTTTGTTAAACTAGCTAATCAGTTCGGTTTTACAGTTTGTCAGTTCCTTTTAACATAGCCAGGACAGTTGTTACAGATAAGAGTGCAATTTTTCTTTATCCTTATTTTCATTACACAGAATTATGAAAGACTGAATGTTGCCGATGCCCTAGAAACCAAGCATTTTCAGGAAGGAGATAGAATTATCAAACAAGTAACTTGATTTTTGCAAATATGAGTTTACTTATTGCTATCTTGCCTACATTTGCTTCGAAATTGTAATAAGCAATGTACATTAATTACCATGTTTATCAAAAAGACAAACCTTTTAAATCCTTTCTCTGTTTTGGGTTTCATCTAAAACCTTAGAATCTTCCTCATTCTGATGACCTAAATTGATTTAGCTAATGATTTGTTACAATATGAAGATTTGTGTATGGGTGATGAGTTAGTCATGTGTTTACCTTATCATATATCAATATAATATGCTCTTTGGATGAATTACCAAATTCTTTTTCTTAAGGGTGATGAAGCTGATTGCATGTATTTCATTGTGAAAGGAAAGGTGTCAGTGAGAATGCTCAGTGCAGTAAGTCCATCCAGTTTGTTTTTATAAGACAGATATGTTTCTAGATTTCAACTGGAACCCTCCTGCTACTATACACCTGCAAGTTAAAAAAACCTGGACTGGAAAGCCGACATTGAGACATTGACTGAAATTATTATAATATTTTACCATTTTATGAATTAATTCTCTCATTCTTAGTGACATACAATAACCAAAAAATCTTCTTTGAGTGACTTCCTCAGCAAAAACTAAATCATAAAGGCTGAAACACACAATAATTTTTTCGTCAGTTTTTACTCATCAGTCAAAATATGTGACGTTTTTTCGACTGACAAGGCAAAACTGTCAGTCTTTTAAAAGTCTGACGTGTTTAGTCAAACTGATCAGTCAAAACTTCATTCACACCGGAAAGCAGTGGTTATCACACCAATTAACATATTATCTATGCGTATTTTTGAGTGAGCAATTGCATTTTTTGAGGCAAACATCAGGAAGCAAGTCTTTTAAAAGTAAATCTGAGTAAAAACAAGCTTTAACATGGCTACAAAAACGAAAAAGGTTGAGCCAAAAAGAACATTATGCTTCAAGGCCAACAGTTCATCAAAAGTTTCTGGTTTCATCCTTAAAAAATTCTTGTATTCATCCTTCTCCTGTTGTCAAAATTCCCTCAACAATGTATCATACATTCCAAGTTGCGACCATTTTGTAGCCATGCTTTTACCCATGTGGACCTCTGTTCTCTCCTCCTTTTTCATTTTGAAATTATAATTGCAGCTGCAGCACATTCTGTATCTCTATTCATCACAAAACTGAAAAACTGAAGAATTTTGACTGATTGTATAAACACATGCTCCTTCAGTTAAACTGATAAAAAAAAGGATGTAAAAATTTTTGGGAAAAACTGACACAAAAGAACTGATTGTGTATATCAGCCTTAACCCACACAATATCATCCTTCAACTGATAGACTTCCGTTGTTTTGACCAAGATTTGCTTTAGTACTAGGAATAAGGATTAGTATTTATCCATGTTTTCATAAAGGTTACCTTTATATATATATATATTTGTGAAGGTCCTGTAATTTTTAGTTGTTATAAACAAGCCAATGTTAAATCTTATTTCTATTCAAAGTATTTAAAAACTTCATTTTGTATTCCATTTTAGTCCATAGAATTTGAGGATTAATTGAAAACAAGAATCAAATAATTTTTTCCTAATTTTCCCAGCATCGTTCACATCCCTCCACTTAACTGTTCTACTTCCTTCTCTAATTGCAGGCAGATCCTCCAGAAGACCTTGAAATCACAACTCTAGATGGTGGTTACTTTGGTGAACTAGCTTTGGTTACACACAAACCAAGAGCTGCCTCTATTTATGCTGTAGGAGATCTAACTGTTGCAAGTAAGTGTTATAGCAAGGGTCAGCTTTTTTGAGCCAAACAGATGACTTCTCTATCTAATCATCAGTTGTTATTTGGGTGTTTTGTTGTTTTGTGGGGCATCTCAAAGAAAAATATAATCACAGATTTTCTTGGCGATGAAATGTTTTTTAGCAATCCCTCCAGCAGGAAATACAATCAAAAAGGAAAAATTTTGCCACCTGCAATATGACATGATTTTATGCAAATGTTTTCTTTCTCATAGCTCTTGATGTTCAAGCGTTTGAGCGACTGCTAGGTCCATGTATGGATATAATGAAGCGAAGCATTGGTGATTATGAAGAGCAACTCCGCAAACTTGGATTAAGTAATACAGATCTAAGATAAAAAAGAACTCAATATAACTGTTCATATGTTTTTGCAATTATTTGTTAGTCCTATGACAAAAGAGTTGATAAAGAGGTTAAGTTCAAATTGTAAATCCTTGGTAATATTTGAGTAAAAGGCTTGATAATTCAGAGTTGTATCAGTTTTATGTAAATACAAATTGAGTGAACTATATTTGAAGTACAATAACTTTAAGGAAGTATCAAAATCAACTTCAAGTGTTAATTGTCTTTAGACATGACAATGACCAGCAGTTAGTATTTAGTATTTAAGAAAGCATTGGATGAGATATTCACAGGTCACCTTGAATACTAGTAATACCACTGTATGTCCCTGTATATATATTTATGACGGATTGGTCCCAACCACTGTAATTGATAGATCTAATTGCAGAATACAGCTCAACTTCCCTTTTTGCAAAGGAAAGTTAGATTAAGTGAACATGTTAATTGATCTTTACAGAGTCAAGAAAGTGATACAGCCCTTTTATGGTATCTCTTCATTTATTCTAATATTTAGTTCACTGCTAATTACATCAATGTTTTCAAATTAAGGTATCTTTCATAAAACATTACTCCTAACCCTAAGATAGATCATCCTTATTAGATAGATTATAAGATAGATTTATCTTTATTAACAAAGCATAATTTAATGTTAATGCTGAGATCATTTAATGCATCCTAATCCCATACAGCTATTTATGCATTTTGTTCACAAGAACTCAGGTTGTTGCAAAAATTATATGTATATAGACACAAGTTATCACTTTGTCATATTTGATATGACTATCCAGTATCCTATAGCTACAAAACCCTTCCTCTTAAACTTTGTTCACCAGAGCAAGCCACCTATTGGTAGATCAGTTAGATTTGAATGTTGAAAATCTGTTGTATATTTTTAGTTAAACCATATTTTCCTTGTAGTATGTTAAGGTGTTCATAAATGCTGTAAAATTGTATTTTCAATTCCAAATATGCAATGCAGTTGCTTGCTTGCAGTTGGCACCTTAATATGACTATCTACAAATATTTACAAGAGATCATACTTCATGATCCCTTATGTTTTTGTTGTGCTTTTTCAGACAAGCCCTGGTTCTCATTTTAAGTTGGTTATTTAGATTTATATAGTTCGTCAGCAGATAGAGTTACCTAAAGGGGGTTAAACAAATATTTATGTTACATTTGTAATATTATAATGAGAATTACGTTTAGCATCTTCAGTCTCTCTATTATCTGTGAAAAGCTCTTGTAATCCATTAATTTTATCCATCGAATCATAGAACAAGGTAAGTTGATATATGCACCCATACTGAAGGGTGTGTATGCTGTTTTGTAGTGGGATATGCAACATTATAGCTGAAAAAAATATGTAGGCTTTTGAGTGTACATTTAAATAAGGAATGCAACTGTCAGTTTTGAATTTTAAAAAGCTTTCCACAACTATTTAGCAGCAGGTAAATTGGCTACAACCTGAACTTTGCTGGCAATTTTCATAATTTATGTCTCCAAATGTGCCTATGATTTTATCATTTTTATCAATTTCAGATAGTTGTAGCTGTTTTTCTGATTTAGAATAATCTTTATGTTAACAGTTGCTCAAAGGGACTAGACACATAAAACAATTGAACAGATAAAATTGCACTCTAAAAACAGAATTGCATTCAATAAAAACAGAATTGTCTTCAAACTAGCGAAAGACATCGTATCCATATTGTAAAACAATTTGATCCTTGGAATGTTTATAGCCTTCATGCTTGTAGAAATGTGTAGTTTAAAAAGAAAGACATATTAAAGAGTTTCTTAAAATTCAGAAAGCAAAATATAAACATACATTACTGCAAAATAAATAACAAAAAGATTTGTCCAGCTCCTCGAGCCATTTATTGAACTTTCTAATCGTGCATTCCTTCAAATGCCTAAGAGAATTCTAGATTTTAAAAGTCATCACCATTTTGGACTTGTTTTAAAGCATCTTGATATGACACAACTGATGGTGCGTGTTTTTTCATATACTTCAATGTTTGTTTCAGAGTTGTATATCTGTGTTTTCCAACTGCATCTGGTTCTGCATATGCTCTATATAGTCTCCAACTATTATCAATATGCTGTCTTGTTAGTTGCAGCTGATATTTCAATAGGTCATTTAAAGCAAGGACTGTTGGATTGTATGCTGCGACTGCATCAAGAGCTTCTTCACTGACAACTGTTGCTGCAACAGGAGATGGGTCTGAATACTTTAAAGCCCCTAAATTCTTTAAAATTGATTCATCCATACCCAAATCATGTAATCCAATTGTCAATTGCCCTGAATGCATGTGGTGTGGTTTTTTCTTATCATCCCTTCCTCTAGACTTAATCTTATTTTTTGTATGCCTCTTCTCTGATCTAGACAATTTGGATGATCTACTAGCCTTTGTTTTTGATGATGAAGAAGAGGAAGATGTAGAATTAGAAGTTGATGAACTTGAAGTGACACTAGATGACTGCGAATGTGAGTCAGTTTCTGAAAAATCTTTGCTTCTTTTCTTCTTCACATTTCTATTTTCACTTCTACTGTTGTGTGAAATACTTGAGCTCTGTGAGCTTAAAGTTCTGCTGCTTAAATCTTTGCTTTCTTTGTTAGTTTTAGTCTCTTTTGCACCTTTTCTTGGAGTTTCTTTGTGGCTAGCAACACTACTTTCCTCACTTGAATAAGATTCAAACTTTGAGGCAGTGTAATCGTTACTTTTATTTAGTGGAGTATTAACTCTGCTCATATCATGCATTTCTGGAATCTCTTCAGATAATTCAGTGTCCTCTCCATCACGATCTGATTCTGCAGTACCATTAACACCATCTCTATTTCTTTTCTCAGGTTGCTGGAGACTACTAACTTCGCTGCTAATAAAATTTATGTTAGCGTTCCTAAAGATATCACTCCGGGAGCTTTTGGACAATTGACCTGAGCTATCATTCTTTGATTCGCTTTCATCGAGGTCTGGTTTCATAATAACTGGAATGTAATCTTTCTCGTCATCAGTGTCAACTTTCAGCATCCCATAAGCACTTTTTGAAGCCTCTGCAAAATTGATATTTTTCATTAAATTGAAATCACTTTTTGATGAAGCGGTCTGTGATGGTTCTTCGTGCTCTGATAGCACATCATACTCTTCATCTGTTAGATTATTGATGAATTTTTTCAAATCTTCCTCATCGCTATCAAGTGTCAGTTCTTTCAAGGTACCAGTCCTCAACCTTGGCTCTTCAGATAAGTCGATGTCTGGATCTTTGTCAATTGCTTCTTCGAATTTACGCCCACTCCATAACTGATTTAGGCCAGTTTTCTTCTTAAGTTTGGAAAGGTAGTCTTGCATCTCATCTTCAGTACCTTCCTCATCCATCAGCGAATGGCTTGTTTGCTGATCTCCAGCAGAAAACTCTGACACCGTACTCTGGCGCCTCAGTTTCTGTAGGCCCTTCTTCCACTTGGCCTTTCCTCCAGAACCTTGTCGTATCATTGCGCTTATTTGCATAAATCAATAATACATGCCGTTTATCGTCTTAAAAGCAAACAAAAACCACCAAAATTTGATTTCAAGTGTCCGACATCTTGTTTTGCTTCATCTTCTCGACAAATTACTTCTAACTGTTTATTAGCAACACGAGAAGGAGGCAGTGAGAAAATGGTAGTGGCATATACAACCTTGAGAGGGACGTAGAGCTTTCACTGATGGCCTGGCATGCAAATAAAGGCTGAATGTTAGAGATGGTCTGGCATTATTTAATTTGATTTAAGACAACTAACGAAACTTGCAGATTTCTGATAAATTTCATGGATTTTTAATACATCAGTTGCTGCAATGGGTAACATGCGACTGCTTTTGGAAATCAGCTTACTATATTTTTTGCAAGGCGTCCCGTATGGCATGCAAACGAAATACATTCCTTTGATAATGAGGAGAAGAGGAATCGGTCTTTCTACGATTGGTCTGTCAAATCTAATCAGTTTGCCATGGATTTTGAAATTCTCGTGGGCAAATTTCTTTGACAGATTTGCAAACACAGGAAGAGAATGGGTTGTGACCTGCCTATGTTTGCTCTCATTTTGCTGCCTCTTTTTGGATCTAAACTCAAGTAGCTCGTTGTTTTTACTCCCATTGATCTTTATGAATTTCTTATCTGCATCTTTGGACATAGCAGTTGATGCCTTAGCCATCAAAAGATTTGATGCAAAGGATCTAGGTAAGATGTGTATGTAATATATAAAGATGTATGTATGACTTATAAATGGCTTTGAAAAAAAACCAACTTTTACTTTTGTGAATACCATTTTTAAATTCTGTACTGCCAAAAGATTAGATGTATAATTTGTTTGTAGTTAATGATGAGTCTTAACTAGTAGCATGTCAACAGTCTGGTTTTAATCCTTAAAAATAGATATGCACAATCAAATATTGTTTAATTAAAATACCTGCAAATCACCTGAAACCACCAACAACAATCAACTGGTATTGTTTTCGTGAATGGGACAAATCCTATGGTCTCAGGTGATTTCATGTGATTTCATGTGATTTCAGGCGATTTCAGGCGATTTCAGTTGATTTCAGGTGATTTTAACTTTTTTTCATACCCCAATCTGGCATGGTAATGCTTCCCCTATTCAAGGTTTTTGTACTGATACAGTTGCATAGATAGTTTGATGTGCAGCCTAAACATTTTTGTACATTATAGTTGTGATGGAAACCTCAAATACTTCACAATGCAGGGGATGTTATATTTTTTAAACTATTACCTGCTCACCTGGTTTGGAAACTCTTCGTTATTAAGCTCAGCTGATAAAGATTGTAGTAACTTTATTTGCTTTCTACTACATTTCTAGACAGTATGGTACACATATGATCACTAGTCAGGGCATTTTCCATGAGAGAGTCTTGTTGCGCCTAAGTTCTCTGCAAAAATTAACACACTTTCTCACCTTATGAAAGTATTGTGAACTTGATATCCTGATTTTGATTCATTTAAAGTAGATACAAATTATTCTATCAACTATTCCTTATTTCAACAAATCCTTTTAGTGAAAACATGTAAAATTTTGTGGTATTTTTGTCTGCCATTCCTGTTATGCAAGATAAAGGCAAAACAGTCTTAAATTTTTTGCATACATTTTTTTGTGAAAATGATTTTTTCATTTCCAGGTTATTGCAATATTTGCCATGTGGTTGGATACAAAATTGGAATTCTATTTGCTGGTGGATTTTTGACAGCTTTGAGTCACTATATAAGTCTGCCTCAATTCATATATTTTCAAAGTTTGGTTTATGGCTTGGCTGCAATTTATTTTGCGAAAAAATCAGACTTGTTTAATTCAAAGAGTGGATTTAAATCAAAGCATAACCATCAAAAAAATTCTCAGTACACAAGTTGGAAGTCATTTTCCGTATTATTTGGAAATAACCAATTATGGATTCTGGTTTTTGTGTTCTTTTACAAAATGGGAGAGCAAGGGTTCACTTCAATGTATCCCCTTTATCTCATTGATAATGGTCTTAGTTTGAGTCGTGTGGGGATGGTGACTGGAATTTTTGGTCAGCTTTTCTCCATATTTGGATCATCTATGGGTGGTATACTTATTTCAAAATTCAGGTAAATTCTATTTTTTTCCATCATATTAGATATAGGACATATTCTTTATCTGTGATTCTGAGGGTCTGCAATTCATGCTGAGTTGGGCTTAATTGACAAAGCCAACTGGCTGTAACTCAATATGATGTTAACTGTGACTTGCCATTTTAAAATGCTGTTGCCTCTGTAAAGATTTAGAATGTACCAGGCTGGGTATAAAACTTGTGGCAAGATTTGTAGATTTGTTGTGAGATTCATGTGTAAATCTTGTTCAGGGTAAAACTTTGATTTATGACCGTTTATCGTGCATGCAAATGCTGCATTGATTTTTCAATAATTTCTTTTCAGGATGGAAGTCAATCATCTTCTTTTCCTGGTCGCATGTTCAAGGTCAATTATATTGATTCTATACAGTGTTTTTCTTGTGATTATCACAAGGAACTTAGCATTACATATAGTTTTTGAGAGTGTTTTCCAGCTGCTAGCAGGTACAATGACTACAGCAACCTTTACAGCTATGATGATGATGTCAAAAATACTTCCTGATAATATTCATGCATTGCATTACACATTAATGGCTACTTTTGAGGTTCTTGGAAAGCTGCTACTGAAATTGGCTGCTGGTTTAATCACAGAGTATGTTGGATATGCAAACTTTTTTGTTATTTGCTGTGCTATAGAATTATTTGTTCTGTTTTTGACATATGTAAATGTTTCATCTAAACATATCAAAAAGACATCAGTGGTTGAACTACATCAGAAAGAAAATTAGGTATACTGCAGCCTTGGCATGTTTCTCTTTTATAAAATTTCTGGATTTATTTGACTTAAAGACATTATCTATTTATGCATTTATAAATCACCATGAATTCTGAATTCTGTTATGAATTCTGGAAATCGGTTTAACCCCTGCATAACGAAACTGAACCAGATTTTAAAAATGCAAATATGCTATTAAAGTTACATGTTTCATCTTAACAATTTAAACACCCATCGTTTTAGGGGCATTTTTGATTTTTTTTGGAAAGAAAGAATGCAGTTGAATTTAGCTATAAATGTAGCCATCCATGTTCCCCATGGCCTTAAGGACTTTCTTCAGTTTGTTTGCCATATTTCACTGTGCGTATGACACCTTTTTGAGCCATTATTAGCTTTGTTTTTGAGGGTGCATCTCAGGTGACATCAAATTTCCCATCATTCCTCGGCTCTGGTCCAGCTACTTATATTGAATAACCTCACTTTTAGAAGAAATAATCTCCATGCAGGATTAGGGATGAACGTCCCTGTATAATTGCCAGATAAATCTACCCTTGAGAATGGAACGGGAAACAACCATCAAACCACAAGCAACATCTCAATGTAATTTGAGAAATCAGTTGCATTTGTTGAATAGGGAAATAACTTGGTCACAGATGATATATCCAATATAACACATTATTTTGTCCAAAATACCTTCATTAACCAAGTTTGATAAAATAACACACATCCTATCTTGCTGGTTTCAAACTAAAAGTCCTCTTGGCACATTGAAATGGAGACGCTTGGAGAAAATTTTGAATCATTGAAACTAACATTGGCAGGTGGTAAAAAACAAGGATGATTAAAAGTGTGTGCTATGTTTCCTGAGTTTTTGGGGACTGATGAGCAATAGTTGTTGATGTTATCTGAGAAAGGCTAAGGATTTTTCTGATGAAACAGATAGTAACAGAGAATTTTATGGATTTTACCACCAAAAACCAATTGTTTCTAATTTTAAACGTAATGGTACATACTTTAGGTTTGAGTTAATTTCCTTCCATAAAAACCACACAGAGTTTCTTTAGGATTCTTGAGTTTTTCTTATTTTTCACTTTAATATTTCATGCTTTACCAGTACTAATAAAATGGGGGTGTGACTTATGCAGGATAGGACAAGGCAACAACAAATTTCCTAAAATTTTACCATGGAATTAAGGGTGTGTCTTTTACAAGAATGCTCCTTAATCAAGGCAAAATATAGCATATAGTTTAAGGGACAGCTACCCACATAACCTTGACAATGCAGGCAATGACAAAAAGGTCTAAGGTGTTTTAGAAAGAAAGTTTCAGAACAGGAATTGATTTATAAGCAAATTAAATTAATAATATCAAGTAAAATCATTCATAGCCAAAGTCGATCTTTGTTATGTCTAAATTTCAACTCACGTACACCATTATGATGCAAAGTAGATTTTCAAAACAAGTTATTGTCTTTTATATTTATCTTCAAAAAGTATGTTTAAACTACATACAGACAATTTCTTTAAAATGGGCATGAATTAAGAATCATGCATCCAATAAAACAATGCAATTTTACATCTTGAAAAATGTTTCTTAAATTACCTATTATTTATACTTTAGTTAAAATGATATCCCATAAAGATTCTCAGCATTCTTTTGACAAGTTTCTAAAACTTTGTCTAGTGAGCACTTGTGAAATTCTGCTAATTTTCCAGCAACGTACATCACCATGCCTGGTGTACTGAATCTTGTTGTCCCCTTTAAACGGCTTGGAACAAAATATGGAGCATCTGTTTCTAAGACCAGCTTTCGCAATGGCAAATCAGTGGCATCATGGTGCACCTGGGTGGCAGTAGGGTATGTTACTAGATTTGTGACACCAAAATAAAGGTTTGGAAAATGTGAAGAATATTCCTCAGCCTGGGCTAAATCACCAGTGTAGCAGTGAAGGTGGATTTTCCAGTCTGAAGGTAAGATGTCCTTCATGATTTGGAAACAGTCAGTTTCAGCTTCACGACAATGTATCACAACAGGCTTGTCCAACTGAACAGCAATTCTGAGCTGCCTTTTAAATGCGATATCTTGCTTGTCTTTCGGTGATGCACTTCTGACAGAATAATCCAACCCACATTCCCCTACAGCCAATGCTTTTGGATGCTTAAGACATGCCACAATTTTTGCTTCAAGCTCATCATTGTAGTATTTCGCACTATGTGGATGTACACCAAAAGTACCCCAGACACCATCCTCTGAAAACAAACTCTCCCACATTCCTAATGATCCAAAGCAGGTAGGATCACTAAATGATGAAATACATCCACGTACGTTGGGTGGAAAACGAAAAAGTGTTTTGAACTGTTCATAATTCCCTCTATGTCTTATTCTTTCGAAAAGTGCATCTATGTGACAATGGGTGTCAACGATGTTAACATCGCTTAATGGTTCCCTGAATTCAAAATCTTTGCCATTCTTCGACTGGGCTGCCACCAAATTAGCTTTTGGCAGCGATGTGCAGTTTTTCTTCAGATGTCCAGGCTCTTCACAATTATCACAATATGTTTTATCCATCTTAATCTACAGTTTCTTTCAGCCCCGTAAAATCCAATCACAACCTAAAGAGAATACCAGTAATAATGTGCGCTTCTTCCACCAGTATTATTTTGTTGTTGTTGTCTATTTGCCTCGCATTGAGCAGCACAAGGGCTTTCAAGATGGCTACCAGTTTAGAAAGTTACATGGGACGTATCCTTTTTGTTATTTGTTCTTGATAACGAAATGCAAAAATAGTTAATTTGCAACTTTGTTGGTGTTTTAAAGCATAGGTTTTCGCTGCTGTTCTTCTTTTTAAAATTAATATTTTGTAACAAGTAAAAATAGAGTCAGAACTACGCATGCTTAAAACACACCACACATATTAGAGAACAGAATGTGAGGAGCTTTGGTTAGGCTATGTAAGTTTTAGTGTTGAAGGTAACCACAAAAACCCAGGCATTGAATTGCGGAATAGTATCGCAGTTGCTACAGATTGGATGGAGAGCTTGCATTTAGCGGCTGAGAGATGTAAATTATGTAATGAAAAAATGGTGTTTACCAATATTGGTCGACAACATTTATATGCATATTACACTATAGTCTTGTATATATAAGCGTTGTTGCACGCAGCTCAAAGGCCTTTGTTCACTGCTCACAGTGTGCTGTTGCTTGCAGCTACACTAAGCCAAATCATAACATTGTCCTCTAACCTGGTGGTTGGGATTTTTAATGAAATCTTAAAGAAAGTTTGTTATTAAAAGCAGATGCATCTATGAAACCAGTGCAGTACTGCATGCCAAAAATTGAAATTCACAATGGTCTTTTGCTTTTGTTTGCATGATTGGTTAGAGAAGATTTTTATGCAGAGATCTTGTCTCAAATAACTCTACATGGGCATAACCTTATGGACAGGTACCTTACCTCAACTTTTAAAGTCACATGCACATATAAAGAAAGGCAAGTGATTTTTATTTAGCGCAAACTTTATTTAGGGCAGCACTTGCATCATACATTAGCAGAGCCTTGACAGAGCAACTCTGCGGAGATAATTGCCCTCCGCACAAAGAGGTGGCGGTTAACAACCCACGCGACAAAGCCTAACACGCTTAACGACCTGATGTAACCTTTTCTCTGGAGAGGCAATCAGGTCCACAAGCAAGGCAACTTCCGCCGAAAAAAAGTTTGTTTCGAGGAGTTTTAGGCAGGAAAGCCGACTCAGATCGAAATGGAAAAGCGAATGCCACACTGTTCGGGCCAGGCCGGCCAGCCGGAAGGGGAGGGCCAGTCCGGCCAGCCGGAAGGGGAGGGCGCAGGATGGGGAGGAGGGATCTAGGAGGCTATTTTAACAGGCGATTTGTGACCGTCCGACCGCGGGCAGCAGAGCTTGCCCTGATCTGCATTTAGGCATATTAGTATATAGGAAATCACTTTAATATGCTTAGAATAATGGAGAGCTGGCAACTCTCCTAATTCTAAGTGTAAGTTTGATCATCTCAGTGACCCAAGTATCTATAGCCCAGAACTCTAAACAATATTACATCCTTGCACAAATTTAGTATGGAATATATCAGATTACTCCAGCATAATGTAATTTCATTCAGTGGCAGGGCCAGCACCAGCCCCTATGCTTTGGTGGGGGACAAAATAAAATATTTTAGGCAATGCCCTTTTACTGTCAAAAAAGGTCCCTTTATCAACAAGGGATGCCAATTTTGATACCTAGCAAACTACCATGACACACTTTTGTTTACACAAAGGAAGTTTCAAAATCATAGGATTAACATGTCACCAAAATACTATTCCTCCCCCTAAAATTTTCTTATCAAATTTAGACAAATTATGAAACTGTTCCTGCCCAGAACTGGGGGCATGTCCCCAAGCCCCCCCCCCCAATGGCAGCATATTGTTTAGGAACAACACCATCTCTGCCATTTTTATTGTTACCATAAGTATACCCTGGGCTCAATCTGTGATATTTATCTCCCATGCTCAACCAACTTACTTACAGTTTTAACAGAAACTCTACATGAACTCAAATCTGACCAAGAAATTTCTTTATCTCAAGCCTTAATCTTTAAATTTTTTATGTTCTTTATGATCAAAGATATCTCAGGCCAAATCACACTAATGATCAATCTTTAGTAATTTGTGTTTGGAATTCCCGCATTATAGTTTTTGTTAACTGACTTAATTATTGCATGATTTCATTAACAATGTGTGAACAGATTGTGGCATGATTAATGAAAATAGTAAACTATGTATTTTTGCTTAATTGTAATGAAATAGCTGTTTTGCATGTCCTTGACACATTCCTTCAGATATGGTTGCAATTGTCACTCAAGATGGAAGAATGATAGTTGTATGTATATTGATATCTTTTGACCTGCCTCTACTTATTTCAATCTGGGGTGAAAGTCTCACAACCTTGGAATCCCAGCCAACTAAACCTCATGCAGAAATTTACATAATTAAATAGCTGAGCATTTAAGACACACAGGCATGGCTGTTTTTTTTGTAGGTGAGCTGTGAATCGCTCCCTGAGGCGAGCTAAAACATTTTGAAACAAGCTTTTCATCTGACTCTCTTTAGAGTATAAAATGTCAGAACGTAGATCGAAAACTCCACACTAGGAAATATATGTACCCAGTTGTGGATCAAAATAGGCCAATCAGAATAATCAGAAACATGAGCACATGGCTGTTGAGGTTGCCCAATCAGTGTCGCTTGCTTATGGAAAATGTTACCAACAGCTTCTAAAGTGAAAAAGAACTCCTTCTATCTAGACAATACTGGCTTTTCATGTTTATGTAGAAGGATTCCAAAACTGCTAGATGGAACAATGATCAGGCTCTACCAATTATCTAAACATGTTGCCATTATAGTTTTTTGCACAATCTGGGTTCTCCAGTAAATGCAGCTCGATTTAAGTTTATGACTATCATGACAAAAACTGCCCGTCGGGCAAAAAATTAATTGAGAAAAGGCAATGATGGGAGAAATCGCTGTCACAAAAATAAACTGATTTACCCTTGTACGTTTTTCAGGGTTCTGTGAGTACGGAAAAAGTAAATAATCAGAAATTGTAGGGGAGCGGTTTTTCCTTATGTTCTGTTTAGGAGAGCAATTCATAGCTCGCCGCAGGTTGCAAGGTGAACACAGAGGCAAGCGCGAGCTATTGCTTGCCTCAAACGGCCAGGCCTGACTTATATATGAGCAGGCCTGGACATTAGACTTTTAGCAGGGAAACAGCAAACAGTTATCCTAACAATATCCAGATGAGCTGTTTGTAGATTAATATGAATAGAAACAAAGCAATTAATTTCAAGGTTTTCATTTGCTTTTCGGAGAAATTTAGAAGAGCAATCTGTAGCTCCACTCCAGCAAATGAGAAAAGCTTAGAGGGGAGCCAGAGCAATGGCTCTTCTCAAATGGCCAGGCCTGACAGACTTTTCAGGTTTTGTAGTAAGAGATGTCTTTTTATTATATTCATTGTTAATAATTATTATCATTGGTTGCATTGAACAAAGGCTATTGTTACATTTTGTAAGTGGTTGCACAAGACTGGTTTTCAATGATTTGTTGGCTGACAGGACACACTTCATATAGATATAAAGATTTGAAAAATCTTGATTAAAGAAGCTAAAATTTGATCGATTTTCTTCAAGGGAACATTGAAAGGATTTGATCAAACTTGTAACTTGATATTAGATGAAAGCCATGAAAGAGTGTTTTCCTCGACAACTGGAATAGAGCAAGTTGTGCTAGGCCTTTACATCGTGAGAGGAGACAATGTGTAAGTAAAGTCATATGATGTTTCAAAGATTTCATGAGTGACTTTTATCTAGTATGTTTTTTGTTGCATGTTTATATATATTTTAATTTAATTTAATTTATACATATTTTAATTTATAGCTTAAATGTAATGTGAACTTTGATTTTAATCAATGTGCCCAGTTTTCTGCTAATTTAAGGGTGCTGCGAACTTTTTTTAGTTTTTGTCCTTGTTGTTTTCTGTTTAGCTGTAAACTATGTGTCTGTTCTATTTGGAGGATGATTCTGTGAATTGTTAGAAAGAACTCAAAGAACTGATCTAATCTTCTTTGCTATCTAAAATATGTGAAATAATTGAAGCTAAGGGAAAGAGATTTCTTACATAATCAAAAGGGCTTTGGAGTATGTGGTTGATGAAATAAATGGCGCATCTAAGCAGGGAAATTTTTTAATGAAGAAGGATGATTGGAATATTGATAACATTGTGACAATACAGATGCTGGAGGTTGGCAGGATATAATGTTGTATTGTATTGTAGATTATTTAACATTAGTTTTTACAATAGTGAATATACACTAATTAAGACTAGCATGAAGCAATTTCAAGGATTGCATAAGACAGTTCATTTACTGCAAAATGAGCATGGGCACTTGTTTTCAAGGAACCAAGTTTTGATCAAATTCTTAAATTGTCTAGTATTTTGTGCTGTCTTTATTGATTCCGGGAGTTAATTCCAGCAGCTGTTAACATCTGCTTTCTCCCACTGTTGCAGGAAATGAAAATATGATCTGGATAACAAGTTTTCTAAATAACAGATTAAACATTTAGATTTGGGAAACTGGCAATTTTCATAAGAAAAGTAAATTACCGCAAAACTTGAAGCCGGAAAATTTAAGCGGAAAAAACATTTCTTAATTTTAATAAAGATAAATTCTTAAACTGAGGAGTGTCTCTCTCAAAAGTTAGGAAATATTGCTTCCTCTGCCTGAAGAAGTGCTGTTGGAATTCGTTATCAGAGGGGTTCACTTTTGCATTTCTTTTCATGTCTTTGTCGTTGTGACACAGTATAAAATGTTTTTCTGAAAATATGATCAAAGAAGTCACTAGCATTTCCAATGCTTCGTAAATGATTGTCCTTGGTAGTTTCTCCCTATTGCTTTTAAATCCTTCAAATGCAAAATAATTCAGTATTTTGCTTTCGAAACGTTTAACTAAGCTTTGAAAACCTTTAAATTAACTTCCAATCCTAACTATTATGCATATTCCAATGCTTTAACGTTGATATTCTCACCGTTGATATTCTCACTAACGTTGATAATCATTATGCTAATGATCATTTTTGTGGTTCAAATAAGATCATTTTGATAGTGGTGTCAAGATTTACGACAGTATGCAGCTGAAAGAATGTTAGACAGGCTTTTTTAATAAGGTATTAACTTTTTGCTGAGTTTTACAGCACTGAACAAACCTTAAGCAATCGTTATAGCTTGTGTACTGAGAGCTACAGATCAAATATTTGACGTTATTTTATTTCTGTTATAAATTTTGTAGCTTCTTATCAATCTGTTGATCATCTGTACTCTTGGTTAAGATATGTTTTTAACTATTATATTCTTTTGTTACAGGGCAATTGTAGGAGAAATTGATGATGACGTTGATTCAGGCTTGGATTTAGGAAATGTCAAAGCTGAGCCACTAAATCCTGTTGTTTACTAAAGCCAAGTGTTTCAACGAAAGGTACACTGTAAGTGGATGACTTCAGAACCAAGGAAAGCTAACTCAACGAAGTTTGAGAATAATTATGTTTTCAATCTTGAACGAAGGCTGCAGTTATAGTGAAGAAAAAGATCAGAAGAGGAATAGAGTGCCTCCGTTAAAATGCACCAAGACAATTTTATTGACGGTTTTTATTTTATATCCTGTACTTGTATTTACTTAGACATCATTTGTTTATATTTACAACACATCTTGTTGTTTAGTGGTCATGTTTGCTTTGTAAAGATTCCATCTCGATGCGACAACGCTAAGATTTTTGCTGAATAAGGCACAATAAATAATAATTTGAAGAGTTCAGATGAAGATAGGAACACAACGCAACATTAATATATTCTGTTGAGCTGAATGATTTTTCATTTTTATTCTATACTCACAATTTTTCAAGCTTCACTTAGGTATAATCCGATGCGGGAACGTAGCCTCGTGACTGACCTTCTGATGTCTATGGCATTCCCGAGCTAGAAAATAAATTTAGGTATTGTACAGTAATTTCATTTCACTGATAAACAAATTATTTCTAATTCACATAAGTTTTAATTGTCTGCATAATAATTATCCCGTTTCTTTTTTCGTATTCAACGGGTTTAATGATTGGTACCTGCTACATCTCTCGGAAGACGATTCCAACCTTGCACAGTGCCTGACTCCATAGGCGTGCTTTCTGACATTTGTCTTAAATCCTCTATAAAGATATTTACTTTGTTTTTCATGGTTTCTCAATGTTTTTCCATCTTCAGCAAAGACTTGACCATTTATAATATATATCGTAAATACCATTTATATATTCGTATGTCTCCATCATATCACCCCAGAACTTTTTTACAAGCTAAACTGAGAGACTCTTTTCATATTCAAGATCTTTTAGTACCATCTTGCTTCTTCTACCCTGGATATTTCTGATTAATTTTGTAACCGATGCACGCAGCCAGTGAATAACCTCTTTGCATATTCTGCTGTTATGAATCATCAATTTGCTCATGCTCTCTCTACTTTTTAACTTGCATCAGAACCGTTGGTAAATGTCACATTCCACCAGAGAATAATGTTTCTTGGAGTTTATTGAACTTAGAAAATGTGGAATGTAGTGGCACGAAGCTTATGATGCAAGACCGTTTTAAGAATAAACGTTTTAAGGATAGTGTCCGCAGCAACATCTAAACCTGGGTCGAGAAAGAATCGTCTAAGAGTTTGTTGCAACAGATAACGATTTTTTGGCTTGCTAGAGAAAAATTCAAACATTTTCAAATCATGAAAATTGCAAGGGCCGTCGCTAGCTATTGTGCACAAAGGTGGTGCCACGATCCCACTTGCCGTCAAAATGGGTGAGCCATCCTTTATTTGCCGACAAATCTGAAAATTTGCAGAAAAAGCACCCCTAAATGGCAAAAACTACACGTTTTTATAATGAAGTTTTTTAATGAAAATGAAATTCTATTATATCGCATACTTTGATTCTTACAGTCTTTTTTCGATAAAAGGATTTATGTTTCAGAATGCTACTAGAGCTCTATGCTTTTGCAAGATGACTAAGCATTTCACTAAACATTTTGCAAAACTTTTGTTTAGTGAAGTTGAGCGAAGTTTAGCGAGGGTGGCAAAGCGTACTAAACATTTCACTAAACTTCACGCAACTTTTTTGAACTGCGAGCTGCGTAAGACGCTAAGGGTTGTAGGGGATCTTGTCTAGGGATTCGCTTTCCGTTTGGTTTGTTGTATGTTAGCAAAAGAGACATCAAGGCCGGGCTGTAGAAGAGGGCAGCTCAGCCCCACCCCTTCTACTTTTCGAAGGTAACTAAAAATTCAGTAAATGCTGGCAAAATTTTACTACTTTAAATTCTATGTTTTTATGATTTTCTGCTCAAGTAACAACAGGTGGGCATTGGAAGCTGATTTAACTCTAGAAAAAATGGAAAGGTAAAGAAATTGATGTTGAGGAGCAATGCAAACGAAAACAGCTGAAACGTTCATTTTGTAAACAATATGGAGAACGCGCTATGGCCCCTTCTACATTGTTTGGCTGTTCACTACTGACATCAAGTACAAGAAGTGGATTAAAGAAGACGCAATTGCTTACAACGAGATGACGCAGATGTCTCATGAAGACATTCTAGAGATTTTTGGTCTTGCAGGGACAGGAAAACCGAGAAGAACCGACGAAAACCTTTGGATTTCCACAGCTACGTCGCACTAAACAATAAACACGGTAGAAATTTTTGACCAGAATCAAACTTTGCTCAACAACACTGAACACAACGAAACAACACTAAACAGGGTGGCAAAACGACTAAACTTTCCACTACATTTTTCACTAAACAAAAGCTAAGTGAAATTTTTCATAGAACCTAAATATCGTCGTCATAGAACCTAAATTTGTCTTCAGCTTAAATCGTCGTCAGTAAATTTTACTATGCTTTTCCTATGTCTAAATATTCTATGTTATACAATTCAATCCTTATGTAAATATAATAGAAGCTGTTTTCAGACGCAAAACCAAGATTTATATCACTCTTTTCCTGTCTTTCCCCAAAAAGCTACCCTCGTTAAAATTTCAACTGCGTTTCAAAAAGAGGTTTCGTGAGATACTTTGTACCTGTACCTGTAAACTTCTTGACGTGGCTATCGACAACGCAGCTTCCCACCCGTGGAACTTTCTGTAAAAAAGTTGTATAAAATCACAGTATTGTATCTAGTTTTTATTATTTGCGTGGTTTAGTACTTTTCAAACCAAATAGGAACGATGGGATTGACAATTTCCTCAGTTTTCCAGAAATTTTTCGGAAAGAAGCCCGTGAGAATTCTAATGGGTAAGTAGGCCTAAACCTATTTTTGAGATGTGTTGGTATGATTTTGCCAGTCTGATCTCTATCGCAGTTTCTTTTTTAAAAATGTTTTCTAGTAAAGCCAAAATATGAATATATAGCTGTAGTTTTGTAGCAGTTACGAATTATGTTATCTGCCAGGCTACATGTAACTTAGTCTTGGAGTAATTTTGTCAATGATATTCTCAAGTAAATAAAGGACATTTTCAAATGAGCAATAGTGGCATAAGCCTTTTTGACTTCTAACACCAAGAATTTTTAAGATCTCCGCGTAGTTGACTGGGATATACCACAAGTCCAGGTCGGATGTATTTCTATATACAAATTTGCTGATAGACTCCAGATTAAAAATTACAGCACTGATTGTTTTCCTTCCTGTTTTTAGTTGGACTTGATGCTGCTGGAAAAACAACCATACTCTACAAATTAAAGCTTGGAGAAGTTGTTACAACCATTCCAACAATAGGTTAGTTGTTTATTTCATTTGAATTTGTGATCAACATTTTAATGGCAATCTTCAGTAGCACATACTTTTTGGTGTACTGTATTCTGTTGCAAGCGACATGCAAGAGTAGTAAAAGTGTTTGGCTCATGAACTGAATATTTTGGATTCAAGTCTGGTTGGGGTTATTTTCTGCTAGCCTCCAGCCAACTCAGCTGCCTAATTTTTTGATGTTGGTAAATGAGTTCCGAGGGTATTTATTTAGAATATCAATCTTAGTGCCATCGGAACAAAATTCATATTGGGGGGGGGCTGTCCATTGTATTCCTTCTCATCCAGTACACTGTTATAAAGGAAATGTACTACAGTGTGACAATTATTGGGGGGCTCCAGCCACCAGCCACCCCTCAGCCCCCCTTCCCTTTTCCAACAGCCTTGAATTTAGGGGTGCAATCTGCAGGTCAATGTCAGCTTTTACCTGCCAGAGCCCTAACTTGCGTTAACAAATCTTGCTTGCACAATTTTTTTTAAATGCTAACAATTACTCTTTTTAGGATTCAATGTTGAAACAGTAGAGTACAAAAACATCAGTTTTACAGTTTGGGATGTTGGGGGTCAGGACAAAATTCGACCTCTTTGGAGACATTATTTTCAAAATACACAAGGGCTGATTTTTGTTGTGGATAGCAATGACAGAGAAAGAATACAAGAAGCTGCAGATGAGCTTGATAAAATGGTGAGCATTCTATAAGTAAACATTCTATTTATTTTCATTCTTGGGATACGTTCATACTTCAACTTTGAAAATAAGTCTACTTTTGGTGAGGCCTTGAGCATGTTAAATTTTCTGCCAATGTTAGCAAGTGTGTATATTGTGTTTTTCTGTGCCTTTGAGTTCAGGTCACTGTAATAAAAATGGTGATAATCACACCACTTGTTCTGGCTTTGTGTCCATCAATTGTTGAAGAATGAAGACCATCTGAAAGGCCTAGAATGGGTATGGTAGTCAATTTTCAAGTTACAGGTAGAGAGGGTTGTGGTGCTACTGGCCTGGAAAGAATGTCCCCTTTCCCATGAAATGTATTTAGAAAACTATTTCTTTAGACTCAAATGATTATTTTGTTATTCTTTAGATGAAGGAAGAAGAACTTCAGAACTCAGTATTGTTGGTTTTTGCAAACAAACAGGATCTACCAAATGCTTTGTCGGTGTCAGAGTTAACAGACAAGCTAGAACTACACAAATTCAAAGCCAGGCCGGTAAGTTTTATTGTTTTCGCAATCTTTCAAAATAGCTCAACCATGTCACTTTTTTGTTGTGTTTATTACATGCTTTGCAATATATACCTATACAAAATGTCGCAAACAATGTTTACAGAATTAGTTTGTTTACAGTAAGCCTTTTTTGTGTCAAAGCTTATCCTCAGCAACACATGATTGCCATATCGAGTAAAAGAACTAAAAAATGAGTATTTTTCAGAGTACCTATTATGTGCAAAAACAAAAATATATAAGCACTTTTTGTTTGTGTACATGTGTGTTTGGTGAACCAACGAAAAAGAAAGAAGTAAAATTCATATCATTGTTTTGATCAAAAGTGATTGATAAAATTCCCCTGCTTTTTCAGTATATAGCAAGTCCAAATTGAGAAACAACTCAACATAGCTCTCTCATACAATGATATTCAACTTTGCTATTGATCTTTGATGATATTATTGATCATTGTTGTAATGATATATATTATATAATGATATTGGTGGAAAGAACAGGCCAGTTCAAAGTTGCTGCCACTGCCTCCTAGTTTTCTTCTCAATGTGATCATCAGACAATTGATCACACCTGCACTCCTTCTTAGCAGTTTCCTTTGAAAAGTCAGTTGCACAGGCTTACATCTGCCCTCACCAGTTGGTATCTCACCTGCAAAAGAAACAGCATGAAAGGAAACAATATTTACCAAAATAGAATGATATTCTGCACAGCTAAAGGGTTAAAATTCAAACCCAACCATATTTTTGCTTTCCTTTGATCTTGTTTTACATTCCTTTCCCTTCTGGGTTGACATTCATCTTAGTTCTGGACATGTTGTTTACAAACTTATTTATACTATGTGCTTAAAAAGCCAAAGCTTATAAAAACATGGTCTGACCCATGGGTCAATCCATATGAAATTAACAAACCTCTTCACTTTTGGGACCCAATCTTCTCAGATATGATTGGTTTTTAGAGTTACAGATATATCTGATATTTTGGCTTAGTGGCAAATAGCAACAAGTTGAAAATTTAAACTGAATGTGATATACCATTCACAAATTATTTGTATTTTATGTTAATTGGTTATTATATATATATTTTTGAAGCATTTCAGCTTAACATGGATGTCTTTATATGTTCCTGAAACGTTTGTAGGCTTTGTTGGTTTTCTTGATTGCCTTCAAAGGCAGTTAATTGCCCTTGTGAAAATTTCTTTCCGAAAAGACCCGTTTGGATACCTCTTTATAATATCCCCATGTTTAGTTTGCATAAATAGGCTGGGGTGAGAAATTGGGTGGAAAAGTTGCCAAGGGCCTGTATCCATGTTTCCATATAGATGCAGTGTTTAAGTAGCTACTAATCACTGCTTGAATTATCATCACAAGTATACAAAACTTTATGGATAAAGGGTCATTGGCCATAGTTTTACACCAAAGCTTTCTCAGTCCCTCCAGATTTCAATTCAAAAATATATGGTATGACTGCATAATGTGGACTAAGTTTTATGTTGTACTGCGCAACAATTTTTGCCCCCTGCTTCTTCTGCTGTTTCCACAACTGGAGCATTGTTTTCATAAGTAATGAATGCTTTTGCAATTAACTCATTTTTTTCTCCTTGTAATTTTGAGTCCTCTCAGACGCAGGAAACTTTTGAGCTCTTGCATTTTTATTTCCAAAAAATTCTGTTGAGATCGAGCACGCATTGTTTTTACGACGAGAACTTGCCTTGCCTTTTAGAGCATGATATTTGACAGAATCTTTTAAAAGCTGTTTTCGAGAAGACAGCTTTTTGATAAGTGCATGGATATCAAAAAGGTTTATTGTCCTTTTCTCCTGTCCTGTTCTAAACACCTGTCTTTTTCTGCACCAAGCACTTTGTGGTAGACCAGTGCAATTATCTGTAATTTTTCATAAAAGTTAGCTTTTTGGTCTAATACAACCTTTTTCATCTACAGTGGTATGTCCAAGCATCATGTGCAGCACAGGGAACCGGATTATACGAAGGACTTGACTGGTTATCAGAAGAACTCTCTAAATTATCGTGAAGAAATATATATAGCCCCAGGTATTAGTAAGAGATAGACTAGAATAATAATCTGATGGTTTCTTCTTTTGAATACAAAGAAACCATTTTCAATCTTGTTACAGCTGGGATAACAAGGTTCCCATTTGTACTTACAATAGTAAATTAAAAGCCATTTCAAAGTAACTAAGACACAATGGTAGTACATGTTAAGAAAATACATCAAAACATCAGGGGTGTTGTTGTCAGTGCTTCTTTAGATTGGTTCTCATTGATAGGAAGATATTGAGCTCATTGCATTTCTGACAATTTTATTTATTTTGTTTTGTGTCATGAAAGAATAAAAGAGGCTCAATTCTGTGGAGCCTGTATTTGGCAATTGCATGTCAACTTTAAATTCCCAATCATCCAGTTTGCTGTTTTGCCATTTTTTGATACCCCTTCAGTAATACAATTTCTAATTGCTCTGTCAACCTCTCTCACTTGTCACTTTCAGCCATTATTGTCATTTTTGTTTATATATTTTAAACATGTCAGGGGAATACACACGTCTGAATACACATGTATAGGTGAATAGTTGAGCTTGCCTTGAGTAGATGAACCTTGCAAAGAAATAATGTGTTAACTACTAAATTTTGTTTGAGTCACATTTTGATAAAGGTTATGTATTGTTAGTTGTCATAAAGAACTTGTGGTAACCTTCATTGATTGTCATATTATAGTTTCCATATGTTATTCCTTCAAATTTGAGCACAAGAATTTCAGTTTTTTTCATCATTTTACATTTTCATCAATCAGAAAATATTCTCTTTTCATTCTCTGTATCTTTAAGATACAGCACAATTTCTATATAATTTTTTGTTGCTGCTACTAGTGTAATTACCAACAGTGAACAAAGTGTCCAGAACAAGAAGAAAAATTTCCTACCGTCAGCATTCTTGAATGACCAGAAGAGCTTTTTGAGACTTCAAGCTAACAGAGACATTAAGGTGGAAACCAATTGAAGATTTTGGTATTTATCAACCAACGGTGGATTTTTGAGGTTCATTTAAACCTCTGCTTCTTTTAGATCGCAAAATGTGATAAATTTTCTGCCCGTTAGTTTTAGATTGATTTACATCACCCTGTCCAAAAACTCATATTTTGAAGTCTTATCATTGTAAACTCGTTTTTGCGGTTTCGTTCAGATAATTTAAAGGCTTTTTTTCACAAAATTAAAAAAACAGACACCATTCATAAGGAGACATGTTGTAGGGTCTTCAAGGGTTCCAAGGTACCTACGAAAGGGCCTCAATCAAACTGATTCTGAGGTTGGGTTATAACTCTGATTTTGCAAAAAAAACAGACATTGTCCCTTATGGTGAGATGACATTTTTCAGGAAAATATCAAAACCAATACTATGAACAACAAATTGTGACTGTAAACGTTATATCTTTTATTTGAATGGTTAATATTTAAAAAGATTGTCGTCTTTTCAGCTAGACAGCCAGTTACCAACTTTGCTTATGGTTTTGCATTCAATTCCCACGTCGTAAATGCTGGCTAGATACTGTATGCCTCCTTCTTTCTCTGCTAATATTCTCTTATTTGCTGATGAAACCTTTTCACTTCATTTCAAACCACCTCACCACAGTTCTAACCCGGTAATTAGAATCATGTTCGAAAACATCTACTACAACGACAATTATTCAAAACTTCCTCGATTATCCAAACTCCTTGTGCACACAGAATATGTAGAAAAAACAGATTATCCGAAGTACTGGTCAATCAAATTTTCCGGAATATCACACGATGGAAATGTAATACAGACTTATAGATTGCCTCACATTTTTCGTTGGCCAGTCATTGCAATTCAGTGCGGGTGGGTAAGATGTCGTTTATAGAAAGGGGTGCACTTCTTTCTATTGACTATGGTTTTATCGAGGGACAAATAATCCAGACAAAACTTGTGTGTGCAAAGTTCAAGTATAAGGCGTTCCAACCCTTGCCACATGCTGGGTGGCATCCGTATGCAGGGCGAAGTATCTCAAAGTTTGGGCGTTTAGGCCTATGTGTTTTAACAAGCGAAGTGTCGACTTTGATCAGGGGTGGTGGGGTTACAAAAACGAAGTACCTTCTGTCGAGGATTGCAGTTTTCCACTTGTTTTTTGTCGGATATAAGGAGGAAACAAAAGGAAACCGCATCCCTCACAGAAATAGAAAAAATAAAGATGTAAAAAATACAAGAACTCAAGCATGAACATGAATTTGTTATACATGAGCACAAGTGAAGCAAATCTTCTCTTCATCCTTCCTTGCATAATTAAAAATGACACTGATTACAGCATTTTCCAAATTTTGAAGTAAAAGCTTCTTCCTTGCTGAAAAAAGCCTCGTAGAGTGTTGATATGGAAAATAAAACAGAATCTCTGCTCCTGATACCAAACTTTGGAAGGCCTGTTAGTGTGACAACACAAGACTATACCTTTGTTGAAGGATTGCCAGCAGAATGGAAATGTAGATTGACAATTATCAAAGAGTTAAGCTGCAGATTATTGAGAATGAAATGCTTATTGAGAGTTGAGATTATTAAGAATTAATCGTTAGCAATAGATTTAACCTAATCGACAAAATGAGATTAATTTTCAAAGATAATAAGACTCAATATAGTTAAATGATTTAGTTATATGCAATTAATGATAAACTAAGAAATTGATTTGAATTTTTTCAAAAGTAATCACGCGACAGAAGTCTTTAAACAAGATCATTAAAAGATATCGAATAATAAAGTGTGGAAAGAAAAGCCAAGATAAATCACCAATGATCAATGATCTGACTACATACAATGTCTGCGAATTCATAAACTTCCTCGATTAACAAGCGATGATAAATAGTTCAATAGTGTTTTGCAGGAAAGGTTTGTTTTTCATAAGATTAACACATCCTTTTCTAAGATAGTTTCTGATATAAATTAAAAGGGAAAACATGTCAATCACAAGGATATCTTTTTGTTACCCATGTTTGCTGTATCTGAGGCAGGGGCGTCGCCAGAGAGGAGTATGGGGGGTTGCGGTACCCCCCCCAAACAGTTTGTCCGTCGGCACATAAAGGATTTTTTGCCGGGCAAAAGAAGCTATTTTTGTACTCACCCTAGAACCTTTTTCAACAATTGTAAGGTATTAACTTTTCTGTCAGTATATAAGAGTATTTATCTTTTGACCGCACCCTTCAAAAGTGAGACACGCCTTTTTTGTCGGTGTAAAGCACTTCTTTACCCCTCCAAAAATTTTTTTGGCTTTGCCCCTGATCTGAGGTAGGTGCTCATCTCCAAACGATTGCTTGTAGCCTGTGTCCCAGACCCCTAACTTGAAAGTAGAGGGTCGGCATCAGTGTAGAGGGACCACAGAATTTCTATTCTGTGGTGTAACCGAGAGCAAAATTGTGTACAAGCGTTTTCCCAGGATCTCTGGGAAAATTAATTATGCGTAAAATATGCGGCATCTACATGCTAAAAGTGAGCAATGGCGTAAACAGAGCGTGGTTTGCTGTAACAGTTTACACATTAAAATAGCGAAAAGAAACGAATGCATATTCAAAGTTTTATTCATATTCAAAGTTGGACCAGACTCCAGAAAAGTTGTTAACCTTCCTCCAGACAAAAACATCCCAGAAGGCAAACCTTCCTTACAAAACAATAGAAAGTGGGCGTGGCTTGGGTGTGTGATAGGAGCTTCTATTGTTTTTCGTGGACCTTCCTCCGGTCAGTGGCCGTGCGACCGTAATGTTTTCATTGGTGGGCAACCTTTTTAAACGGATACGATAGTTGTAATAAAATGATAATAAGAAACTGACTGCATTTAAAGATCTGCATCGCTGCCTTGAATTTCTTATGATCTTGAATGCTCATGAGTCCACATTCTTTGTTGCCCTTTGGCTGTTTGTGGATGATCTTAATTGCGCTCCTTTGCAATCGTTCATATTTGTTCACCATCGTGTCTGACACTATGAGCACAGGAGTTGAACAATATAATATTTTAGGAAGAACAATAGCTTTGTAGACTGATTCAGCTGCAAAAGTTGATAGCGAATGTCTCATTTTCTTCAAGAGCCTTAATCGAACAGCCACGTTCTTAAGAGTCTTTTGAAGGTGGTCATTCATGTTAAGTGATGGACCCATTGTCACTCCCAAATACTTCTATCTACTTACAAAATTAATGATGATTCTACCTGGCACGATGCCTCGTGCTACCTTTAAGGCACTCGTGCACCTGCAATTACTAAGGAGCTCTTGATCTTAACAGTCTTACAACATCTATCATATACGCGATTCTGTCAAAGACTGAATGTTGTAAGCATTTTCTGCTTTCTGTTCTATGTAAACATGTTCCCATTGGGCGTTCAATAGCTCTTGTATAGCTTTCGGGCGTTCAAAATTAATAATGATATCTTTCAGCAGGATAAATTCTTGACAACGGACAACAATTCTTTCCATGACTACCAAGTTTAATGAAAATAATCTTATTCTGAATCGATGTGTTTCATTGAATATGCCAAAAAAGTATGATTTTGTTATCTCGCGGGCCACAAAAATTCTCTCCCTGGTAGGGTTGCCAGGTGGTCTGGGTACGAAGTAGCCAAACTGTTTATGAAAATAGGCCAAATCACGTCAAAATAGGCCAAATTTACCCATACCACAGTGACGTCTTAATGTGCAAGCGCAGTAAAAAATAAACTCAGTTTGCAGTATATCCGTTGCCCATCCCGTCACTAGACGATGTAAGCCAAACATATTGCGCTTCCCAAGACTTCTTGTACTTCCTTGCAGTGTCATATTTACTTTGCCACGTTGGCTATCATAGGTTAAAAATTCGAGAAAAATAAAGCATTATTCACTATTTATTGTAACTTGTTACAAATGTGTAGATCAATCTGTGCTACACTCTTTTTTTATAAGTACCAGTAAATTTAAGTTCAGGCTGACTGTTCTTAATTTTTTCGAAAATCTGAGGCTGGATTGTTCTTAATTTGTTCTTAAATTAAGAGGGTGTAAGCAGTGCTATTGCTAGCTTTTTCGCTCTAAGGAGGTGTTCATTTGCCAACAAAGTGAGTGAGACAGCCTTAATTTGCTGACAAATTTGAGTATTCACCGAAAAAGCACCCACACATCGCTAAAAATCCTCGATTTTGAGAAAAAACGTTGTTCGAAATTGCATTTTGCAGAAGCTCAGCCTCAGCTTGTTTTTAATTTGTTCTTAACTTTTGACCAGTTTTGAGGCTCGTGTTCTTATAAAATTGTTTTTATAAAAAAAAAGAGTGTATTAAGCGATTTATATATGACCGATAAATTGCTAATTTTATTTCAAGATGGGTTTGAAAAAAGCAAACATTATGGGTCATACTAGTATAGAGCTTCTCGTCAGACAATCTTCAGAGTTTAAAACGTTAGAACATAGATCGAAAACGTTTTAAAATTTGTACCACCATAAGATTGTTTGCAAAGTCTATTTCAATACATTATGTTAAAAGGAAATACTCAAAAAGGTTGGTCAAGAAAGTGCTGAAAAAATAAGCTATAGCCAGGGGCGGACTGGCTGGTCGGGCTATTCGGGCGATCGCCCGAAGGGCCGGTCTGTTTAAGGGCCGGTTGATAAAAGTGCAAAACAATAAATTAGCTTAAAAAGTGAATGCGAGGCAAAAAAGTTTTCAGTGACTTTGCGGGAAAGAATAAATATACACGTTAGTACTTCAAAACCATCATAATTATGAATTCATTATTGTCACCGCAGCCCAAACACTTTTCTTCAGGAAATATGTTATTGACATCTTCTTATATTTTTTCTCTTGACTGTAACACCCCAGTTTCAATGCGATACATAAGATTTTAACCTGCCCTGATGTCTTTTTACTTAGCTTTTGCTCGAAGCTGGTCATGTTTTTCCCTAAGCACAAGCTATTGCTAAATGTAATTTATTTAAAAGTCCAAAAATTGTGATCCTCGAGATTTGTCCAAAAACGATGTAAAACTCATTGAGGTAGGGGGGGGGGGGTGTAGTATACTGTATGCTTGTGTCAATAACAATTGTAAAATACTTTCCTATTTACTGTAGCGAACATGAATCAAATAATGGCGGAAAATTTTGCAAAAAGGGCGTTTCTCTGCATTTGCGAGTGTTCGAAGGGCGTGGTCCAAAAAAATTCTGGGGGCTGCGCCCCAGACCCCCCCCCCCACTTCTCCGGCCCTGGGTACGCCACTGCGTAGAACAAAGGTAGAGCAAGAAGACTTCAACCAAAGGTGATGCATAGAAATTTCGTTAGGAAAAGCTGCGAGACTTAAAAAAAGGTTCAGCTACGATACAAAGCTTTTTTTATCAGGCAAAAGCCACAAACGTCACAAAAACAGCAGGGTCTTGCTCTTGCTCCTTTCAATAAAGTCATACAAGTTTTTGTAAGTTTATTATTAGGCCTATACTATCACAAGTCAAATGCACCCCCGCCCCACAGGGGTATGGTGCTACACGATAAAATTTCAACAGGGGTGCCCATTTTTTGGGGTCAGAAATTGAAAAAATCGATTTTTTTGGGCTGCTGAAAATCATTGTGGTTTTCCGGAGGATTAGAAAATTATTTGTCACAAGTGGAGTGTGATAGAAGCTTTTCAACTTTAAATATATAAAGAACAGATTACGTATTAATTTTTCGCAGCCAAACCTGGAGTCCTTCATGTAAATGTTCTTAGAAAAACACCTGTTAGATGACATCCTGAACGATCACATTATCAACATATAAGTTACTATATTTAGAAACAAAGTCAAACCAAAGAGTTAAGTTTTTTGTTTATTTACTGTTTAGTCAACAAATGACATATTTATCATGTTCTGTTAAGCATATTCTGTTATGCTTATTCACTTGTTATGTTATGGAAGCATTCAACCATGCACAAAATTACTGAATTTAAAAACTTGTTTTCCTTGCAGACTAACATTTATTTGTATTTTCCGAGGAGTTTTTTATTTGCTATTATTGTGGGCCGGTTTGATCAAAATTTGCCCGGGCCAAAAAAAGTAGCCAGTCCGCCCCTGGCTATAGCAATGACTTTCTTCACGTTATTACATGAGAAATTCAGGCACTGGCCCATTTGGATAAAATCAATGCCACCTCGAGTGTCTGTCTGGTTCATTGACATATTACGGTCATCCATTTTGTAATAGTGCTAGTTTGGATTTCGTTTGTTTTGCATCCTGTAACCTTAGTAATTTTATCACCGTTCGCACATTCGATTGTTTATAATTCCTTTTGTTTTCTAATTGCACCTTTAGATTCATTAACTATTTCTTTTGGGATTTTTAGTATCATTATTCAGTTTATGTAATTAATCTTGGGACTAATATATTTTGTATTCACTATTATTATGTAAATTTACGTAGCTATGTAGCATTACAATAAGTTCTTGTTTAGTTATATTTTGGGCGTGTTACATATAGAGTTAGTTTTTGAGTTGGAGTTGGAGTTGAAGTTGGAAATGGAATTCGGTTAAGAGCGATTAGGTTAAGTTTTGAGATTTTGTATATCTAGGTTCTCGACGTTTCACTTATGTGGCAAGATGCTTGTGAAAGATCTTGTCGACATGAAGTATGGATTTATAGAATACGTATTTGGATTTGTGGAATCGCGCGTGATGATTTATGGATTGTGTATTACTATAGTATAGTTTGAACGGACAGTGCTTGTGAAAGACTGTGCCTGTTAGAGAAACATTGTGAAGTTTATAACCTTTCGCGGAAAGATCACATGATCGGAAGATGGACGTTTGAAACATTATTTATTTGTCTCTTTGTCTCAATTCTCATTGAAGGACTAGTTTATATCGTCGGTAACGATAGGGTGGATGTTTTCTTTTGACAAAAATAACCCTATTACAATTTTATAATTATTTGTGGTTTTAATCTCATTTTCGAACATTCCTTTAGGAGGCCAAAAACAGCCAAAATTACGTAACCAAACATTCTTAAAAAAGGCCCGATTTCTCAAATGGCCTCCCAGTAGGCCAGTTGGCAACCCTGCTCCCCCTGCTTGCTCCCTGGGCCGGATCACAGAATAGGATCCTATTCTGTGGCCGGATTCTGGGCCGCGGGCCGTAGGTTGCCCGCCCCTGCCTAGCACACGGACCCATCTCAGGGCAGTTGTCAATGTTTCAAGTCGTTTTCGTACGGAGGGCGTTTTCAAAAGGCATTGTTAGAATCAGCGCTCTTACCAAAAGAGATCAAATTATAGGTAATAGTTCTTTTGAAATAATTCGTCGTCGTAGGGTGAAAACAAAGGAGAGTATGAAATTTCTTGTGTAATCGAGGAATACCTATGAGAGTAAAGAAAGACTGTTGAAACTATCTTCAGAGCTCAAGAATTCTCGTTAACCAAGGCTTCTGGAAGCGCGTGCCGAGTCTTTCAGCTTAATAAACGCAATAATGGCAGCCGAATCGATTCTTTTTGCCGTGGCCATTTTTGTGCAGTTTGTTTACGGGAAGAAGTACACTTTCGAAGTTTCCATGCAGTACAGAAGTCCAGATTGCGTAGAAAGGCCAATCACGTTGGTGAATGGTTTGTTTCCAGGACCCACAATCAATGTCACAAGCGGTGAAACTCTAGAGGTGGAGGTGAGTACCAATTAATCCATGCCTTGTTTGTGGCCTCTCCAAATGCAAATCGAGAGGGCATGACCACGATTGCATAATCCCGAGGTTTAGGTTGATCACTGGGGCATGCCTAATCTAAACTGCATGATAATGCTTTATGAATGACTAAAATAGGGCTGAAAATGATAAAAGCAACAATTCTCGATGATGAAATAGTATATTTGAAGGTTTTAACTAACACTAAACGTGTTGCATAAGTCTCAACTTAAACGATTTTCAAGAACCAGTCATTTTTCATCATTATCTCAACGTACGTATCTTACTTTCCCAAAGTTTTATTTTCCTTAATGAAGCTCTACTTGACACAATTGATTAATGTGACAACTCCTGGCTTCAAGATCACTGTTCGTTAATTGCAAGAACCTTTGTACGGAATTGGTGGAAAACTCCCCTTTCATCCGAATGTGGAAAATTCATCTCAGTTTTAAGTCATATATTGTGATGAGCAAATTGCTATTGTTACCACCATAGTGCCACTGAGCCTTTTTGTCCCTCTTGTCGCTTTTCGCAGAATTATACCAACCAAAAGCTCACACAAGTTTGAGTAAGATTTGGCACTTGGAGATTGTTTTCATCCGACACGCTCAGGCTTATTTCGACCGTTTTCAAATTATACAATGATTCCCCAGTAATGATATATAGATTTTATCATATATGTTTGAAAAAGCTGCAATCGAAAGATCATTAAGTTGTGGCAATAATTTAGCCTTGTTTTGTTTTTCTCACTTCTTCAAGCACGAGCACAGGGGAGTCTGTTTTGTTTATCAGCCAGAGAATTTCTGCACTCAAGGGGGATGTGACGGTTGAAAAACGCCGATTTTCTCGCTAGTTACACAAAATATTACCTACGCAAAAGAATAAGTTTCCGACACTTTTGATAAAGTATAGGTATAAAAAAATATTTAGTTATGATTAGAATTTGCTACCATTGAGTCACCACCTATATTACTTTCTACAGACAATGAATTACTCATGTAGATATTAATGATTAGCATTAATGATCCATTGTCATGCAATTGTCAAGCTTCCCAGGGGAGGGTAAAACATAGACCAAATAGCGGAAAAACAATTCGGGTTCCAGAACTGGAGTCAGGTCAGTACCAGTCTGAAGGCTCATATGATGGACGTTAGTTTAATTCGCAGCTGTTGCAATAAAATTATGTTTCCAGACCTTCTTAGTGGAGGCCATTTAAAAGGTTTGCAGCCTCAACTTGGGATGCCATTCAACGGGGGGCACGGGGGCCGTTACCTCATTGCCCTTGCTAAATTTAGCAGTTTATTTTGCCATTGTTTTGCCCTTTTTTCTAGGCGCATTGCCTTCCTTGCCCTTCCCCTCTTCCGGCAGCGAATCCGATGCGGTGTAAACGCAGGCTAACCCCCTATGCCGAAAATTGGCGAATTTCTATTTTGCTTTTGTTTTTTACAACATTTCAAACAAGACCCCCCCTTGTTATTTTGATAGCACTACACCGCTATGTAAACGGGATTGGTAGAAAGAATAATACTGATCCGGACCGTAAATGTAAATGCGCCAATCTCACCTCTACAATTACCGCCAGGCAGACCCAGAACTACGTTAGCAAATTATTTTCATTTTTCATTTACTCAACTTAATTGGCTTGGCCACATATGTGCCATAATGAGAAGGGATGACCCTAAAAATCCTCCCATAAGGGGGCCTTGTCGGGTCCCGGCCATATTTCTGTCACCTTCATCCGTCGCCCTCATCCATCTGTGATGACAGTCCGTCCTCAAGGACGAAAGCAGGTTTGTCGTTTGTCGTTACCTAGCCGTTCCACCTTTTATTCATCTGATGCTTAAACTGCAGTTTCCCCCTGAATCGCCTCCGAATGAATGCGATTAAAGCGTTATTAACTGAGGGACATAATAGGTCTGCCGCGTTTTCTACAGGGTGCCTGTGTCTTTTGTATTTGCATCAATAGAGGAACGTTAATGACCTGGGGTGGCACATCCTCTAAATTGTTGAAGAATCCTAAAATGACAGCAGGGAGTAGCGACTGGGAAAAAACCTCCACTACAGTAGAACCCCGTTAATACGGCCACCAACGGGCCACCAAAATTGGCCGTATTAACGGGGTGGCCGCATTAACGAAGAAGGGTCAAAAGGAGCTGTTTTTTTAATAGTGTAAAATGGATGTTTAAACCGAGAGAGATACTGCGAAGACTAAAACTTTGAAGAATGACGATTTCTTGCGAGCGGCTTTACTTTTATTTCGATTTCCATCATATAACAATTCCAAGGCTAAACATAAATCCAAACAGCTAGCATGAACGACGACGGCTCTCCGCGAACTCTTATACTTAAAACAATCCAATAAAATATATAACGAGGCACAGCGAAGTCGTTCTCAAGCACTGACTGTCCCAAATGCAAACCGGGCCGCAAGAGCTTTCGCAAGCCTCTAGGGCGAAACGGTTAGCTTCTTTCTGATGTTTAGCCTTACATGCCTGATACCTTCTAAAGCTCTCTTCGAATCCCCTTGAATCTAACTAACCACGTATATTTATATGTACAAGGAAATTACCAGAAAAGCATAACCAAGCATGAAATGTTACTAATAATAGACTACGAGATAATTCTAGAAACAGACGAATACGCAATATGATGTAATCCTGATGAGGAGTAATCCTACAACAATATAATGGAATGCAGTGTAACGCTGCGTGGTGCTGTGTCGCGACGACATTCGAGACACAACGGGGAGTTTCCTAAGAATTACGTAATATACAAAATAGCTACGTATACAAAACATAGCAATCCTAATGCTGGGGCTGGCACTATTTTAGCTCTATTACAATAGACAATTGGAAATGTAAAGATATGTTAAATAACTAGTCCATCAACAAAACGAAACGGAAATCCTGGGATCTTGTGCCTTAATCACCAGATCATGTTCATGATTTTGCAAAAAAATCCGTGACTTTTTACTGGTTCGTTCTGCGTTCCAGCCAATCATTTTAAGTGGGGGCAATCACACCTGAAAGCAAGCGACTTTGATAATGAAAAGTTCTTTTGTAAAACGAATGAGATTATTGTGATTTTATTACAGTTTTGCTAAATACAAATGGCCGTATTAACAGGGTGGAATTATAAAGAATCCTGCTGTCTGGGTTCGCAAAATGTGGCCGCTGGCCGTGCTAACGGGAGGCCGCATTAACGGGGTTTCTTTATGAGACTATGTATGACCGTTTTTCCGGGCCAACAAATGTGGCCGCAATAACGAGGTAGCCGTATTAACGAAGTGGCCGTAAGGCGGGGTTCCACTGTAATTCGAATAGTCGCTATAAAGAAGGCAAAGCCTAAAACAAATATTATAGTAAGTCTCCAAGATTTGTGCTCTTTAATAGTAAATGTGTATAGCTGATCTTGGTTGATCCACATCTAGAGTATAGCAACGGCCGTGATGTTCTCGTGACCCACACTCCTGGCAACAAATAGCTGACACATATGAACGAAAAAGGAATTCGCGTGCTATATCTTCATATAATGTGCCCTGGTGACCTAAACCCCCTCCCCCCATGGTCAATGTTGTTTAGGATGGTTACAGAATAAGTGGGGATTACAACATTAGTTACCAATCCAATCGCAACATTGATTCGGGGGGAAAGGGGGTGGGTGATTTGTAAGTAGCTTCTTTTTTGCAAGTGTCTCAGCATTTTTTGCCAAGATTGCAGTAACGGAAATTCAGCTTTCATTTGGGGGGGGGGGCGGGTAGGCCTACGATTTTCCGACAAGATAACATCTTGGATCATGTCTAATTTTAAGGAAACTGCACATTTTGATGAAAATAGGTGATTTTTGGCGGGACCTTTCAGAAATCTTTGCTGGCCACGCCATAATTAAGCAGCAAGAGGAACAATCAATTCATGATTTTTGATATCAAGATCTAAGATCTCATCTAAGGCAATTGATGATACAAGAGGTCGACCGATTACACCGAGTACACTATATACAAGTCGTTCATGATAACAAAATAATTGTATTGTAGTTGTAGTGTTCATTTTATGCATTTTATCGTGTTTTCTTCAGTGGGAAATACGTTTGAAAATAAATTTTATTTGGAAGAATCCGATGAAAATTTCGGCTGATCTTTACGGAATTGAAATTAAATATACGATTCACAACAGTTTTGATTTTGGTCATATATTGTTTGTTTAATTATTTAGTACTGGCTAATAATTTATCAACTATACTATGTTCAAATTTTGCAGAAAGGGGGGTCAGAGAGCTTATAGAGGCCCCTATTATAAAAAGGGAAAATGCGGATCACCTGCGAGCGAGATTCTCTTGAAATACATTTCAGAACGATCTCTTGCAGTAATTTCGACACGTTAAACGGTTGTCTATTATCCAACAAAAGCCCGGATTTTCCGACGAGATTGCTGATTAGAGGGGGGTGGCGAGCCCCCCATACTACCATGATTTCCGCCACTGTCGGGACCGTTTCTTTTCGCTAATTAATAGTTTATATTACGACGCATGTCATCTCGCTGCTATTCTTGATAATCTACAATATCAGACCTTTGGAATGTTGATTATCAAAACCTGGAGGTTCATGTTTATTGAGAAAATCCTTGAGACTACGGAACACCAATGTGTTGTGAACTAGTATCAGCAACGCTTTGGCCACGTGCTCAATGCTACTGTTGTTTATCTGTTGACCTAGGTCATAGTACAACTCCCCAGGGGGCTCGTCACCAGTCCATTTTTATGCCTACGTAGATGTAACGACAGAGTTGGAATGGATAGGTGTGTGATCGAATGCCAAAAATGCTGTAAAACATTGTAAAATATGTATACATGTATTTATACTAATTATTTCTTATGTTAGATATATATATGTATTTTTATTTTTTTATTTTTAAACAATTTTACTTTGTAGTAGGCTTGAATTAGCTATTTGAGTTTATCGGTTAGAGTGATAAACTCAAAGTAGTGTAATACTCTCGCTCTCTGTGCTCTATCTCACCTTGCTTAAGCCCAAGACACAACACCCTGTGAGACCCTGCAATACCACAGAAACTAAAACTTTAATCATTTTGTTGTTATTTTGAAATAATATGATTTTCTCTTTCACGCGCAGGTGAAAAACATGCTAGCGACTGATGCTGTGACAATACATTTCCACGGGCAACTGCAGAAAGGAACTGTTTGGCAAGATGGTATCGGCCTGATATCAAGCTGCCCAATCGCACCAAAGACTTCATTTACTTACCGGTTTAAAGTCAATTCAGAACCGGGCACATACTTTTACCACGGGCATGTCGGTGGCATCCGATCTGCTGGGCTCTACGGTATGTTCATCATAAATCCAAGTTCGAGGACATCTCTAAATTATGATGAAGAGCAATCGTTACTGCTTAGTGATTGGTATCATGGCAGCCATCTTGAAATTGCCACAGGTTTGTTGGAAGAAAAATTCCGCTGGGCAGGAGACCCCCAGTCTGTATTGATAAATGGCAAGGGTTATTACAACTGTACGGCCAATTCGGTGCCGGTTAATACAAATTACCCATACTTCAAACCCAGTAGTACTGTATACTGCGCAGATGCGCTGTGTCCGGGCAATGAAGTGGTTGAAGTTTCACCTAATAAAGTAGTAAGGCTGCGATTAGGGAATGTCGCAGAGCTATCCTTTCTGAACATAGCGATCCAAGGTCATAATATGACGGTGATTGAAGCGGATGGACAGCCGGTATCACCCATAGAAGTTGAAAACCTTGATATCAACTCCGGGCAGAGGTATTCGGTACTCATCAACACAACTCAAGCAGTGGATGCTTACTGGATAAGCGTCAGATCGCGCCATCGTAGTGGTATTGTTACTGGATACGCAGTTCTTAAATACAGTGGAAGCAGTTCGTCTGTGCCTAGCGTAGATCGCGAAACGGTTTCGTCAAAGCAGCCGAGATGGGACGACAGCACATTTAGTGCCAAACAGCAAAAATCAATGAAAGGTACAAAGCAGGCACCTGCCAGCGTAACACGAAGGATTGTCTTAATGGGCACGCAAGAACGGTTTCGTTGGAAACAAGGTGAAAGCTTCAACGACCACCGGGTGAAGAAGCCTTGGCAGAACTGCGATGCTACAGACAAACACTTGCGATGGGCATTGAACGGAATTACCTATAAATGGGAGAACACCCCTGTTGCACACATGATGTACTATAATATCAGGACGAATAGCTTGAATGAGTCACGGGGGTATTACACAATCTCACAAGGAGATGTTATTGAAATCATCATACAAAATTACCCAGCATGCAACAAGGTAAGTGATACTGATTCTCTTAACAAGTTGCCAGCGGCTCCATTTGCTGGGAGCTTAGCACGTGTCAAATTAGTAAGTTGAAGGAAAACATGCATTAGAATAGATCATTTAGATGATTCAGTCTAATACACGTGTTCGATATCCGGGCGTTTTATTTGCATGAAGAGACTGGAGCGAGAAATTAAAGTTTTCATGAGCAACGAATGCTCTTGCAACTAAATCCTGTTTTCTCCATGATTTTGAGTCCTCTCAGGCTCAGGAAGCTTTTGAGCTCTTTCATTTGCGCGTATTTGTCGATATTCATTGTGTGCCGTTTTCTTCGATCAGCGACTTTCCTGGCCTATAAGAGTAGAAAAACTTGACAGAAGCTTTTGAAAAAACGGTTTTGGAGATGACTACGGAAGATGTTTAAGAATACGGAAGACTACGGAAGAAGTCCTCAAAATTTCGAATATCTTTGATGTCAATTCAGGCAGTGATTAGTTGATAGTAAACGCCGTATCTATATATAAATATAGGACCTTGGCAACATTTTCACCCAATTTCTTGACCCAGTCCCTCTGTACAAATTAAGCCCGCGGATATCGAAAAGATGTATAGAGGACTCAGTTATGACGTTGTTTTCATGACGTAGCTGCTTGCAACTCTGTTTGTCGTCTGGGCACATCGACATTAACGATTTTCGACCTTACTTTGGGCATATACCTTGCTCATTAATATACCCATAAAGCTTGAATTGCCTGAAAATGTTCCCTTTGCACATGCATCTCTGATGGTACGAAACAAGCTCATGCCTAGCAAGTTTCGCGGACAAAGTTTCAAACTCAAAGCAAAAACTTTTTCTCGTTTTGTCCATTGCACAATTCAACTGGGTGAGAAGCAAGCACTCGCTGATTGATCCAAAACAAGGAGCCTATCAAACATGACATTCTTTTTCTCACGTTTCTTTCGGTTCGAATGGATATAAACTTCTAAACTTCTATATGCTTACCTTTAGTCATTATCCAATGTCTATGCTCTTGAATATCGGACGAAAAGTATTAAGTATGCTTTTTCCTACTTTTCCGCACACATTTTTTAAATACTGCAACGTGAAGACGCGGACTGAAAAACCTTAAGCCTGTCTGAAGCCCTCTGAAGTATCAGATTGGTCGGCGCCGTTTTCCGTAGCTAAGCGATTTTTAACCAAGCAAAACACTTTTTCTCGTCTCCAGAGGTACTCAATGTTCTACCGATAAAACAGAATGAGCAGTAAATTGTTTGCTCAACAGACTTTATTGACTTTCTGTTTTCTGTTAAGTCTCCCTAGATTGTAAAGTCGATCAATGGTATTACATTGCTGCAGCTGCATTCTAAACCTTTTTACTCCTCGTTTAAGCAGGGCCACAGTGAAATTTCGGAGGCCGTGGGGCAAAACCGAAAATTTTGCGACAACGCCCTTCAGATTAACATAAAATGCAAGTAAGAATATTTCTTGCAGTAGTTTCTCGCAGTCGTTTAAAACGTTCCACTATTTTTAAGCTTACATTTGATATGCTTAATTATTTTCTTAAAATGGAATTCATTGCTTTATGAGGTCCTCTAGACCTCAAGGCCCTGGGCAAATTGCCCCCTCTCGGCGGCCGTGCATTTTATAAATATGGAGCTTTTTTGTGATGTAGGTATGCGAACAACACCCTTGGCATCTTCATGGGCACAAATTCTGGGTTGTTGGCATGGGCAATGGACTTTGGAATGGCAGTGATGCCCAGTTGGCCTCACTTGATCCAGTGAACGCCATTTATAGAGACACTACAACGGTACTGCCCGACTCAGTGAAGCCATTTGGAGGCCAAGCAGAACAAGGAGGCTGCGGGTGGACAGCGGTAAGGTTTGTGGCAGATAACCCAGGAGTTTGGCCATTTCATTGCCATGTGACTTGGCACTTCATTATGGGCATGCAAGTTGTGTTTCTTGAATCAGCCAATCAGATACAGGCTCCTGGTGACGACATACCAATATGCGGAGAAGTGACACCTGGAGTCTGGAAACAAAAGAGTGATGCCATGACATCAAAGAAAAGTTCAGATAGCTGTGACATATCTGTAGAATTGTGGGTTGCATTAATTGTGGGATGGTGTTTTTGTTTTGGATTGATAATAGCATTGACTTTTTTCTGCAAAAAGTTAAGAGCAGATGAGAAAGCTGCTGTAGAATTTAACCTCCAAGCCATAAATACATAGTTGTTTACTCAGCAGTCTGCACAAATAGGCTCATAAATTTTTGTCTTGAGATATTGGATAAAAATGACTTGATGACAAAGAGGGAAGCAGGTCATGGGCTGACTGCCTATCAAAGAAAACGGTCACCAGTCCAATGCTGATCCCTTAAGGTAATTGCTGTTATTTACTGGAAATAGGCTATTTGCAATAAGCCTGGCTTAACATAGTCCATTGTGCTTTTGGGTTGCTAAAATTAGCAGAAATGTCACCATTATGACCCATTTTTGGATTTTCGAAGGCTACTTATGTTGCTGCCTCACAATATAAAGGTATTTTACCCCACAAGGGTGTAAAAGACCATAAAAGGAAGTAAAGTACCTTAGAATTAATCGTAAAATGTTAAACCGTATTTATTTCTGACACATGAACATTTAATAGAAATACACAGGGATGATGGATGCCAAAGGACATGAGGAGGGGACTTGACTTTCTAAATAAAAACAGCTTTGCAACTACAGCAAAAC
Organism: Rhopilema esculentum; assembly: GCF_057945365.1. NCBI lineage: Eukaryota > Metazoa > Cnidaria > Scyphozoa > Rhizostomeae > Rhizostomatidae > Rhopilema > Rhopilema esculentum. The sequence goes on along the minus strand of NC_142817.1, from coordinate 7,869,791 downwards.
AAAATTACAAAAAACCTCAGTGATTAGTCCCTCACTTCCAAATTAGTGTTGCCCTTGATTGTAATTTAAGACAGTTTTGTGTCTGTTACTTACACAAAAATTTTGCTTCCATTTACTTATTAATGTAATTATGCATTAAACGATTTGATTTATTCGAATATTTATAATCTACCAATGTGTAGCAATACATTTTTAAAGTTTTAAGTTTACATATCATGACTAAGTAACAAGAGATGGGGCTTGCCATCTTATGGCACATAAATTTCTAAAAAATGAACCTCTTGGAATTCCTTTGCTGATATTTCTGATATTCCTTAAAAGTTATTTTGCAAAACAAGCTTGGGTTATAGAAAATAAAGCTCTTTGATGACTTTTAGAAATCAATTGATCAAATTAGAAATCAACATCTTTAGATCTGGTATAAAATGATAAAATAATAATTTTGGTAAAGATTGCAAGTAAAAAAACATAATTTCGCTTATATTTTTTCTGTAAAATGAGTTTATACTCACATCTACATAAAACATCAATAAAATTAAATATAAACGAATAGAGGATAAGCACAGTTTTCTGTCCTTGTTGCAAGTCTTAAAATATACAATTGACCAACACAAAAGCCCCTTGCTTTGTCCATCTGCTACTTCCAAATTATTATTGTGCACAATAACGTGACCTGTTTTGGCAGTTGATCATTACATAGCTTTTCTTAGCTTCAAAGGAGTCTTCAGCTGTCTATTCACTCCCTCATTTCACCATCCTCTTCTTCTTCATCCACGCCCCTCACATATAGCACATTGTTGCACCTGTTAAAAAGTAAAAAGAAGCACAAATGTTGTACTATGTTCAAAGGTTATTGTGAAAATTTTACCATTTGTTGTTAAGTATTTCTGTAATCTTACTATTGCACTTCTGCAAATATTTTAAATTGTCAAAATTTGGATTTTTGAAGAAATGTTTCTACCAGTTCAGTTCAGTTTTATTTTAAATTCCACTGGATACATACACTTGTTGCAAATTAGAAATAATCCAGGCTTAAAAGTATAAACAATGTAAAAGGAACTTAAAGAATATAAACGTAACATAACAAATACAGAGTAGAGGAGAAACAAGCTAATATTGTAAACAGGGAATTATTTAAAGGAGGAAACTTTCCAAATGAACCAAAATACGAGAGATTATTTGGTTCACACCCAGATCACCTCTCACTTTCCAAACAACATAATTTTTGGTTAAACCAAGTTTGCAGGTGCGTAGCAAAAAGGAAAAATATATTTTCTTTTCACTTGATATGTAACAATATGCTGCTTGCTTTATCTGCTGGATGCTTCAACTGATCTTAGTGTTCCTTCCTTCACAATTTGAAGGTTGCATTGTGTGATTTTGAATTTGTGCAATATGGCAATGTATATGTAAGCTAATATTCCCTATAGTGTGGAGGGGTTTTTCAGTTTCAGTTTCAAAAATGGCAATTGCCCAAGAAATCCTGCACCGGATGAAAAATAGTGCAGAACTGAATAGAGCGTGATATTTAAGAAGAGTTCATAATTACTCGAAAAAAAATTTATTGGTATTTTTAAGTAAATAATAGCATTTTCAAGGTTATTGTGGTACATTTCAAGATATCTCTTGGCTGGAAACTAGCTTAAGATTATATTAACACACTCATACTATTCCTTCGATTTGGAAAAAAAACCTTGATCATCATATTGAGAGACATATGCGTTCCTGTTTAATTGTGCTAATTTTCATGATAATGTTGCAATCATAGAATATGCAACTACTTTTGGATGCTGTTGATAAATTTTATATAGTAATACTTTAAACCCTTGAAAACTGATAGAACTGCCTTCTTGTTGCTTTAGAAATCACAACTCATGTAACAAAGACTGTCAGGGGAGTAGCATGGCCAAAATAATTAGATAGCTTTGACTTCCTTATTGTAGCTGTTAGATGGAAAACCTTATTTGTCATTCAGAACTTGACTTAGCTGTCAAATTTTTTGTGACATACAGAGTACTTTTATTTGCATTTTAAATACATATTTTATAAATGGATAATATTTTTACCTAATAAGCACTTCACCAAGATTTCCAGTGCAGCTACCATCAATGAACTCTTCAGTATTAGCAAGCTGAAAAATAAGTGGATGAAAATAGAAATATTAGAAAAAATATATAAAATTGTATTAAAACATCTTAGCGCAATTAAGCCACCATTTTTATACTTCACAAGGCCCTAGAAATGTTCTTATTCTTTTTAAAGAATAAATAATGTAGCAGCTGTAATTCATACATCTATTATCATAATAAAAATACAAGGTTTAGGTTTTAATCATGTATAAATGCTCTGTAGCAAATTACCTGCAAGTTCATGTACCCATCCACTGACACCAGATACCCTTTGTATTCCATACCCCATTTCAGTTTCACCATGACTGGTTTTCCAGTTAGTCCATTTAGAAATGGCTTTGGGTTTAATGGTAAGGTCTAGAGGTAAAATGTAATTGATATAACCATAATGGTTTAGTAATTGTCAATGTAATATAACATGCAATGACAGAAGGCAACCCCTTTTAATCCAGGTTGGCAATCAGCAATTTTGACGTAAAAACCAAGCCAGGTACACTCATGGTTGACTTCTCTTTGCAGACCTTACTATTTTTTCTATGCTCCCTCTGGATTCAAATTTCAAGGCTTATATGTAATTGTGATATAACATTATCAGGCCTCTCCGTTTAAGGCGCGCAATCACGTGCGCGCGCCTTGGCACGCTCCTATCGTTTTCGAGACGCCCAATAAATCACGCGCCTGGTTTATAAGAACCCTTTAAATCGCGCTCTTTGTGTTTTAGTTTTGAACAATTATTATACCAAGAGCCTTGCGGATTCGAAATCGATTGATATCTAAATAAACGGTTGCTTCTTTTAATCCCTTTTTCGAGGAAATTGTTATTGCCAAGTTAAATCAAACACCTCTTGAATATATTTCCGGTCAATAACCAATAAACTGTCATTGTGATTCCTGATTGTTATAAGTTTTTTAAATGGCCATTAATTCAAAGGACCAAGCCATAGAGCTATCTGCTTTCGCAAGTATCGCAAGGACGAAGTTAGCGGATCAAAGACCGAAGATAGGAATGGGAAGACAATGGTGGTTTCGATTTGGTGTTAAGTTTGCTCAAAACACAAAAGCGTTATTTTATCAAATCCTCTTTGTAAAGGAAGTGCCAGGAAGATTCTTCATCAGAATTTGAGCTGGACATTGACGAACTGCAACAATAATGTGTTTTTTTTGCTTTTAGTGCTCTATTAAGTAGTTTGTTTAGATATTCCTAGATACAAAGTATTTACATGCGAAAACATGCCGTTTTTGTCTACTTTAACGTAAATATATTTTTTTGGTAGAGCGCGCGCCTTAGCAAGGCGAGGCGCGCGTTTGAGCATGCGCCCGCTAAAATGCTCACTGAGAGGCCTGCATTATATAGCTGTTTTTGTTGTGTCTTTTGCAGAGCGGTTGATGTCTTTAAGGCAGAGCTGCACAGACTTTTGGCTGTAGGATAGGATGGCTCTAATTTATAACTTAAAGCAACCTTTTTTTGCACACCGGATGGTATAGTTCTCTATATAACAAAATGTCTCAACAATGAGAAAAATCATCATTTTGATCAAGTAGTTTGGGGTATCCCGTAACTATGATTAAGCCAGACAGGAAACTTTGTTTCTTGTGCGAATAAGTTCACACACAATTCCAGTCTGGTAATTGAGCATTGGGAAAACCAATATGATGCCTGATGCAGGTTCTTGAGGAAATATGATACTTCATTTGCCTTAAAGGTAATGTGTCCAGCTAAGCAGGCGACTCTGCGGATTTTTTTAAAAACATGTGATTTTTCATGTCATCGCCCCAGCCATTACGGTCGTTTTGTTTATCTATACTGCTGCAAGGTTAGCTTTTCATTTGAGCAGTTTTGCATCACAAGAATACTAACCAATCGCAAACAGTTATTTTGATGGGTGGCTTGACAAGTTGGGTATACGCAGTCCTTTTATATGGACACATTACCTTTAAGCAATAGGAAACACCTGTCATGCCCAGATCTAAAAAATCCACACCTTTTACTAGGTGTGCAGGGGCGTTTTAGCAAAAAATCTCTGGTGCGCACTTGCCCTACTCTGCAGTCTAGTCATCATCATTCAACTGACTCTATCACAATATATCCATTTTTGCCAAAATAACGGGCTTGAAAGACGGTTTTATCATTATAACATAAACACTTATTCCTTTCTAAAGGGGTAAACCAGTTATTTCCTTATAAGATACAGGGCCACAAAGTATCATTCTTCCCATCATTCGCTGTGGCTAATATAGGTAGGCCTATTGAGTTGAGAGAGCGATCATCAGTAAATGGCCGTCGCAGTTACCAGAAAAACACTACTAGCTTTTGGGTAAATTAAATAAATAATTCAATCAAAATGTGGTAATATTATTGCATTAAGAATTTAACTCACTGCCATATTTTTCACGACTTTGTGAAGAGGTCCCTTCTCTTTATACCCCGTATCCAAGAGAACGTGCGATGAGTCTAGAATGTTGTATCTGCCTCGTTATAGAGCAATCTCTTTTCGGGAGTAATATGGCGTCCGATAAACAAGCAAGGACTCAACTCAAATCTCATGCCGATTCATGATATTATTTGAGTCATGCAGCAAAGAGATTCTATCAGTTTTCCATTTCCTCTTTTCACAAAGATAAATGCAACGTGGAAAGGGCAATCTGTAGTTGATTTTGGTACGAACGATGGAATTGACATTGATTTCAGCATCGACAGTGGTATCCAAGTAACTTCTAGGAAAACCTCTGGCGGTAGATGTAAAAGATACTTAGCCCAGAACACATGCTTTCCATTAATGCCACCGAACGAAATTGAAGTTTCACAAATTATTGAAGATGTTCGGGATGTTTGGGCATGCCCTCACGATACTTGTGCAGAAAGAACTGCGAGCAATTTACAGACTACCAATCTTGGACAATTAAACATGTTGTTCAAAGACCATCCTGAACTTCTAATTGGCACCACGTTAGATGAGCTCAAAGGATTTGACATGGATATTCTTCATAGACAGTTTCACCCTTTAAAATACGCTTACGATACAATTATGATTTTAAACCGAAGGCAAGTACCTCCAGAGAACTTCAGAGAGTTCTACCGGCAAAGTAACACGAGGAAAACACGGACAATGACCAGATTTACGCGAAATGATACCCATGCACTTGAGAACCGACATTTTGTTAAAAGATTAGATGAGACCCTAGAAACAATTTTTGAAATTCCAAGAGGTCTGCTTCTAGACTTACTTGATGAAGAATTGGTTAGTAAATATGATTTGATAACTGAGAATGAACATCTTGGAAATTGTTTGTCAAATTGTGAAGATTTGCTCATATACCCAAAAGGTTTGTATGCCAAAAACCTATGAGAGTTCAACTGCTTCCTTATTAGCATAAATACTTAAGTTTAAAGCCAGGCCCTTTTGGTAAGTGCCAAGTGCTTGGAGGCTCTTTTAATGAGAAATGCTCATGCCCAGGAGCTATCTGTGTCTCTTAAGTTCTCTTCTTACATGTGTCACGTTCTGCAGAAATAAAGTGTTACCCACCTGGAATTAGTTCTTGGTCACATTAATTGTAACTGTAACAATTGTAATTGTAACAAGGGCAGAATACAAAAGAGTTTTTGCATGGACCTTTCAATGGGCAATTCCACTCTTTCTTTGAAATTGATATGAAATGATTTTTAGAGTGACACTTCTTACTAAAATTCATTTCAATTCATTTCAATCTTCTTTAGATATATAGGTATGATTAAGATGGCAATGGCCCATTCAAAATTTAACCTTTACGCTTGTGGTTTCAGTTTTCATTTTTTTTCTTTCAAGGTACAATGGATACACTATGTATAAATCCTATCTCTTGCTTTGAGAATGGGGATGGTGCATTTCCAGGGTATGATGGTACTGAAATGCAAAACATTTCTCTTGATGAAGCCATTCAGGAGATTGATTGTAAATGTTTTAGTGATGGAAATGCAATTATTGGTGTTCGAAGTGATTATTCATGCTCATTTCTGACAAAATCATTTCAGGTATGTTCCATTTTACACTCCTATTGCCCATTAAAAGTTTTCAGCACCCATGACAGCTGACATTTAAAATGATAAAGTTAGCATATTTTACTTAAACATTGAATGCCAGAATGAAGAGGTGTTTGATAAAGGCCAACCATCTTGAAGTGTGTGATTCTTGTTTATTTCGTTTCATTTAATAATCAGTGATATTTTCATCAGTTACATCAACTTTGTTGTTTTCCATAAAGTTATCAACCAACACAATTTTCTTAAATTGAATTGCATTGGGAAAAACAAACAACCAGATTGGTGAGCTAATGGGATGTATGAAATGAACTGCATTGGGAAGAGAAATTAAACTGCAGGGATCAGCTGATATGTTGTATTGCCAATGACACTAAGGATGCCTGTACTATGGTATTATAATATGAGGTAATGAGTGAGAAAAAAAGGAGCACTTTGCTACATAATATTTGCGGGAACAATGCAACAAAGCAAGGAGAAAAATGCTATAGGAGCAATATGTTGGAGTGCCTACTCAAAAGCTTAGTTGGTTTTTTCCATGATTAAGCTTTATGATAATGATAATCATTTCTTGATAGTTAGTATGAAAAAAGATGCTCAAGCAGAACTTATCACCATAATCACCATCACATCACATCATCATCATCTTAGTTTAATGTTGGTTTTACATTATTGTTTCCATTGGACAAGATTATAGTGACTTCCAAGCTGGCAGTTTTTGCTAGGTCTTTACTGACCCTTTTTTCTCTAAAATCATTTCTTATCACTTCAGCCTCAGTCTTTGGCTTAACTCCACCATTGCTCTGCATTCACTTTACCAAGCCCTCTCATCTTTTTTCTCAATATGACCAGACCAGCATCTGCACGTCTTCCATTCTGCACACCAGTGGTGGACACCTGGGCCCCCCAATACTTTAGAGGACAATGGTATTTTGTTTTAAAACAATGGGAAATGTGATGTCATCTCATTAGAACAATAGGCTTGCCCCCTCCCCCAATATTTTACTAAGTGTCCGCCTCTACTGCACATGTTTCAATTCTCTCTAGATTTAGAATACCCCTAAGTTCATCAGATAATAATAATAGTGATAATAAACATATTTAAAGAGGAAGCCTCAACCACTTGAGAGTGGTTTTCATAAGGGTCCTCTATCTAATGAACTGTATAAAAATTATCTAAGATATTTATTTACATTTAATCAAAATAGTAAAATGAATAATTTTTATAACAAAAAGGTCTAAAAATATATGCTCATACTGTTCAAAACCTTTGTTTGATAATGTTAAAGTTTGCTGTCAGTTTAATACTAGTGTCAACTTTATTCCAATCTTCATTAAACAAATATTTAATATGTGATATTTAATATAGATCTAAGTTTGCAGTACTGTAAGAAATTTTGGCAAGATGGAAAAATCTTTGCTCATGTGAATGATTTTCCTTTTTTACAGTGGCAAATGATAACATGACTCTTTTGGATACCAAGACCATTCTTGTCATTCAATTTCATTTCTAAAATATTTTAAACCCTTTGCAAAATCTTTTCTGCTTTTTTTGAGCCAGTAGATAATCTTGATGGTTTTGGGCTAATTCAATTTATTTATTCACCTTCTTAAAGGTATTAATCGTTGCATTTCTCTCTGTATCAAACATCAGTCGTGTGGCTCTTATCATTATAATTATTTTAAGAAAATCACAACTGCTTCATTAAACTAATCTTTTATTGTGCGACTCTTTTCACAACATATCGAGCTGTCAGTGAAAGAAAGTGGTGGCTTCTGATAAGCATCTTTTCAAAACTGATCTTTGAATGACCTAAAGAGACAGCCATGAAAAGTCTACTGTAGATCGTTTCTTCAGTCTTTATATCTTTTTTATTCGTTTGCAATTCACATCATGCTTAGGCTTCGTATCTCTGATGGCCCTTTATCTAACTTTGTGTGTTATTCTGCTTTTAGTTTCAGTATAAGTTACATGTATTAGTCGCTTTATTTCCCCCTACCATGGCACCATCACTTCGAAGTAATTCTGTTGTTGTCCTGTTTTCTTCATAACTTTCTTCAAATCCTAGCATTATTATCTAATCTAGAATTTTACACAATTAAGAGTTAGAAATTCAAAGAAGTCTAGAGATATATATTCATTTTTACATTGTTTATGTTGCTAAGCGAGTTATTTTTCTATCATTGTGCGATTCTTGGTTAGTGGTTGTTTAAAGTTTTACTAATTTTACTCATTGAGTCTATATTTCACTTGTTTCACGTTGTTCATCCTCTGCATTCTGATATGCTTTGCTCCTCTTCTGATTTTAATCTTTTTATCTCTATCTTTTACCCTTTCGGTGGATTACATTGGATGGGATATATCCCTGATTCATCTATGATCTTATAATTTTCAAGTGTAATCTTCCTTTTGTATATATGCTCGATGTTATCCCAGTCTACTCTTTAGAAGACGTCGATATTTTTCACCATTGAACAATCCTTGTCACTTTTCTATGCTTGCATTCGATCTTCCTTTTGTATATATGCTCGATGTTATCCCAGTCTACTCTTTAGAAGACATCGATCCCTTTCACCATGGAACAATCCTTGTCACTTTTCTATGCTTGCATTCGATCTTCCTTTTGTATATATGCTCGATGTTATCCCAGTCTACTCTTTAGAACACATCGATACCTTTCACCATTGAACAATCCTTGTCACTTTTCTATGTATGCATTTGATCTTCTTTTTGTATATATGCTTGATGTTATCCCAGTTTACTCTTTAGAACACATCGATACCTTTCACCATTGAACAATCCTTGTCACTTTTCTATGTATGCATTTGATCTTCCTTTTGTATATATGCTTGATGTTATCCCAGTCTACTCTTTAGAACACATCGATACCTTTCACCATTGAACAATCCTTGTCACTTTTCTATGTATGCATTTGATCTTCTTTTTGTATATATGCTTGATGTTATCCCAGTCTACTCTTTAGAAGACATCGATCCCTTTCACCATGGAACAATCCTTGTCACTTTTCTATGTATGCATTTGATCTTCCTTTTGTATATATGCTTGATGTTATCCCAGTCTACTCTTTAGAAGACATCGATACCTTTCACCATGGAACAATCCTTGTCACTTTTCTATGCTTGCATTCGATCTTCCTTTTGTATATATGCTTGATGTTATCCCAGTTTACTCTTTAGAAGACATCGATGCTTTTCACCATTGAACAGTCCTTGTCACTTTTCTATGCTTGCATTTGATCTTCCTTTTGTATATATGCTTGATGTTATCCCAGTCTACTCTTTAGAAGACATCGATACCTTTCACCATGGAACAATCCTTGTCACTTTTCTATGCTTGCATTCGATCTTCCTTTTGTATATATGCTTGATGTTATCCCAGTCTACTCTTTAGAAGACATCGATACCTTTCACCATTGAACAATCCTTGTCACTTTTCTATGATTGCATTCGTTCTTCTTTTTGTATATATGCTTGATGTTATCCCAGTCTACTCTTTAGAACACATCGATACCTTTCACCATTGAACAATCCTTGTCACTTTTCTATGCTTGCATTCAATCTTCCTTTTTGTATATATGCTTGATGTTATCCCAGTTTACTCTTTAGAAGACATCGATACCTTTCACCATTGAACAATCCTTGTCACTTTTCTATGATTGCATTCGTTCTTCTTTTTGTATATATGCTTGATGTTATCCCAGTCTACTCTTTAGAACACATCGATACCTTTCACCATTGAACAATCCTTGTCACTTTTCTATGCTTGCATTCGTTCTTCCTTTTGTCTATATGCTTGATGTTATCCCAGTCTACTCTTTAGAAGACATCGATACCTTTCACCATTGAACAATCCTTGAGACCTTTCTATGCTTGCATTCGATCTTCTGTAATAAGTTCTTTGAGCACGTTCCTCACACAAGCAGTCCGTTAGTTACTTTTGGAAAAATCATAATTTTTTAAATCTTTCTAACTGTTTCGCTCGGCAGGAATATAATATTTCCTAACACGGTAATATAAACTGTAAATTTCTTCCTAAGACTGACTGGGTGAAAGGCTGGGTGAAAGACTGGGTGAAAGGAATGATTATGTATTTGTACCTTTATTTAAACTTATTTTTGATGTACATCCCCAGCAGCCTGCTTTCCGTTTTATTGGCAAATGTATCATGGGCAGTTTTAATGGGCTTTAAGGGCCCAAGAAATGTATTCTTTTGAATGATCGTGGTGCCTGTCTTCTTGGTTTTTGTTTTGTTGCCTTCCTTTGTAACCATTGCAATATTTCGTTTGCTAAACCTTGTGCTTTATTAACAGCACCTCTGTTGTTTGTTTTATAACAAATGCCATGATGTTGTATTGATATATCATTCATGTACATGGAAACATTCTTGTGGCAATTCTTACGGGACTGCTTTTTTCCGAATTCAGGTGCACCCATTTAATGTAATCGCGGAGACCATAAAGTTGTCATGTGATTTCGATTGCTTTTTCTTTTGTAATAAATTCTTTTTGACTGTTTTAGAAAAAATCCTTGTTGCAGTCAATGAGCATAACTCCTATTAACTTCCCATCAGTCATCACACTTTCCTAATTCTTCTGATACATAAAGTAGCAAGAACACTGATGATTGTTTTCTTTTTTTGTTCTTTTTCATATAATTACTTTCTTGGTATCTTTGCCTCTCTAAATCTATCTAGTTAAGCGTGTATAACAGCTTTATTACACTCTTCTGGTAATAGGGAGCATGGCTTGGGGAAGTAAGGCGGGCTTTTCTACCCTATCCTCTCCTTCCTGTGCTGGCTTTAGCTTACCAGCTGTTCATGTTGATGGGAATTTTCTCTCAAGATATCCTTGTCCAAAAATTTTCAAGACATTTATTTTATCTATTTTAAAAATTTATTTGTTTTATTTTAAAATTCTTTACCCAGGGCTACAATTCAGTTTGAATAACTGATTTACAATAAACCCTGCAACTAAAAATAAAATAATCGTCTAAACTTATTAATATACGAAATACCTAGTAATAAAAACTTAAATAGAAAAGCGAAAAATTAAAATAAGCTTTTCTTGAATTTTTTCAATTATGAGCTTTGAATTTGGCTTTAAGTGACTGGATGGAAGGAGCTAACTTGATATCAGAATGGAGTTTGTTCCATGTATCAACTCTGCGGAAAGCAAACGAGTTTTGACCATAAGCTGTTCTCATTCGAGGTATAACTAGATCACATTTCGTATTTCGTAAGACCCGATTGTGAACATCAGATAATCAGGAGAAGATCTGACAATGTTTCTCGGGAGCAAGTTCATTTAGGGATTTATATACCATGGTAGATGTTTCCGTATTGACAAGCCGATCAACTGAGAGCCATCCTAATCTTTGCAACAATGGAGGAGCCGATGAACCAAAAGGGCTGCCCGTGACAATTCTTGCGGCTCTGATCTGCAATTTTTGCAAGGTGTTCAGTTTAGTGTCGCCGCAGCATCCCCATACTGAGCAACAATAGCTTAGGCTGGGCTCGACGAAACTTCAATACATGTTCCATGTTCCTTGACGTCTGTTCTTGTACAAATTGTTTGACATATTTCAAAAGCCCAAGGCCTCGTGAGATTTTCTTTTGAAGAAACTTTGCTGGCTTCCCCATTTCAAATTTTCGTCAATCATGACACCAAAATATTTAGTTTCGTGCACAAAATCGATATCGTTCCCTTTAACTTGGAAGCAGGGGGTGATACTGATGTTTTGTTTATCTGCCCCAGCTTTTGGGCTGAACCAATTGTCATGGCTTGCGTTTTGATGGTATTCATAGAAAGCTTATTGCCTTGCAACAATTTCCCGAGGCAGGCAAGTTCTGCATTGCGAACAACGTCAATTTCTTCGATTTTATCCGAAGAGTAGGAGATCGCTGTATCGTTGGCGTACATGATAGCGTGTGCCTTTCTTAAAGCGAAAGGAAGATCATTTATATAAAGGAAAAATATAAGAGGTCCAAGGCAAGATCCTTGTGGTACCCCAGTATTATTGACATACTCCAGTGCTATCAGCGACCACTTTCAACTCGTTAGTTGTAATGCCATCATGTTCTGTAGCTTTTTTAGGGTTAAGCATCTGCTGTTTTGTGTAATTTGCTTACCAGTGCTCTTCATCTCAGATGGTATTTGAATTACTTTAGGTATCATTAGTTTTCTCGTTGTTTTTTGCTAGTTCTTCTCCTATATTTGCAATGTTGTTGAGCTTTTTGGCCATTTTTTCAGGTTTTACCAATTAGATGACAATTACAATTCCCCTTTATCAAGAAATCTTTCATCTGCTCTATCTGCTTTTCAAATACTGTGATAAATTATCCACATCAAGTAGCCTATAAACAACAGTAACACATATATTTTGTGAGAAAATGAGCAGCAGATATTTAAAATGAGATAAGCCCAGACTGCTTCATGCCTGTGCATTGCTCTTTCTCCACAAACAAAAAATTCCTCACTGCAATAAAGCAAACATTCTTCTTCGCTGTTTACTTTTCTCTTCCGTCGGATTTTACCGTTACAATGCCTGCCAAAAGTACTTGGAACACCCACCAATTTACGCTGCATTTGATATCTTTCATTCCTTTCATGAAAAAAAATTGCTACTTCCGCCCCCTTCCCCCTCAAACAATGTTGATGATTTAGAGAAATATCATGAAAGAAGCGCAAAAGAAAGTGCTTCCTAAAATCCTAACCCGTTTGATAGTAAACCAAAATTGTTCCGTGGGGGAGAGGGGGATGATTGGTTTTGACCTTGGAAATTGATATCAGTGTTCCAAGACTTTTGGCAGGCATTGTAGGTCTCTGTGCACAATTTTTTCATCCAATTTGGTTTCCGTTGATAAAATACCTTGATATAAAGTCCTGTTCTTCGTTATGTGCTCTGCTTTTCCCTTCATCTTTCATTTGCCTTGCAATCATCCACTTGCACTTTTTATCTCCGCTTTGTTTCCATGTCGTCTCTTATTTTACTAGAAAGATATTATGTCTTATTTGATCCTATAAAAGCTGTTTCGTCACATTTTTCTTTGCATTTGTCGATTCGATGTTTTTGCCTTTTTATTTGTTCTCAACTTATTTAATTTGCTTTTATGTATTTTATCTATTTTCAGTTTTGATCTTATCTTATACATCCTACTGCTTTGCGAAAATGCACTCTTTATTATAAAAATACTGTTAATGAGAATATTCAGGCCCAGAATCATCCAATTTTTAAGAATATTGTAAGAATATTGCTCAGCCTCGGCTCTCCTATTTGTCACATTTTTCAGCAGTTACCGGTTTTGCGATGTTTATAACAGGGAGTTGTAGAATTGGCACATTTTTCGAAAATTTTGTTTATCTTCAAAAGCAGGCGGTGTTTCCCTGAAACCACATCAGGCTCACAAAGAATATATTCAGGCTCACAAAGAAAATTTCTTAAGAATCTCAATGCCGGACAAAATGTTTAGTATTCTTATAAAAAAGGATGTAAGCTATTTTAATAGCTTAGTGTCACAAATGAGCTAATTCAGCTCAGAATGAGGAGATTCAGCTAAGAATGAAGAGATTCAGCTAGGAATGAGATCACCAAGGGCTTTGTTCATTGCAGCATGTTTGCTTTGTGCACTGTTTTATTTTAGAAAAAAACATTTACAGCTAGACAAAAATAGTTTCCACAAATAATACTTTTATTTACTGTTCAGTTTTGTTGTTTAATCAGATCAATAATTGATAATCTGTTTCGATTATTTTATTTTTGAACCATCTGCAATCAAAACTTTTAAATTCAAATAATCCATCCTTCTGCTTTATCTAATTTAAACAAGAACTTAATTTTTAATGGAAAAAACCAAAATGAACGCCCATTTAAAGTGGGAGAAAATATTGGTTTTCTTATCAGAAGTGTGTATTTCATTTAGCTAACAGTTAAGTGGACGCAAACCCAAACATAATATGAATTTGTGATGCAATTTATCTCGAGAATCAAGAATGATCTGTCATTGAACAAAATTAAGAATTGGTGATGATGATTAAGGGTTCGATAACATACGGAGTGGAATACAATAAGTTTATTGTCAATTGGCAGATAAACCAGTTTCGTAGTGTTTATAAACAGAGCTGTCGTTGATCATGATAGTAAATTGATGTTATGAATCATTCCTATGCTGTCTATTGCTAGGCCGTAGGGAAGAAAAACAAAAAGTAAGGGTACATTATAGCCAGAAGATGTTAGATTAAACATATAATGTAAATAAAACGCGGAAAAGCAAATGCCTTCTGTTCTGACTTAGGCTTTTAACTTATCAGAATATGCAACAACGATAATGTGCCAAAAGGTGTTCTCATTAAATGTCTATTTAAGTATGGAAAACAGCAGATAATGGTCGTTCATGACTTGCATGGTTCCCTTACGTCAGTTGTCAGGGGACACTGATTGGGCAAAGCAAAGCAATCCAGCTGCTTGTAGCTTTCTATTGGCCAGTTGCGACTCAATTCTCGTGAAGAACTCATCGATCGGTTTATTATGTGATTTCTGAATAACGAAATACATTTTTTACAGCATGCGCACCAGTTCATAAGCATATTTCTGAGATATTCTTAAGCTTTGCACAAGGGTGTCGCTGCAGGGTATCCTCAAACTCTGTATATCGATGATGCTGTCCTGGCTGTCTTATATTCTTCCATGTTTCTGCCAAAGACCTTGCAATGTCTAAATGGACTGAGTATGCGGAAAAGTGTAGAAAAAACAGACGATTTCATGATAAAATAAAGCATGGTCGTATTTTGAAGAGATATTAAAATTGAGAAGTTTGCCATCATGGTAACCTGAAATAATTGTTTGCGTGTCTGAGAGGAGGGGGTTGATGGAAATTAAATGGGTAAAATTGGTAGCAAGCCAATGAGGGAGGGATTTCCTTGTTGAAGATATGTCTAGCTACAGAACGAGTGGAAGTTCTACTGCGGGGCAGCCTAATGACAGAAAATTTGTAGGTCAACTTCAAAAATTTCTTCTGTTGCTCACACATATTTCTTATTATCGCTGGTTTGAGCTTCAGCTGGACATTTTTGGACAAAGAACCGTTTTAACTATGGTCGTCCGTTTCCCAGCTACAACTGTTAGAAGAAAGCATCTGTTGATCAGTGTGCAGGACAGGTGTAGCATATGTTGTTTAAAAACGCACGAGGACCGGCTAGATACGTATGATGTATGTTATTTAGCGAATCAAAGGAGAACAGCGATCTTATAATGAAAGCAAGTACGAAGGGTGTGGCTTATTAACTCCTGCTTATAGAGTACCAAAAGATTTACGTCATCATTCTCAAACGCTATTGAACTACTGTTCCGTTAATAATTTTGCACATCAAGTCAATATTAAGGCGTTCAGGGATCTATTTCACTTGTGAATTTAATTTCACCATATCACCGAATGCAAATTAAAATATTCATAAATTTTATAAATGCTTTGTAAACAGTGAGAAATTAACTTAATACTGTTGAATATGGGTAATTAAATTAATAATAATAATTTGTGCAAAGTAAATTTTCTTTCACTGTTCTAAGTAAATTTTGTGCAAAGTAAATTTTCTTGTTTAAATTCGTTGGAAATGGAGAATGATTATTGGCTTAAAGCTGATGCTTCCAATGTAAGTTAATTTCATAGCATCTTATAACCATGACCATGCATAATTTGTTTAAGATCAAGCATGATGAAATTTGAATCATTTTCGCGTTTTACTGCTCGGATCAATTTCTGGCGAAATTGTTCAGCCTCTCTCCATGCTAAAACGTTGGCCTTCAAATGCAAAATTAATGCTATTTTGCCTTTGATGTTTTTTGTTTTGAGTCAACACATTTAAAAATAGAAGTAAGAATTGATTTTATAATATTTATTATCGAAGCTATTTCTAAGTTTCAAGTTAAGGTCTTATTTATATTCAATCCTGTATTGTCGAGAAATTAACAGCTTTTTATCCTACCACGTGACTCGCTTCGGTGTTGAATATTTGGCAAACAAATTTCATGCTGTTTACATCCTACTTTGGTCCTGATATGGTGTAATTCATCATCTTCTATTTCAATGTAAGATAATCCTTTAATTACTTTATTCAGATCTTTGACACTGTAAAGAATTATTTCGAAGCATTCCTTTGATCAAATACCGCTAATGAACGTGCTTTTCTGTTTCCATACCATTTGAGGCACTTCAGGTCATTGTATCAAATTACATGGAAATGACATAATATGATGCGTGTGCACAAGAGTTCATTGCGTTAGGTCACTAACTATTGCTTTAAAGGAAAAGCGCCCGTTTTCATCTCATTTGAATTGAATACTGTTGCAAGAACGTTTTAACGAGGCTGGTTAAGTAAAATTGAATCGAATAAGAGGCATAGTTAACGTTGTTGTTGCTGCAGCCTTTCCAACTGTATCTTTTTGAGCTTTTTCCTTGTAAATGATGCATTTTTCATTCCTGCTTGGGTTGAAGGCAACCGCTATGAGCTCTGTTTTCTACTACCCTGCACGTATGTATAGGAACCGCGAGGCATTAGCGCAACGGTGCCGTTTTTTCCGCCCTGGGTTTGTGAAAACGCAGCAATAAGCTCATATAATCTGAGAAGTGGAAACAGAGTCATAGATGTTAACAAAATATTCAGTGTATTGTCTGAAGTCTAACTATTAGGCTCTGGCCTGGCAGTGGGTTCAAATCAGCAACGATAAGGAAGTGCAGGATTTTTTTGAAGTTGGTGATCGATGCATAAGGTGTTCTAATGAAAAAAAATACTTCCAAATCAATTTTGTACTACCATAAGAGACCAAATCAGTTCCAGTTCAATTCAATTTAGTTATGTTCTGTTCCATCCAATTCAATTCAATAATTTCAAACTCACAGACAAACATTAGAGAACACCTCCGGAAAATTTTACCTCAACAGAGACAAAGCTGTCTAGATAGACCATCTCAGAGTTCGCGACGCCGTGACACCAGTGGGGCAAAAACAGCAGTAAATACAATGGCGGCCTATATCAGCGAGATTTGTTAATTCCTCTGTAGTTCAAACAAGGCCTATTGTTAATCAACAAAATGTCAAATTTTCATTCAATATTCTTCTCCAAGCATTCTTCTTCATTCTTAAGAGCAGGCTCTACCCACCATGAAATACTTGGTGGTTTGCCCCAACTAAGGGACTGGAACTAGTTATAGAACATGAGAATTCCATCATGGCGTTGCGAACTCTGAGATGGCCTATTATAGTTTCTTTTTAAAAAAGGTCATAATTCTTTCTTTATATCTACAGCTGTTAAAATCTTCTTATTACAGGAATCCTCTAAGCCAAGCGAAAACCATTATTTCAACCTCAATCAAACGTTGACAGAAAAGTCGAGAATCTTATCAATGGCAGTTAATCCTCATTTTATCAACGATGCAGTGATTTGTCTTGAAAATGGGACTATCAATTGTTGGAGAGACGGCGTCGTGAAATGCTTCTCAGATCACCAAATTCACAGTCACCCCAACTGCGGCGAAATTCGATGGGTGAACTGCATCTATGGCACCAACCCAACTTCCTTCTTGCTTCTTCACCCACAGGACGTCTACATGTATGATACTAGGGTACGCACCTGTTCTACCATTATTTAAAAACTTCTCTAATTTTTGTAGTAACAATTGTTAGGACTGGCATCGTTGATTCCACTATCAGCTATTTAAGTATTGTCTTTTTGGAACTACCAAAGTCTTTTCATTGTCGAACTTTTTATATTCTCTTTAAAAGAATTCCCTTTAGTTTCAAGTAAGGAAATGATCTTTCAAAAATTTAACCTACAGCGAATAACAGATCTTTAATAAAAATTAGAACTAAGAATGTTTAGTAGTGTTAAGTGGTGTAGATAGGTATAAGTAGTGTTAGATTTCTTTTTTTTCTCTTCATTTATTTTATTCATCATTTTCTACTAAATTGAGTAATTCGTCATCGTCCTTTGCTCTGTTATGTTTGTCTTTCATTTGGTAGTTGGCGTTTGTAGGTTTAGTTGCTTTCTTCTCTTCAATAATTTACTATCGTTCAGTAAGTGCGAGTCTCATAAGGAGGGATATTTGCCCCTCCCCATTGTATATCAAGGTGCTTACGGCAATCGCTTTAGCTGTATTTTCTCGCATTTTCCAGCCGCAATTCAAGATGCTTTGGCATATTTTACTGTTAATAATATGACCCTGATGAAATTTCAGTCACTGTACGCAGGGAGAGCGACAACCAGTTAAAGAATCTGCTTTCTTTTAAAGGAATTTAATTTTCTTGATATATTTTTCTAATCGAAACATTTATTATACCTTAAATTTATCTAAATCGTTTCTACTCCGCCATTCAAGGCAGGACCGAAACCATCCCAGACGATTCTTCAACTTCCAAACATCAATTTAAATAAAATGGACAAACTAAGACGACCTGCCTCTCTGCACCCTGTGAACCCACACCAAATGCTGCTGACGTCAGAGCTAGGCCTCATCGTAATGGATGAGCGTTTCACGAATACTCCTCTTGTATCAGTCAATCACTACATGCGTAGCAGTCCGCAGTTTCTACGAGTATCAGACTATGATTGTAATTCCGAGTTCCGCACTTTGGCGTTGCTTGGTGGGTATAGATACAGGGATACAAGGCTGATAGAACTGACTCAAGGAAGCCAACCCATTTCAAAGATGCTTCGGGAACTGACCTCGGCTACATGCAAAACACAGGCTCCTGCAAGTGTTGGCAGCCCAAGAAAGGTTTGCTTTTTGCCAACTTCCAAAATTGTCATCTACGTAAATATCTTCGCAGCATACATAATTAAATGGACAACTAATTTTGTCCCAAGTTTCTTGCTAATGGTGGAAGTCTAATCGGATAAAGCGTCCGGACAGCGGATGCCTCACTAAAACGGACCATAATTGGTCCTATAAGTGTCTGCTAGATTCAGGTTTCCCTCTAGCTTCAAACTTGGTATCAGCCCAAGTGTCTTTTTATTAAATGTAGAAACGACAATTATTTCATTTCTGTTCTGCGGTTCTGAATATCATATTAATAGTCTATGCCCGTGGCGTTTAAAAGAACTCTGATCGTTCTTTTTCCCTTTTCCTGTACCTGAATTTCAAAATATTAACATTTTTAATTGTTCGAAAAAAACCAGGAAAAAACAAAAAGAACCCAAAACACATCTCAAAATGAGGCTCTTCTAACATGCTTTTTTTCTTTCTTTGTTTAAAGTTTGTACAATATCTAGCTATGCATACTCAAGCTAATTAAAACCAACTAATTCAAATTACCTACGCTAAATATAATTTAAATCAAACAAAACCGATGTTGCATACGTATTTCTTGCAAAGAGTACAAGTACAATTGAAAGATGTAAATGCTGAGATTTTTTTCTTAAATATTTGTAAAGTAGGGAGTACTTTACTTCGTTTGGAACCGAGTTCCATAATTTGCCACATCTGTATGATACGGTATTAAATCCATATATTTTGTAATGTGGCTCCGCTGTTTTGAATTGGGCGTTTCTTAAGTATTATGGGCATTCATTTATGGAAAATATTTCATCCATAAAAGATGGATTCAAACCGTTAAATGTTGTGTAAATTTCTATCGCAAGATACTGTAAATTTTTCTTATGAGAAGTTATTGTTTTATTCTTTATTAAAAGTTGTTCAAAAGTTGATTCATAATCATTATTACTGACATCAGCTGTCATTATTCCTGACATCAGCTGTCATTATTACTGACATCAGCTGTCATTATTACTGACATCAGCTGTCATTATTACTAACATCAGCTGTCATTATTACTGACATCAGCTGTCATTATTACTGACATCAGCTGTCATTATTACTAACATCAGCTGTCATTATTACTGACATCAGCTGTCATTATTACTGACATCAGCTGTCATTATTACTAACATCAGCTGTCATTATTACTGACATCAGCTGTCATTATTACTAACATCAGCTGTCATTATTACTGACATCAGCTGTCATTATTACTAACATCAGCTGTCATTATTACTGACATCAGCTGTCATTATTACTGACATCAGCTGTCATTATTACTGACATCAGCTGTCATTATTACTGACATCAGCTGTCATTATTACTGACATCAGCTGTCATTATTACTGACATCAGCTGTCATTATTACTGACATCAGCTGTCATTATTACTAACATCAGCTGTCATTATTACTGACATCAGCTGTCATTATTACTAACATCAGCTGTCATTATTACTGACATCAGCTGTCATTATTACTGACATCAGCTGTCATTATTACTGACATCAGCTGTCATTATTACTAACATCAGCTGTCATTATTGCTGACATCAGCTGTCATTATTACTAACATCAGCTGTCATTATTACTGACATCAGCTGTCATTATTACTGACATCAGCTGTCATTATTACTAACATCAGCTGTCATTATTACTGACATCAGCTGTCATTATTACTAACATCAGCTGTCATTATTACTGACATCAGCTGTCATTATTACTAACATCAGCTGTCATTATTACTGACATCAGCTGTCATTATTACTGACATCAGCTGTCATTATTACTGACATCAGCTGTCATTATTACTAACATCAGCTGTCATTATTGCTGACATCAGCTGTCATTATTACTAACATCAGCTGTCATTATTGCTGACATCAGCTGTCATTATTACTAACATCAGCTGTCATTATTACTGACATCAGCTGTCATTATTACTAACATCAGCTGTCATTATTACTGACATCAGCTGTCATTATTACTGACATCAGCTGTCATTATTACTGACATCAGCTGTCATTATTACTAACATCAGCTGTCATTATTACTGACATCAGCTGTCATTATTACTGACATCATTTGTCATTATTACTGACATCATTTGTCATTATTACTGACATCAGCTGTCATTATTACTGACATCAGCTGTCATTATTACTGACATCAGCTGTCATTATTACTGACATCAGCTGTCATTATTATTGACAGTGCGGGTTATGGTACCTGATGTATTGTATTTGCTTTCTAGCTGTCGTACCCAGACTCCTGGCTTCAGATTATAAAGAACGACTGCCGTGTTGTCTCACCAGCAGTTATTAAGAGAATGACACAGCCTCTAATTGGCGTTAGTATTCTCCCTGTCAAGTCATCACCAACTAAAGACCTTCTGGCATTGCAGTTAACGAAGCCTGGCGATCTTTTCTACCAAATACTAAGAACTGAAAGCGAGGTGGATGAAACAGAGGCAGATAGAAACTTTACCGTCAAAGAGGAGTATTCATCTATTTATGAGGCTCAAAGGACTGAATGCGTTATTTCTGATAAGATGGAGGAAAGATGCCGGAATTGGATAAACAAAGCATGCGAAATGTATAACGAATCAAAGGAATTCAATGAAGAGGCTAATTTATCATCGACAGTCGTCAGTACTGACGATGGTGTTATTGCTGAAGTACAAAAATATCAAATGGAGGCTCGAGCTAGACGGGGAAAAACGAGATCAGAGGGAGCAACAACAGAAAATAGTAACTGTGAAAACCGAGAATATACCCAAGATGCAACTGGGGAGCGTGGGAGAATCGTTGATGTCGAGGCTATGGATGAAAATGTGAATGAGGCAGATGAAGATTTGCAAGAAGAGAGGCGAGGTAAGTCTTCTATCGAATTGAATGCGATAGATCTTAGTGGATGTGTTTATAAGGTTTGTCCAGTATGTAAGACACCCCTCCAACAGGACAGCTCAGTATGCAGCGGATGTAATTTGGACACGAAGGTATCGACCCAGCTGAAAAGTGCATATGAAAAACGCTTAACCTTAACAAATGGCGCATTGGCTCTTCCTGGAGCCTTGCCTATATTCAACAGGTTTGTTAAAAACGTTGAAAAGTCAAGAGATCTTGTGAGTGTTGTTTTAATGACCAACTGGGACGATGACGAAAATTATACCCCGCTTGGTTTATCACTGAATGTAGAAGGGGAAGAAAAAGACACTACGAAAGAAGAAATGACAACGAGAACACCCCCGAAAGAATCAAGGAAGGACCTTGAGGAAATTAACGATGACTGGTATCTAAGCGCATCAGGTCGGTTGGAACATAGAAAAGAAAAAGCAAATGTTGTATATGGTAGAGAAAGAGAATCGAAAATCTCGCAGAGAACTAGATCTTCTAATTTAGAGAGATCGATGGGTGATCTAGCAGGGAAACAATCAGGCCCTACACCCGCAGAAATAAAGCCTTTCGACGATGGCATTGAGTTAAACATCGAAAATAGCACAATACCAGATGACTCTGCCTCTGTTTTGGAGCCCAAAGCTTATTCTATAAAAAACGATACTTCCAGCACTGATGCGCTTTCTAAAAAAACAGACAATCCTCACTCTAGCTTTAGCAAAAGCGTAAAGAAGGCACTGTTTGATCCAGAAGGTGCAATCGACACAAGTCACGTTGATCCACTAACTTTGTATGCTACAGACTTGAATGATATTGGTGTAAGGAAAAGACGATATTCAAATGCAATGGAAAGCCGTGACCCAGATATTAGCGTGCTTGGTGATTATAGCATAACTGCAAATTCTTCACAGCTAAATTATAGTCCTGAAAGGAAGAAAGCTCCTCTTTCTAATGATCGGACGACTCCTCGCAAGAAAAAGATTAACAGAGAAATGGGGTTTTAGATTATTTTGTATCATAATGAACATAATTTTAAAGGTGATAGTTTCTTATTGTGTTCTTTGAGTTTTTTAAATGCCATGTTTATATATAAAAATTGAATGTTAATTTGCCTAAGAACGCATGTCTAAAGTAAGTGCTATTCGGACATTTGAAGTTCGCAAAGCACGCAGGAAGAATTTCTCATGCTCAAACCTAGATACTTTTCGTAGAAACAAAGCCAATACCAGCATTAAAAGTAAACAATTTAGCATAAGATTTGAAGAGAATAAATCTTTTTGTGGAAGCGTACGTTTTACAGTATAGCAAAGATTTAGTTGGGAAACTCTACGAAGAATTTTCCTTGTAAAAGGGACCCCCCTCCCCCCCCCACCCTAATTTCAAGGTCAACAGGAGTCCTGTATACGATCCTTATGAGAATAAGGGCCTGTTGTAAATTGCACTTGTCCTGCGAAATCTATCTGTTTTTGATGTTGTTTTATTTATATTAATCATATATGTTTTACAAGTATCAAGTAATCAATTATAGTTTTATATTGTAAGGCACAAAGTACTATTTATTTCATTCGTGGTCCTTCCTTGTGAAAAATATTTGCCGTAAATGTGGACAAATATGGCTTCAATTGGGAAATGTTTCTAGCTACATAAAGTAATAGTTTCAAGCATTAGTTGAAGGGATTTGTTTATAAAAAAAATTTCTCACGAGTTTTAGCAAAGCCCATGAGCAACGATGCAAAGCGAGAAAGAACCATTTAATGCAATGGGAAATAAACCTGTAATGCGTGAATGTATAACTGAGTTGAAATGTATTGATATTATACTTCACACCTGCATACATGGCTTTATCACCAACGAACTGCCTATGTACCGCTTTATTCGATTCACGATTTTGTCTTGAATGTTATTTGCCAAATCAAATTTTTAATGTTTGGGATTCCCATTTCCTGACCTTTATTGTCCTTATATTTTAAAAAAAATTCCCATGGCTACAGAAGTTGTAGCTGTATTACGAATTGATAATTTTGTTCCAGCTTAGAAAAACCGGTGCCATGTTGTACGAAATTCATTCCTTAGCCAAAGGATCTATTTAAATTGAAAGCGGAACAATTAATCGAGTGAGACACAACATAGGCACGGCGGCTGCTAAACGTTGAGGGTAGCTTAGTACGGACCTTGCCCGACCCGAATATTATTCCTTAATTAAGATGGAGTTGCCCAAATGGAACCTGAAATGCGACAAACTCTGCCTGACTAAGGGGGCTGCAGTCCTCAATGTCCCTATGTCTCGTACTGCTATTTTGTTAGTTGGTATTGCTAGGAAAAGGCTCGAGGGCCTTTAGCTAAGCCCTAAGAAGGGAAAGGGATGAGGGATTAGGAAGAGAGAGGGAGAGAGAGGAAAGATCAAATATGAGACGGCGAATAAAACAAGAAAAACAGAAGTGGATAGATCATACTTCTTAAATATCCCGAAGTATCTTCATTGTTCTTGAGAGATTCTAAATTTTGAACTACTTTCCATGAATTAACGAATGTTTAATGAATAATCAACGATCTACTTAAACCAATAGTCAACATTATGAATAGTCAACATAATGCTCTTTCATTCTACCCTTATCATTGAACGTAAGTTAAAGAATTAAAGAGCTCCTGAAAAATCTTGAAGTAGCAAACACACCAAATCATCATCAGCGGTTCACTATTCTAGTTCTCTCCAAAAAGCGCGAAAACCTTTCCCATACCTTTATTCGTTTAGGATTTTGAGCATTTTGATTTTCGCGCAAAATGTATGCGTGAACGTAACATCAATTATTTGCGCACTTTTATACGCGAGAGAAACTTTTGCGCGAAAAAGATTCGCGAAATGGTTTGAGACCGGACATTCGTTAACGTAGCTAGCATAACACTGTTGTCAACGAAGTTCTAACTTTTTCAGTCGGAACAAAGAGTTTCAAGGGTTTTTTCGTTTTCATTTTCAATTTGCTTATAAAATGTCCACATTAAACGCCTGAAAAATTGCGTCAATGGTATGGAAGTTTTATAAATTTTAATAGAGTAGTTGTCAATAAAATGTGTGCTCGCAGATGTCACGAAACTGATCAAGAGAGTTTTTCTCATCTACACCTACACCAAAATAATCGCTTTAATTAAACTTCTGTATTTTGATGATGTTTCTGGTTAGAAAGATAAACCAAAATTATTTCAGAAAAATATTATATTAATGAGTAGGTAGAATTCTAATTACAATAAGGTATTAGATTCTATGTAAACAAGAATACTTCTTACTACATTTTTTATTAAATTCGTCATCTTTTGTTGAGTTATAGAGGAAATGTTATGAAAATATAGCTGAATTTTCAAGTGAAAAATATTAACGCTAAGCAAAAATGGATTCTTTTTGTTAAGAGGGTATTATGGTCTTAAATGCAAGTTGACTGTTTACTTTTCTTATTGAAACAAATCTAATAGCCTTTTTTAAAATAAGAAATACAAAACGAATTTGTTTTTATATTGGTAAGTAGATAAAAGATAACAGATTGCTTTCTATCAAATGTTCAATTAATCATTAGTGACTGTGCATGACTTGGCTTTGATCCAGGTTTATCAGATTTTTTAATATTGATGTCCAGTGTTGCTTAAATTCAACTTAAATTTTCCTCTGGAGTACAGTAAACTCCGGCTATAGTCACATCAAATGTTCCCAGAAAAGCTGTACCTCTAAGCAGAGTGGGACTGTAAATAGAGCTTATTGAACAGTTTTAAATGTTTGGGTCTAAATTTTATGTGACAGAGAACGGTAGAGTGACTTTAAGCGGAATCAACTGTACATTATTTTTACATTGTTATTGGCAATCTTGACGAAGATTTTATTTCTACAGATATTTCGCGGAAGACATTTTGTAGAAGAAATTCTTGAGTTTTGGATGTTTTCTGAAAAATTGTCCGCAAATTTTTAAAAATCGATCAGCCTCAAAAGTTCGGTTAGCCGCAAGAAATTCTTCCGTCTATCGCACATCTGTCCCTTTCACTGGTCTTTGGGAAAACTAACACTTCTGACTCCACTTTATGATATTCTCGCCCCATAACAGGTATCACCAAAATAGACGTAAACGAAAAAAATACCTCTATTAGCTATATATCAAGAATATATATCAGTTTTATCAAGAAAACATTACAGTTCTTCTTTATTAAAAACGAGTTTTGTGACTTTTTTCTGATTATGATAATATCGATGAATGGAATATTGTTGATTTATTTGAGAGAATGATTGAGGGATCATGCAAGAAAATGTTCGAAATTGTTTACTTCTAATGAGATACTTTTACCAAAAAGCGTTTTTTCCATCTTTCTATCAAACTTTTAATTATTCTATCTCTTCGTGGTTGATTCGTGAAATACTGGAATTTTGGAAGACTCACAACATCAGAATCTTTTCGTCACAAAATTTAAACCTGCATAGTATAGAGAAAACCTATTATTCCTATAAATCCATTTGGGGCAGCATTGAAGGGGGAGGTATTACCTGCATAAAGGTTGTTATGCAATTTTAAGGAATCTCCACTGCTATTTTTATGCCGACATAAATCTATTAAATACACCATTTTAGTTCCCTGGTTTAAGACATCTTTTAGGGTCCATATAACCAATTTTTTTGTTGGTAATATTAGGGGAGGTTCAAGTCCCTATAGCTAAGTCCCAACAACGGAAAGGGAGGCGGGATTAGGAAGGGAGTGAGGAAAATTAATCTTATTTTTTGCTTTCAATAAAGACAGAAATAAGATTGGAGCAAAGTCCACAGATGTTGGAGTGGAGATTGAAAAGGTTTAGAGCCATGCTTTATTCTTTATTGAAACCACTATACCACTATAAGAATAACATCTTAGAACCTTTTGCTTTCTGCCAAGTAAATTATGAACTTAATATCATTTTGCACTTTTTGATTGACTCTGACAGATGAAGTCACATGACAAAAGTGATATTATTTAAAAGAAATTAAAAGTGGCTTTTTGTCCTAAAAAACATCCATGCAGGGTTATGGGTGTCATTCCATTGCCTCACAGGTTTAACCATTAGTGGATGACCTCTATTGCAAGCCTCAAAAAATACCTTGGGCAATTCGCTTACAACATTGTAATCAAATGAATTCAAGATTCCATTTATGATGAATCAGATTTTAGAAGTTTTAACCACTAGAAAATTACAACAGCAAAACTATGTGTGATTATTGCTTCAACAATGAAATATTTGCAAACAATATCCAGTCATTGCTTAAATGAAAAATAGTATCCAGACATATCGAGAATCACAAATCTTGATTCTATGATAAAATAATTTCAGAAACAATTTCTTTCTTTTTGTAAATGATTTATCACCAGCCAGTCATTTTTAAAACATATAGAGAATACTTTCCTGTAAACAATAGTTCTTTAAAAAACTCACAATGATGGACACACACCTAACAAGGAAACTGAGAATTATAAACATCACATGCCTATAAAACTAGAACCTAATTAGCTCTTATCTGCACCTGTTTCATTTTCAAGATTATCAGTTACTGCTACTTTTTCATCAACTTTATCTTCCGAAGATTCAGTTCTAAGTTCCTCTGAAATTTCTTTTTCTATTTCTGGTTTGTCAGCATTTGTTTCAATGGATTCATTGTTAGCCGAAACTGGCACATTTTCAATGTTTTCTACGTCTTTCTTGTCACTATCATCATCCATAGAATAAACTTCTGGGTGCTGCACAAAGCATTCTTGCATTGACCTACAAATAAATAATAGTAAAACACCATAATTTGTGGGCTGCAAGCAAATTAAAAAAATATTGATAATATTGTTTGATGATTGCATTGAGAAGGAAACCGAGAGTACTGTCTACATTGCCACAGATTGGCTAACGCTAATAAATCGTTAACAACCCATTTGATATAAATGTTGTTATCAACGTTCATCCCATAAGTCAGATTTTGTAGTATAGATATTTGAGCAAGCCTGGCCTTTTGTATTTGAAGATCTGATGGGACCTAATGTATGCAGGTTTGATTGCATTCACAACGAGTGGCTAAAATGATAGGAATGCTTCTAAATTATGGCAAAATAACATATCATTTGAAATGCAATGAGTATTTAAACAAGCAGAAAACACTTAAAGTTGATAGAGTGTGTTTACCTAAATTGATCAATGCAATCTGAGCCCTTAGGATCTGCCTCACTAAAATGAAAGCAAGAGAACGAGGCTCTAAATTCTTGGCCACATGGCCCATCTGCCATTCCTTGAAGACATGGACAGTTCCAATTAATTTCGCCATCAGGTTTGATTAGCCCCATATGCTCTTCATCTTCTTTTTCGTATTCCAATTTAATCTGTGATGGCTCATCTAATTCTTCTTTGGATAAGAAAATGATTGTATCCTTGCCTGTTAGCAATGGTAAACAAAATATTTTACTACCAAAAAATTCAATTAACTTTATTGAAAAAAATTTTGACATAGAAACATTAATGAGTATCAATTCCAAAATATCTTGCGATACATTATCTGATAAAAACTGGAACAGAAATTGCAACGAAACTATGTCTGATAAAAACATAGCACCTAACAAACTTCCAAATAATGAAATGCATATATATTAGATCAAATCAAGCAATGCTGAAACTTTCTGCTCAAACCAATAAATTTCAACTTAAAATAAAATCCTGATTATGTCACCCCCTCATCTTTAGTTTCAGGCTCTTTTTTACAAAAAAAATTCTTAGAAAAACTCTGCATACAATGTATCCAGGGTGGAATCTATGCAAGATACATCAGAGATATCCAGTGTGCACTAATTATTTCCCATTGTTTTTTCCATTGCTCTACTATCTATAGCTAGAGTATCTCTGGTGTGAGCCTAAACATGGATTCCACCCAGTGGCAATGTATGACCAAAATTATCAGGGTGAAATCCATGTAAACTTCACACTGGATATTGGCCAGTAAATTAAGAAATGTGCTGAACATTTTACAGCTGAATGTGAATGCCAAAAAGTTGTATGATATACAAGCATGATAAAATCTATTAACCATCCTTTTCACCAACAACAGTTGTTTTTAAGTCATACACTGCCTCCCAAACACTGGCAGCCAACCCATCTCCACCTTAACACAGACGTATTATTATTTCTTTGTTATACAATAGCTAGTATGCCAAGGGAGTTACGCAGTTTTTGCCGAAATCTCTAGCATAAGTTACATGGATTCCATCCTGCAAAATTTCAGGAAAATAAAGAAATGGCAGTTTCCAACAAGACCTCAGGTGTGCAAGGCCTTGCCCCTTAAGGGGCAAAATTACTCATCAACTTGAACAGTTTCATAGATACCAACAGTTGAAATAACATTCGTATTTTTTCTACCATATACCTTAATGATAACAGCCAACTTTACTTCATTATTCATGTTTTTAAATTACAAATAAAATTTCGTTTTAATTTATAAAACTCAAACTCAAAATCTTTATCAGCAAAAATAAATGTTAATTACAATATACCAAGAATTAAAAATTAGAATACAAAAGTTAGCATTTTCAAAAATTCAATTAATTAAGTACATCAGATAAATTGGTTTTGTTATGCTGAAGGACACATGAGAAAAACTCGCGAGGAGCTATCGAGTCATATGTCCTAGTGACGTATTTAAACTCAAGATTATAATTTCCATTTCAGTTTGAAGTAGTGTATAACAGTAAAAGTAAAAAATTAAGGATGTAAGAGTATAGAAAAAATATATACATTTATATAAAGGCGTTAGGCTTTTAAAGGCATACTCTGATATGAATTCTGCTGGTCATGTCATATGCAGCAAACAGGATATAGGAATTGTTTATACCTTGCTGTATCTGGCGCGACATTCTTCTGGACTTCTCTCTCTTTATTTTAATAACGAACGTAATAATGTTAAAGTTACGAAACTGTCTGAAATCCGGCTTCCATCTTACATCGAGTCCATGAGGTCAAAGAACTTTGTTGTTGCAGTTGTCATGTGCTGCACCGCAGTTACATTTATTTTGCCACGCATTGTCCAGCAGAAAATAGAGAGCTACGGAAAGTAGGTATCCTTGTGGCACCCCGTGCGCTCCCGCTATTGTAGCCCTGCTTCCAAGTCATAGGCAACAAAATCGCCTATAGGCTGCAAATGAAGAGTTATCGAATGATGAGGACACAAGACTCTATTTTCAGAACTTCTGAATCTGAAATACATTTTTCCTGAAAGTGCATCATCATTTATGACATACCCCTAAATGTGCACATCTGTACATGAGAAGAAATCACTGTAACTTTATGAACAGTGCCAAAATAACAGTAATCCGTTAGGAACCTTCAAATCTTTCATTGGCCATTTCTCACTCAACTTTTTGACACATTATTGCATATTTAGGTATCTCATGGCGATGGTGATCTTTTAGATTGTTTGGTCAAAAGGCAAAATTCTGATAATGGATTTGTTCTGACGTAACCTTGACGTCACCCAGATGGACCCTTTAGGCGCGTAATGCCAAAGAAAGATTCAAATTGTTGAAGGACAAAAGTTGAAGCTGGACCCTTTTACCAAGCCTATCAAAGATATTTTAAGAACATCACAAAATATGATTTGTTAAACCCAATTCATGTGTCCCTCTGTTCTTGGAATTAATCACCTCTCTAAGGACCGAGATTCTGGGGGGGCCGTTGGGGCCTTGGCCCCTCCAAAAAACGTATGTAGTATAAGGAAAAATACTTTTTTGTAAAATATGGCTGTTTTTACACTTCGGAATGTTAGGGCTGCACCTTTCAGTGATATACATTGTATATAGCTTTTCAGCAAAGGTTTCCATTCTCTACCCCCCCCCCCCCATCCATCTTTGAATTTTAATGTACAGCAATATGCTCTTATCGCTGGGCGTTGCGTGCTTTCGTATCTCCTAGCATATCTCTGGATATATTCTCGCAAATGATATCTTTGTAAGATAATTTTGTCAGGTGGCCGCTAAAATCGTGGCCATGTCCTTCGTCACCCTGTGTATGAAATTACAACCTGCCCTTCATTGGTCCTTCCTCTGCCCCTCTTTGCATACTTACTTTATGGATAATTAAAATTCTGAAAAAGGATGATATTCTTTACAACGATTCGCTCCTTGTTTACCGATAAGATGAAGCCTCTCTGTAGACGATGGCAAATAAAAGGACCGGCTGATTCAAAGATACTGTGAATCAAAGCCGACATGTTCATCAAGGGTCAAACGCAAGTTGTGGTAACCTCGGCTTACTGACCACGCAGTGAAAGCCTGGGAGGCTAGCCGTGTTTGCACAACCAAAGGACATAATCCAAATAAGTTGTTCAAGAAGATAATACGGTGATACGATTGTCCCGTTGAATGGTCTACGGATAGACTTTCAAACAAATTCTCGTTGATTAAAGTTCGCGCTGGGAGACAGGTTTGACAAGGAATTACAAGAACGTATCACTTTCAGAAATAAAGAGACAAACCTGGATGAATACGAAAATAGCCTTATCGTTGTCTTCTCTCATTAGTGATTCGAAAGGGGAGGGGGCGAGGTGGGGGAAAGCATAGACATTGGCATAACGGATGAAGATTGTTTTTGGGGTCATAATGTGGATCTTGCCGGAATATTATTGCTTCATCGGGAAAGAAAAGCCCGAACAGAGCCTGAAATGCGAAAAAATTGCCAGATAATCGAGGCTGCAGCTCTTCCAGCTCCCATGTCTCTTACGTATAGGCCAATCATAGATATCAGGGTAGGGTTAAATTGTAAAAGTCCTGTATGAAATTTACTAAGGTTGCAAGGGAAGAAATTTTCGATAACATAGGCGTGACAGGCCTGCTGTAGGTGTGGTCATATGATTAAATTCTTGGTGAAACGAAAATAAGTGACGACGCCCCACACGCCCTTAAACACAACAGTCATTATCCATCTGAAAACGTTTTGTTTATCATCAGGTTCTGTAAACAGCTTTTGTGAATGCGAGGCTACCCCCTAAAAGATACCGAAGAGTTTTTACATATCCGAAAGTCCACAGATAACTAATCCATGGATTTCTTGACTGAAATACAATTTGCTTGATGCACGATACGAGTCAGTCATGTACATGGCTTCCCTCTCTTGATAATGGCTGTCAAACTATCAAGACAGATTGTAACATTTGTAAGGAAAATCGTCAAATGGCTTAACATTGTTCGTGTACTGAGTACTTTGAGAGTGCCGAATATGTCAGATTATAAATGTTTGACCCAACGTTTGCTATTTCTGAGACATAAGACTGAATTTTGCAAACAAATGCAAGGAAGTTAGAAGTTTCAGTAAATATGCTATCACATAGAAAGGATCTTTGCCAGTGAAAATGGTTGTTCTAGTTGGTATATGAGGCACACTATCATTTCGATATGAAAAAGCCACAAGCAGTGTGGGAGTGGAATTTGGCCAGATTTTTATTGCGCTTAATATTAACCAGAATGATAGGTAATTGGAATCAGTATAGATAATGGAATTTTAACTGCCAGCCTTGAAATTAGCAAGTAATTAAGATATATGGGTGATAGTGATAAGGATGTTTAAAGCGCTACTTAGCCAATCATCGGTTGCAAAGGCCATTCTAGGCTATACGTCATCCAATCAAATTCAAACGCTTATCCTGGCTTTTGTCCCTCGTTTACTCCTTTACGAGGTTTAAGGACTTAATAACCGATGCATAACGGTCACCTGCCCTCGCCGCCAACCGCAAAGCCGCAAGCATGCCGAAGTCAGATGGCTTCAAAGAAACAGTTCCTACCCACATAAGGCAGACCTCCTGTGAAACTGATTCAGTTTCCAAGCTGAAAATCAATGCACGCAACTGCTTGTGGAAATTGGAGTGCTGGTCCTGTGTAAACTGAAACCACGGAAATGAAAAAATTCCCACGACAAACACAAAAGGAGCTGCAATATTTATTTTCACTAGCATTCATTAAATTTATATGGTGTTCCTTAAAATCTGCAAGTTCTTATAACTACACAGCTCCGGTCGATGCCGATCATTGTTATCTGCTTCAAACCAAAATATTCCTCGTCTTTTTCGATATCCTATCTATCATAAAAACAAGGGTCGCCAGAAGCGGGGAATTTGGGGGTTTGATAAAACATGATATATGATAAAATCTAATAAATATAGGTTTATTCTCAGCACCATGCTCCCTCCCCCTTATAAGAATTTCATTCATACAGTAAAGAGCAATGAAAACAGACTGGGACTGTGTTTTAACCATGTTACTTTACGTTATGCAAAAGATTATTCCAGGGAGTGCATGGCTACAGGGACCGCGAAAGCGAAGAGTTCTAGCCCCCTCAATCTGTGATATGCTCCACGGTCTTTGCCTGGCTACGAAACTCGATAGTGAGCTTCTCTTTCGAAATCTGCATAAAGCAAAATGCAGTTTAAATACAAAATATGTGCATCATAACTATCTTCCCCCTTTCAAAATGGAATTTTGTGCGAGGGCGAAATTATGAAAGAAGGAAGGTGAAAGTAGGAAAGAAGTAAATTGCCATTTGGATTGCATCTAGAACTACTTTAAACTCCCATACCTGCTTGTTCCTTGTTTTATAGGGCTTTCTTTCAGATGAGAAGACAGTAACTGTTTCATCAAGATTTAGTTTTCTAACGAAAAGCATTATCCCCCTCTAGTTAGAAATGAATACTTTGGGGTTAGGGACGAGTGCACTGTTTTTATGTTGACCACATGACCAAACACTTTATCTTCTAGCTGATTACATGGAAGCTGGATAATCATATCTGAAATATTTTGGGTCCAATAAATCAAAGATATTCCGGGTCAGTAAAATTATAAATAGAAAAGAGAAAATCAGCAGAAGGCAGAAAATAACCACGCTAGGCCTAAGTCAAACAAACTGATAATACAGAAGTAAACATTGTTTGCAAAAGAAAAGAATGTTTAACAGGAAGATGGGATTTCAAAAGTTGAAACAAAGATATAGGGAGAAGTGCAAATTCATTTTTGTAAGGAAAACCGATACAGTTGTAGGAATGCTATGAAATCACTACACAGTAATTATATACCCAGGGGTCAAAAAATAATGTATCCATGACGTCCATGGCAATACTGTGGGTGTCACGATTTTCACGATTTCTTTCTAACGATCGTGTCCCGGTGGTTGTTAACTTGAATGCCGAAGACAAAATTGTTTACATAGAGAAATCGTTTTTTGCGACAAATGTTTTGAAGTAAAAGTCAAAATGTTCTAAGAACTCTGAATTATGACAGAGAAAAGAGTGGGGGGGGGGGGCTAAAACAGAACAAGAAGGATCATGACTGGTGATTCATTGGTGAATTTTTGCATTCCTAGCGAAAAGTGGGGAAAGGCTAAAACACCCCAGCCCCCTGATCCCCTGTCTCATTAACTGTATTTTTTTACCACTAAGCTGAAAGGGTTTCTTCCGCAGAGGAATGATTTCTGATATCCAGAGCAATTTCAATTAAAGAGTAAAAGAGAGGAGACATAATGCCTATCCACAATTAAGAGCTTTTCTAGTTTCCTCTAGGTTGTTTCATTTTGAAGAATCTTATGTTGTTTCTTTGCTATGGAATAGCTCAAGAGCGAAGACAGTATTCTTAAAGAAAAAAATTCTAGCTGTGGGTAACATTTGAGACAAAGTCAATCCAGCTTTCACTAGAAAAAATTCCCTCGATAAAAATTTCGTAAAGAATTTCCTTAAAATAAGAATAAACGAAATGATGCAATTTTATATCCCCTTTTTATTGTGTCTTAACATGCTGAAGGAGTAAAGGAGTGTGGGATTAGAATCGTGTTTCATTAGTTTTACTGTTTCTATGAAACTTGGTTTATTTTCAGCAAAAAACTGCACTACAAGCTCAAAGCTCATGATGAATGCAAATAACTTTCCTATCCTGTGTTTTTTCTTCTCATTTTATAAATCTGAAACTTCTGTTTATGGGTATGATGAAGTTCAGAGTGACCCTCAATTCATAGCTTAATACTTGGTAACACAACAGCTTATTGCAATATTTTGCAGTAAGGTATAATTGATGTAGAAAAAACAATAAACGTACTTGATTATCAATTTCTTTGTTTCGGCTTGTAGCCTTCAAAAGTATTCAAATATTCGAAACTTTTGCATACCAGGGAAAACGAAATTGCCTATCTGTGTACATAAATAAATGGTAAATGAAATTTGCTTTAGATGCTAGTCTAATGTTTATGTTAGGCAGATTTTAAAGCCGTTTTTTATTGGAAAAATTTCCTGTGTCAACATGTGTACAACCTTAAGCCTTCTTATTTTCAAAAGAATTTCATAATGTGAATTTAGTTATATTTTCGAAAAGCGACGTTGCATTATTTGACAAGATACAAATTTGACCTGGCAGCACCGAGCAAGGAATCCAAAAAATGTAAGACTGAAGAGAAAGAGAATTATTTTGAATAATATTAAGTCGTCTTCAGTATTTTCCAAAATTTTCCAAAAAGACCTTGTTGCCTTTGCATATATTTAGGCTATTTAAAATTTTAGCATTTAATACCCTAATAATTGATTAGTTGTTGTGCTAAAAGTGTTTTGGGGGGAAAGTGTATAAATGGTTTTTGTGTCGTAAAAAATAAAGAGGGTTGTTGAGGGGGTATTGTCTGAGGGGCCACGGGGCGATGTGCTCCCTAGTAGCATCCTATCAAAGAAAAATTTCGCTTTTCAGATAAACCAAAAATATATATTTGTGCGCTTTTTTTCAAAAGATTATTTATTTAAAAGAGGTCGACAAACTGTTTCTCTGATGGCTGAATTGGACTAATAAATACACTGCTGAAATCAAAAACACAAACTTCCTCCAGAAAGCATTTACATTACTGATACATCTTTGAAGTTCTTCAATCTCTTTTCCTAGTTGTTGGCGAATGGATTTCTCAGCAACTCCATATGTTTCTTTTCATCATAAATATCACATGGTTGATAATTAACATTTATTTGCAATTTAAATCTAATGTAAGGTTGTCATATAATAAAACTCAATAGAATCAGTTTCGATAGTTAAAATTCCTTATAGAGTTTATTATTCCATTGCAATAATTGCAATTCGTTAATGATTAATTCATACTTTCCACATGTGGCTTGCAGTTCAGCATCTTTGCTTTGATAAAACTTAATACAGCAAATTGATATATTTTTTAATATATTCTTATGTTTACATTGGTAATACAGATGAGTTTTTCAATATTTGAACCATTTCAATATTACTTGTGAAATCAAGGTTTTTTGGATTGGATTTGTCAATAAGAATACGCCTTCTGGGCAATTTTGATGCGTAACTTATTGAACAGTTTCTTAACAGATCCTTGAACCAACTCTACAGCTTCTCCATCTAGGAGATGTTTTTATAGGCATAGAAGGTGAGAACTAAAAAACCAATGTGTGAATAAAATTGTAAAACCGTAATAGACTTGTAATAGACTTTGATGTTGGGTTCCAGATTATGGGGCTGATGGCAAATAGCCCCACCTTTTTGCAAACCCTTTTGTATTGATTCTTAATTTTCTCTCAGTCCCCCATTGTCCAACTTATGTGAAGGCCCGTTGTGATGAGAAAGGTTTGTACTACTGTGCAATGAGGTGACGTTGTAAGGAAGAGTGGCAGCCCATCCGAATGGCTCCTATTCTGTACATTGTCATTAAGTAAATAGAATTCGTTCGGCAGTCGGATGCTTTTTCAACAACATCAGGCATCGAAGATAGGGAGGCTTGAGGGGCTTTGGCCCCCTACCCACTTTTGCAAAAAATGAATAATATTAGGGAATGAGCCACCAGTGAAGCCTCTTTTTGTTCGTTTCTAGTCCCCCCCCCCCACCTTCTTAGACCCCTCATTTTTCTCAACGGTCCGCGGTACTTGAACGTGTGCTGGTATCTACTTGCTTTTTCTGGTTACCAAACATCAAGTTGGTTTATCACTTTAAATGGCTTTTTGAAAACACTTAAGTGTTGATAACTCCTTCATATCATTTGGAATATCGTCTTCAGTACGGGAACTGCATACTTTAAGCATTTCCTGAAAACCAGGAAGAAGGCATGAGTTTTCAGCTTAACGCCAAAAACTCTCTTTTTAGAAATAGCTTGTTCCTTTTTTAGCAAATTTCAGTCTAAGATATATTGGCGAATCAGAGACCGTGTCTTGAACCTGAAAGACAGGGGCATCCAATGAAAAGAGTTTAGTTATCGTTAATAACCTAACTACATACCTTGCTGATAGATCTGGGGACATGGCCTCCCTTTTCCAAGGCCCCATGCGTATCTTGATTCTTTGATTGCCTGAAAATATGAAATAATATGTAAGTTTGCGATTACAGTCGACTTCTTTTCTAGTCACTCCGCTAAAAGTTACACAAATAGTTACAGTCACATAAAACTTAGACCCAAATATACAAGGCTTTTAAATTTAGCCCCGCTTACAGTCACATTCCGTT
The DNA here is from genome assembly GCF_057945365.1 of Rhopilema esculentum. Lineage (NCBI taxonomy): Eukaryota > Metazoa > Cnidaria > Scyphozoa > Rhizostomeae > Rhizostomatidae > Rhopilema > Rhopilema esculentum. Next base: position 7,832,437 of record NC_142817.1, on the reverse strand, counting down.
TACAGTCATAAGTTTTCAAACAACATTTGATGTGATTATCAAAGACCGAGATACTACTTATGTTTGGGGGGGGCAGCCCTGATTAATAAGTGCCACAACAGCCGTATTTTACAAGATAAAAGTGCTTTAATTATGCTACTGAGGTTTTTGGGAACGCCAAGGCCCCCAACCCCCCCCCCCCCCCCGGTATCTCGGTTCTTGGTGACTATAACAGGAGTCCACTGCAACTTCTTTGGTGCAATTACATTCTTTGATGGATTGCTTAAATGCAAACAGCTTAAATGTTTAAGTCTAACCAGAAGAAGCTTGCTGCAGAATTTAGCCCAGGTATATTTAGGAAATTGCAAAGAAACAAGCAAATGCTCCCAAAAAGCAAGTCAAAAAGGTTGGAATCACTTTTCAGTTTTTGAAAAGTCAGGTTGAAAATTGGTATCCTTAAATGACAATCCGTGGATAGGATTCTTAAGCTTACGCAGCACATGTTTGAATAACTTTTAAATAGTAAGTTAAACACTTTTGACAAAAAATACCTTGATTTTTAAGATATTCGATATTGTTTAAAAATTTCAGTCATGTTTGGTAAATTATTTAATAGAATGAAAAGGGAAAGATCATTCAGTCATTGAAATCAAAGGTTGTCAAAAAAACTTCGATAAATGGTTACTTTGGATGAAATTTGAGCATGATAATCTTTATTAACAGTAGAGGTTATAGCGTAAATACTTTTGTAAACTAATTCTTGCTAAAAATATGTTAATGCATGCAAGTTATGTCCTTCTGTTCTGTAGTTACCAAAGGATATCTGCGTGGCGAATACGTAGTGGGCATACAATTGGTCAAATACACACGATTTTTCATATTATGTTTAACCTGATGGTAAAATGATGGTTTAGAATAAAGGATAGAAGTTCTCTCTTAGAATTCAAAATCCAGAGATACTTGCCTTTTAGTGCTAATTTTTCGTAAAGGAGGGTACGCAAGGACGATACAGGAATTAAGTTTTTACAATTTCATTTAAAAATTTTACTAAGCTTTTATCATATATAGCAGGGGGGTTTTAAGTTGCCTGATGTTCGCATCAAGCGTGAAACTTGTAGTAGCCACTAGCAACGTCCTGTTCTATGCAACAGAAGTGTGTACTTTATGACATACCAGACGATTTTCATTAAAATTTCTACTATATGCAACACCCTTTAAAAACAACTTTTTAACATAATTGCAGTGATATTTAACCTGGGTACCAGACTCACTATATATAAAATAAAATATAGTCTGGTACCCAGGGTAAGCGATATTATAATGAGATGTCAAAGTTTATATTCAATTTTCCATCGTCTGCACAAATCCCTTAGTTAGTTTCTTTTTATCCAGAACATAGGTCTCAAGGCAGTAAGTTAGCTTTGAACACAAAAAGAGATTCATGCAGTGCTCTCAGGCAGTCTTTAGGAATACAATACCTTAGTCTTAAAAACATGGATGAATAATTTCGTTTTCATTTCATAAATGTGCTTCTGCCATAAAAGTTTAGCTTTGATTTTCAAATCAAGGTATTTGATATCGCTCACCTGTTTGAACGATTCCTCCATTTTGAAGACAAAGGACGCATAATTCAGTGGTTTGTCTGAGAGCTTGAATAAACTGGATATATTTTCAGAGTTTTGAACTAATTTAGTTAACTTGAAACAAACATGTTCCAAATCTGTTTCCTGGGCCATTGTACAAGTGTTTTGCGTCATCCACAAAAATTCGCGGTTTTGAATACTGTAAAACCTCGAATAAGCCCCCGGGGGCTTATTTACAAAAATGAATTTTTAGGTGGGGCTTATTCGAGGGAGGCTTATTCGGGGGCCTCTTATTTCAAAGTTTAATATTTTCCTCAAAAGTCGACATAAAAACGACATAATTTTCTTTATGAAATATATTGAAAAATTACAAAAAGTGTGAAGATCTAACAAATATTATAACTTTTTATCGCCACAAAAGTCGTCTTTTTGCTTTTTGGTCTCCAATCAAAGGAAGTAATACTGTATAGCTATTGAAATATATGGCTTTCTTGAAATAAGATATTATTCTGCAATTATGCTCCCCATTGGGCTTATTCGAGGGGGGGGGGCTTATTTGCAAAAATCATTTTTTAGGTGGGGCTTATTCAAGGGGGAGGCTTATTCACGCGTGGGAGCTTATTCGAGGATTTACCGTATGTTGAAACTGTGATATCAATAACAAAGAGAGTAAAAAAGATTGGTCCCAGAAGGGGCCCTTGAGGTACCCTGTATCATTCTCCTTGCTATCTCTTCGATTTTGTAAAGTTATGGAATAAAAGCTTGAAATACTACTCACATTAGAGACCACGTAATCAGAGGGGCTAAAATGGCAAAGCCCCCAAAATCCCCTAAATGTACTTGAACCAGTACAGAAGTCATTTTGCTTTTGTCTTCAGCATTTTGAGCCCCAAAAGCTGTTTACGCCCCGGAGAAAATACAAATACGTTGCAGGGTTCATAAAACCCAAGTGTTTTATTTCCAAATACGGACAAAGTTTGTAAAGACTCTAGTTGCGAATGCGAACAATAACGAAAGATATGCACACCAAAGTAGCTTCATTTAGAAAAATAATAGGGGTATTGCCTCTCCCTAATCGTATTTTGTGACTCTGTTTGAAAGCGTAGTCGTGTTTTATTTTTGCCCCAGAAGAAATAAATAACGGTGACCCAAACCAAATCTCGGCCGTCCTTCCTTTCGGCCTCCTGGCTGAAAGTTTATAGCGGCCAGCGGGTTCGAGTAACGCAAACGAACCACGCCGTTTATTCACGTTCGGCCTTATTAGTTTTTCTAACTATTTTTGTATGGAGGATGAATGCTGTCAGGTACAATATTTTCATCTCTTCATAGAGCACAGTTAGTCGTTCAGATGCATGGGGAAACGACGGTGAGGGACTCAGTCAGGAGAAGGTATCCAGTAGAGCGATCTGTTGTTCTAAAACAGCACGAATGTTTTCCTTTGCACAATTCGACTTCAAAGCTGATCGCGATGTTTCTTTCAATGTCATATCTTTCAAGTAGGCTTAGGAATTCACGAATTTTGTAACTTTCTGAATAAAAAACAGAAATTTGCAGCAAAATATTGATGATTTAGTATTTTGAATTGAATTATGCAGATTTGGCCTATTTTGTGCTGGAGAAGTTTCTAAACCTCCATTTAATATTGCGTTACTGTGCTGTTATTAGTATTATCCGATCGTACTTTTCAAGTGAATTAATTTGCATTTAACTAGTGTTAAAGGCAAATAGTATTATTCTTGTGATAAAATGCACTTTTTCTGCAAACAACCTTACGTTTTCGAGAAGAATAGCAGCTTTCCAGGGTTAACCAGGCCTGCGGTTTGCCATTTAATAAAATTTGATAATGTCACCAGAGATTTTGTCATAGAAATTTGAAAAAGAATCTTTCAATTTCCAGCTACCTTAAGTTTATGCTCCTATTTGTTGCAGATCTTGAATTATTTTTCACGAAATAGATATTTGTCGGCTTTTGATTGTTACACAAAGAAATTGTTTTTATAGCGAGTCTTTTGTTTTTAACCAGCTCGGTGAGCAGTATGACAGATAGACAAAAGCTCGACACTCCGCCGTTCCTTCATCATTCAATGCCCAGAACAGTTCGAAGATAAACGTTTCTTTGTCACAGTTCAGTTTTAAAGCTTGGATTTGGAAAACATCTGACCAGAACGCTGGAGCTATCAAAGCTTAAACATGTCCAAGCCGACATTAAAGCCGAAATTATTTAGGCCTACCTCGAGATGGTTTTTGATTATGGTCGCCATGTTTGGGTATAGCCTGGTGTATTTGCCCAAGGTGTCAGGCGAAGATAAGTCCATCGGAACATGTCCAAGTATGTGTTCATGCAGCCAAAAGATGGTAGATTGTTCCAATAAAAAGTTGAAGAGTTTTCCCTCATCCCTTCGAAGCTCAACGCTAATTCTGTAAGTAGAATTTTGCGGTATGTTCTCACTCACTCTGTACATAACCTTGGTTTTCATGCTAGTTTAATTATCAGAAATATATTTTATGAATATCATTCCAACACTTATAGAATTTTGCAGAGTATTAGGAGATGTTGGGTTCTGATTTTAGCATATTAAGTTGATTATGGTTAATTTGCAACTTGCACCTGAGCAGATTGCCAAAATCAGTGGTTTGTTGATTGAGAAGGTTTTACAGTTTCGAGGTGGCATAAAATTTATGAGGAGTTAAACCATAAATAAAGTGTATCTGTAATCCTAAAGAATCACAGAGATAAATACAGTGACAGTCAGTTAGTTGTAGCTTCTCAGGCCATAGATTTTTAAGAACCAAAAAACGCCGGCACGAATCACATCCAATCTGTCTGAACGTTTTCTAATAGTGTTGTTTGTGTTTGTCGGCAAGTACCAGGGCTGAAATTATTCTCGAATTTCTTGCAAGCTATTAGCTACTGCAAATCAAAACAACCGATATTGAATTATTCAAGTTACAAATGTTTTATTTTACACAATAGTCAAGGAACTGCTGATTAATTTAGGTTTCATAGAAAAACTTTAGCGGTGAAACTGAAATGCGTTTGTGTTGTCCGCTAACAGGCCTAGTCAATGAAATATGGTGTTATATGAAATATATTGATGTCGGGCGCTGATCCTACTTAAATATATGAACTTCCAGGTATAGTGTACTGTGTGGTTTTTGACATTGAATTACGTTTATCACAAGGAATGGTTGTAAACCTACATTGTTGAGGTCAGTTTTTTATGACCCGAAATCACAGGGAAGGAAAGCTTATCTATTGCTTACGGAATTCTTTGACAAGGCCACGATAACTTTAGAATTAATTAACTCGTGTAACTCCACATTATCCGTAGATATTTTGATAAGTTGTGGGTTTTGATCAACTAAGTTACATATAACAAAATGCACTATAAATAGGTAAAAGACAATACTAAATTTCCATGTCCAGATAGTCCTGTGAATTAAATGCAGAAATTGTTGCAAAACTAAAACACCCATTATGAAGTTAAACTAATTATATATTTTTCTGAGAATATATTGAAATTGACCAAAAATCAACATTATATTGTATAAACCAGTGTATATGTTTCATGCTAACCAAACAAATGATAAAATTAGCAAGATTAATGTTATGAAAACAAAGTTTTGAAAAAGTTCCTCTCTGTCCAAGAGAAAAATGCACTATGAAAGTAGTTTTTTTAATTTGGTTGGAGCTTCAGCTTTTTACTCAGTTAAATTATCAAATTTAAGCCAAACCTTCTATTCTTTCAACCTCCCTGAACTGCACTTTTCAAAATATACGCAAAATTCTTTACAGGGTCTTAAAACCATTCTCTATGCTAAGGAGTACTGAAGAAAGTTTTTAAGTGAAACAATAATTTTTGTAAAGTAAGCTGGTTGAGTTTTCTAGATTGATTTCATAAAGTTCCAGAACAATAAAAAGCATCATTTACTAAGACGAGATTTTTAAATCTTGATATATGATAACTCGTATTATGTATTAAAGAAAATGATTAATATTCTACATTGATTTTTGTAAAACAAAACTTGAGCATGTGGATGCCAAAAAGATAAATTTCATAATCCTCTTATGTTGCAAGGTCCAGTTATATAATGCTGAATTTAATAATATAAATTTAAATTGAAAGACAAATACTTCAGATAGGTCTGTTTGGCTGGATGCAATTTCTAAAAACACAGTTTCTAAAAAGGTAAAGGATTGGTTTGTATTCACAAACAAAGCAACACAACAAGAGAAAACAGTCACTTAATGCATGGAATTCATGACTGATGAAAAACCCCATTGAATCCTTAAAGTTAATCATCAGTGTGTTGAAGAGACGTTTCAATAAACCTACAGAAATGAAAGTGAATAAAATTCATGATTTTATTTAAAAACTGTTATGAAATTTTATGAAGAAGGGCTGGTGAAAATGAAAAGAATGGGCAGATTTTGGTTAATGGTTAATATTGTTTATTAAATTGTTGTACCTAGCAGTATGAGCAATTGTGTAGTAAGGGGAAATGATTTTTAAATTCTTTTTAATTTTTCTAAAAAACTTGTTTTCTGTTTTTTTAAGTGAAGGTCCATCACAGAGATTTGTTGTCAGATTTATAATATAAAATATTTTGGACTGACAGTAAATAATCCAATGGGCCATTGTAAAAAATTGAGGTTGCTTTCAATATGTTGAATATTCATATGATAATAATAGTTTGTGATCTTCATCATAGGTATATTTTGGTAAGCAGGCTTAAATTTTTTATGCTAGAAGGGAAAAATGCTTTAAATTGTACAGGGTCTGAAGTTTTTAGGCCAGCAAATATTGTAATTCAGCCACTCTAGCAAGGCTACTGTTCAAAGGCTGGATGGAAATATATTTTGATTAAACGAAATAATAAATACAATACAGGAATATCAACATGCATTTATCTTTATGAGAAACAACACGAGTGGGTGTATCATTGTCATTCAATTGCCTTCTGGGCTTTTTAATTTCGCAATAAAAATCGATCCATTTTCAACTCAGTAGTGTTTCCATTATTAAATTTGGTATTTTCATTAAATCTTCTTAAGAGTTTGACAATTTGGCTTCTTTTATTTCCTATTTTTACAATTTGATAAAAATCCACAATCCAGTGGATTTTTATTAATAATGATAAGCAAATTCATGATTCCTCCATTTCTGGTTCCTTTTTAGATAATTAATCTTCTCGATCATCTGATGGTTCATTAGCTATTTAACAATGTCATTTATCTTCCTGCTTAGATTCATCAACTCGAATGTTTAAGAACAAATTCTGAAAGTGTTAACTCTAATAATCCGCACAGCGGTGCCTTGTGCGCAGAACAAAATTGCTCTTTGGTTTTTATAAAACACTCTTAGCTCTCTCTTCGCGTGCAGCTGGTAGAAGACTCACAAATTCGCACCATGTTGCGCCTCTTCTATTAAAAATAAGAAGGGAACCCAACTGAGTTGCATCTTGTATTCGAAGATGTCCGCTATTAATAATTAATAAAGGAGATTGGGAAATTGTGATAAGGCTGGATTGCGAGGATCTTCAAATATCCCTCGTTTAACTCATATTCTTTTACTTCTTGTAATCAAAAGTAATTCCTTGGTTTCTAGGCTCAATTCTTCATAGCATGTCAGCTGTGTCACGACGGTTTAGGTCTTACAGTTGCAAAAATAGTCGCACCGTTTGCGCTGGATCAGTCCCGATCGCCATATCTTGATAAAAACATCAACAGAGGCTCTAGAAACATCAAGTGTTCATTGCGAAATTGTTTCTGAGCTTACTCTGCTCGCTAGTATATGAACGGCAAATATCCACGTGGTTGCCAAAGTTCCCGTTGCTTGTAGTCCCATCAGCACAGCTGCTGCAGCGATCAAAACCATGTCAGAGCCAAGAACTTTTTACAGTTCATTTTCGTTAGAGGGCATTCCGCCAAAAAGCTTAGAGATCTTGACCATACATTGATTTCCCGCTGCTGTTTGATACCCTACTCACCACCATAGCACCCCTCTTTCCCCGCGGTATAGTTTTGTTTCCTTGAATATAGAAGGTAAAGTATGAATTCAATGTTGATAAAGGTTAGGCCAAACCGAGGGTTAGTCAAAATAGGAAAGCGGAAAACGTAATAATGTTCACTTTTGATACCAAGGAGTTCAGTCCCACGCAAAAATGAAATTTTTGAAGCCTCTGGGCAGGAAATCAAATATAGACTTTAATTTCATTACAGTTCGTAGGTTCCCCCTGTCGTCATTTCGAATATTGAAAGGGTTTTCGGAAACTGCCATCAATCGTTGATTGAAATAATTAATATGTAATTGTCGAAAAGTAGTGGTTTAATGACACGGGTCATTATGGAGGAGAAAGTTGGTGCTTCATACAGACGCCCCACTCCCACATGCAGACGCCCCACCCCCACATGCAGACGCCCCACCCCCACATGCTTTAGATAATTGTCAGTGAAACCCTCATTTGACACATGGTGTACATTGCTGATCCTAAGTAAATTTGAATTAACAAGTTTGTGTTTGATAGTGGTTTTAGCAAGACGATTAGACCGTTAAATCATTCAACGAATAGTTTTAACACGTGTTTTAAGCCGTGCTGTCAGTTGTCAATTTGTCATTGATATGGTACCAGCAATGGGGGATTTTAAACCAAGTCCATCAACCGTTCTAAAAGCCTTTGCTTCTCAAATTTACAGCAAGTGGTTTTCCTCGAATAATGTCCATTCTTTCTAGCTATTTTCAGCTGTCGTTATTTTTCATACTCTGCCAAAAATGATTTGTTTTAGGCTCTTTTTCACGTTTGCATCTTCGGTTGGTCGTCTTCATTGCAAAATCTAAGGTTAACCTTCACTCACAGAATTACAACGCTCTTGAATTTAATCTAGAGGACCATTTCTGTCAATATATCTAAACATTGGTGAATGCTCCTCCCCCGTTTTTTTTCCATTTGCTATCTCGAAAGTGATCAGTACGTCTGCAAATTAGCGCGGTTTAGGCCATAAATGTATTCTCTCCAAAATTGATCAGTCGTTTTGTTGTTTCGATATTTTATGACCATAATCTATTCGTGCAATTAGACAAATCTGATGTTATCTCATCAGTGACTTGTTTTAGCCGGGGGTTTAATTCTATTCAATGACAGCTTTAAATTGTACCTTCATATCCCTGTTTCTGATATGAAACATCAGGCAACCAATTGATTTGAAAATAATTTAGGGATCAAGCTAACATTGTAGTTTATTGTTCAATTTGTGTCACCATACCGGAAAACAGAAATCAAGTTTCCCATTTTCCTTTTTTAGTGGTTGCTTGTATCGAAGTAGCGCTCTTGATAAGTAGCGAAGTCGGTTGCAAATGGTTTATATGAACTTGGCCTTTTATAAAAAAGATGGCGGCCAATTGGTTAGGACTGTCTGTTGTCCAAGAATCAGAATCTTTATACCCGAACTTCAAACCACACCCTCGTTCCACAGCCTCTCAAGTAATGTTCTCAAAGTTTCAGCACGAGCTGGAGCCTGTAAGTGATGCAACAAGCGTTTGTTATTTGCAGCGGGGTCCAGGTTCTGTTGAGGCTTTAGTCCATCGGTGGAAGAAACAGAAGTGGTGATCTGTAGACTCTTTTAGGACTATCAATGACCAAAGGAAATTCTATTTTGATTAAAACTGTCGTGGAGTGAGATAATGCTCATTTGAAAGACAATGCGACAGTTCCTTCGCCGAGTTCCAATTCGTTTAACGTTTGCTAGTTTATGTATTTTAGATTTTCCCTCTTTTGTTAACTGTTGATTTCTTTGAACCGCCGTTCATTTGAAAAATACGATCAAAAACAGAAACTGCCATACAATTAATCTTCCTCCCTCTTTGTATAATTTCTAAAAATATTTGCTTTTATATTTCCTTTATTTTGCTCATTTTTGTTTGCCTTGTCGATTGTTTACTTAATTCGAAACAATAATGTAATTGTAATCATTGAGAAAAGACTACAGAATGATCAAATATGTTAGATTTTCCCGCGGTACAAGCCACAGCCTACCTTTACTCTTGCACACGTTCATTTATTATACTTTCAAAAGTCACTTAATGAAAATATTTGAGAATTTTAAACATCATAGTGGACCGCCTTTTATTGCGATGTCTTTAAGCAATTTTTGTATTCAAAAAACCGGTGATAAGGCTCAAAGGAAACTCGAAGTTCTGTTGACGCATGGGGCATTGTATGGTCAGAGAACCTCAGTTTTACCTGCAAAGGACAAAGAAACCGAAAAAGCGTGTTTTAAACGCCTTCATCGGATTTGAATTTAGTCTGCCTTTATCGACAAGTCATCTTGGGGTCGAAAAACAGCCCTTCGATTTCATGTCCCTGTACGGTGTGTCTGAGCCCTGCTCAAAATCAGCCATTACGCGGCAGGAAAGAATGTAATAATTATTAGATATTAAGGCCTAGAATCACTCCCCACCTGCACATTTAGCATTGGTTGACAATTTAGGAGGCATTCGCAAAGGAAATGAGCGATCATGCTTTCCCTAAACCAGCGTGTTTTTGTTCTGTATTGTGCGATAATAGCAGTTAATGCTCCATGAAAAAGTTACTGTGCAAAATGAGGCATTGAAAGGAAGTGTAACGAGGCTAAAAACCCCATTTCTTATTGTTATCATTGCGTTATCATTTGGAATATTTGACAACCATTCTTCTCGCATCGCCAGTATCGGTAGTTTTCATAAATAAAATTGTTAGTTCCAACATGGAGTATGACGATTTTCAAAAATGGCTATCTGCTCTTGCTCGAGCTTTAGTCAGAACCTGATAGTGTCTTAAGCTATGCAAAATCTCAAACTTATGTGATAAGCCCAGTTAAATATTGTTTTTCGTCAGAAGAAAAAGCTTGAATCCTGCTCTTAAAACTCCAGAATCCACGTGCCTTTGACGTCAAATTGATATCAGCACCCCATACATTTGTCTGAGACACTTTCCAATTTGAATTTCACCTTTTAAGCTAAAAGACCTGGTTTCAGTAGGTTAGATATGTAATATTGGTAAAATTGCGACAATTTATGCTCCAAAGTTGCCTTTGAATCTCCACGAGCGGACGCTCAGAAGTGAAGTGCTCTTGACTTCACAATTAAATCCTAATTATTCAGGCTATTTTTCCTCATTTCAATTTCTTCATAGTGTCTGCGTTTGTGTCACATGATTGTTACATGCAGTCATACTTGAACAGGCTGGTGATTCATTTGTGAACTGTTTTTTGGGAGTCCGTTTTCATGCTGTCACTAAGATGTTTGCACAAATAATAATTTAAAACCAAGACAGGACAAGGTGCTTTAGATGTTGAAAAGTTCTGTATATTAATTCCAAGTATGAAATCACAGCAAATCAATAGGAAGCACGCAGTGACGTAACGGACAATGAATGATAGGGGTCTAGGGCCAACTCTCAAACACCTTTAAGGTCAGAAAACGTATTGGGTTGAAAGAAACTATTACTTTCAAAACAGTGACTGCTTGTGCCCTTTGAGACATGTTACTATTTGGGACTGTTACCTTGCGTAGGAGAAATCTTAATGTTACGCTTGTGTCGACGGATACGTTCAAACTTTGCGTCAATTCGTTGTTTTCACGGTTTTTTGTTCCTCAAACCTATGAAACTTTTAAAAATATAGACCACACGTAAGACTCCAATCAGCGATTATTCTTTTTACGAAACATGATCCGTTTTTACACATGGCGGTATGACATAGGCCCTAGAAAAATAGAGCACTTTCATAACTTAGCAGCCAGCTCCACCACTCGACGCATCCCTTTAAATAAAATCCCGTGATACACTACATAAATAGAATTTCTTCATAATAACGAACTGGTCGTCACAGTCGTGATGTTAGCTTGCATTCAATATTGCCCTAAGCGACTCCAGAGTGACACGTTTTTAAAAGAGGACCAGCAGATTGGAGCTTTTGTCGTCCATTGTCCACCGGGAACCTAAAAGGAAACGTCCTAATTATTGCTCAAACCGAAAAAGAAGGGAGATTAAGAGAGGAAATTCCCGACTTTGATGCAATCACAGTTTTGAGCTGACTCTCATCGTCCTCCTTTGTGCCGATATATTTCCAGCTTATTGTCCTAAGGATTTTCTCGATCATTTATGCTAGCAGTGAAGTGGCTGTTTTATTATTGAGCTAGAACAAAGCACCAGATACAGATTAGCCGCATAACCAGACATGAAATCTGTGATACTGTGAGAATTCCCTGGATATCATTGTTTTCTCCTCCGTAGCTTTCTTACGTGGGGTTTTTAATTCAGATCTTTTTGTTCCTGTTGCATACTCACTTCGCCATAGCTGCGTAGCATCTCTTCTGTGAATTAACTGTTCTGGGTCAGGTTTTGTTCCTCCTGTTGTGTCATGTTAATCATACTGGGTGTGCTATTCATTTTTGCCACATAGATACCCCTTTCCGCGGGAACTGGTTCTCAGTTGCCAACCAAATATACAGTAGGATTGTTTCCTCTTCGGAGCAGTGACCCAGGTAGTCAGCTTCCTGCGCTGTTCTGTGCGCAACTGTTCTATCTAGCCACATCGCCTCTTCCCCAAAGCGCGGCTCTCTTCAGTCTATAGTACTCAAACCTTTAGTCAGTTGTTATGCCAGATTCCTTTGCTTCAATACCGTATTAATTTAATACCAGGTATCTCTTTTACTGCTGTTCTTTTGATGCATAGCATCTTGATGTACCTTGGCATGAGGTAGCTGTTTTTTGCAATTGAAGAAAACAACTGTATGCGCAAGATTAGGCCACGAGTCAAGCCTGGCTCTAGCCGGGTAGGGATACTTATTCAGTCTCAATAGAAGCTGGGTATTTGAAAGCTTAGACTGTTCCAAAAAACATGAATAGGCAGTGCTATGTGTGTAACTCTGTTCCAGAGATAGGATGAGGGCTGTGTCACAGATGTGAAATGTCACCAGAATTGCATATTTTGTCATAAGGCTGACTAGACGTTTTTTCTGATTTAGTTATGTCTTAGTTGGCAAGACGGGCATTGCTTTTATATTCGCGGGATCCCGCAGAATATCTTACCCCCGCAGAATCTGCCGACTCATCATCTCTGCGACCTGGTTAGGAAGTTTAGCCACCGAATTTTTACTCTTTTTCAAGATATATATTTCAATCCATCAGATAGACTGCGTATTTGGTGTTTGAAATAGACAATTATTCAAAGATAAGTTTAAAGATAAATTTCAGTTCTCGTTTTCTTGATTATTTGAATTGTTTCTTGAGAAGCGATATCGATATATTAATTATGGATGATGAAGTTATTCACTTTCAACAGTCTTGCTTTTCAAACGATGGTTTTGGTTCTTTCGAAATATTTCTGAATTATTAAAGGCCCTTCTGTTGTCCCCTTCTTTATAGCCGAGCTGTGAGCGAATCGTTCTTAAATATTAAAACACATCCACAACGGGCTTAACTGCATCCCAGCGGAATGCGGTAGTGTGAATAACCTAAAATCGGCCGTAACAGTTTCAGTGGATTATTCAGAAAGGCCTAGCTGCTCATCGCTCGCCTCCTTACGCCCATGTAGCTTTCCATGTAGCTTTCCGTCGTTCAGGATACCCCGGTGTTTACGAGTCTGCAACACAACGATCTTCTTATCTCGAGAAGTATATTTATTGCTGATATCTTTAATTGTGTTTGCAACACAAGCGGGTTTGTCAAACGGGGCCATTCATTCGCTGCTCAAGCCTTTTGATAAATAGCCCATCGCCTCACCAGTATCTTGTATCTCCACGTATCTCCTCATGTTTTAAACTAATTGCACCCAGAGGCTATCATTGAAGCGCTTTTGCAGATAGAGGAGGGTCCACTTTAAATGTTCCGGACATGAAGAATCCGGATAGGTTTCATGCCTTGCTAGATGTCATATTCTTAGGAGAGCGTTTCCTCGCCGCTTCACTTCATATTTTGGAGCAGTGGAGGGGTTGAAATCTACTTTTACATGTTAAGGAAATAGAGTCTGTGGGGCGATTGGGTATCTACCCCGAATTTTCAGTTTCACCATTTTTGACGTCGTTGAACACAAGGGTTCAGGGATCATGATCGTGTCCACAATCACTGCGTCGAACAACAGTGTTTTTTCGGAATGGTTAAGTTCCTGTTCTGCTACTTTCAGTAAGCGGGGGCTTTTAGAGGTGAGGGCCCCGGTAGCGCGCTGAATCAGTATGAAAATACGCAGTGGAACAAAGCCAGGTTTAAATGATTAGCGATCGCGTTTAAGCAACGCTGTTAGAACACAGCCCTTGCAGTTCAAATGAAATAGGAACCATTGTCGCAGTCGCAGTTGGACAGGAAAGCTAGCGCGCAGTTCGGTTTTAACTTTTGTTTTTCATAGGTCATATTTTCCAACTCATTTTGGTTTCGCATATTGGGTCATCAGAATTAGAATTCCCTGCAAATACGTTCTCTGCAGACGGAGAGGACAAATAAGTGTTCCTAAACTGGTGACCTTGCAATGGCTGTGCTTCCTGAAGGGCCACGACACAATACATTCAGGTGGATAAAAGTTCAAACAAACAGAACCCGAAAAGCATAGCGGTCACGGTTTTCATTGGTCGCGAGAGTAGGCAACTGAGAACAAAAGGAATTTGCCACACCCAAACCCCGCCCCGTTTTATTGTTTAGCTGGAAATGGTTCAGTCGATCAGATCGATTTCAATTTTCGCACTGGAAAAAAGTCCCCGTTGCGAAAAATGCTGCTTGAAAAAGTTGCTTGTCCAAAAATTTCAAAATCGATGGAAATATTAAAAAAGGATTTTCCAAGAGTCTGAAGGGCGTGGCCAAGAAAATTTGTTTTTGTCCACCCTAGTTTTTTCGAGCTGGCGACGTCACTGGTGGAAAGCCATTTTTTCTTCATATATCATTATTTGCATTTCAAATTTTGCAGGGTATTTGTTTGCTGGAGTTCGTATCCCGTGCGAGTGGGCTCCTTCCGAAAATAGGGGCTGGTCCTTTGAATATGAAATCCAAGAAAAAGCAGCTTTTCGGATTTTTAATAAAACTTCTCGATTCTTTTATAAGCACACCCTGTAGCAATATTGTTGGGTCAAAGTTTGGCGAAGTTGTTTTAATCTTTAGTCGCATGTTTTACTGTTAAACTCGATGAATGCAAGTCGGCTGATAAAACAGGAGACACGAGCCTTACATTTTTGATCGGTGCTTGCCGAATATCGATAAAATCATAAATTTCTTGATTTGCTACCTCACACCATCTCGAAAACCTTCCTGTTTAATCTAACTTTTGGTCGATATTGAACGGAATAACAAACCCATTTGAATTGTAGGCCTTTTCAAAGCACATGGTAAAAGTCGAACTTTTCTTGTTGTTTTTTCCATTGAAACAAGCTGCTATTTATAATCGCAAATCGCTTGCTTGCAATAGAGGAAAATTGAAAAGAAAACATGCGTGATCGAATTTTCTTTGTGATAGAAAATCGACTTCTTCACATAGTTTCCAGTAAACTGTTTTTTAGATCTTGCCGTCGAATAGTTGTTGTTTTTGTTATTTCTTCATCAAATATTCACTTTGTTTATGATTACAAATCTCAGGACACCCGCTGAACATTTCCAGCTACAAAACAAAGTCGAGCTTTCTTTATCGCCTTTGAATATGTATATTTTTCTCTCCATTCTTTGATTTTTTGTTTTCTGTTCAGTCCGTGGAATGTTTTCAACTGACTATGATTGGCTTGGCAACTACACTGCGCGGCTGCGCAATATTCTTCAAAGCTTCCGGTAGGCCTAAACTCGTGAAATTATCCGGAAATGCTGGCCGTTCCAGAAGCATAAATAGAAGATTATGATGTTGGATAGGGATTATTGCATCGCAGACTTTCATATTTTTTCATTTTCCTCCACTTCTATTCTGGGAATTTGGGGGTCACCGCTATAGTCAAAACAACGTAGTCGCATTTTGCTCTGCCATTGAAAGTCAACGCCAAAGTTGTTTTATGAACAAGCATGTTTGCTCTGCTCAAGTATTCGAATGAGTTGTTGTTTTCAGGGCTATGACGATCGTCTGATATGCTTCTTAGAAAGCGACGTTTCTCGTATTCTCTTATGTTTTTTATGGAAAGGGCGGAGAGGGCGGAGGAAGCATAGGCAAATGACTTGCTGCCAGATATTTCGTATTCAAGTTCTTCTGTTTCAAAAAATACGAGCCCAGGCCTCCAACTTCGGGTGCAAGAGTAGCATGTGTAGTTATGCACTTCATTTTTTTCGCCCAGAATAGATAAAAATGGCACAAGGCCGAACACTGATAAAACAAGGGCAAATACGGCTTTCTTGATTTTTCTAATTTTATGGTTAATTCGTCGTTCTTTTACCTCAGCTTTTGATGCCAATTTGAGTTGTGAATACAGTATTGCGAATCTTAGGAAATGACCAATATATATCGTTTCTTTCAGCGACCTAAGGGGAAACGAGATAACAAGAATTGATGATGACGATATCAAAGGACTGTCCAACCTAAAGGAATTGTAAGTCTCTTGAAATAATTGTTGTTTGTGCAAACCAGATTACGGATTCCAAATCGATCTTGTGTATGTTCCTTAGGAGATATTATTTGAATTGGTACCATAACTATCGAAGTGATTACATTTGCACTTGGCCGAAGAAATTCACGTTTTTGAAATTTTGTAGCTTTGTATAAATTAATTTTTCAATGTAAAGTGAAAACTATTTATTTCCATTCTAGTGAAACGTAACTGCTAAACAACTTTTTTGTTAAATATGATTTCGTCGTTAGTCAGGATAGCACAGAGATCCCATATCCACTTGTATACTCGTTCAGACGTATTGCTAATTAATGTCAACACTGGATATCTCGGGTAAGCCCTCCTTCACAACCACGCCATTTGATAAACCATGTTCCACTTAGCCAATCTTATGATCTGAAACTCAGTATATTTTCCCAGCTCTGACGTCTGCAGAAGCTTTCGGGACTAGTTCAACAATAATCTAATCTGCAGAACATTTACAAGTGATCACTCATAGTTAATATTTGCTTTCCAATTGTTTCATTTCTATCCTGTTGCCGCAGGGCTTGATTTAAAGTGCGGTTTAACGCTCCAAAAGTATCCGCCAGCTAAAGAAAAAGAACTAGAGAGGACAGAAGTTTCCATAATTGGGTGAAGGGACAAGTGATCTTTTGCCCCTCCCAGTTGCCCCTCCTTGTTGCCCCTCCCAGTTGCCCCTCCTCAGTTGCCCCTCCCAGTTGCCCCTACCAGTTGCCGTTTGCAAGGTACTATTGCTGCTTGTTTGCGTTAGAAAACCTCATGTGACCTGAATATTTTTGCCATATTTGAATAAACACAAAGTCAAATTGCCCATGAGAAAATCCTAATCCAGTACATGCGAATCTTAAAAGCTTTTAGGCTATAATTAAAAGTTCTTGCTAAAATCACAAATTCTCAGTGTATCGGCAATACCGGCGTTAACGTTGAATAAAGCGCACTTCGAATGCTTTTCTATGGCAACAGAACTCTTTTCTGTCAGTAAAGTATCGTTTGAAAGGCAGTTTTTCTCGATGAATTTGTCGATGACCATTGGTGAGATCACAGCCTTTCAACAATAGCCTTTCAACAATAGGTTATACGATAAAATTACACTTTCTCCAGTCAGCGCTCGTTTTATTAGGGGAAAGGTAAGAAGTAAACGGAACAAGACACCACAACAACGGCAGGGAAGGAACAGCCTATTATTTTTTTCTTCTTTGAAGTTGACAAACTGACTAGCAACTCGTCTAACCATTTTTGAACGAGCCGTAAAACGTATTGATAACGAGAACCTTTCGCTGACGCAACATGTTGCCAGGGAGCACTTTCGATGTTTGTTTGCATGTGCCAATTACTCGCATCTTTTTATGTTCATACAATGTTTTATTTATCTATTTAGGTATCTAGATGACAACAAGTTGACTGCATTTGCTGCAGTTGGTAAACTGACCTCACTAGAACACCTCTCAGTGTAAGTGTAAAATAATTTGATAAGAACGGCCTAAATCTCTATCGGACATAATGATTTAGAAACATATCCAAAGGCAATCAAAGTACAGAAGAGACGGGGCTCAAAACCCTGGTGACGATTCAAGATTTTGTAGTCATGCAGACTAAATGAGTTGTGGGATTTTTAAATTTGGCAGCCGGAAGAAATATAATGATGTTAAATTGAAGAGACTCTGTAGGCATAAATAGTGAAAGAGCTGGGAAATTGATAGTAATTTTTCTTTATACAGAGGGTGTTGAAACCTTTCAAGCGATACAAGTGAATAGCTTGAAGAAGTGACCATACATATACTGTATCGCGGTTATAACCCTATCGAAATTGATACCGTATTGAGGCTAAAACCATATCGAAGTTGAAACTGTGTCGAGGTTAAATCAAGTTCCCTCGTCTCACCAATAATTTTGTAAAGTTTTTTAAGGTTTGGAGCCGAAGAAAGTACAAGTAACGACCTCACTTTTTTCCTTTGCAGTTCAAAGAACAAAATAACCACCATTCCTAATGGATTGCTGTCAAATTTGTCCAATTTGAAATGGCTGTAAGTTAAATTTTATCAATGCTTTGTTGTTACTGAAATACTCTTAACTTTGAATAACGCCGTTAGAAAGCAGTGGTCACGAGCTTAGAACCCCCTATCTCAGAAGAATTAGTCTTAAAAATGCTATTGCGTTTAATAGTTGAATAGACGGAAGCCTGTTTAAATTTCCTAGCAATCTAGCTGTTATTGTGTCAAGGTAACGTAGGCCGTGTTAAGATGACATACTTCTTGTTAAGGTGACGTACACCGTTGTTAAGGTGACATACTTCTTGTTAAGGTGACGTACACCGTTGTTAAGGTGACATACCTCTTGTTAAGGTAGCGTACGCCTTGTTAAGGTGACGAACTTCTTGTTAAGGTGACGTACACCTTGTTTACTGGAATTCCTGCACGCATGCAATATTAACGTGTTTGTTGGGAAATGCCTACTTTAGTTCTGACACAATTTCATTAAGAGTTAATAGGTGCTCATGTTTTTTTAATCCCCTTTTAGTTCACCATTCATTGTAGGGTAGGCTTTTTTTATTCTTACTGTACTGTAATCATGTTTAAAATTGATCACCCTTAAGACTAATTAGTGGTTAGTTTGTGATTGTAAAAGTTAAGAAAGAGTCCTTAACAAAATTTCTCACGGTTGCGTTAAGTCAGTTTTGACCAAAATTTTAGAATCGACAGCCACCGGCAAAACCTGGTGGCGATATGCTTATAAGTGTGAGAGTCAAACTTCTAGGTTTCGCTACCGTTGTTTGGACGCATTGACCGCTATTCTGCGAAACTAACTCATTAATAATTTGCTAGTATTCTTCGTTATCAGTAGATGAGTTTACATCTTGAAGATGATCTCCCATTTTGGTTAATTCTATTCTAAAAATGCCTGATATGATTTTATGAAGGTAGGGTAAATTTTTGGCGCGTCAAAAATCACGTTCCCGTTTCGCGCGCTTCCAGTCCTGTTCATCTTAGTCCGTTCATTTAGTGTTTCCGTTTTCTAATTTTCATCATCATGGTTTAGGAATAGGCAACACTGCTAGGTATCATCATAATGCGCAATTCTTCTTATTAAAAAAGCAGTAAAACTCATTTCTATACATTGTTTAAATTGTCAGCACGGTGAAATATGCCGCTTGTTCTGCAGCTACCCGCGTTTTACTGCGTTTCCTCAGCGGCTCTCGGATGATTGTGAGTCATGTTTTCGACTCTTTCAGCGACTGTTGCATAGCCCTCTTTGCATGCTCCGTCGAATGCTTTTCAACAGGTGGCATATGGGCGGCTTGGGAAGGCGGGTCCTCAGTAAAATATTACGTAACAGCAAATAAATGCATTGCGCGAACAGTTTCAATTGAATTGAATACCAACACCAGTTTATGTGGAAATTTAATTTGCGAAAACATTTCCTTAAGAGATTAATTTCTCCAATTTTTGAATACCCGCGTATGAATGTAGAGATCTCGAACCGGTAATTAAGAAGCGTGCATGCATTGATTAATGGATTTCTGCGGTATTGGAATCGACCGCAAACGCAGCATTACAAGCCGTTTCAGCATTCACTAAAAGTCATTTAGTCATGGAAAGAAAAATAGCGGGCTAAATTGAAACCACGCTTGTAAACATTGTTTTTATTTCGTCATCGCAATGTCATCGTCTTGAAACGTTTTCGTGTTTTTGGTTTCGCTCTCTGTACTTTATTTTGCTTTCAAATGGGAAATCCTGCTAAATTTCGTCTTTGTCTGGCCTTTATTTGTTAGTTTTGGTTTATTAAGGGACGTATTTTTGGCATAATATATCATCATTTATCGGATGTACTGTGCATTGGCATGAACCAAGATCTGTTGATGCCATTTTAATTACGCTCTATTTCTGCACGTCGTTCGTGGCTTTTCTCTAAACGCTGCAAATCTTATTCCACATAATAACCGAAAATTGACTCGGTGTCGTGAAAAACCTCGCATTCCACCTTTAAGCTAGGTTTAGTCTACTTCAGGCTTATTCAAGTATTATTGGTCCCGTGTTTTGTTTATTTTATCATCTGATTATTATCTCTTTCAGAGACCTAAGTCACAATGAGATTCTTGAGCTGCCAAGAGATGCGTTCCCTCCGGGCTCTTCCTTGGAGTATTTGTGAGTATATAATTGGCTGTTTGATCTAAGAGGGGCAAAGGCATATGTCCCTATTATTCTGTGAAGCATCTCTGCAGGAGCTTAGTTTTACCATAGAAAAAAAACAAAAATTTTGATGTAATGATATTGAAGTTAAGATGATGAAGTAAATAAATATATATATATATGAGCAATTTAAGCATAGAAGACATTACAGAATTTATGATAGAAGACGCTCCTCGGCTATCTACAGTTGAATTAACTGCTAGTCTCGAGGAGGGTGGGTTTGCTGTTTAACATCCCCCTGCCCCTAAAGAACTGACTCCCAGATGTTTTTCGTTAGATTTTCCAACAATATTTGGCTCGTCACCTCTCCGTTTAACATAAAAAACCTTATTTGATCTATCCAGTCACCAAATTTTGTAGGATAATTACTTATCATTGACTAGCTTTTAGTATAATTGACTCCCCATTAGCTATTCCTCAGTACTTCCCAAAGGTAATTTGTTTAAAAGAAATTGCAATGTCCCAGTATTTAATATTCGTGTATAAAAGAGATACCCAGTGCTTTTTCTTGTTCGACGTAGAAGCAAGGTGATAACTGGAATTCGTTTTATGATTTTATTTCTATTAGCATCCTAGTGTTTTAATAAACCTGATTGCAATAATTTGTTCTTATTAACAGAGATCTTAGCTACAACAACCTTACGTCAATGATCAATTTAGTAGAAGTTCCTATGCCAAACTTGACGCATCTGTGAGTGAATATTGTCAAACGATTTTCTTGTTTGTTTTTAATTCTTAAAGAAAATAGCTGTAAAAAGTACAGTTTTAATTACAGTCTTATAGCCAGCTTTGATTTTATTGTCTTTGATATCAGAAATTGACAATAAACTTGGAAATATTTATTGTAAAAGCTAAGCTGGTGATGACGTTCGTCTTCGGATTGTACTATAGAATTGAAGAGGATCGATATACGGGATAATGCGGCATGATGCAATTATGCTGATCATTGCAATCTAACCACAATGCATGCTAAAAATACTTGGTAAAAAAGGTCGAGTTTCATGCAATTGGAAGCTGGATGTCCAAAGAAAGATTCGCATTTTTAAATAAATCATTTTGCGTAAAGGGAAATTCTAGACTTCGCCTACGTCAGCAGATAGAATGACGAGAATATCTTTCTGTACTTCTTAAACTTCAAAAAAGAAGCACACAAAAAATTCACATGCAAAATTTACAGGTTTTTAAGACATGACAATTTTAAGAGACATCGGCGAAATTTTAGGATAAGGTCATCAATGGGTATTTATGAGAATAAAGTTTGCAATA
The DNA here is from genome assembly GCF_057945365.1 of Rhopilema esculentum. NCBI lineage: Eukaryota > Metazoa > Cnidaria > Scyphozoa > Rhizostomeae > Rhizostomatidae > Rhopilema > Rhopilema esculentum. The sequence continues at coordinate 7,810,858 of NC_142817.1, read as the reverse complement.
ATATTGATAACAACGATTTGCAAACATGATAACATTGCAATTGAAAACGTTTTTAAGGTAGATAGGATACAATGCTTGTAGACTAATAAGTGGCAAAAGTCTTACATCTTGTTTTTTGCAGAAAACTTGGTTACAATAAGCTAAGTTCACTGCAGTGTCAAAGTTGTAGAGTGGAACAACGACGACATTTTCAAAATGTGAAAATCCTGTGAGTAGTTACTTGTGAATCTGCGTCTCCATTCAAATTTGCTTTCCTTGACCACCTTGTAAATTTTGGTGCCCGTCCAACGTACTTTCCTATGACTTGTGTACGTAAAATTTCAAGATAACCGCGGAGTTTGAAACGTTTAAGATTGACATTTTATAGATTGGTAATTGCAACGAAAGCTTAAGGAAATGTAGGTACAAATCGAAGTTTTAAGAGAGAAAGAGTGGCGCCTTTGATTTGTCCCTTGTTTTTACCAATTGGCGAACTTTTCTGTCTATTTATATCAAGGCTTCGGTTCTGATTTAGACCGACTTTAGGAGTTCCCAAAATTGCTGTAAAATGTCCGTTCGTTTTCCCAGCATGTATGAATATCTCAATTGTTCGATTGTGTGTGATGCATTCATTCTTTCTGTTCGCTCGCTCACTGTCTTATTGCTTATCAAACTTTAAGCTGAATTATCAAGTGGTTGCTTCACTGGCTTACTTAGTCTTAAGAGAAATCCGTGAAATCCAAATGGGGAATTTTATAATCCCAGAGGAATGCATGTTGAATAAGGAAATCCCCAGAGATACCGTTTTTCATTTGTTTTGTTGGAGTAGCGATATGTGGGATCCTTCAATCGGAAATGGCGCATTTGTTTTACTTGGATATGGGTATTTAATAGATACATACGGCAGTAGAGCAATTCTCGAACACACAAAGAGTTGGAAAGTTGACAGTCTTCCTTGTTGCCTTTTGCTAACAGAAAATCTTTGGTCTTACGTAAATATTTGATTATGTATTCTGACTTTGGTTTTACTGTTCATTTTTCAGAGAACTTAATAACAATGAGATTGCCACCGGAGTCAATTTTTTCTTCTCACATTTCCCATCACTTTTAAAGCTGTGAGTTTCTTATCATATTCAAATCTATTTCAATATTTTGACTCTTGAAGTTATCAACAATTTTATATGCTTTGTCCTCGAGAAGCACGCGCAAGCAGTGTCCCAAAAACTGGCTGCTGTAAGGGCTGTCGCCGTAAGGGTTGTCGCCGTAAGAGTTGTCACCGTAAGAGTTGTCACCGTAAGGGTTGTTACCGTAAGGGTTGTCACCGTATGGGTTGTGGCTATTCGGATGATGGCTGTAAGGGTTGTGGCCAGAAGGATAGCGGCTTTATGGGTGAGGGCCTCAAGAAAGGGCATTAAAAGCAATATAATTTCAGGCTACACTTTCTTCCAATTGTGGTTGGATTAAGGTCTCGAACTTTTCTCCCATTTGCCAAAGGCTGGATGAACATGACTTTGCTCATAGGACCAGTTTTATAGATTTTTCCAACCTTTTTTCAACCTCTTCAAAAAACTTTATATATTAAATTGAATTTATTCCCAGTTGTTGCTTTTTAGAACATTTCCTTTTTTGATTTAATTTACCAATTAATTATTTATGGGAGAATGGGATTTGGGAAAATATGCTGAGCTCGTCGCGAGTTGGAGTCCTGCTCTTACACCAACTTATTGATTTAAACTTGTGTATTACTGTTGCTTCTCGATATTTGACAGTGATAAGCAGTGCGTTGCTAAGGAGCTAGATGCTGTTACTATATTTGGTATATCAATCGCTAAACATTGTCATAAAGACGGGGGTGTCGTATTTTGTGCTACAGTATTAGACCCTAGAAGAAAATACCACGAGTCTCATACATGACACTTAGACATCAGAATTTGTATTATCAAAAATCAAGGACAGATTTTTGGATTTCACGTTTCCTTCACCCAGTCCTATGTTGATATTTGTTAATAAAAACACATGCGCCAACATACTAAAGGGTTCAGTTTCTCTTCTTTACACATACGCAAGTGGCTATTTAGTCGTAAACTACTGCTTATAGTTTCAGGTCTCCACCAGTCCTGAAAATATGTTCTACAAAACCATATTTTGTCTAAAATACCCCCCTGTAACAGTGACATTATTAAATTGCAAAATTATCTTCTTTCGTAGATATCTTTCTCACAATCGGTTTCAAACGATCAGTGTGGGTGTTTTGCATGGAGCTTCACAACTGGAAGAGTTGTAAGTGTCTCGAAATCATGATTGCCTCTTTTAGATGGAATGGAACGATCATTCAGATCTTTTTGTGAATTTTGAATGCAAAGCTTTTTCAAATTTTTCCCTTTCCCAATCTAATCTTAGACAAGGCTCTTCTTTCTAAGTATAATTAGTTCAGCCATATGATTGGTGTTCGTTCAGAGATGTCTAATAAACTATGTTTTTCCGACTTCTGAGATTAACAGGAGCTCATAAGCAAACTCTGATCTTTTTTAGATACCTGAATGGGAACAGCTTGCAGTACCTCACTTTCAATATGTTCTACATGGGGAAAAAGTTAAAAGTATTGTAAGTTGACTTTTCCACAGCACGGTTTTCTTACAGTTTTCTTACAGATTGTTTCTAACGATCAAGGACGAACAAAGTTTCTATGCCAAGAAGCTGTCATTCTGCTTGACCAGCTATTGGCCAAATTGTAATGAATTGGGAGTCAATATGAAGCCTGTGTCATCAAACATGTTTTCCCTTGCAGCAGTTGAGATTTTAACTTTCCAAACCAGCTTCTAACATATAAAATGCATATTGCAATATTCAACATGTGTGTCAGGTAGTAGTTGAAATACTAAAGGTTTTTGTTGAAGTGATTTTGCTTTCTTTCGTTCCAGGGACATCAGTGAAAACAGAGTTAAGGGAATCGAGCCAAGGGCCTTTGAACAGGCGCTTAACATTGAACAACTGTATGTTTTCTTCAGCATTTTTCTTATTATAGCTTTTTAAAAACCTTAATTTCAAAAGCAACAAAAAAATCAATGGTTGTTTCATCTTCACTTTATAGTTTTTTCTCAGTTAAGTCTTTTTCTAATGTTTTTTGATTTATTTTATCCTTCTACCAGCGCAGAATACCAAATCCAACCTATTTGCTTCATTTTCATTAAATTTCATTTGCGACTAAACCTCTGATGGAATTGCCAAGTAAAATGGACGCCCAACGGCCCTAGTGAAAGCAATCTTTAATAAATTCTTATTCTTCTAAATAATAAATTTTCATTCAGTTTATTTTAAACTCCCTTAGATACTTTTCATTGTAAAATAGTTTTAGATATTAATTTGTAAATACCAACATTATTTGACAATATTATATAAGTAATTGTAATAATCAAATACAGAATATTACACAATAAAACGAATAGGTATCAAAGAAGTAAGAAACTGAACGGGAGGAGTTTTTTTGGGCCTAAGTCTCTGAAGATATTTTACACTACTACGACCTTTAAATCGTACTTTTAATTTTCATTTATTTACATATTTACTGTTATATTGATTGCATATTGTACGTTTATTAGGAATCTTGCCGGAAACCGCCTCAAGAATCTTGTCTCGCGCCCGTTTGCACCTTTGAAAAAGCTTAAATATTTGTAAGTATGCAAATCAATTTTGATTGACAGTTGTTAAATTATTCCTATCCATCAAGTCAATGACTTTCCCTTGTCCATTGTTTGCTCGTTAAACCTGGCGTTCCTAGAAATGTATATATATATATTTATAAAGTATCTATTTGCTGTTTGCAGAAATTTGGAAAGAAACGAAATCAGAAAGATATCAAAATCGGCCTTTGAAGATTTATTCTCTTTGCTGCGATTGAATTTGAGCAACAACCAAATATCTTTAGGCCAGAGTGACCTGGATACCGCATTCAAGCCATTGCTACGTCTTCGATCTTTGTAAGTATGCTCGCACGTTGTCAAATTTTTTTAAGATGTGAAGTTACAAAATTCTGCCATTAAAGTTTATGTATAAAACATGTTAAGTATCATGGTTTGCTTCATAAGCCGTGGTTTTTGCACTGTGGATTCAAACAAAGCAATCCATACCAAAAATGATTCTTTAGAATGAAATTACTTTAATTGTTTCTTAATTGACTCTCAAATAGTATCGCGTTTAAGACCTACTTAAAAAGTTTCTTATCTTCCACCAACATAGGATGAAATTACTCAATCTTAGGATTTCGTTTTTACAGCTCCGTAATCTATTGTGTTTTTTGTCCACACAGGGATCTTTCCGGAAATCAAATAATGCTGATTCCAAGGAACGCATTTCGTGGACTGCACAATCTTGTTTCGCTGTTAGTACCCTTTTCCTTTTTAAACATTAATAATAATTAGAGTAGAACTGTTTAGAAATTTTTCGGTTGGACTTTGTGGATTTCTTTAAATTAATGTTGTCATCGGCAGCTTTGGAAAATTATAAATCGAAAGGATTTAACTGATTATACCCCTCAAGTGACTTTGAATTTCGATTCTGTATTACTACTTAAAATGCGATCCAGGAATCTAAAGGAAGTTAAACCTGCTCATTTAATTTAGGAATTCGATTCCATAATTTGATTTTGTATCAGTGTAGGGTCTTAGTCATGTCGGTGAAGGCTGTTTTCGAAATCGTAGGGCAGCTGTTTTCAACTGTTCTCATTTTTCTGTACTTTTGTCTCCCATCTGCATTTGCAAAGGGAAGAAATAGGGCCAACAAATTTTAAGATCACAATTTTGAATATATACGGGTTTATCGGTTATGCACCTTAGTTTCAGACCTGTTCAGTCTTATAGATCTACAAGTTGATGTCTATAAATTAAACATAGAAATATATACATATATTTATACATGCTAGTTATGTATAGAACATGACGGTTCTCAAATGCTACTCAGTTTCACGCTTTATACGATCATCAGGCAATTGGTCATTATGTTTTTTATATGAAGTTATATCCTAGTATTGACCGCCAATATTTTTTCAGGAACTTGACTTCAAATGATGTTATAATTGTGCAGCCCAGAGCTTTCTCAGATCTTACAATGATCTCAGAGATGTAAGTTGGCCTTTGTGTTTATGAATATGATTTTTTGCACAATGTGTATGTAAAGTTAAAGAGGAGTTGTTTTTCTTGTTTTCCTGTGTTTTCATCGTCTGCTATTTCTCTGCAGTAGTATTTTCATGCTTTATTATCGTCCATTATCATTTATTCTTTAATTTCATTTGTCATCTAATTTTTTTGACCGCCCATTTTTTTAAGTCATTGCTGGAAATTGATTACAAAACTGTCATATTTGAAAAGACTTCAATTAAAGTATGATTATAAATTATTAGGTTAATTCATTTTATCATGAATAAATGTCATTAGTAATGTAGTTATTGAAATGCTTTCCTATTGGAGTTTTGACGGCTCAAAAATCAATTAAAAACTTACATATTAATAAAGAACGATACACTTTCTGACTTATTGGATACGTTTGAAAAACTTTTCCTTTCAAATTGTGAAGAAATACCACAAGAACCGTCCAGTTTTTTAGGGCAATCCTGCGACAGAACTTATTAATATACTGTACATATTTTTTAATTTCAAATTTTTATCATGGTGCATGTGATACAGAATAAAATTTATTAGTAATAAATAGGCCACTTTGACAAAGTAGTTTGTTTAGGTTCCAGTCTCAAGTTTTGTACCCTTGAGTATTGTCCCCCCCCCCTTTTCGTAACGTCGTGAATTGATTTTTCAATGTCCAATCCTCAGGAGGCTGATTGCTCCTAAGTTAATTTGTGACTGTTCTACACGATGGCTCCGCAATTGGGTCAGGCTGCACTCCTTCGAGAAGACTGTTATTGGCAAATGCAAAATGCCTTTATGGCTTAACGGGAAAAGCCTGCTCGAAATCGACGACAGTGAATTTGTTTGTGGTAAGATCTTTAAAAACTTGAATATCTTGGAATCTTCGATTTTACCGTGGAAATATGTAGAGATAATAGTAGAGATTTTTCTTATAGCAGATAAATTCCATAAAACATCTGGTACCTAGCACCCTTGTTTTGACATAAAAGTATTTGTTTCATATATCTAAAGTATTTCTTTCTAATTCTAAATTTTTTCACTTTCAGCATCAAAAGTAAATAACTCAATAAAACCAGAAATCATAGTCCATCCTAAGACACAAGAGATCCGAAGACACTCGAATGTTACTCTTCAGTGTGTTGCCACAGTACTGTTTCCAGATACACCACAATTTGGATTAACATTAGATGACAGAAAAGCAAGAACATCGATGAACATGGAATGGTATTATTACGGGAGTGATGACACCGAACGTTTCATCGAAGACAAGCTTGTCAAAACCTCCCCCCAAGTAAGACCATTTAAGAATACTCAGTACATGACACTTTCGTCTTTCTTTTCCATCAGTATCATCTTTGTACGCTGGATAAACTAAAGAGTTGAGGGAATTGTGATCACAACATGTCATTTCACGTTTAAAATTTTTTCAATGGCAACTTTGAAATACACCGACTAAGCATTTAGCCCGCAGTATTGTATGTATTTATGGGGTTTGTAGTCATCGCCATCATTTGCATTCTTAAAAAGGTATTGAAAAGTCTTGAAATTTTATCTAATTAATGTGGGTCGAGGTTGTTTGCGAGGCTTCGATCTGCATTCAATTTCTTACTTTTCATGCGAAATTTTACCAGCTTGGATTGATATAACTATTTAGGCAGGGAACCGCTAAGGAAACAATCTCTATTAATTTTTAGTTTAAAGACAATCTCTAAGAGCAAATGATGGCAACGAAATGACGGGTTGTCTTATTTATCAGTACCACTACCTAACTTAAATTCGTGCCATGGGCATGTCTGCCATATGCGCCCTTGGCAAGAGAATTACAGCTTATTAATGCCAAATTTAGACTAAAAAATGAATAACTCCTGATCATGTTGAACGCTATCTGATCTCTCAGGGTCCAGGTGTCACCCCCCCCCCCTTTTCCCCCCGAATCTCCCTAAAATACCCGCCCTCTTCTAAGTACCAATGTATAGACTGAGTTCCTATGACTAATGAAAGAGGCTTCCATTCACGCTAATTTGCACCGTCTTAATTATTTTGCAGAAACATATTGGTATGCGTGTTTATCGTCGAATGAGCGAGTTGACTTTGCGGAATGTTGATTATACTGATGTTGGACGATATAGGTGCCATGTAAGGAACTTTTATGGGGACGAATGGTCGCAGAAAGCCAATCTAACCGTTGTTGGTGAGACAGTTAATTGCTTGGCTTTGTTTGTATATCGCTTAATATTGTTGCACACGTTGTACATGTGGACATTTTATTTCTCATCGTCACGGTTTCCATGACTGTGGCATAATGTTAGGCAGCACAAAGTGTCTATTGGCGCAATAAACATCATGATATCGTTCGTATGAGTCATAATATGACAGCAAAGCCACGTCTTTTAAAGTGCGCTATTATAAACCTGCAATCTCCACTTACTTTAGTAGTAAATCTCTAAGGAGAGCGCAAAGTGTTATCGGAAAGTTCTTTTCAGAGATCCATGGCTCTTTGTTTCTTCAGGGCATCATTTGCCCCCCCCCCCCCCTCTCCCCTTGGTCTACAAAGCTATTGGTAAGAACCTTTGTTTTGAAACTGGTAGATAGACTCTCTTTTCTTAAGTGTGTAGGGGGTTTTTCTTAAGAGTAAGTCCGTAAAATTTCTTGAACGTGGGTTAAACAGCAACAAAATTATCTTTATCTACCAACCCCAAACCCCCATTCCCAGTCTGGACAGGCCATGTTACGCCGCTGGTGTTTTTGAATATATTTGTACTGAAGTTATCTCTATTAAAACTTCTACTTTCATAAATGTAGAAAATAAGAATTACCGCAACGGGCCGGGAACAAAAAACAAGGAACACAAATAGATTAAAAATATTTAATACCCAGATGTGGATCGAAGTAGGCCTATCAGAAAAACGCAAGCACATGACCGGTACAGTTGTCCAAAGTGAATTAAAGCTACCATTATATAATTTACTTGTGTTCTCGACGCGTTGCCATGTTTCCTTTTTTTTTACATTTTATTTCATTTCATTGCATTTCATTGCAGTCCGTCGAGCAGTTTGCTACCGTGGTCTTTCCTTTATTTGCATGCACTAAATATGCCTTTTTCTCGCACAGTCTTTCCGTACTTCGTCAAAAAGCCGAAGGACACTCGAGTCAGGAGTGGAGTCTCGGTCCAGATTTCATGCTCGGCCAAAGGGAGCCCAGTGCCTAGTATTAAGGTGAGCTGGAAGAAAGGTGGCACGTTTCCAGCGGTTGATGAAAAGCGGTTTTGGATTAGCACCAGTGAAGATGGCTACAAATTTGGAATCAGTAACGTGAAAATTCATGACAGCGGAGAGTACATTTGCTCAGCTTCAAGTAGAGTTGGAACCATCAACTCGAGCATGATTCTCACGGTTATAGGTATGTGGTTTGCAGTCTTGTTTCCTACCCTTATGTGCTGGAGCTTTCCCTTTGAAAGCATCGTGTTTCCAGTACTGCATCAATAACATAACCCAATAATTTGTGTGGGTTACAAATTCCTTAAAGTTGATAAGGGGAGTAACAAAACGATCGTGTGCCCGCACGCAATAGTTTTCAGTGTGATTCCAGTAACTCGAACTCGTGATTTTTCAAACTCTGGATAACTCGAACTTCCATTAACTCGAACTGTTTGCATAACCCTTGAACCTTCTCTAAAGTAATTGAAAACCCAATTGTTTCGAGCATTCGTCCACTCAGACTGTTAATATTTCCCCCTCAAACCCCCCCTAATGCATTTCAACCCCCTTATATCTGTAACATTTGTTAACTCGCACCATTTTCATCGCCCCTTTTACCGAAAGCTCGAACCATCGGAACTATACTGTAGTTCAAAAGTCGCAATAAGGCATCAATTCAAGCTGTTACACTATTCCTTTTGCTTTATTCTTTGCGTTCATTTTCCAAATTATGCTGCATAAGTGGCCTAGAGGTTTTTTAATGGTACCTCATTTTGCGAAATTATTGACTTGCAGCCCAACCACAGTTTGTTCGTCCAATGAAAAGCAAGAAAGTGATAGTCGGCAGCACTGCTGTATTCGAGTGCATTTTCACTGGCAACCCAAAGCTTAAAGTCGAGTGGTTCAAGAACAACACCAAGATTGAGAAAGGGAAGAACGGCAGGTTCACTGTCTCGGACCAGCTACTGATCATTCTAGGGGTGCAGTTCAATGATGCCGGAACATATGCTTGTCGGGTTTCAAATACACTGGGAATGAAGTTCCAGACAGCTAAGCTGGCAGTTGTTTCAGGTTGGTTATTTTGTTTTGTGATTAAATAAGATATTAATTCTTTAATATTAGGTTATTTTGTTCTACATTTTAAGATACAACAGGACATGTTAGGATTAGAAATAGCTTAGTTGTAGAAGGCTAGAGTTGAATTCACACGATGCGTGAAAAATGGGTATCAACAATCATATTTTTGTCAGTTCGGATAGGGCCTAGCATTTTTGTTTGTGATGGACCACATGCTTTAGTCAGAACCTCTTTAGTCTGTAAGGCCTTGAAAATAGGTCACATGCCATTTTGATATGGTTTGGACAGAAATTCAAACCAAAGGAATTGAAAATCAACAACGCTGGTGACTTGTATGATTTTTTTTGTAGTATTATTGTGGCCTATACGAAGAAAGCTCTGTCTCTGTCTTACATTCACAGATACCTGACTATTCCCTTTAGGGCTGAAGGAATATGTTGCCAATAAACCGGCAAATTAAGCTCCTTCTAGTGTTTTACAGTTGTTTAATTTATTGTCTCAATTTCAGATGTTTCTGCAATCACAAACGCACCTGTGAATTCAAAAGGTATGCTATTTCCATTTTTTTCTCAATTCACTTATGTTTATACTGCAAATTTACCCAGTATTCAACTCAAATTATTTTGGTATTTTCTGCAACTGATATTTATCGATTGTTATTATAAAAAAGAATCATATGTCAAATATAATTGCATTAAATTCGCCCTAAGGCAATCTGAAAATGAAGTCTAAGAACGTAATTTCTCGTTTGGAAGCTCGTATAAGTGTCTTAACTTTTAGTCTGTTTTAAACGTATTACGTTTATCGTCACTTTATGCTTTCAATTTAGAGAGCGTTTTTCACAATTTCTGGCAAGGTTTGAAATGTAAGTGAAATAAAAGATCAGAAATAAGTGGCTTTTTTATATGAATTTTATAAAGTATCACGTCTTCCTGTTGTATTTGTAGCAATGCCAGTAAAGTTGTTCATTGGCATCATTGTTATCACCGTCATATCAGTGACAATTCTGACGTCACTCGTGTGGGTTGTGCTCATTTGCTTGTGCAAAGGAAGGCGAAATCGATATCCACGCGCCAAGCAGCGACAGAATGTCAGTGCAGAAAATACTGAGCACCAGGAACCCGCTGGAGATATACAGGAAAACTCGAATCCCTTTACTGTGCCGCCTCTTCTTGTCAATGATGGCAGTGGTCTGGTTTTTGGTTATGGTCATCTTTATCCCGATAATCAGAGAAACATTACTGAAAGAGAGATACTTGCGCACATACGAGGCGAAGGAAGTTTATCCGAAAGTATTCCGTTAATGGCGGCAAAGAAATCTCAACTAAGCGACTCCGAGGCTGCAACATCAGGATCATATAATGATCAAAGAGTGGATGACGTTGTCTCAGAACCTGCTCAGCGATCACACGATACATCACATGATACATCGCAGAGGTTTGGCTCGCAAGCTTTTTATGATAGAATCAAAGGAGTTGAACCGAATAGTAGTTCAACCGACGCGTTGAAGGATAGTAAAACTACCGCTTCGCCGCGCAAAGACATGATATACTGCTCGTGTCCCGCCGATATATCGGACGGTTTACTAATAAAATCTGTAAGTGAAACACCACAGAAAAGAACTTCTTCATCGGGGAGAACTTCACACAAAAAGCGGGTGCCACGTCGCCCGTCGCACGCGTTACAGCGGAGAGATATTGACAATGAAGAGTACTATAACAACTACAATAATGCGTCTTCGAGTGGAGTCGAGTCAGGGGAAAGTTCATCGTCCTCTGACTCGGTGTCTGTCACGAACTTTGACGTCACTCGCGCGAAAAGTTCTTCGATATTAGCAGCTGTATAATTATTAGGTTGGTGGTATGTTGTAACAGAAATCGCCTTTACGTGAACAAATTATATTTGGGTGGTTGTCGATAATTTACTGCATTCAAGGGAAACTTCACCTAAAAGAATAAGGGGTATGAATACATTCATGGTGACCTCGTCTTCCTGGAATTAGCCCCATCGTTAAAAGAGGAGCCGGGTATCTCGAGGGACTGTCGTTGCAAGCCCCGCTGTCCTTGTGTTTGAGGTGAATACAAGGGGGTTTGGGGTGACTTATCCTTGCAATTTTCAAACGAATATTCTCTAGAGGATATTCAAAATATATATTTGGTAAGAAAAACGAAACATACCTGTGACACTGGCACGTAAACTTTGGAAGACACATTTGGACGCCTTGAAACCGTATATGTTAGGCTTCCCGGTTTGATTAGAAGCTTTCAGAACAACCTAGCACATATGCAATTTTGTATGTTCAAAACTTTGTTCATCCAAACTTTTGTAAACCCTTTAACCCCTTAGGGCTATTTATGGGCATTGGTATTGTAAATAGTCTTGATTCTTGGGCCTATGTTGCCCCCTTCATGGGGAACTCAATCAGTTCATTTGAACGATAAATTCTTGTATTTCCGGGGGTTGAAGGGTTAAGTATTGATGCCTTCGTTAAGAGAAAATTGCATCGCATGCACATAATTATGTAATTATAAAGAGAGAAAGCTTTTTCACCTGCACGATTGAGCAGTTGCAAATGTTCTTTAAACTTTGTTTTTAAAGACTATTGCATTTAATGCAATACTTTTTGTTGTTAATTTTCAAATTTTATGACAAGATTGTTTATATACCCTAATTTATTAACACTACACGATTGACATGGGAATGTCTCGGAAACTATGCTTTATCGACACACGTTGCGCATAGGGAATCAATCTGTAACAGCTAATATGATCAAGAACTCTGTGTTAGGGACTGCTGAAGCAGGGTAAGGGGGAGGGGGTTTGTTGGGGCTTCAGAGCCCTAATGATTCCTAGAAAGTACTTTTACCTATTTAATATATTGTGGTTGCCCCTAGTTTTCAGTTTATTGAAAACTTTTTAGGCCAAGCGAACCCTCCTGATTTCCAAATATCCGTAATATGATCTGCAGTCACTATTTTAAACGGTATAAACGTCTTTCTTGGGTATACAAGGACGATAGTTCAAACCAAATACCCGACCGGCCTTCAAAATTTTCTGGGCTCAGATTTTTCGAAAAGCTGTTACAAGGCTATTACAAGGCAACGCGTGTCTATTGCATTTCACATGAATAAAGCCTACGATAGTGCTTTTTATTGTTTTCTTTGTAGTTTGGCTGCTTCATACATTTTCATGTTCGCATAAACAGATCCTTGCATTAAAGGCATGCTTAAGGCTGTCACGGTACAGGCATACTCGTTTTCCCTGCTATGGTTTGGAAACGAAGCTGTTTTAACATGGTTTCTTTGTGAAAAATGAGACGGTTTTTCTAGCTAAGGATACTTGTGGGGTTCTACTCACAATCTCTATTCTGGGTTCAGGAATTTTTTCCTAGTCAAGGAACACACCAATAATCATATCTTACAGCCTGTTTCTTTTGTTGTTCGGTGCTTGGAACAACTTGTTACTAGTTTATAGATTTTCTTAGAATGTTGCCTAAATATGGGAAAGTTTAGCTCCACTTGATTAGAGTAAAACATTTCAATGTAATTGACGAAATGACATGAATTGGCAGCCGAGATAGGCCTAATTATAAACCTAAGAAACTGTTCCAAATCTTCCCATTATTCTTCCTAGTGTATCTGTATTTGATGTGTGCCTAATCCCTTTTTACCATGCAAGTACCCTGCCTGCTAAGATCAAACTACACACTGCACCCTTCCAACAGTTTTGTTTGGTTGTGTTCTTCATGCTCCCTGCCTTGGAAGCATTTTACGAAGAGCAATCACGAAACGGGGGGCTAGTAAAGCAAGCCAACTTTTTGGTACGTCGATTTATATTGCCTGTTGTCATCATTATTTGTAACTTATTGTATCACCTTTGGATGAATTAATTTGTTTGTGTAAAGTTGTACATACTAGAACTTGTGACACGATGAATTGCTATTAAAACCAAAGTCAAATTTGAAAATTGGTTATTTTTGTTGCATGCTATCTATCCAACACATTATTTACTAACAGAGATCAGGAGTGTGTTTAGGGGAGGGTTCGTTCTTCATTCGGACGGTACCTTTTGGCTCCTAAAACCTTTCTAATAACGACGTGTTGCATGCAGGGCCGCCGATAGGCGGCCTGGACCCTGGGGCAAAGTCCCGGTTGGGGCCCAAGAGTCGGATAAAATTTTTTTCGAGACCACGCCCTTTATAAAATGGGAAACGCCCATTTTTTTCAAACGTCTGCGCACGTTTGCTTTTTCAGTTGCAAATTGATCAATGATATTGTCGTAATCAATTTGTCTTGCTAGTTTGTGCTCGATCGAAAGAGTCACGAGGCTTGATAGTCTGTCTTGAGTCATTGTTGAACGTAAGCGGTTCTTTATTCATGCTAGTTTGCTGAAAGGGGCCCCAAAAATATAATATAGCTTTATGCAACGAGTCTAAATGCAAAAATAACTCACTTGAACGGGCCATAGATTCAAACAAGATTATGTGGGTTACCTAATTTTTTATCAGGGCTCCCTTCCCCCAATTAGTACGATTTTGCGAAACTCAGGGAAACTCAGCTTAAAAGAATAATCCGTAAAATATGTGATCTAAGGTTTATTCAGCTTTTCTCGGGGCCCCAGACTCAATAAATAAAGCTGATAGGCCTCAAATTCAAACAAGACTCGGTGTACGGACCCAATGAAATTACTGCCATCATTTTCCATATTAACAAATATATCTTTAAATGCATTTTCAGTTTCTCAAAAGAAGACATTTTAAAAAAATTTCAGAATAATTTCGGGGCCCCTTTCAGGCCGAGGCCCTGGGGCAAATTGCCCCCCCTGCCCCCCTTCTCTGCGCCACTGGTTGCATGCTATCTATCCAACATATTATTTACTCACAGAGATCAGGAGTGTGTTCAGGGGAGAGTTCGTTCTTCATTCGGACGACGACAAGGCATGTTTTGGTCGTGGTTCTTCAATTTATCTTGTTGCCCCTGGCCTTCTCTCGCGGTTTTTGGGTCTGACACATTTTATCAGCAGCTGGTTCTATTCGAAGTCCCTAGTATTCACGTTTAAGTTACCACATTTCAGTATGCCCATCAGTAGTTTTCTCCCTAGCCCGGACAACAAATTATAAGACGTCCCTAGTAGCACTTTAGAAAGATCCGACAATTAGATTAGAAGGTTTTGTTTCTATGCACCCAATTATTAAATCTCCCATTTTGCTTTTGCACCAAGTAGCCATTTTAAATTTACGGACGTTCGCCCATAAGATAGCATATAATAGCTTTTGTTGATTCGAATCTGATGCCTATTTTCAAATTCAGGTATAATTGTTCAAATGCTAAATATAAGCATGTGTCAAACTTGCAAGATTGTAGAATGCCCAGGGTGTTCAATGTTAGCCTTTTTTGCATTTTATAGTGTTTACTCTCAATTAAGCTTCAGACACGAAAACATAAGAAGATCGGAGACGAAAACAAAATACGAGCATATGCAATATCTAAAGTGTACATCATTGCCACTAGGCACTAGCAAAGTTGCAGGGACGGATCTAGCGAGGGGTGTAGGGGATGGGACGCCCCCCAATAATTTTGTGACCGTTAACATTTTGTTCCATTCGGTGAAAATCTCTTTTGGTCAGTAGTTATAAAAAAACGCCAAGCTTTTACTTTTTTATTCACTTGTAAGTAGCATAGCCAGGGGGGGGGGGCAAAGGGGGCGGCCGCCGCCTCCTCCCAATGCTCAGAAGGTTAGTTTCTGAACAAATCCAAATCTGCAATAAAATGAGTACCTCGGGGCTCGGAGTTTATACTTAAGATAATATTAAAAAGTTTTTAAAAACTGCAAGCAAGCGACTGTAATAAATATTCTTAAAGGTTTTTTAACTAATCTAAAGGGAGAAGTCGCGTAAATTATCCTTTACAGAATGTTTTACAATTTCCCTTCGTTCAAGGGTTTATATAGAAAAGTTTTTCACGTTCTTTAGACAATACCGATAAAAAAGAAATTAAAATGCTAAAGCTCTTCAATGCTAAAAACTGGATTCTGAAATGCTTGTCAGGGATTTTGCAGATTTTGCTCCAAGAATAACGGACTTAGTTTTAAACTTTTGAATACTGTTTATTATTTTTAGATATTTGCTTACAACTTCGGAAAATCAGTTTTTACACGTGGTGCTACGTCGCCTCACACAATTCAGAATATAAACGTTAGAGGAATTGTGAAGAAATAGACAGTTGTAGAATGGGGCCAGCCATAGACTACATATGACGGTTATTTTATTAGCCAACCATTGCCACGTAAAAAAAGCCATAGCTTTTCCAAACGCTTTTACAAAATAGGATGTTTTCTAAAATTCTTAAGGGTGTTGTCTGCAAAATTTTTCTCTTCTTCTTTCTGCCAACCCTGGCTACGCCACTGCTTTTTATCTTCTTTATCTTAAAGTAAAAGAAAATCGAATTTTAAGAATGGGCGTTTCCATCAGTTACCTAAAGGGTTTGGCACAAAAACCCAGTTAGTGTCTAATACCCCCCCCCCCAATCATTGTTGCCTAAATCCTTCCCTCCAAAGTTGTACAAGCTTCTCTGTCATTTTTATCAACTTACTGTCAGCGCGATTCACGCATGTTTTCTGCCCCTGTGCACTTGAATTCAAAAATTTTTAGTTTCCAAATGGGAGATAGTAATTATTGATTGTGCCCATATAAGCACTCGAGGCTCCCTTAAAAATAAGTCTTGAACTTTGTTAGCCTACTTGTTGCTGCTGCAACACAATATTGAAAACCAGAAATATATACTAGAAATTACCATGGACTTTTGAGTTAAACGTCATTCTTTAAACGGTGTTGTATTCCTGCTTTGGATCAATAATAATATTAAATCTTTTTTTTAATCCTAGCGTTACAGTAGAACTAGAGACTACATTATGAAAATTATTGGTTACCTACATGGTTGCAGACTTAAGAAGGACAGTCGTTTTCACGAAAGCAGTTGCTGGCTAGCATTTGAATTTATGTGGATGATTTCATTTCGTCATTAAGGGAATTCCAGATCTTGGGCCTTAAAGACTCAGTGACTTGACGGTATAATTTGCGGTTTTGTTTTAAGGAATTTGAATTATTTTTTTGTGCAAGGTAACCAAAAACATTTGTATTTTTAGGAAGGAGAGAATTGTATGTATTTGTGAAGCAACGATGGAGCGCAGAACTGCAGTAAGCACAAATATTTTTTACCGCTTTTTACCGCATTTTACAGCTGCCATAAAGACCAGCAACTTAAGAAAAGTGACAAAAACTTAGGGATGTGACGCAAACACAACAAAAGATACAGCTTTCGTGAATATTTGACGTTTAGGTTGTTTATACGCTTATTACTATTCATATCATATCCATCCTCTAAAAACTGCATTGTCAAAGAAGAAATTAGGCAAAAATTTAAAGCTCAAACGATCTGAAAAAAGTAGCAATTGGGTACTTCCAATGGGGTGGTGTACACCCTAATAAACTCTGGATTGGAGTTATTTGAGATTTTTAAAGTTTGATATGCTGGTAATGTCGTTAAATGAACAGGCGTAGTAGATCTAGCCATTGTAAAAATTATAAGTTGATGAGCAAAAGGTCTGATAGGACTAATTTTTAATAAACAGGCTCTTTCATTCTGTTTTCTCATTTTTTTTTAATTTTCAATGGTGCATAACAGTTATATAAAAGAGGGCAGTAGTTGAAAGGTCAAAAGATAAACGAGTTTTTAATTATTTCTTCCTCTTTCAAACCCATAAATCTGGCTGCTTTGATTAGTTTATTTGCAGTGTAGTCTTTTATACATTTATTTAATGTTTCAATCCGACAGAAATGACGTTCCTAGTGTATGATTAATGGCAATAATAGAACGTGGTAAAACTGCTTCCAGCGAAATCTTGAGCCTTGTGAAAATTCAAAGACAGGAGCATGGATTATAGAAAGTTTTTTAATCATGGATCCGTTGGACATTTTGTGCATTTACCGACAAACCTGAAGTGGCTACTACTGACTTTACAATGTAATTTTACTTTTAGCTGCAAAGTTACAAAAAGTCCCTTGGTTGGTTATAAAAAGTAGTGTTTATGAAAATATTGAAGAAAAGAGGTCGAAGAATTGACGCTTGAGGCACTCACTGAATAGAGAATTCCTTGTACCAGAGAAACCAACAGGTTTTACCATTTGTTCCAATAGGTCCACGAAGACAGCTGAAAAGTGCCTGTGGTAGACAGCTCTGGGTACAAGACTCTTTAGAAAAGAAAAGAGAGTATATTATTAAGTGAAGTGAAAGGGGGACTTAAAACTTTGAAATGCTGGTCTATAGAGAAAGAGGTAGCCTTAGTTCTAAAGCCTTTTCAAAGGATTTCAAAGCGATGCTTAAACGTTTATTAGTTGATAGTTTTCTTGAAATGATTCTTTTTTCATACAAACTGTAATAAAGCTTTTTTTTAGGGAGATGGGAAACGTTCTCTGGAGTATACACTTGCTGAAATTATCAGCCAAGGTCAAAGAGTAACAAGGCCTTCGGTCCAAAGGTTTGCTAGACAATATCAGCAGACTTCTTTAAAAACGTTGCATTAACAAATTCATGACCAGAATATTTATTTTGATTACACTTTTTTTTTTATAAGAACAATTTTATAAGAACACGAGCCTCAAAACTGGTCAAAAGTTAAGAACAAATTAAGAACAAGCTGAGGCTGAGCTTCTGCAAATTGCAATTTTGATTTACGTTTTTTCTCAAAATCGAGGATTTTTAGCGATGTGTGGGTGCTTTTTCGGTGAATATTCAAATTTGTCAGCAAATTAAGGCTGTCTCACTCACTTTGTTGGCAAATGAGGCCTGAAAACCTCCTTAAAGCGAAAAAGCTAGCAATAGCACTGCTTACACCCTCTTATTTTAAGAACAAATTAAGAGCAATCCGGCCTCAGATTTTCGAAAAAATTAAGAACAGTCAGCCTGAACTTAAATTTACTGGTTCTTTTAAAAAATAATGTAAATCTAATAATTTCATTGTAACGGTTTTTTAAATTTTTAGGTTGAAATACACACCATCATCTTCTCTTTATATGTCGTTTATTCTTGGTACACTTATATGATCCTCAACCATCTGAGTTGTATGGTTGATCCAACTGGACTTTTGTGGCAACAAAAGTTGCACAATATTTTCTGTGAAAATCCTGCGCAGGAACCACATTTTCAGTACTCATTAATTCGCGTGACTTGCCTATCGTGACCTATTTTGTCTCCACACCCTTTTGCTAATCGTAACTATATAGGAGCTGTCAACATATTGTTTTATTCAGTAATTTACCTTTGTCTTATAGAATTGATTGACGAGTATCTTGAATTTTTTAGATGTCACAAGATTTTGTGAGAGTAGGAGCGTAGTCTCTGGTAGAATCGATTATGGAGAATTGATACAACTATGTTTCTTGCTTCACTTTGCAATTCGCTAAAAGCATCCTTTCGAATCAGGACAAGTCTATACAGTTCCATTGAAGGGACAGGGATAGGAATAGAAGGAGCACTGTCTCACAAAAAGGCCCAAAAAGGCAGTTTCTCAAAAGTTGGGGCTTATGTCCCTGTGGCATTTTGTCTCAGGTGGCCATGATCATTTCTTTGCTGTTAGGATTTTTAAAAATCTATTAACTATTTATGTTTTCAATTTATTACTTTGACCTGAAAGGCTCTAAGAAGTCAAATTACTTTCTAAGAAGTCAAATGACTAAGAAGTCAAAAAACTAAGAAGTCTAAGAAGGCTATATCTCTCAATCAGGGCCAGTCCCATGGGGGAGTGTAACAGCCCCCCCCCTTAGAATAGGCATTTCTGTTTTAGTCGGTAAATTCGGGACTTTGAAAGGTAGATAATCTTTTTTAAATTTTCGAACGAAAAAACTGTCTCAATTATTGTTTTTCTAACGTTCCAGTGCTTTCAATTTGGACGCCTCAATTTCTAATTCACAATCGACAAAATTTCTAATTCCCTTGTTGCGACTGGCGATCGAAAATATGGCGAACTGTAAAAGCTTTCAATAATTTTCCTCCATGGATTAGATAATAAAATACACTCTTTTTTTTATAAGAACCAGTAAATTTGAGTTCAGGCTGATTGTTCTTAACTTTTCCGAAAATCTGAGGCTGGATTGTTCTTAATTTGTTCTTAAATTTATAGGGTATAAGCAGTGCGATTTCTAGCTTTTCATTCTGGGGAGGTGTTCAGGCCTCTTTTGCCAACAAAGTGCGTAGAGACAAACTTAATTTGCCGCCATGTTTTAATATTCACCGAAAAAGCACCCACACATGGCTGAAAATCCTCGTTTTTGAGATAAAACGTTGTCCAAATTTCATTTTACAGTAGCTCAGCCTCAGCTTGTTCTTAATTTGTTCTTAAATTTTGACCCAAACACGCTTATCAAATTTTGTACTTTCTTTTACTGCCGAATCTGCGAACACAAGCCTGTAAAACCCATCGTAAACTCGTGGTTTTACATTACACTCAAGTTCCATTTATTGGGCTGGCATCAAAATATTAGATTTCTTGTAACTTTTATGATTGCGTTCAAAATAATTTTATGTGGAAGATAGAAATAACTTGCAGAAAGTATTTCTTTTCTTTGTTCATCAAAATATTTTTTCAACCGAAAATCATCAGGTTTTCACCGATTTTTGGGCACTGTATATTTTCGCCAGAATAGCGGAAGTAGGATAGCGGATGATATGATAGGGATGAAATGCGACGGGGGTGCGATTGGTTTTTGCAATGCCCTGCAGTATCACAACCACAAGCAAACTTGGAGAAGGGGGGCTTTGTATGTTTAACGTGTTGTACTTGAAAATGTGCCCGGGTCGGTAGCTCCGTGGGTAGAGCTACGATGTACAGTGTCGCTGATCGTGGGTTTCAGTCCTGTTTTCTCTCATTTTGGCCAATCACTCATTCAATAGATTCTTGGGAAGTCTGACCTAGACCAGTCAAACCGGTTACAAACCAAATTATGGGACGAATAAGGACGTCCTGTTTTCTCTCATTTTGGCCAATCACTCATTCAATTTTGCTACGTCAAAAGTGCTTGCACCCACAACTTGATGTTCGCTGCTGCACGAAATGACCTTGCTCCCTTTGATGCTGCACGAGGTATTTTATTTTGTTTAGAATTTGTCGAGGTAGATTCTTGGGAAGTCTGACCTAGACCAGTCAAACCGGTTACAAACCAGATTATGGGACGAATAAGGACGTCCAAGAATAACAATGAGCACACCTCCGCGACGTTCTAAATGATGATTGGTAGACAAAACAATAGCCTTTGTTATTTGAACAGTTGATTGGATGATTCTCGGCCATTCTCCTTAATCAGGCACGTGAACAAGACGGGACCTCTTTGTGATTCCATGTTGCGCAGTTGACTTCGTGGAACCTTGCGCCCGGCTACAGAGTATCAACAATAACGAGCATAGTCAAATTACGAGAAAATACCTTATCAGATCATGCTTAGTGCAGCACGGGCATTTAGGCAGGTAATCAGAGGTGTTTCGACTTCAGCTACAAGCATGGGATCCTTGCGAATTGCAGTTATAGGCCAGTCAAACTTTGGTGCAGAAGTGTATAAATCATTGCGAACCAAAGGGCACGAAATTGTTGGGGTTTTTACGATCCCTGATGTTCAAGGCAAAGCCGATCCATTGGCTCAAGAAGCTGAGAAAGATGGGGTTGCCGTGTTCAAGTTTCCACGTTGGCAACAGAAAAAGGTCGCAATACCCGAGGTGGTTGAGAAGTACAAGAATGTGAATGCAGAATTAAACGTGATGCCGTTTTGTTCACAGTTTATTCCTATGGATGTGATAAATCACCCTGAGAAGGGCTCAATTGTTTATCATCCATCAATTCTTCCACGACATCGAGGAGCTTCTGCTATCAACTGGTAAGGACCCATCTGAACAAAATGACCACAATAATTCTAGGGCTCAAACAAAAGATTCTAGGGCTCAAACAAAAGATTAATTGCTTTGAGTAAAGTCAACAAAGTG
Organism: Rhopilema esculentum; assembly: GCF_057945365.1. Classification (NCBI taxonomy): domain Eukaryota; kingdom Metazoa; phylum Cnidaria; class Scyphozoa; order Rhizostomeae; family Rhizostomatidae; genus Rhopilema; species Rhopilema esculentum. Next base: position 7,789,445 of record NC_142817.1, on the reverse strand, counting down.
CCACAGCGGGAAACCCCAGACAACAATAGCTTTGGGTCATTTTGTAAATTGAGCCAACGGCATGCTCTCGTCGACGTCGATGGGCAACATAGGGGGGTTTCATAACCACATCATTGCCATATTTGTACACGATTAGGCATGCATCTTTGCATTGAATATAATAATTTGTCTTGCAACCCAGCTCAAATTACGTGCTCTTAAACATTTTGCCACCGAAAATGATCGTTTTATTGTTTGAAGGGGGGAAATGGAAGTGTGTGATCATATGTCATTTATTACACATTGTATTTATTGTAGAGTTAATATATTGTCTATCCCGTTTATTTAAATTACTTAGCATCACTAAATGAAACCCAAAACTTCCCATTACAAAAAGTAAATCTTATCCAACAAAACGTAACAAATAGCTGGTACACTCTTTTCGAGAGAGAACAATTTTTAAAGAACATGAGCCTCAAAATTGGGCAAAGGTTAAGAACAAATAAAGAACAACCTAAGACTAAGGCAGTGAACAATTAATTTTAACAGTTATTAATTAAGATTGTTTACATGCGTTTTTCAATTTCCTGCTTCACAATTCAAAATTCCATTCAGCAACTTAGAGGCCCTTATAAATTTCTTCAACTTTGATCAAGGGCTTGAACACCCTTATATGGTCCTGTTTGTACCCTAATAATTTAAAAACAAATCAAAAACAATCCAGCCTCAGAGTCTTGGAAACATTAAAATAGCCAACCTGAACCTCAACTTACTGAGTTCTTTTAAAGGTGAATTTACTTGCTCACAGAAAGATGAACAGATCGATTTTGATTTTCGCACTTGCAAAAAAGCCACCATTGCAAAAAGAGCTGCTTGAGAAAGTTGCTTGCCAAAAGATTTTGAAATAGATTAAAAAAAACTAGAAAGGTTTTTCCAATAGTCTGAAGGGTGTGGCCGAGAAAATTTATTTTCGTCCACCCCAGTTTTTTTTAGCTGGCGATGCTACTGTCAAAAAACACCATTGTCAAGAAATGTGGCAGTAAAATGGTTGCTAGGAAAAGAAGGCAGTGTCTAGGAAAATGTTTAGTAGGCAGAAAGAAGACACCATTGACAATTAATGTGAATGCTGAATGTCCCTGTGAATTTAAAAAGAATGACTTCAATTTTCTATCCACTTGTTCAGAGCAAGATATTTTGTTTTCAGAGCTGCATTCAATAGAGTTCTAGAAGTCAGCAATTCCAAAATTTTATGTTTATCCTTTAGGATCAAAGTACCAGGTTTAAGTTGCATGTTGGTAGTAAATCTCAACACAAGGACATCACAAGACAATCTGTATATTATTGCATGCAGACCTTCAAGTTTGGCCTTTACACTTACATGCATCAAATCAGAATTCTCACACATTCTACAGTAACATTTTAAGTTTATTCAAATTTTTGCGAAGCGAATATTCAAACCAAGTTTCCTTGCTAGGCCTAGCTATAGAATAGAAAATAACCAGAAAACAGCAAATCTGCACTGGTAAAGTGATGAAATACAGGCTAGTTCTGTTTTGACTGCGACACCTTGTAAATTGTCTGGGAAGAGTGCAAATGAAGAATTGGAAGCATGAAGTAATTTGACCGATAGTGCAAACATCCTGCAAAAAGGGTATCTGTAACAAATGTTTCCTCGAAGTAAACAATTATGTTTGTATGTCATATAATTGCCAAAGAGATGCTTGCCTGTAGCGATGACATGTTCAGGATCTCAATAAGAACCATTCTTTGCAGACTGGATCATGTGCATCTTTCTTATTGTCCCTAATTGTCTTTTAAAACACTTTTTATCCCACTTTCATGGATGCCAAAACTTATTTTGCTTGAATTGATGCAATAAATACAATGCAAGTGTTATACTTGCCTGAGTTGCTGAGGCTTAGAGTCTTTTAATTGTAAAAAAAGGTATATGTACATACTTAGAAATTCATAATTTCCCATTTTGGTCACTTAAAGTGTTCTTTTCATATATTTCTCAGGACACTGATGGAAGGTGATTCAAAAGGTGGTTTTACAATTTTCTATGCTGATGATGGCTTGGATACAGGACCCGTTCTGTTGCAGAAGGTTGTTGATATTGATCCAAATGAGACAGTTGACACCATCTACAACCGCTTCTTGTATCCAGAAGGAATCAAAGGAATGGTGAGCCTTTTGGTTTTTCCTTTTAAATTTGTCAATTTCAAAATTATAGACCTGTAATCAGTATTGTCCCTATATAGAGAACCTTCTCACAGAACTTGGAGCAAAGCTTCAAAAGAACCTTCTTTTTTGTAGTATGAGAACATTTTGTGCTCTCATACATACAGCAATGAACCAAGTCCTTGCGGAACTGGATATGACTGACATATTTTGCTTGTTATTCCTCTATTTGATTATTAGTTTCCCGCAACTTCTTCATGAAGCTTTTTTTCCAACAAACTCTTCCCAATTTGGAGGTTTGATTAAAACACTGAATTTCTACAGAACGTTTTCTCATAGAACATAAACAATGCGAGAGATTAGAGTGAATGTCTGTATGTTACAAAAACCATACGGAAATGTGCTTGATGGCCTTGCTAATTATCAAACCAGTACACTCTTTAGAAGGTTGGAATCATTTTTAATTGATGTTTTATTCAAGGGCAGTTCAGCTTGTGTGCGGCAGTTCAGTCAGAAATTTGGCAGTACAAAATCTGTCAAAACTGAAAACTTGTGTAAAGGAATTACCAAAGGTTGAAAATGACAATTTATCTTTTCAGGTTGAGGCAGTGGAGCTTATAGCAAACGACTGTGCTCCAAAAGTTACTCAGCCAAAAGAGGGTGCAACATATGATAAAATCTGGAAAAAGAAACAAGTGGCAGAGGTTTGTTTTTTTCCTTGTTGAGATGAATATATATATATATCATAGAGCTGAAGAAAGTAAGACTACCTGGTTTATTTCTACAAGCCTGTTTCGTGAGTAACTCACTCTTCAGGAGATGTTCATATACATCTCCTCAGGCCTTGCTCTAAGTAAAATGAAGGTGCTCCATAAAAAAAGCCCCTTAGAAACTCTAGGCGCTCTATTTCGCACCTCTAAGTAAATTTCCTTGAGAGCATCCTTCGAGAGCTTCATATCAAAAGCTTCGGAAGAATGTTAAATATGAAATTCAACGGTGATACCAGAAAGCACCATAACATGAAATAACAAAACATGCAACAAACACTATGTTTATGTAAATATAACAGAACAAAGTTGCAAAATTGTTCAGATTTTTCTAGATATGTAAGTTGCCATCATGCGATGAGCTTTTATCAGTGTCAGTATCACTACTGTTATGTTCAGCTTCACATATTGCTTCATCAAAACACATGGCTTTAAATCGAACATTTAACTTTGTTTCCTTTTTTAATGTTATCCATTCTATAAGAAACGCTAGAACATCTACTACTCGCAAAAGCAAATGAAAAGCAATGCGATAATTTGGACGGAAATGTGATCGCTGATTTGCACAGGCGATTTTAAGTTATTAAGAAAAACAGAAAATAATATTTACTTCAATACAAGATTAACGCTTGCTCAAAAATCAAATAAATCTGCCGGAGAATACGCTTGATGGCCTGTATTCTTGATGGTTATTAGAGGGTTATTAGATTAAAAATGATATCGAAAACCCAACGTCGAATTTGCTGAATTTTTTCTCAAAGGGTAATCTTACACAAATCATAATATTGCGGTCTGTTGGGAAGATTGTTTATGCTTGATCAAGTTGATTCAACAAATTCCAAAAATTTATTTTGCTCTGTGTTAATATTGTTTTTACGTTTTGAGGGGCTCTATAAATCGCTCTCCAAGGCTTTTTTTGGGTGCGCTCTAGGCGCGCGCGCTCGATCGAGCGCCTTTCCGGGCAAGGCCTGCTCCTGAAGAGTGAGTTACTCACGGAGCAACAAAGCGGAGCTTATGAAAAACAAAAATTCCAATATTTCATTAAAAAAAAGCTATGACGTTAAAAACAACAGAGAAATATACAACACATGCATACCATCAATCGCTAGCATTATTGGTGCCATGTGTGTGCTGATGGATGTGCATGCGATCACATGCATTAAACAACAAAGACTGATATTACTGACAGCTGAGTTTTTAATTTCAACTGTTACAGCGAAAACATTTCCAATATATTCTTAAAACGGTTCTGAGTCTTTTACCCTCCTCAAAACCTCTACATACTCATTCACATTCACATTCTATAACTGAAGAAAATATTTAACCTCAGGAAGAGTTTTGAAAAATAGTCATTTTCCAAGGTGAAATAGAGTGTAGATATTATAAGTGATTGGCGTAGTTTAGTAGGGAAGATGAAGAAGAAACACCACTAAGAAACACAACTAAAATGGTTGTTGAAGTCTTTCAAAATTCAAGAATTGCTTTTCTTTTTATCCAGAATTTGACTTTATTTAGAATTTCAATACACCCTCAAAGACAGGAAATATGCTGCAGTTCATCAGAAAAATGCTTGATGTTGATACAAAACCCAACAAACTTTCCAAACTCTACAAATTGCACAAAACTGATTTTGATTAACTTGCTTTTTTGAGTTTGAAGAAGTGCATGATTGTGCCTTTTAATTTTGTTATACAATAATTCTATGAAACTGTGATACCCTTATGTTAACTTTGTTTTCTCTAGATACCTTGGCAAAGGACTGGTTGGGAACTGCACAACTTTATCAGAGGCAATGATAAGGTAACATATACATGTATTACAGCATTCTTTTTTGTTGGTAAGAGTATTTTTTACAGATATCCTTGCTCATAAAATTTAATAATTAAGCTAACTGTATATTTTGTCAATGTTGCATATAGCTTTAAATATATATATATAATTGCAGTTGCGCAGTCCCGACATGAAGGTTTCATGTTGTTTCTGCTTCTGCAGCTCTGCACACTACTTCTGATAATCTTCTCCATTCTTTGCGGTCCTTTGCATATACAGCTTTGAGCCTTGTTATTCACAAGAAAACAAATTAGAATTTTTCCTCACCAGCTAGTATTTTTTAAATATAGTTCTGTTTGTGAAAAATTCTACAGGCTTTCGTCGGAAAGGCGTGCGATCGCACGCGCACGCCCTGGCGCACGCCTAACGCTTTCCAGGAGTGCAAAACATCGCACGCCTTCTTTTATTATCGGAATAAAATTCATAATTATTGGTTTTGTGGGTTTTTGAGATGAGTTAATATATTTATCCTTCCTTGGTACAATTGCTTCATGCCACTTCAAAAAGGCTTAACATCTTATCAGGATTGCAGACTAAATAAACAATTTTGAAATAACCATAGGACTAATCTACAGTGGAATCCCGATATTATGAAACCTGACCTGGCTACAAGTATAATTAATTTTCCGGCATGACAAGAGATATCTGGCCCCTTGATTTCTGCCTCCGCACAACTTCTCTCGGTATAACTAATCCCGTATATAAGGAATTTTCGTATATTAACGAGCCTAATTGTAGTCCCTTCATTTTAATTTTCCTCAATATGACGAACTTTTCCACAACTTTTCACCGTTATTTTGGTCTACTTATTCCCTGTGTATTTATCGCTATTTCTCGGTGGAATCATCATTGTCAGCGACAAAACATACATTGGCAAACATGCACTTTTAATGATGCAAAAAGGAGAAGAGATATGTGCGAACGTTTGCACCTTTTCAAGGCTAAATGGCATATCATTGAAAAAATTCAAACACAGAAGACTGTAACAGACATTTTTGTCCCCGAACTTTAAGAGGAACATTTAATGTTTTGAACAAGATTTTCATTTTCGATCGCAATTTTAGCGAAAGCAGCCGATTATGCGATAAAAATTGGCCGATTTGCCAATGATGCGATAAAAAATAGCAGATTATTTGCGGATTTCGCTATGCTTTAAATCTAGATTTTAGCGACATTTGGTTTAATGAAAAATGGGCCATCATTATTTTTTACGCATCTGGCCAGTGAGGTTCATATAATAGCTGTCATGCTTGATAACAGAGGGCTCTCGGGGCAAGGGTTTACACGCAAAAACGGCCATTAGAACCAGATGAACGCCACAGCATCAATGACTCTATAGGCCTGTCGGAACCGGGGGGCTGGACCCTCCAATAATTGTCAAACTGTGGTATATTTCCTTTATTACAGTGTACTGAATGAGAAGGGAAACAATGGGAAGCCCCCCAATATGAATTTCGTTCCCATGGATGAAACCTGCTTACGACATGGCAAACATATTTCTGTACTTGCAGTGCCGTTTTTTGTTGATATATTAAATAAGCTCAGTTTATACTTGTTTAGAAAATTGCTCAGTTGCTATAATGTAAGTAGTCATGGTAAGAATTCAGCGAAGTAAATTTCATCAAATTATTGCTGTCATCATTGTCTTGTTGGCAATTTCTCCATAGAACTATCATAATTACCAAACAGTTTTGTGAAAAAATGTCACACGCCATCACACGCCTGGATGTTTTCAGGGGTGCGGTGGTTAGCACGCCTGCTATATTTTTCACACGAAAGCCTGTTCTAGCTATTTTCCGATGTTATTGTTTTCAGTGCATGGTGGTTTCAATCCAGTGAGAGGAAAATTTTCATGAAGGCAATCATTGCGAATTATTATGAAAAGAAACAACTAGTGTAACACTGCCACTTGCTTGATTTATTTTTGTCCCTGACCCATGTTTATATTGTTTAGATCTGCTTTTATGATATGTTGACTCTTGGTTTTAGCTTCCTGGTGCTTGGTCAATGATCAATGGTGAAGTGAGTTCTCTTTTCTATTTACTGAAATAAAAAACGGCATACCTCGTTTTGTGCCAGACCGTTTTGTCAGATGCAAAATTTCTCTCAGAACAAATGAATTAAGCCCTCTTTCTAATAAGTCTTCCCTCAATTAGGCCCCACTCAAATAACCCCCATGTTAGGTTTTGAGTTTTGAATAAACCCCCCATTGAATAAGCTCCCTATTAGGCTGTCAGATTTTGAATTCTTTAGAATTTTCTTTTCATTTTAGGACCTAGACAAAGTTTCATGTGATTCATCTAAGTGCTTTGCTTTGAATTGATTTTTGAGTCACAAATACTGTTTTTCTATAAAATTATTTTGCCTGTAAGGTTAGCCCTCCCTCTAGAGGTGATCACATTGTAAAAAAATTCCTGTCTCAATCTGAGGATGTGAAGAGCCGAACTAGCTCTTTATCCTGTGCACCTACAATGTAAATCTTTCTTGCAGCAAGTCAGCTTTTTTGGCTCATCGATGTACTACAAAGATCTCCCAAGAAAGGCAACTGAAGTTGTTATAGAAGGATTGGAAAAACCAGCTCTTGTTCACAAAGATGGCATGATTATCACTGGTACTGATGGGCAAATGGTAGGCATGTTAATAATTTGTTACATTAATTTATTATTTATTTGACAGCAGGTTGTTTTTAGTATCTTTGCTCTTTGTCAAACTAACAATGTCCTTTCCTATTGCAATCCATGTGGATGTAGACTGTGTTCCAAGAACAACAGGTTTTGGTTGCGCCATTAAATAACTTTATTCCTGAATTTTTGATGTTGAAATTCTGTTTGAAAATAGAAAAGTTCATAATTAAACTGCTGAAGTATGAAGATTTATGAATGTTGAACACAGGACATTGTTTGGTTTTCAGATTAATGTAAAAACACTTCAGCTTGGTAGTGGAAAGATGATTCCAGCCTCTAAATTTGGTAGTACAGATGACAGTCAAGAAGAGCTTGTACTTAATGATGAGGAGAAGGAGTTAGAGAAGAAAATTTTTGTAAGTTTGATGGCCTCTTTCTCTGTTTATATTTTTACCAACTTTTTTACAGTACCACGTTTCAGAAGGCTACCAATGTACAAGATTTCTTAGACCTTGAAATGCATGGCAAAAATGCTTTTGAGTTTTATTTTATGCGATTAAATGTTTTAATGTGTTTTGTTGATTTGTTCAGATCAGAATGTTATGGAGAAGGGTTTATGCTGCATGTCATAGATTGTGCTGAATTTGCAAATCGTTTTAAGAATCAACAATATTAAAGGTGTTTTGGCCAGTATTCAACCAATCAGGGTTAAGCATAGTCTCTGCTACACGTTAATGATTTAGAGAATGTTGAGGATAAATACAGTGTTGCTGATTGTAAAGTGTTACAATGGTCTATTGTTTAGTCCAACCAATGATATTCATAAGATGTATGTTTTTGTTGTAATTTAGAACTGTATGTTTCATATATCACTAATTTGAAAAATTGAATTTGCTATCAGAAAATTTGGGGTGGAATTCTGAATTCATCTGAACTGGAAGGATCTGTAGATTTCTTCAAAGCCGGAGCAGGTTCTATGGATGTTGCCAGGTACATATCTAGTAGTACCTCATTATCTGTCTCTTTCTTTGTTTCATCCTTTTTGAGCCTCTCATGTGTTTAGGTGCGTCATAGAGTTTGGGGTAGATTCAGTCTTCATCACAAGCTCTAATGATTTTGGTTTTGTAATTGAATATTTATTTCAGCATTGAATTGCCTAGTAACAAAACCTGTAAAAGTTGAACCTGCTTTTGATAAAAGAAGACCGCTATATCAATCTCACTTTGATTAATTGAAATGTATGCCCCTTTGTAAGGCCTTTAGAATGAGAATGCCCTAATAATTGATGAAAAGACGATAAAGTAAGTTAAAGAAATCAGCCCCTTAGAGTAATCGCTTGCTAAGGTTCTAGCTTTATTTAATTTTCGTTTTGTTTGTAGCAAGTTTCTTCCTTTTGCTAGATGAACCATGTTTAGATACAATATCATCAAGAGACAACCACTTCTCCTCTGTTTTAATCAAAATATTTCTTATACCAAGGTGCAGTGATGGTATGGGCTTTCCCTTAAGAAATCAAGTGATTGTATTCTTTTGTTGCAACTGCACCCCAAACAGTTGAGATTTTGTAGATTTTTTCATGACTTTGCCTCTAATCGTTCTATGCAAGACAGTAAAATAAGTTGTATAAGAATAAGCCCATATTTTGACCTATTTTGATTTAAGCCCTAGGTTTTTGCTATTTACGTCATTGAAAGCACGCTTCATTTTATTTACAGATTAGTGGAGGAAGTGAAATCAAATTGTGCTGTCGAATTGGAGAACGAGGAAGTGTACATGAACACAGTGTAAGTGGTTAAATAAACCTGATAAAATGAACACTGTATATGTGGTTAAGTAAACCTGATAAAGCAATCATCTGGAAAGGGAATCTTTTTATGACGTTGAGTTGAGGAATCGCTGCATGAAGAGACTATTTACCAATGCACGTAAAATGTGTCTGATCAGTGATCTGACATTTGAAATGTCGCTTCATCGTTGCATTGTTGCTTTACGATTGAATAATGCTCCACAGCGTCACCAGGTCCTTTTTATGATTTTACAGTGGACTTTTTGTATGATGACGTCATCTTGGTATAAGTTTTAATGCCGCACTGCCTGTGTAAAAGATTTAGAAACTCCAAATTTTTCAACACTATCAGCTTCATAGAATACTATAATGTTTGTTGTTGTTTAGCTTTTACTAACTGTCTTCAGGCTCAATGGGCCATTAAAAGATGGGTAATTCTGCTTTTATTTGATAACTGTTGTGTTCTTCAGCCTTTCAGATTTCGTTCGCCATACAATTTTGCGATCCAGAGGTTTTGGAAAGGAAGAATTCAAGTGCGATACTGTAAGTTCTTCAGTAATTTAGCCATTCCCCCTGTTTCAAAAAGACTAGCTTAACCACTGACAAGTAATTGCTATAAAGGAAGTTAAGAAATAGGTTAGCTGTTTTTAGGGAAGGCGTGTCCGTGTCACGTTTTATGTGAACGCTTTACCTCTAAACGAAGGTGACATGAAAATATGAGCCTTTTTGTTGTTAGTTTTGCATCCATGCTCTTTAGGTGAGATTTTATTAAATATAAAATTATCTTTAGTTCATAGATTATTGTCAATATGAAGGCAAATATAGTTAAGAAACCATTCTGATATTTAATTTTCCCCGAGCAAGACCACCGTGAGCAAAAAACCGTTCTTGGAATTTTTAGCACTAGAAGCCTTTGCAGGCGTTAAGACTAGTGATCTTTTTTTTCGATGAATTGTGACTTTATTTTCTCGAATTGTGACTGTCAGCTCTGTTTGTTTAAGAATTTGAACGTTATTTTGTTAACAAATGCAGTCTTTTAGAGATGATGAATTTTGATCATTACAAATTAACTGATTGCAGATTGATCTGGAAGTTAACAACATGACTGTGAAAATGCCATACCAGTTATTTATTGATGGTGAAATGGTAAATGCAAAATCTGGAAGGACTTTCGAAACAATCAACCCCACTGATGAGACGGTGAGTAATTTACCCAGATGTATTTCTCATATCTTCAAGTTTTGGCAGTCCTTTGTCAAAATCGTATATCTTGTTCAAGACAAATGTGATTTAAGAAATCGTGTTTTTTGTTATTTGTTCCTACCCAACTTTTTAAAGTAGTTTTAAGATAGTCGTTCCTCTCGATGCAACCACGTGGCTCATACGTCTGGAATTACAGAGTCTCTTCTCACTCCAAGTCAAAGTTTGGTCGTGCCAGGGATTCGAACTACAGACCATTTGATTTTTAGTCCCCATCCCTAACCCTGAGCCATCCACATATTCTCTGAAGTGTCCCTTGCCAACCTAGATATGCTCATGTACTTTGAATCCCCAACATTGAATGCATGTTGCTGCTTTCATTTCCTTACGGATTTCGTATCAAAGTTTTGTTCTGCTTAGGTTTTGGCCAGCGTTGCTCTTGGTGGCAAGGACGATGTGGATGATGCTGTTGCAGCAGCCAAGGTACTTATTGAATGCCTCTATTCTGCCCTTATACGAAGATCTTTTTTGACGGATGTTTTGTAGTGAATTGTTTTACTGAGTCATTTTGTTCCAAGCTATATCTCCAGGATCCACTAGGTTAAATCATGGGGTGTAACTCCAGCATATCTTTGGTAAAATTCTATCATTGTTCGAGATCCTTTAGATTCCTTATAGTGTCAAAATTTTTTAAAAATACGATATTAGCTTGATCTGTACTGATATGACTGGCGAATTCTTAGAAATATTCATTTATCAAAGCAAAGCCATATTTCTTATTCGATTGCAGGAAGCATTCTACGGGGACTGGGGCAAAATGAATGCACGTGATCGCGGTGCCCTGATGTACAAGTAAGCAGATACTAGTACTTATTGCTAGTAATTTCGGATTTTTTTCATTTCCTGTGTCCTAGGCATCTGTGCTTACTTTAAGGAGACGGGGAACATGTGTAACAATAAAGAGATGCAGAACACCTGTCGCGTTCTCTTTTTTAACAATTTTTGTTTGTTTTGCTCCTGTCAATTTTTCGTGCTAACATTACGATGCCACTGTTTATAACTGTACCAAAAAGGTTTTTGCAATTGCTTTCTCACTTGAATGCGAAGAAAGCTTTTGAAATAGATATTTTCAAATATAACCTTGAAATATCCGGTTTTGTTTGTATGGGCACAAAGCGATGTAATTTGAACAGATTGTTAAACGAATACGAATGAAAACGGAGGGATGCGAACAAACAGGATTTGATATTTTTCGATCTGCCTTTGTTGAAAAAGTTATCTACCTGGAGTAGATTTTTGCGGAACAAGTGTGGCGTAAAATGTTTAACATGTTAAGAATGGGAGCAGGCACGAAAATTTGATATTATTTTGCTCGCAGACGTTGACTTTGGATTCCGTTGACTATTATTGATATATGCCATAGATTCTGTATATCATAGAGTATATAAAAAGTACTGTTTGACCGTTGATAGTGCTCAATGCCGTGTAGACAATTTTCAAATGATCGTTGTATAGATGAGGACGATTTTGAATTGCGAGAGTTTTCACCCTTGTATGATAATCAGGCTGCTAGGGTATATAGAAAAAGGTCATAGGTAATCACTGCCAAAAATCTTGGAACACTAACGTAGGATTACAAAGGCAAATTCAGTCATCTCCTTCTCCCCCTAGGAACAATGTTGATTTACTATAGAAAAATGAAAGGGGTTATGGAGTATGCTTTTTCTTGTGGGTTGTTTGATATTTTTCTTTACTTTCAACATTGTTTTGAAGGGAAAGGGGGACGGAAGTAGTAATATTCGGGAAAACAAATAAAAAACAGAAAAGCACAGCGCAAAGTGTTGGGTATTCCAAGTAATTTGACAGTGATTGTAGCATTTGATAGCTGGGGGGGGGGGGAGGGGGGGGCACGGGGCATCAACATCGGAAAGGGCGTTTGCAAGAGGGCAGTTTCAGATAATTTGTAACCTTGCCCAACTCATTTCCTCATTGGTAGCTCCTTTTACGAGTAATTGATAGCTGGTTAGTTAAACAATTTTACGTAATATGCAAAGCAAACGTGATTGCGAGACAACTATTAGCAGAAAAGTTATTTTCAAAATTATAAAATGCTTTATTGATTTTATACAGTCAAAGGTATAAGGATATCTTTCCCTTTGAAAAGCACTTTTTAATAGTTTTAGAAACAGTTGTTCTAAATCTCTAACGCTCCAAATAGAGGGTCAAATCACTGGTCTTATTCCTTAAAGACTACTTACTTAAAGACGACATCAAAATAGAATCTGACGTATTTCTACCATAAGGCAGAATGTTATGCTGCCTGTTGCTTACTGAAGATCTGTGTCAAGGTATGTTGTTAATATGAAACACCAAGGGTCATTTGAAAACTTCAAATGTTTGGATTTTCTGTCCATAGATTAGCAGATCTGATGGACGAACACCGAGAAGAACTCGCCACTATCGAGTCTTTGGATTCAGGAGCTGTTTACACCCTGGCACTGAAAACCCACATTGGCATGTCCATTGATACCTTAAGATACTTTGCTGGGTGGGCTGACAAGATTCAGGTACGTTCAGGACAACTTCCCCTCTCCAAGTTGGTTGATATCGTAGTTTAAGTTGTACAGGGTTCATAAAAAGGTACTTTCCCTACCCCCCTAGCGTAGCATAGAAAAAAGGGGCATTCCCTCATACTCAAAATAATTTTCAAAAAGGACCTTTTTAAGGACCACGAAAGGAATGGTACCAAAATCTAAAGGGGTAGTCCTCATATCACCTCAGGCCGGACTCATTTACCTCCCTTTGCCTTTCAGTCTGGCCACATTGGCTGTGCTACTGCCATATACCCAGCTTGTTGATATTATACACACACATCGTCAGGGCCACCGAAAGGTTTCGGAGCACCGAAAGACGAGGCTGCGAGCGGAGCGAGCAGAAAATTTCCACAACAACGCCTTTAAGATTAGCTTAAAATGCAATTCAGAATATTTCTTGCCGTCATTTCTTGCAATCCCCTAAAACGTTATACTATTTTTACGCAAACTTTTGCTTCATTTGATTAATTCCATTCTTAAAGTGAAATTCATTACCTTATGAGGCCCTTGGACCCCGAGGCCCCGGGGCGATTTGCCTCCCTTGTCCCCCTCTCGGCGGCCCTGCACATCTTGGTGGAGCTTACTCCTTTTATTCTTATCGCTCGTTTCTATTTTATTTTTGATGTCGCGAAAATTTGCTTTTAATGATGTTAATTTACTCAAAATCTTCTAGAGATCTCGTATTGAACTAGAGGTTTCGGTTTCCAGAGATCTCGTAACGGTTTTGTAAAGAATGAGAGAACTTGTACATTATAGAGTGAAAAGATATTCGACAAAGTGCACGTGCCAGAAAATGGCGGTCGTACAGTCAACGATCATGAGAAAATCCTGTCTTGTTTTCATCGTTTTCAAATAATATCATCATAGCTTAACAGTATTGTCAGAAGGAAAGCTGGGCACATTTTTGGACTTCTTATCTCAAAATTTTATCTCAGAAAGTCATAAATGTTTAGATAACTTATCAGATAGAACCGCATGCTGTCCAACCCTGTAAAAGAAGTGAACTGTTATCACTAAAGTTCACCTTACGAGTTGATTGCACACAAAATGTGAACGTGAATTGAAACTTGAAAAGATGAAGGAATGTAGTATTGCTTTACAGAAATAGATGCAGTTTTAAATTTTGTTTCCAGGGTGGCACTATTCCAATCAACCATGCCAGACCGAATAAGAATCTTTGTCTCACAAAGAAAGAGCCAATTGGTGTTTGTGGTTTGATTGTGCCATGGAATTACCCCCTGATGATGTTGGCATGGAAAATGGGACCACTTCTTGCAACTGGAAATACAGTAGTTTTGAAACCAGCTCAGGTTGGTGATTTCTTTCTTTTATACATAGAAAAAGTTTAAATCGATTGGCAACAGAGTAAGCTTGAATTCTGATGAAAAATTTGAAAACCAATTCAGATGAAACATTTAAACTTTTGTCTGGTCATGGAAATTTGAAGTATTTTGCAGGCTTTGGGTTGAAATAATTGAATTGGTAATTATGAATACTCCCAGAGCTGAAGTTAAATTTTATATCTTTTGTATTTGAATCAAACAAGTTTACAGATGTGTGAGCTCGCAGCTTTATGAAATTTTGATTTGCTGAATGCAACATAGATCCCTCTTACCAAGCGAATTTTTTGGCAATTGGTTATATTTCCTTTTGCTCAATGAATCTTTGAAATTGTTGCCATTTGAGAGTTAAATTTTGATAGTTTCTTTAACTCTATTATCAATTTTATAGGTTTTCTAATATTTTCAATGTTTAGGTGACACCAATGACGGCTTTGAAATTTGCAGAACTGGCTGCCAAGGCCGGATTCCCCAAAGGTACCATCAACATTGTACCAGGATCTGGATCAGTTGTGGGACAGAGAATCTGTGACCATCCTGATATTAGGAAGGTTGGATTCACAGGATCCACGCCAATTGGAGCAGGAATCATGAAGAGGTATTTTGAATCAGAAATTTAAAGGGTCCTCTGTTATTCTTAAACGGCCCATTAACTGTCTTATAAAAGGAAATATGAGAATCCAGTTCCTTCATTACGGGTTCAGTGGCAGCAAATCTGGCACCTGTGAAGAAATCGAAACTTTTATCTTCATATCTTTTCATTTTGCCAAGTATCTTCACCAAGACCTACTTAGGGTACCAGAGCCACATAAATTCGAGCGCGGAAATAGAAGATAGGAGTGAACCGTCTGCTTCTCCGCTTCTCCGCTTTGTTTTCTATTTACGCGCGCGAAATTTTGTGGTTGTCGTAACCAGGGTACACCAAAATTGTTCCCTTTCAAGAAACAGGCATCCTTCCCCCTGTTTTACAAACGTGGGAAAATGGGACAGTTCACAATGGACATAGTGAAAGAAGACGACGATCTTCAAATACTTTTAAACTGTCATTTCACTGTTACAATTGCCAGTGGCTTTGAATAAAACAGCGATAAGACCCCATGAATCATTCATTCCTATTTCATGAAAAAAAAGATAAACTTACAGTAAAGCAAAGAGCTAAACAAGGCAGGAAGATCAAAGAAGAAATATATTTTAAATTTGACAGTTTCTACCAAGACGGAACACAGTATATTCCAAGTGAAGTAAACATGTGACGCTAAGAATGCGTACACGTAGAGCTAAGAATACGTAGAGCAGTGACACACGTAGAGCTAAGAATGAAACGAAAGTTGTCAATGTTACTTACTATAGAGCCACTTGTGTAGATATATTGTTTCATTCTGACAAAATTATCAGAAAAGTAAAAGTACATTAACCTTTTGTAGACAATTCACTGCATTTTCAGCTTCCCTGCAATACTGCCTTGGCTCTTATCAAAGTATTTTTTCTTTGCAGCGCTGCTGAAAGCAACGTGAAGCGAGTATCCCTTGAGCTCGGTGGCAAATCACCGTTGATCATTTTTAGAGATTGTGACATGGAGAAGGCTGTCAGACAGGTTAACTATCCTTCCGCGATTTATGATTAATTAAAGCTAAATTACGGTGATATTGATTTAGATCTTTCTAGACAAGAAAGGATTGTATCTGGACAAAAATTTTTCTTCAAAGGTTTCTGTATATTTGTATGTGATGTTTAAGACATAACTTTTCCCTTGTTATGATTTTGGTATAAAGTTTTTTCTTGATCCTCCCCTTAATGAATGGTCCATCACCTCTCTTTTTACAATTGTCCTTGGCTGCATCTCTTTTTAGCTTCTCTATATTCTCTTTTGCGTTTCTGATATTCGTTAACTTTTTTTCTTTTTAGGGAATGTATGCATGCATGTTTAACAAGGGAGAAAACTGCATTGCTGCAGGTGGGCCTTTTCGTTGTGTTTTATTTTTTTTATTAATTTTTGTATATTCATCTTTCTGACATCTGTTTGTTTTCTGTCAATGAATGATGAATCCAGAAAGGGATTTATCATAGTGGCTACTCAGAGAATTGCCTTACGGCATCGAATCTTGGCCTAAGATCAAGGCTAGACGAAAATATGTTATTCAGTAGGTATTAGAATCGCTGCCACTTTTTAATGAAAAAATGTAGCAAATTTGAACTAACTGATGGGCGTTTTGAATTTATATGGAAGCTTTTCAGTACATTTCGGCAGTTCAGCATATGAAAATTCGAAAATTTCTTTATTAGTTGGTTGGTTTTAAATATTTCGAAATATTGAGTTGACAGACAAATTTTATTTTTCTTGCAAAATACTAAAACCCTATGCCCGTTCTTGGTTCTCGTGGGCTACAATCATTGCCTTGAAATGATTTTTGATTAATTCGCTGGCGTCTTAATTTTTAGGTCGATTGTTTATTGAGGAATCTATTCATGATGAGTTTGTCGAGAATGTTGTGAGTAAAAATACTTGATTTTACAGTTTGTTTATGAATTTAATTCTTAAGAGCACGTTTTTGTTTTAAGAATAAAGTTCCTCAAATAAATTTTGTTTCATAAATTACATTTTTACGTAGAAAAACAGCTGCATTGAAATAGTTCATTGGGTAACTGATTTTTTTGCCAATACAAATTTCAATTCTTCCTGGGCTGCAGCCTCCAGTAATGTCTGTACTTGCTTTGACTCGACTGAGACTCGAATCTTGCAACCATGCTGACCCAAAACAAGCTCATTCAAGGGTCTATTTCGCCGAAAATGAAATATTATTTTGAAATATTGAAATATTACTAAGAAAAAACTGAAAGGATTGAAATCCTTGGATTGATAAAAAAGTTTGTTCGGTGTCATTCTGAACTTTCTTATAAACCAGGCACCGCGGAGCTTTGAGAAATGTGGGGGTCTAAAAAATGGGGGGGGGGGCTAAAACCTTATAAAAAGAGGCTTTACTTGTAGTTTATTCATTAATATTTGGCATTTTTTGCAAAAAGTGGGGTGCTGCTCTGCGGTGCCTGTAAACCGTGTTTTCGGTGCTAGAATCACTCATCCCTGAATTTCTATTGTCTCTTTCAACAAAAGAGTGAATAAATGACAGAAAATACCCTTTTGGTTTCGCAAACTTGCAGTTTCGTCGATGAAGTGAAAAGTTAGCTCATGTTTGCCAAAAAAAGGAATTATTTTCTTGTGAAGGGCTGTACAAGCAAGTATATTATAAATATATTGCCTGTGAATAAGCATATTGGCTGCGTGGCGCAATGGTAGCGCGTCTGACTCCAGATCAGAAGGCTGCGTGTTCGAGTCACGTCGTGGTCAGTTGAGATTTTTTGATTTTTTCACTTCTAATTCTTTGCTTGCATTCTCTTTTTGTTTTCATCCACATTTTAGAATATCGGTGTTAAGTTTGTTTAATATTTATGTTATCTTTTTAACAAGATTGCCGAAATAAAGAAAATGAAGATAGGAGATCCTCTTGATCGATCCACCGATCACGGACCACAAAACCACAAGTAATTCATAATTGGATTTATTTTAGTCCATATTTTTTATGACGTTTATACCCTTGTGAAATATATAATTAAAAGATTTTAAGTACCAAAAACCTATCAACATTAAGATTAAATTGACTTTAATACTTAGCAGATGATTTCTGCATTCAATTGAAATGTGCAAACCAACCACAATTTTTATGGGGGCTTGGGGGCTCGTGCTCTCAGCCATTGCAACTTTCTAACGCATCAAATGGCACATAGGTATATGGTATTAATGGGGGGGCGGGGGCGGGGGCATGTCAGAAATTTGTGGTCCAAGAATCTGCTAATGACTTCTGCATAAAGAAACAAAATATCATAATATCAAAATATCATCGAAGGTCTGTAAACCTTAGGGCTTGCTCCCTCCTTTCCAGTTTGTCTTGGTGTCACGTTTCGATACAAAGGGAATAAAGTTACCTTGCACGAGAGTAGATCAACGCGCAAAATTTATATTAGTTGAACCCTAATTCCTTATAGTTCTCCGAAACATGGTTAAATTACCGATAAAAACTTTGTAACAAACAATAACAGTTAGTCAACACCTTACTTGTGTAAGCATATATTAACGTCCCCTCTTGTAAATGCCTTTATTACAAAACCTGATAAAGGGTCTGGAGTGGTAATTTTAACGAAACAAAACTGCCCCTCAAAGAGAACAGCCCCCTCGATCTTGTAGGTCTAGAAACACTGTTAAAACAAGTGATTCTGCCATTGGTCAACATCTTTTAGACAACCCAGATTGTGCAAAACTCTATAATGACGACATGTTTCGGATAATTGGCAGAGCCCGGTCGTCCTTCCATCTAGCAGTTTTGGAGTCAATCTACATAAAAACGAAAAAGCCGCCATTGTGTAGACAAAAGGAGTTCGTTTTCTCTCTTGGACTCCATTGGTAATTTTTCTTTAGGCTCGCGGCACTGGTTGGTCAACTATACCGGTCTTGTGCTTGCGTTTTTCTGATTGGCCTATTTCGATCCACAACTGGGTATACATTTTTCCATCGTGTTTTTTCGGAACCTATTCTGACGTTTTATGCTCTGAGGAGTGTCAGACGAAAAAGCTTTTAGTATGTTGTAAAATGTTTGCTTTTTTCAAAGCCATTTTGTAAATGCCTTTGTAAATTCTCGATAATCCTTGAGTGATACCGAACTTAAATTTCCTTTTTTAGGGCCCATCTCGAATCGCTGCTTCATTACGTGGAGGCTGGCGTAAAAGAGGGCGCGAAATTGGTGTACGGAGGAAAGAGGGTGGACAGAAAAGGTTAGTTATTTTCATAGGTTGTTGCCAGAAGTAAGATTTGAGTTTTTTTGAGTCAGCAAATTCGTCTTTAGTTTTATGTTTCAACCAGTTGATCTTAGATTTGATTTAGGTTCAAGCAGAAGGACCCGGTACACCTTGGTCAATGGAAAAAGCCGTCTTCTCTTCATATAGATAAAAAGTGCCACAAGGATCTATCCTAGGACCAATCGTATTCATTATGTATGTACATGATGTACCACAGTCGACCTTGCTACTGTCAAGATTGTTTGCCAACGACACAAATCTGTTTGCCTTTGGGGAACATTTCAAAGAGCTGTTTAGCCAGATAAACTGTGAGCTCGAGAAGCACCATTAATGGTTTAGAGGTAGCGAACTAAAGGTTTGCTCTGAAAAGACAAACTTCTGTGTTATCAGCCCCTTAAAAACCTTTTCTCATGATGTCACCCTTACTTTTCTGTAGACAAGCCATTGAGACAATTTAATTGTATCAAATACCTTGGCTTTATGCTTGACAAAAGTCTGAATTTCCTGGATTGCGTATAATACAAGTTTTGGTGTATTTTAAAATGTCACTCTATGAAAAAAGAGCGAGAAACAAAAACCCCGTCCCTGCGTATATTCAGATATTTTTAATTCTCGCCGTTTTCTGTGCGGCTTTATAAATTTTTCTTTCCACGCGAAGCATAGTTAAAACGATTTTGGCAGATGCGTGTGTCTTCTTTGCCGTTTTTGCATTTGCGGAAGCTGTAACTGCAAAGAAATGTTGCAGATTAAGAAAAACTATGTTTGTGTGAACAGAGGCTCAGATCCTGTATATCGATCTGCGCAGTAATTAATGCGTGAAGAAGTTGCGTTTACACCTAATATTATCTGACCAAACTACATTTATGCGTGTGACATACACCATATTAAAGGTGTTACGAATGTGAAGTACAATTTGAGCAGCTTTCCGCCATAGTTTTGGCTAAATATGTTCGCTGTTGTTGTCATAAGCCCTGAGAATGCAGCTACCAAAGATTGTTCAAGAAAGATGAGAACTTAATCTATAGTTTAGATATACTTAACAATTTTAGGGAACATTCTGTACGAATTATTCAGATTAATTATAGCTTCCTCTAAATGTTTAGGGCTATTAAATAAAAGCTTTACATTTGGAGCTAATTGATAAAAGGATGAAAGCTGAGGCGATTTTTCTAGTTTCTGCTCTTGCACTATCGGTTTTCTGCAGTTTTTTCCCCAACAAAAGGAAATTGGGTTTTAGTAAAATTAACAAGCTCGTTTACACCCCTGCTCAAACTCTTGGCTATTTGCCAACCAACGCTATGCCTTCTTTCTCGCTTAATCCGTGCGATTGGCTTGCAGTTACCAAAGTGTACTTCGTCACATGAAGCGAATATTTGTGTCGGAAGAATTTGCAAGTAGTCATAATTTATAAGATTTAATACCCCCCCCCCAGAATGTAGTTTATTTTATATCGATTCATGGTCTATCTTTATAGCCATGTGCTTTCAGCTCTTGTCAATTTCCATCGTTTTTCGTAGGTTTCTTCATGGAGCCAGCCGTGTTCACTGACGTCACAGACGACATGTTCATCGCTAAAGAAGAATCATTTGGTCCCGTTATGATCATCTCCAAGTTCCGTGATAAGTATGTGCTTGCCAAGATGTTTACGTTTTTAGACTCTTACTTTCCCAGACATGATCGACTGGGAAGAGGGAGGGGAGGGGGCACATGTTTGTCATTATCTAATCGATGACAATGGTGTGATTATAAGTGTTCCCAAGGAAAGGGTTTTCAAGCAGAGGCAGAATCTTTTGATAATGTCACATCAAAACCAAACCAATTTTAAGCCTTGTCCAAGGTTTTGCTTTTCAAGTAGTTGTGTAAAATGCGCCCTAGTTGTCGAGAAACAATTTGCTTGTCTTGAATCAATTCAAATAGTGTAATTTCGCAAATTCTTTCATTGCTGGTGCTCCACTGTAATTATTTTGCGCGTATTTTGGTAGAAATCGGACATTTTATTCATTGCTAAGGAAAATGCGAGTGAGCGATACAGTCGGGTCTGAACAACCACCAAACTGGATAGGGTCACATTTCTCCTAGCATACTTTATCAAATCCTGTTCTTGCACTGATCTCATTAATTGATTTTTTCTTTTTATTTCAGCGATGTTGATGGTGTCCTTGCGAGTGCAAACAAAACCGAATATGGTCTGGCATCAGGAGTTTTCACTAATGACATGAGCAAGGTAATCTTCAGGATAAAGCCGGGTTGTTTTGTAAACTTGTTTTTTGGAGCCAAGATGGCAAACAACATCCATCATATTAACTGTAAAAACATTGAGGCATTTGGGATGATCCTAACTGATTCATTGTCATTCAGAGGAACAATTTAGTGGAACACGCTATCGGGCACGATAAAAATGCTTGAATCACATCAATTCAGCAATATAATTAGGAGCTAGAAAAGGAGATACTTGTAAATGCAGCAACTGCAAATGATGTGTTATTAGACTCATATTAATGTTTATGCTCGCGTTGTAAATATGCCTTCATTTTATCTTCTGAAATATTCGTTTTTACTATTTCTACAACGGTTCCTCAATTTTTGAACAGCAGTGTTTGTTATAAAGGGAATTTAGGATAAAGGGGTTCTCCATATTTTGTTCGTGGCATTCTCATTTCTGCCAGCACTTAAAAGGAGCCATGACTGTTTAACGACAAAGTCAATTTGGTAATGTTCTTTCAGCCTAATAATCGCACGTTATGATATAGAGCAGGGGCGGCTGGGAGTAGAAAAGTATTGGTATTAGCCTCCGAAATTAAGACATAAGAAGGTCCCCCTGCAAGGTCCTGAAACTATTTAACAGGGGTGGAGCTTATATGTTCTTATTTAAGAAGGTGGGCAAAATGACCTTTTCGATATGATGGTTTAAAATAGCTTTTGGCAATACCATATCTTACAAAATTATTTGAAGGCACTGGCCCCCGTTGTCTCCCCCCAGACACTGATGACCCTGTGGTAATGTAGTTCATCCTACTAGTTTTGGGTGAAGGATCGGTCCTACGAAATACAAATGAATTATAGCTGCGGCAAATTACTCGAGCGAAATCGTGTTTTGATACAGCGGTTTGCTGCCCAGTAATGGAGCCCCAAGGTATTAGCCCATTAATTCTAATACCATGAGGCTTTTGGCCCGCGAATGAGATTCTATTACGATAAAGCGAGCGATTTACTTTAGAGTAATGCAGCAAAAAAACGTAAGATGTATCATTTGATTTGAGAAACCGAGAGAAATAATGTGAGAATGTTGCCTATGACTCTACAACCATATAGAATCGAAGTTTTACAAAACATACAGTTCATACAAAACAACTTTTACAACTGCCTTTAGCTTAAACAAATTATTTCATGACTGTTGCTCTTTATATTCAGTGTCTAAATTTTGTCAATCAAATTATCCATCCAAAGGCATTGCTAGCAAAAGTACAGCTACATTTTGTAAATTCATAAAGTTAATTTCCAGAAATATTTTTTCTATAAGCTGAGGCCTTAGAATAGAGCTGGGGCTCTTTCCACCGTCCCTTCCACTGACAGTGGCCCTCGTAGTATTAGAAATGAAAAACTAATACCTTACTGCTGTTCACCCATTCTTCTACCATGGCTCAACAAGAGAAATTCACGTCATGCAGACCACAACAGACAAAAGAAATTTCGGGGCAGTGTATTAGTTTTTGGAGGCTAATACCATGGCCAGGGCTGCTGATTACGGCATGGATTACACTTTTCAAAGATTTCAATGAGGATTAGGAAAGCTTTCATTCAACGAACAGAAAAGCAAATATAGCTTGGCTATATGAATAGAGCTGGTCGCATCGATAAAATTGTTGTGAAAAAGTGGCAGCGTACAAAAAGCAAAATAAATTTCCTGCAATCTCAGAGACCCAAAGTCGCCTTCCTTTGAAAATAAAATGGTATTAGACTAATACCTTTAATACCACCCCACGCCGCCCCTGATATAGAGATATTTATAGGCCTAACTATATACTGGAATGTTTTTTAGGCATTACGAGTCGCTGATGGTCTTGAGGCAGGAACCTGTTTTATCAACACGTACAACAAGACTGACGTTGCCGCACCATTTGGTGGCTTCAAGCAGTCAGGTTTTGGAAAAGATCTTGGTAAGTGCTGTTTTTATTTGCAATTATGTAGTGACTGTTTACCTGTTGTTAAAGATGAAGTGCACTGGTAATAGAACCTGAGATGAGGCCACAAAATGTGATGAGCTATCATCCACTGTTTTCAAGAGGTAGCCTGTGCCAGTTCTCCCAAGGTCCTGTTGCTCTCTTACTAAGCTTTTACTAAGAAAAAAGCAAGCATTTTACAATATACTTAAAGCTTTTTCGTCTGACACTCCACAGAGAATCAACGTCAGGATAAGGGTTCGAAAGAACATGATATACTCAAAGGGTTGTCAGACGAAAAATCTTTTAGTATTTTGCAAAGTGTTTGCTTTTTTTAAAAAACATTATCAACTTTTGTACCGCCAAAAATTGTTTACATATCACTGAGCTTTAAAGCTGGCTTCTGCCCCCTCCTGGCCACTGGGTACCAGTTAGATTTCCCTAGACTTTTTTCAAAGGCAGTCGTATTTCTAAATATGCATCAGAGAATGTTGTTAGAGAGGTTTTGAAACATTAAACCTAGCTTGCTAGTTTCTGCAAATTACTGAACTCTATTGTTGCTTCATAACCTAAGATATAGGAAAGCTCTGAAAACACTTACATTTTCCCCCTGAAACTCATCTACGACAAAATATAAACCGAATTTTATATTTCCACCTAAAATGCCTATTATTCTGCAAATTCAAAATATCTAAGGGCTTTACCAAATGTCTGGATTCTTCAATTACTTGGGACCTAATGAACTTATGTTCGTCCAACGAATCTGTCTCAATTCACTCTACCAATTCTTCGTTATAGCTTGCTCCACAAACGACCCAAGAGCGACCGAGTCTTATCTTTATGCTTTAGTTATTAATTGTGAGAAATCTCCTTTTCTCTAGGAATGGAAGCTCTGAATGAATACCTGAAGACAAAAGTTATCACAATAGAATATTGAACAACTAAAAACTGTGCTTGAAGTTAAGATTACTTGCTAAGGCTCAAAGTACAAAGCCTAATGTATGATGTTAAGTCTCGTTTTTGATAGTGGAAAGGAACAAATTGACTGATCATTTTTTTAATTTTACCTCACTCGAGTTTTACACTGGTGGTTCACTTCGCTTATTGGAAGAGAAAAAGTGCAGTTTAAAGCTGCAGGATGAGATGACATCAGTTTGAAACTCTTGTATTTATTTACATGACACCCTTAAAAGCATTTAAAAGCCAAAAATTGTCGATGAGAAATTCCTTCTACTGTCATCGTGGAAGTTTCTATTTGGTAACAATTCTGTTTTTAGTTTTTATTTTATTAGTACATTGTCAACTAATTTGATTCTTTCCCTCTATTAAATTCAACTCTGGTTGCGTCTTTCAGATCCGTGATTATTTCGATTTTTCAAAATTGTTTTGATTTAACCTCAACATGCTCTCGTATGATCAGCATTGTGATCAATCCTCAAGTTTCGCATATACATCACAAAACAAATAAATTAGGTCTGAATGCAGTTCTGTTACAAAAATAAATTTAAAAAAGTATCAGTAAAATCCTGTCTTTTTCTTAGAAATTGAAAATTTAGTTTCTAATTGAAAAAAAACTTTTTTATTATATTTTTGTATGACCATAGATATTTTTGTAACATTGTTCCCTTCATCTGGAACGCCGCCCCTAGAATTTCCTCAAAGAGTAACTGCTGGAAGCGAGAGTTTGTTGGGGAATAACCTACGATTTTAAATCGTATTGAATTAAACGAAATCCGTGTAATGTTGCATTCCATATGTCCGTGCTCACGTGTGCGTCACTTTGAAGTTTTTCTTTGTTTTCATGTCTGCCAGTCACAGTGTCATTCTGGGTAGTAAGATGACGTCAGGCACGCTCGTTGAACCTATGACCGCCATGTTAGGCTGCTAAGATGGTAAATCTTTTTGTACATGCCGAAGATTACATGAAAGCTAGAAGTGAACGAGATGTGGAACTAGGCAAAATTGGCCTAGAAAAAATTGTTGAATTGTTCAAGATAAGGAATTATCCCTGACCATTATTGTGACATGTGACATAGTACCGTGTCCAGCTTTTCAAAAGTTGTAAGAAAATCTGCGTTTGAAAAGAATATCTTTAAAGAATTTTTCATATATCGTTACACCAAGTTTCGCCTTATGGCATGTGAATACCGGATGCTGAAAATAAACCAGTTTACTGCAGACGAAAACCAGGCAGGTTCTCAAACGATTTAATGCCAGCCTACCTCTGGAAATCAACTACGATACGATTGCATTCCATTTTATCACAAATTCACTAGTAAATCACAAAACTGTGAAAATATTGCAATGTCACCTGGCGAAAAATGATTTATCAAATCTATTTGTCTGTAATTAAAGCCTGGTAACTGATCATACTGGACTACATCGCATCAATAAGTGTCCAAGGAAATCTTAACTTATTTTTAATATTTAATGCAATAACATAAAATAAACGGAGGATTTCGAACTTCTCGCACCGTCTCTTGGGTTTCTTTTATCCGAAATCATTCAGTAAATACTGTAGGTAATTGAAATAAAATTGTTTGGTACAAAGAATTTATCATTTTACCTTGCTAGGAATTTGTGATGAATTCTGAACAACCTTTCTTGCAGATCAAGATCCTTTTCCTAAATTGAATCATTTTCATCTGCAAATGTTTTTGATAACATTCATTTTCCAAGGCCGTCGGAAGCGAGGGGGGCTGGAGCCCGTTAATAATTGACAAACTGTGTTGTATTTTCTTTGTTATAGTGTACTGAATAGGAAGCAATACAAGAGGCAGCCCCTCTTTAATATAAATTTTTGCTTCTACGACACTGTTTCCTAAGGTTGAAATATCGGGGCCAGCGTGACGTCACAACTGAAAAAATTATAGAGCATGCGTACTTGTTTGTTTTTGGATGGCTTGTTCTGGAAGCATGCTGCAAAGATGGTGGATTTTAACGTGATTTTCAGAAAGTTCGGATGGTATGCCTTTCTAGCTGGTTTTTGATAACTGCTTTTTTTGTAGGTAACCATTTATAGAAATTTTTTACAAGGCTGTTTCAGAAAATTAAATTCAGGCAAATGTAATGGAATCTTCGAGAAATGGAAAGCTAATGTGCAAGAACTTTTTTAGGCCATTTGGTTTACTGCATATATTTATGTACATGATAGATCATTCTGAACTAAATACCCTGGTTAAAGTAACTGGAAACATATACCAGAGGCACTACCAAGCTACTTCTGACCGTAAGACTCATAAAAGAAACAGATTCATATCTGTCTTTGCGTGGTGCTCTCTCATTTGAAGACGAGCTTTATTTCTTTATAGTGACTGTTGAAGCATTAAAAGACATCGTATATATCAAAGATGGGATCAAGTTATCCATGGTTGAATTTAGAAGACACTGCCATACTTGAACTGCTTCATAAGTGGGAAAAGGAAGATGCAGAAGGGAACAGAAAGCCAACCGAAATCCTTAAAAGGTATATGTCTGTCATTTTGCAGTTCAGTTGGCCTATTTATGCTTTTGGTGTATAAAGCAGGATGGTTTTAAGTTGCTACTCCAAGTTTCATGCCTAATGCAATCATCAGGCAATTGTATCAAGGACCTCTTTAAGATTTTTGCCTTTACAGTCTTGACAGTATTTCAGGTTATGGATACAGACTGTACAATTATTTCACCAGTGTAATTGTTTTTGATAGAAATTTAGGAACTTTATTTCATGACTGCTATGGCATGAAATGTCTAGTGAAAGGGATTAATATCAAAGTCAGTTAGCAAGCAGAGCTGTTTTACAAAGACATCTTTAGCAAAGAGCTGGATATTTTTTGGTTGATGGCATTGATGTACTGGAATTGCAATGTAGAATTGATATCTGTCATGGAATGAAATATCTCTGACTCTTTATTGATGATTATCATATCTTATCATCAATTTTTCAAGCAGACTGCACTCATCACCTGGTTTTTTAATGAAGGTGTATACATTTGACAATACAATAAAAATTTCATAATTTTTTGTCTTTGATAGCCAGATTTAATCTTGAATGATTGAAGTATGATTTCCTATGTTATTATTTTCATTTCCTGTTCCCCTACATAAATGCCAGATAATCCAGATGTAAAGGAGATTTGAATTATATGATTAACAGCACAATAACACTTTAAGTGCAGTTTAAGAACATCTGATGGTGGTTAAAATGAAGGGTACCAATTTTTTATACTGACTGATTTTAGCTATATTTAGAATAGTATAAAAGTTGGTAATTGTATTCATTGCTTTTATAGTTTATCAGAAAAAGTTGAAGAGCAATATGAGCAATTCCTTGGGCTGGTTCCAGACCCATTTGATGACAGACATCCTTGTAAGTAACTTTATTGAGTTGAGTATGCAACAACAAATTAGATATGTATCTCAGGGTTTAAGTCTGGGTTCAGATATGGCAACAATTATCTCTACTGTTCTTTTCTCTGTGTAACAAAAGTTAATTAACCAACTAGTGGAAATTTAGGGCAACACAATTCTGCTTGCTTCATATAAAGTGATATAGGATAATGGTTGATATTGAAAATATGATATTTTTGTGGTATAATCTCTTTTTCAGTATGCGATGCACTCTACTAAGTTTTGTCATTATTGAGTCATCACAAGAACAGAAATTGTGTCTCATTGTAAATGTTGGCAGGTGTAATAATCATTGCCAAAATCACATCACATAGGCAGCAAATGACTCCATCCTTTGGTCAATGCCTTCGACCAACTTTGTAATAAGCTCAAGTGCATTATAAAAAATGAATGGTTAATATGAAAATCAAAGAAGCTTGTTTACCTAATTGATTAGTTCTTTCACCTTTAGCTCAATCTTACCCGGACTGTAAGTTTGGTGACACTTTGCGCCTGATTATTGGGGAAAAGGAATTCATGCATAAGGTAAATGCATCTCTATGAATTTTTATTGATTGTCCGGAAAAATTGATTTATTACAAGAGAATATGAAGCAGAAAATGTAAAAAAGGATGAGCAGCATTGCTTGGAACAATTTTTGCCATGCCTTTTCATTAGGGGTGAATTATAAAACATGAATGATCTATGCTAGATTACGTTTTTTAATGGGAGGTAGGAGAAATACTTAAAATTTGCTAAAATCTTTTGTAGTATATCAGGATTTTGGTAGACATTGTACTGCAAGTATCTCATTATCCATTTCATTGTATAAAGTTCTATAAAACACACCCAACTGCTCATGGTAACCTATTTTTTCCTCTATCTTTAGCTGACAACATCATATTTTGCAAATACAGATGACGATTTTGAATTGAACTGCCAAGCTGCTAGGCTGTTGCTCAATATCTTGTCAGGAATGGAAGGGAAAATATTCGAGGATTGGGTAAAGACATACACATTTGTTTTGTTGCTTTTATGCTAAACTGGTATTTTATACTTTTGTACTGAAGCATGCTGTCCAAGTTCAGCATTTTTATTTTGCATTTGTCGCAAACCCACTTACATTTTCAATCTTATTTTGTAAAGGAAAGTGTTGGAAAAATCTGTTACAAGTGGGGAAAGGCAGGCAAAGAACCATTACGATCATATGCTATTGGTATGTCTTTAAAGATGTAGTTTTTTTTACAGTTCCCATTTAGAAAATCTTGATTTGCCTATGAATATTGTCTTTTGTTTTCTGACACTTGTGGTTAGGGGGGAGGGTCCTTGTTAGGCTGAATTTAGTATGTGAATTTAACTCCCTTATTATAAATTGCCTCTTGATGGTTAAGAAAGGATAAATTCATGTTTTGTCTCATGTAAGACGGGGGCTTTCACAAAGAAAAATATGAATATGGTGAAACGTGGTGTAAGCAAAGCATTGCTCTTGGAAAGAAAGAGTCAAAAGGATTGCCCAACCTCTAAAAATCTCAAAGACGGCACCTCTGCTGGGACATGGCTATTGTCTCAATTTTTGCCATTCTTCCGGTTGGCTCAAATCTTAGATGATCATGTATTTGGTAATTCATTGATTTACTGGTTCATTTTTACTTGCTATTCGACCAGCATATGCTTCAAATACTGTATTGCATAACATAGGCCACATAAATTTTGCACGTACACAGTGCTTGGTTAAGCAAAACAAATCCATCAAATGTATATTCACCCACTGCCAGTTTAATAGGAGTCAATGCTGCAAGAAGCAGGAAAAGATTCAAAGTACCAATTGTATGACCTAGGCTGTGATTTTAGACATTGAGATGTCTATTTATGTAGTAGGCTGGAACTGGCTAAGCAATCAGGGCAACCTGTAAGATATGACACGTAACAAGATGCCTCCTCTTTTTAGATATATTGGCCGTAGGGATGCAGAACGAAGAAAATGCTGGAATTTTCAAGGAGGAAAACCAAGCAATGGTATATTTATTTTGTATCTATAATAACTATAGTTCTTTTAGCGCAATTTTGAAGATCTTAAAGGCAGATTATTGTTTGATTTTCAACTTGATTTTGTTGTACAGTCATGGCTCGTAATGCACAGTGACAACTTCAACCGTCTTTTACTCCGACAGTTTCCCTAAATCCGACAATATTAGTTGTTTTCAATAATATATTTGTCGTCTTAATGTAATAAGATGTTCTGCCATGATAGTTAGAGAAATTTTACGTCTTGTCTACGTGAATATTTGTTTTATACGCAGGTTCCCATTGTGCTTAAACGGTTAAAATGTTTGAAGGAAATCCCTGATCTCAGCACTCCGGCTATTCAGAATTGCAGCAAACTATCCGTGAAGGCAAGTTCAAAAAGCTCATCGAGACACGTCAGGTATTCATCTGGTAAAATTCAAAAGAAGAAGGAAGAGGAAGGCACGCCAACTAGTTCAAAAACAAAACAAGCCGATCAACAGTATACCAAAAAATCTTTGCAAGAAGCAATTGAGAAACCTGCTGGAGAACAAACCGATAATGAGAAATCGGAAGAGAGCAAGGCTGAAGCAAAAGATGGTTTGTATATTTTCAACACTAAGCTTAAACGAGTTCTTTCCAACCCAATGCAGTAAATTCCGTCTATTTTAACACTGGCTTTTCAACCCAGACAAATTCTAAGAATGAACAATATCATCAAAATTGTCTCTTATTCGCTTTGGTGCCAAAAATGGCTAAAGTGAAATGCTCCCGTATGCCCCCGGCTTAGCTTTTAACAGCTGCAACATAAGCTTCTGTGTTGCAACTTGTAGAACTTAACGCTTAATGAGCTCACCAAACAACTGTTTATAGGACAGTAAGGCTCATGATATACTTTGGCTTTCCCGACGCTAGTTATCAGTGTTAATTTATAATTTTACCTCTTTTCAATACAGGTAAAGAAAGCCAGGGAAGTGCCACGAGTTCTCAGTGGCAAGAACAACTGAAGATTGCAAAAGAGGCAAAAAGTGCGAAGGCGAAGAGGTATGGGTACAAAAAGCCCACCTGGTGCTTATGGCCTCTAACTGTTGGTTCCCAGCAAAGATCGTTGGTTGGATATGTGACGTCACTTGGACAGTACCAGGAGGTTTGTACAACTGCGTGTTATTATCATCAGATCATTATGCTTTTTGATTGGGCATATGAGAAGTTAGTATAAAGATAGATAAGGCTACACATTTTGTCTACGTATTGCGATCTTTCTTCATACTTTATCATTGGGTCTCAAGCTGCTGTATTGAAAATCATCAGTATGTTGTGAGCCGTCACTGTTTAAAGACGAGGGGGTATGTTACGAGTTTCCGAGTGGGGTTGACTATTCCTACAAGGGAGTTTGTATCTCCATCCTATTGAAAAACGTTGCTGCATGCTGACGACAAACAATGCGGATGTTTTTTGTGCGATGTACGTTTAATCCAAGTGATAACCATTGTATCTTGAATGTGCCAAGGCGAAGACAATAATTTGTATGATACCAGATATCTGCGTTAATACCAATAATGCATTGAACAATAAGCTCTCGTGATCAATGTACCATTTTTGTGTGTTTCTATTTCCTCAAATAATTTCCCCATATAACCTTTTGCGAGAAAAGTCTTTTTTTAACGAGCTTCTTTCCCCATGCATCGAGCTTGTTTAGCGGTCTCTCATCTCCCTGCTCACCCTATGGACTTCCTCCTGTGCTCGGCTTCTTATGTTTCCTCGTTGCACTGTTGTGTTACTAAATTCTTTCTGTCATGGTCGTCCATTGATTAACATAAAGGCTAAAGAAGTTTTAGTTTGAAACTTGCCACAGTTGTGTGATATTTTTGTATTCTATTTTCAGCTTCTCATCTACGCTTTTGAGCACGATGCTCTAGAACTTATATTCTACTACACCAACGTGAAAATGCAGAAGGACCCGATCCTGGCTCTTCGTGGTTTAGAGGTAAGCGCCAGAGCCTTTTTTTAGTTTGGGTCTACACAACCTCCTTTGTGAATTCTTTTTCAGCTAGTAGCTAAGCAGGTAACCCCACAATGATTCGATTCAGAAGAATGTTCCTCTTAATTTTTCTGTTTTAATATCACATTTTAGACTATTAAACAATGGAATAGTATTGTTATCAAAACTTGATATTTTAAGGGAAATAGAAGATGAAATATTGTATCATAAAGGGTATCAAAAATTGCATGGGTAGGGTAAAGTAAATCTAAAGGGGTTGGGTAGTGTATTCGATTAGTATTAGATCTGATATAACTTTTCATTTTATTATTTTCGCTAGTTGTTTTTGTGTTATCTTTCATGCATGGCCTCTTTGATATCTTTGATGAATGGTAAACCAGCTTCGCTGAATTGGCTACCATACTTAAATAAACTTAATTGAATGTGTTTCATAGAAACGCATTAAGCAGGATACATTTGTGTTTGCGTTTGCAGTACCTTTCTGCTTTGATGTGTCACAAGAAGTTTGTAACAGAGTTTGTTGCTAGAGGTGGGGTGCAAAAACTACTAGAGATACCAAAGCAGTCGACGTCATCCACTGGAGTCTCCGTCTGTTTGTATTACTTGGCGTATAACGATGATGCCATGGAACGGGTAAGTATTCCACCAATAGCTCCCATTAATACTTTTTCAGTATCTAATGCAATTCATCTGTATCTCATAACCTACCCTTTGATCATCTAGTGTTTAACACTAATCCTCTGTCTAGGTCTGTTCACCTTAATATCTACTAACATGCCTTTCGTTTTGTCTATTCACCTCAGTGCCTACCAACAAGCCTTTCGTTATTTTTGTTCAACTTAATGCCTACAAACAAGCCATCTAGCCTTGTAATCCTTTGATAGTGTTGCATTGTGAGTGTAGCAAGCATAAATCGAGGCTGCATGTAGCTGTAAAATCTGCGATAAGCCAATTGCATGTTTTGAAAAGGTATGCTGTAGCTGGCTCACCCAACGAATTGAAATGATAATAAATGTGACAATCGAAGGAGGCAAAAAGTAAAGTGTTTGATATATAATCTAAAGAATCTTTTTTGCTCGACTTTCTACAATTACTACGGTAATCACAAGCGATCTGGTTAACTTGAAGAAAAATGATATATTAGTTAGAATCCCTTACTTCAAGCCAAGTGATCATGACCTTGTAAATTGTATGAGTATTCCTGAGCGAATCTGAGCATTCTTTTTGTATTAGGTGTGCCTTCTACCCCAGCCAATGCTAACAGATCTGGTGAAATACGCGTTGTGGCTCATGGATTCTGGCATCCACGACTCGGCTCGTTGTTATTCTACGCTGTTTTTCTCTCTTGTGTTCACGTTCCGCGCCATCTTGGATTTGTTTGTCTCCATGGATGGCTTACGAAGACTCATCAACACTGTAAGTCAGCTTGCCTTCTGCCTGTTCGGAATTTTAGATTGATGTAAATTTGCAATTGTGTTTTTTCACAGAAAGATGATTAAAAAGGCCGAGAGTTTTACTTCCAATTCAACTCCTTTAAGTCAATTTTGTAACGCAAGACACCAAGTAACAATATGAGATGCAATGATTTGAGAATAGCAGTCATTAAAACTAGAAATAGGCCCCCCCCCTTTTGTGTGCCACGGATTTAAGGGTAGCATACGTTATTACCTCAAAGGCACCGCCACTGTTGTCAACTATTTTTATTCTTCTTAATGCTGTATATGCTATAAAGACAATCCCCCTCCCCCCAGATCATATCAGAATTTCTTCCGATTCTAGACAATACCAGCCTGTAAAGCCCTTCGATGTTTCGGGCTATTATACAAGACTAAACAATTTAGCTCTAGCCAAATATAAGAATTTGTCAACTGGTTGATTTTGTAATTTTTGTAGGCTTATCAATGTGTTTCTGACTGTTTTGCAAGAAATCTTCTGCCCTCTTTTAGCTTTGTTCGATGTTTCAGGTAACTGTTCTTAGCATTCTCCGACCCGAAGAAGCCAGACTTATGGCGAACGACGAATCATTTGGGATGAGGCAGATTATCAAACATACTCTCTTAGCATTGCGACGGTTCTTTGAAGCTCAGCTCTCAATTAAAGCTGATGAAATCAGACGAAAAATTGCACGAAACGAAGGAACCCTTCCTCCACAACCAATTCCTGCTTACAAAGCTGTTCCTTTCTCTCTGAATCAGCATCTTGAAAACATTCAGCTACTTATTGAAAATTCAGAAGAGATTTCAGCATGGGTGCCATTGTTGGTTCGTGAAGTTTCATATTATTGCCACTCCAACTGTTCTCTTTGTGATTTATAAAGTTCTTATCTGCTACATATCTATATAACAAATTATTATTATTCTTACTGCTAATGATAAATATTCTCAAATATGTAATAATATTTGGTTGCTGATTTTTAGTTTGTGTGGGTCAAGGTCACAGAGATTAACAAACTGTATACAACCTTTTCGCCTTGTGCATATTTTAAGATGACCACCTTTTCAAGTACAAGGAATGCCTTACTTTGCATGGGCTCCGACGCAGGTTGGAAAATGGAGGGGCCAAGAGAAAGTGTTACAATCATAACAAAAGTTTTTTTAAAAAAACTCTATTGTTTTGCAAAAAAGTGAGGGGGCCATGGCCCCCCTGGCCCCCTATTCGTCGGAAGCCCAGCTTTGAGACTGCCTTCCTAAGGGTTTCCCCTCCTCTGGTGATTTTTGGTCAGTCAAAGCTATTGGTTGATTCAGTTTCGTTTTCCCACCAACAGGCTTTCAAGAAACTAGGAGGAATCCAGCTTCTGTTCCAGATTATATCATTTGCGTCATCCGGATGGGAAGGGTACAGCAACAGGTAAATATTTTGTATCAAATTGTATCATGACGTGTAAAGTGACTTTACGTGACGTTTATTTTTAGTTTCATTTCACACCCATAGTAAAATTAGCGGTGTATTATATTCTCAAAACGGTTTGATATTTCTCCTATAAATGGCAATTCAAACATACGTATCTGACACTACTGATCTCTTAAGATTCTGTATTACCAGCAAATTTCCTGTTGTATGCAAAGGAAGGTTTTGCTTTCATCGTGAACTGAATTTCATCGTGACTAATGATTTTTTTTCCAGGAATGAAGTTGTGAAATCGGCCTTAGAAATCCTACTTGTGCTGTCTGTGAACCCAAAAGTTCAGCTTGCATTTTGTCAAAACGTCCCCCTTGAAGCGGATGACAGCCAGTCCGGAATAAGGTAATGTACTTCGTTCATAATGGGTGCAGCTTTTGACTATCAGTCCTTGAGATCTTTCATAAATTAGATCTTTCCTTGAAATTTAGGATGTATATCTCCGCTTATTTATTCGTATTTCTCATTCTATATTTTCCTTATCCGCTTAAAATTGCTCTATTTTAGATTTATAATATCCCAAAGCTTGATATCTCAAAGGGTGTGATTTCTTTAAACACACAAATGTAAAAACTTATTTCAGCTTATTGGTTCGTGCTGCAGAAGGAACACTGTTAAAAGGCGATGGAGAAATCCAAAAAGTTGCTCTTCAGATCTTATGCAACTGTGTCTGTGCTCCAAAAGCCAAGTCTAAGGTTCGTATGTCAAGCAGGTAACATTTAGTCATTTGTGCAGGTAAAATACAGCATTTCAATGTCTTTACATATCTTATGCATTGTAGAGGAAAATGGTTCAAAGTTGCTCCTCTAGGTTCCACCCTCAATGCAATCATCAGGCACCAAACCTCATTATTATGTTTTGTTTGAAGTTGCTAAAGTTTATCTGAATGAAAAGAAAGTGTCTATTCAATACTTGCCAAATAGCTGCTGGTAATATTGTGATTAAGAAGCCAACAGGAAAGGTCCCCTTATTTAGATTATTTTGTATACCGTATTCTTGATGCTTGTTTTTACTTTTGTTTTGTGTATTGAGTCATAATGCATGCTAGTACTGGTTTCTGGCTGTGTATAAACTGTTAATAGTGATACTTTTACTATATGGAGGCGTGAAGATTGCAGTTATTTAATTGATTATTTTGTATTGTTTTTTGCTCTTCTTAAGAACATCCCTGCTGTACCACGCACTTTTGCAAGACCATTGAAAGTTGAGGATGTCTCGCATAAAATGTGGAATGCTGTGCGAATGCAGAATGGGATCAAAGTTCTTCTTGGTCTGTTGAATACAAAAACGCCAATCACCGAGGCTGACGCCATCAGATGTTTAGCTTGTAAGGTGAGGAAGGAACAATATTTATTGTAGTGGTCTTTTGTGGTCTCTTGTTTTTAGAGAACATTTAATGATGTAATGCAAAATGACTTTTTCACGATAAATTAATTACAGCAAGATCAGATCGGTTCGGATAGGCCTTTAGATCAGGCCTTTAAACACCGGTAAGACAGACATTAACAGGGCTTGTATTAGACTTCGCTCTACAAGCTACGCGCGTGTCAATGAAAAACGCAAAAGGAAAAAAAATCAATTTCAAATATTACAAGTAGCTGGAATAAAACTTGCAAATGATTGCACTGCTGAGTTGTAGAGTTCAAAGGGACAAGCATCTTTACAGCAAACTAACCCAGTCTTTTTTTGGAAAAGTGATGTTAGTTTTTATCTGTGTTTGTGTTTATTTAAATTGTTATATTTTTTGGACTGAAATACGTCTGCGATCTAAAATCAAAGATTTCTATGAAATACTTCTCCAACCTCTTGGCAAATAATGAGGAATCCATCAATGACCTTATTGACACCAAGGAACAGTATGGATACCTTTTGAAGTACTATCTTTCTGACGTTTGACTCCGTGTCATGAATGCCTTCTATGAAGATATTTTCTTATTTTCAATTAGGCCTTATGTGGGTTATCAAGAAGTGATCGGATCCAGCAAGTTCTCTTAAAGTTGATTTTCACGTTCAGTGGTCAGCTGCAAATGTTGATGAGGGAACCGGTACTCCCAGACAAAACTAACGAGCATGTTAAGTTTTGTAAGTATGCCTCGGAGTTGATTGAAAAAATCACAGGGAAGGTTTTAACAGAACATGGATCACCAATGGCGATGCTCCATACTCTAAAAAAGGTGAGTCTCCTTTACAAGTGGAGTCTCCTTCACAAGTCGAGTCTCCTTTTAAAGTGGAGTCTCCTTCACGAGTCGAGTCTCCTTTACCAATCGAGTCGTCTTTTCAAGTCGAGTCTCCTTTACAAGTCGAATCTTCTTTACAAGTAGACTCTCCTTTTAAAGTCGAGTCTCCTTTACGAGTCGAGTCTTCTTTACGAGTCGAGTCTCCTTCACAAGTTGAGTCTTCTTTACGAATCGAGTTGTCTTTTCAAGTCGAGTCTCCTTTACAAGTCGAATCTTCTTTACAAGTAGACTCTCCTTTTAAAGTCGAGTCTCCTTTACAAGCCGAGTCTCCTTTACAAGTCAAATCTTCTTTACAAGTAGAGTCTCCTTTCAAAGTCGAGTCACCTTATAAGATAGCGTATTCTTGTTTACGTAGCTAGGTGTGCTGTAGTTGTTTTCAATGTTGGGAAAGTCAGCCAGAACCCTTTTTTTCTTCGTTATACGAATTGTCAAATAATATCATATTATGCAAAAATCGCTTTCAAAAAAGCAAACATTCTAAGACATATTAAAGCTTTTCGTTTGACCCTCCCATAAAAGGAAAGCCACAGTATGCCTTAAAATGTTTTTCAAAGCCATTTTAAAATTCTCTGCCAAGAAATTATTATGGCATTGAAGTTCTGTTATATTGAGTTTTCTGTATTAAAATTGTTAACATTTAATTTAGGGGACAATGGATGAAT
Source organism: Rhopilema esculentum (assembly GCF_057945365.1). Classification (NCBI taxonomy): domain Eukaryota; kingdom Metazoa; phylum Cnidaria; class Scyphozoa; order Rhizostomeae; family Rhizostomatidae; genus Rhopilema; species Rhopilema esculentum. The sequence goes on along the minus strand of NC_142817.1, from coordinate 7,751,968 downwards.
TCGAAAGTTTTATATATTCACATCAGGCATCCCTTAACGTAAGAATCCCTGCTAGGCCAATGATGAGATTAGGTGTGAATAATATCTTTCTTTTCCCGGACCTGCTAGGGTATAATATGTAAATCATTTTTCCACAGGCTGATGTTGTATCTCAAACTCACATTTCTTATTCCGAAAAAGAACTTCTGCAGCTGATCGTGAATCACTTGAAAACTAAAGGTATATCTATGGATACAAACTTTGCTTTGCTTCTAGACTAAACACTTGTCATTGATGCAAATGTACTCAAAGAACAGGAAAAGGAAAGGTTTGAATGAGAAGCGGGTGAATCTGAAGCTGTATTAGTCAAGGTATGTATTGATAGAATTTGAGTATGTTGATAAAAAGCGTTGATCGTGATGTGTTACTTCTAGGATTTAATGCAGCTGCAAAGACTCTTCAAAAGGAGGCAAATCTTACTAATACGAGGCAGAGCGAAATTAGTAAAGACGCAGCGTTTCTCTCCCCAGTCCCTTCGAAGAAACTGAAAGTATGTTGTTGTTTTATCGATTTAATCAAAATCTCATTATAGAGACTTTTTAAGCAAGCAACACTGGCGAATATTTTATAATTTCATCATAAGTTTCTTGTCTATTTTTTCCTAATTCCTTTTTTATTCTTGTCAATTTTCTTTTCAGTTTCTTCAACTAGGTTTTTGTCGTCAAGTTCTGTTGTTGTTATTTTCATGGTATGCGAATGCTCGTTATTTCTCAAGTAGTTGCAAACATTTTTGCGATGACTCGAGAAAGGTTCCCCATTTGATCTTTTTGATGCCGTAAGTTATTCAGCTGCATAAACAAGAAGTACAATTACAGTATTTCTTTTGCTTACTTGACCTCACGACCACATGGCAAGATTGTTTGGAAAACCTGTCTTTTACTTGTTTAGACCTGTAAACCTGTTTAGAAGTGACAAATTCTGTCCAGATATAAAATTCTGATAAGTATAATACAGTGATAAGTTCTGTCCAACATTTTATATCAAAAATGTTTATCCTTAAGCAGTCTCGACCATCAAGTCTTGCGAAAAGAAAAAGTGAAATTGCCATTCTACTTCCAGCTTTCTTAAAATTAACGTTCTTACCCTTTGCAAACTCTAGTCTTCAACAAGCCATCACCGGACACCGGAAACTACACTTACCTATGGAGACAGTACACCTGGAACTCCTTCTATTTATCGCCCGGAACCGGAAAAATTGTTAGACCGGGTTTGTAGTCCACAGTTGATATACTTGCAATTGTAATATTTATAGATATTTGAAAGTGGCCTGAGCATTGGAAACCTGAAGTTTGATTTATTACTTAATGAAATTTTTCAATAGTGACTGTTTTTGAATTGTAGGCTTTGGGGAACTAGTATTTTTTAAACTATTTTTTTTAAACGCAAATGCTAAAAATCTGTTTGTAGATATGCTTCTAAAAAGTGGAAAATGGATTAGACGAAAGATAACTCCTTGATGAGACTGAACCAAAGATAGCTCCTTTGAGTTCTGCAATCATTTAAGCATGAAGGGGGTATTTTTTTGGGGGGGGGGGGTATGCTTACGGATAATATCCTTGTTAAAAGCTACCCTGTAATAAACATATTGAGGTCCTTGATTTAGTGAACATTTGAAACCTATAAAAAAAAGAACCAAGCTTAATTCATTGCTTAAGAAATTTGTGCAAAGGTTAAAAAATAACGGCTAGTCTAATAGTTTTTTTCTATTTTTCAAGCTTGAGATGTCAAAAGGAAGTACCTCACAAAATAACAATAATAATTTCCAACCGACCCTCGACAACATCGTTCGGAACTATCTCCGGGAACAACATGCACGATGCCGGAACCCGGTCACAACCTGTCCTAAATTCTCGTTGATAAGGTAGGAATTTTAAAAAACTGTTACTGCAGGAGTTTTAAAACATTTTTTTAAAATACTGCAGGAGGTCAAATAGGGGTGTAAGTGAACCATAACACATACTATTTGAATTTTTACTGAGTTGCGAATTCTTTGAGAGTGAAGTAAATCTCTGCAAGAAGAATCGTAAGAATTTAGAAGAAACAGGCTGTTCTTATTTGGTTAAGCACTTTGAGTTAAAGAACGATATGAGCTTGAACAGTTACAAAGGTTTGATTTTCAATCGAATTGTTTCCGGAACTATTTATTTGTAAAAAGAAACAAAAATTTCCGTTGATGAGTAAGCAAGTTTACCATCAAAAACACATTTTAGATAGAAACCTTATGTAAGAACATCAAGTGCATGCAATTTTCAAATAGACCTTTAAAACAATGTTTTAAAAACAGTTTGACTCCAGAAAGATTGACTCTCTTTTGCAATAATTTACCGTATGTGGGGGTATTATCATGCTCTCTATTGATCTCTCCAGTAATGCATTGAACATTCAACCTAACTTAACATTATGACGGTAATACTTAGGATCAAGGCAACACGACGACGAGAATCCAATGTGGTTAAACAGAATTGTAAAATAAATTATATTTAATAAATTCTAATATTTCGTCCCGGCATACAGGATCTCGTTAGGGTAAATGTAGCGAACGAGTGCATTGTGATGTCCACATTTAATGTAAATCGAATCACGTGCCCTCCCCAAGGTAAAACCACCATTTTACATTCAAATCAGTACGATGTAGCCTGTAGCATGCAGTTGTTTCCCCATCCTTCTTTTCCAACAACCCTTTTCTTTCTGGATCCTGCTATGAAGCTTTATGTATTGTAAATATATGGTAATTCACAAATACATATACAATATCATAATGAACTATGAAGGACTGTAAACCCATCAGTTATACACACTCATTGCTTTTAAACCTGCCAATATCAAAGTAGGCTTCCCTTTCACCATGAAGTTTCCGGCAGAGTTTACAGTGTGTCGTATTTCATTTGACCAGGCCCCATCAATGCCCGGAGCCTCACTACAAAATGCACGCACCCACTAACATTATGAGCCGGATGTTCCATCGTCAGGTGTGTATTAGAACAATTCAACTTCAATTTGTACAAACAGTACTATAGAACCACTAAATGGACATCTTCCAATAACAGACAACTCATAACACAGAATCCAGAATTGCTTTCACTTTGGGAAAATCTTTTTAAAAGTACCAGTCCGGTCCTACAATATATTTTTTGTTATGTGTAATGCGTAGAAACCCTTTATGCCTTTTTTAGGAATTTCCAATGATAAAAAAATCAATGCGGTCTTTCCTTTTCAGAAAGGAAATGTCCTATTTTTAATCACCGAGTTACGATTTTCATCTCAGTCTGATGTTCTTCTGGTTTTTGACGTCATTTCCTATACATACGTTTTTCCCTGCATGTCAGTTAACAGTTCTTTTACCTAGTCTATGATCATCCAGGAACCTGGAAAACAACTTGAGCGAGATGATAAACATAATTGAAGAATTTTCACTCATAAGGACTTTTTATGACAGCGCAAGGGGTATTTTACTCAACCTGTCCCACAAATATATATAGTTCCAACGATATATTTTATATATTGTATTGTTTCATTTCAATCTGTGAAATCAAGTATAATTCTCATCCTTTCATATTTTCTTGCAACAAAATTGCAGATCCAACCAAGACATGGTGGAAAAATGGGTGCTAAATTCAATCGAAAGTTCGTCTACAGTCGGCAAGTTACTTCTGACTTTGACCATTTTGCATTTTGGCTTATGTCATTTGCCACTCAAACCAGTAATTTACTGTAAATTAAATTTTATTTCAACATCTGTGTGGTTTAAGTACTCGTTCAGTTTCTTTCCTTCTCATTTGAATTACACCGATATCCGCAAATTTCATGACTTGACATGACACGATAAGATACGACACGACAGCACAAAACACGACATGACATCTCATGACATACGACATGACATGACATTGCATGACACGATATGACACAATATGACACGATATGACACGATTTGACATGACATGACATGACATGACATGATCTATGATCTATGATTTTTTTCTACCTTTACTGTTAGCAAATTAGTTAACACCAATTAGTATGATTGTGATAATTGTAACTGTCAACTCCGAGAAGCGAGTATCATCAAGCAACCATTTTTGCTGAAAAATATGGCTGAAGAAAAAATAAGAAATTGAAATTTTTTTCTTTTCCAATAAGTTTCTTTCAACAGTTTTATTTTTAATTTTCGCCAATTCTAGGTTTCGATCTGTCGGTACGATTGAAGACAACGAAGGAATGGCATCGTTTACCTGTGCGAAATTCCTCGTGAGTTGAAAACCAATCAATTACCCTTGTCTTCACTTTCGGTAAAGTTTAATAAGATATTTTGGGTAACCAATAATTGTATGGTCAATATATTGATTTTGAATATGAGTAAAGGCAAATTAACTGAAAAGTTTGATCTCATGAGCTATCAAGCCTAAGAAGTGAAAATTAAGAAGTGAAAATTAAGAAGCTTACATTATGATTTTCTGTCTTTTTGCAGCCTGATGGTGATTTAATCTTACTTGGAACCAAAGAAGGAGAAGTGAAAATGTTTAATATTTTCTCTGGCCTGGTAATTCTACCTTCTTTTTTGTGCTTCTTTCAAAACTTTTGAATCTATTTTAGATGCACGTCTCTGTGTGACCAGAGCAGAGTATATCGTTATCTTAAAGTCATCAAATTCTGCCTATTATTCTATGGACCTCCAGCGGTATCAACATTACAAGCCTAATTGTTTTTTGACTCACATTTGTATAACGCTGAATAAAGTTATCAACTAGAAGCATGTATTTTCATTGTCCTTTTTTGGAAAAGCTTCGTCATTCGTTACCTACCATTTTATACCACATAAGATTTTCACGTTGCGTGACCTAGATGCGAATCACATCCCCCCTGATTCATGAAATTGTATCTCTTTTTCAAGTTCAGTGAAACATTACGAAAGCTTTTTGATAAATTATCCTTTCCAAAAGTGCCTGTTTAGATTTGTTTAAGTTAATTGTTGGTAATGCCAAGTTTTTCAGGATTAATAAATTTGTTACGTTGCTTTTCAGGAAGAAGCGCACTACCCTTGTCACATGCAACCGATTTCAAGCTGTGAACCTTCAAAGGTATTTACTTCTGATTTATCATAAATATTTTATTGTGACTAGTTAATATTCTTTCCTTATCTCTGTTGATCCGTGCGTATGAAAGAATAAATCATTCGAGTCAATATGTTGTTTGAGAGTTTGTACTCTAGGACTCTAGTCTTCTGAATGTAGCAGAGAAAATGCAGCTGGTGAATGAGGGGTAGAGGGTTAAAGGGGTACAGAGGATGGGCCGTTGATACTCACAAATGCTATTGCCATTAAAAAGATGCTTCAGTTGCTACGAATTTTTATAATTTCATTTCACTACCTTTGTTCAAAAGATATTTTTTTCTCGTTTATAGGATTTGAATTTGCTGTTGACGGCAAGCCCGTACTGTCAACCATCAGCCGCACTTTGGACGTTCTTCAATTCTCCGTTTTTCGAAAAAAAGTATGTTTTGCCTTCGCTATTACTGTTTTTCAAAATTTTCTCATTTAGGAAATGCTGCGATATGAAAAACACGAAAATTATTTTGCACTGTTTGTGTTTCACTCAATCCAAACCTGGATTAGAGATGAGGTGGGGAAGTTGGGATGTAATGGGGTAATAAGACAATGAGGTAAGGAGGTGAGGTGGTGAGGAGGTGAGGTGGTGAGGAGGTGAGGTCGTAAGGAGGTAATGGGGTAATGAGGTTGAGAGAGGTGAATTGAGTAAGAAATATGGAAGGAGGAGAGATGAAGGATGGAGGAAGTCGGAAGGAAGGATAGAAGTAAAGAAGAAATGAAGGACAGAAGAAAGGGGGAAGGACGGAGAAAAGATGGAAACAGGGAGGAAATGGACGGGGAAGGAAAGGGTTGTCTCTTTAGGTGCGACAAGCGTTGCTAACCCTTCCTTTTAACCCTGTTTCAAATACTGTACTGGTATTCATGTTACAATGAAACAAATATTAAAGCGTCATTTATTGTTAATTCCAGGCTAAGTTTCCATGGTGACAATCACGTCAAGTTCAGCACGGCTCAGGACCAGGTCATTGGCACTGCAGACTACACCGCACATGTGAGTCTCAATTTAAGTTAAAAAAAGTAGATAGATTACACTAAATCAACTTCATTCGAGCATGATGTAGCTTCAATTTGCACAAGGAACTGCACCTTCTGGTCTAAACGCCATCTGCAATTGCATAATCACAATTATTCGAAAATTGGCTGAAGTTGATCCAACGCCAATTCGAAATTATGGGCGAATCATAAATTGGTTATATTTTTCTGGTTAATCAAAAAGACTAGAAGATGAAAAACAAGATTTTTGGTAGGGTTTTCAAAGCCATAAAATCGAAAACCTTTGCTATGTTTACTAAATGGCCTATCATGCTGGTCAGGTAAATTCGTAACATTTGTCTGCATTCTTCCGATTCGTTTCATAAAACATTGATAAATGTATACAACGCTGAATACTAACCATGATAATTATGCCCGGTTTCATTTTTTCGTCTGGCTTCCTCAGAGATTTGGCTGCGCTGATTGGCCAAAAGACAGCCAACCAGACAGGCCACTTATTCTATGGTCCTATTACGATCCGGACCGGTGCATAGAGCTTAGTGACATTCGTTCATCACAGTTGTTGCATTAACCAACATGGCTTCAAAAAGCAAGCAAATTTTTTTGTTCCTTAAGCTATTCTTAATATTTTCAAAACATCAGTATAAAATGCATCCACGATGTAATCTTCAGTCCTTCCAGACACTTAAGTGGTTTATATTTTTATTTATATTACTTTTTTGCAAGATCTACGATTTGACGACCGGGAGGCTGATTTCGACTCTGGCTGATCCGCGAAACATCAACCGGTACCATAAGAATATTGCCACTTTTAATAACACGGACGATCTTGTGCTTAATGATGGCTGCCTTTGGGATGTTCGATCGTCCAAGCTCCTGCACAAATTCGATAAATTCAATGATTACGTCAGTGGCGTGTTCCATCCTTCTGGTCTGGAAATTATCATCAACTCTGAGATCGTATCCTTTTATATTACTTTTTGATTCAATTTCCGTAGGAATTCCATAAGAACTATAAACCTTGCCAAAACCTCTTGAAAAACATATTACGACGCTCTATATATCTCCCTAGAGCCCCCCTCTCTCAACCCCATTCTCTAAAACATTATTGGTCGACAAGTTTTTGTTCCTATTGACTATAGCATAATTTGGAGATCAACATCCATGCTCCTAATATATTAGCATAGGAATATCCAATATGATTTGGGGGTAGGGGGCGTGTGCAATATTCCGGGGGTAGGGGGCGTGTGCAATATTCCGGGAAAGGTATAAAGCATCTTCTTTTTTGAAGATATTCGTTTTTCATTGTTAAGGCTTTTTTATTATGCTTTTGCTCTGGTAGTCATCGGCCTGTGCTCCTTGACTTTGAGCGCGTCCTGTATATCAAGTTTGGCACAAAAGAGATTGATTTGCAAGCCACTTCAAAGCATACATATATTTTGAAATCATTTGTGATCCCTTGAACTGAATTAACAACTAAATTCTTATAAAGAATTGAGGATTCAAAATAGTTTGTTCTGTTTATTAGTACATTTCTATATTTCATCTTAGTTGTTTCCACTTTGCTCTTTCAAAATACCTGTGTTTATCTTAACTTGCGTCAGTGGGATATCAGAACATTCCATTTGCTAGACACATGTACATCCCTTGACCAGTGCAGATCGATTTTCAATAACAAAGGAGATGTAATTTATGGAGGTGAGTTTTTAAAGAATCAAGTGAATCAACTGATAAAAGGATTTTTGCGATCGATCAAGATGCAAGAATCAATTAATCAGGACATTTCAGTTTGTTTGTTAACACTTTTGAACAAATGATCTCAAATTTGAGTCAGTGGATAAAAACAGTTAAATCAACTAATTAGAACACTTGAAACGAATCGACGGATGGAATCATTTGAATCAACTGATCAAGACATTTGAATCAGCCGATCAAACCTAGAACTTCGATTGGAGTATTTTCAATCGTATGTTAATCGATGTAAGCAAGCTGCAAGGACAGAAAATTTTAGCATAAAATATTGTATTTAAAATCTTTAGGTTATAGCGTAAATAGAAGACCTATTGAAGAGCATTTTGAAATCAGCCTTGCGTAGGCTGTTGGCCTTTTCTTTGGTTCTCTCTCCTAAGGTTTCTACCTAAGTCCACAAAAATTGGAGCGTCTACTCTTTCCTTGACATTTGTCATTATGTCATTTGCATTCCATATCACTATACATTGCAGCCCTGAAGTCATTCTTTATTGTTATTCAGCTTAATTCATGGCAACTACTATTCAACATTTCCTTTTTAGTAAAGCACGTTCCAATGGATCCGCAAACTGAATATATATTTGGCAGCAACGTTTTGCTCGGTCCATATGATTATACGTTCCGGACTTTTGATTCGTATGACTTCTCAGTGATCGGTATGTAGCTTTCATAAGATACTGTAATGAAACATTGCCATCAGCTAATATCTGGACTTGATTTACTATCAGACCATTGGACAAAAGTCCCAGAAAATTGTTTACCATCTGACAGGATATTTTGTGGCGAAGGGGAATGAGTCCAGATGTATTTAGTTCTGAAATCAGAAAAACAGCCAGAATTGATCTTTACAGTGTTAACTTAGTTATTTTGTAATGCAGTGTCGATAACTTGTGATAACAATAATTTGGCAACCCAGAAGTCTTTGTCTGTAAAATAGGGGAGAAGGAAGTTAGGGAAGGGACCTAGGGGAAAGGAGATGGGAAGCTGGGGGTATGATGAAGAAGGGAGAGGAAGAAGGAAACAATTTCTGGGACCACTTGCCCCGGGGATTTACTGGCTTTCTACTGTGAATGCTAATGAATAAAAGAAATTATTGAAGAATTTTATTTTTTGATGATTTCAGCTACAATCGATATCAAGAAGATGATTTTCGATCTTTGCCCTGACAACAATGATACACTAGTAGCAGTTATAGAGGTGAGTGCTTCTTTTCCAAAAACCAAACATTAAGTACATTTGCATCTCTTCTAATTCTTTTAATACTTGGTTATGAGGCCCAAATGCTGTTATTGTTTTCAAAAATTTCAGTTAAAAGCATTTTCATTTGAGATTTTGGTGTAAGACTCAAGAACTCTTGACTTTTTGTAGACAGTGCCTAAGAGTGTTCTCAAATGTTTTCTTATGTGCCCTTTTGATTCTCAGTTAAAAAATGAAAAATAAAATTAGGGCATCAAAGATGTACAGTTTGCTGCACATTTGTGGCTTTGATGGTATTAAAATTCAGGTTATTGTAAGAAGCGATGTGAGATATGTTTTCTTGATTTCCCAGGGAAGTTCAAATGCAGGGGAGATTGAAAGTATTTGCAGACTTTATGAAGTTGGGAGACAGAGGTTTATTGATGGGGAAGACAGCGACGAGGAACAGGTAGGGAATCACCATTTTATGGTGCGATATCTAAGTAGAAAGTACTTGCATTTACTTCAAGTATAGCAGGACTACATTGTTCTTGAACTGTTCTGCTGTAATTGCATCGCTATTGGTGTATATAAGAGGACGTTTCAGAGTTGTTGCTCTGACTGCTAGCTCAGTTCTAACTCGGAGTAGCAGCTTAGAACCGTCCTGTTCTTTTCACCAAAAGGGTGTACAGCTCTACATAAACAACATCAAGCACTTTATGGCAGACTTGTAAACCGAAATTTTTGTTAATTGCGTCTCTTTATTACAATTGCTATATGAATGCTTTTCACTTTTTTTCTGGGGCAATTAAATCTCTTTAAATTGGCCTTTTTATCAATCCCGTTGCTAGGTGAATACCCATTCTTGGGAGTCTTTGCCTGCAAGGGACTTTGCCGCAAAAGCACATGAAATGTAACACTGAACTTGTGCTGTTTTTTCATTAGTATAAGCAGAGAATGCTTTCAACGGTATAATTTCAATTAACTTGTTATTTTTGAAGGCGGAAGATGATGGGAATGACGAGATCAATGAAGATGACGAGGACGAATTTGACGATGCAATGGACACCCTGGAAGATCTGTTACTTGACGTGGGGGATGTGGAAGAAGACGAATTCGATGATTTTGAAGACTTTGACGACGAGGACGATGATGAGGATGATGATGATGAAGGCGACGAGGACGATGATTTTGATGACGATGATGACGACGACGATTTTGAAGATGATTTTGATGATGATGTTGACTTAGGACCTGACGAGGAAGATGCGAACGATGGTAATGAAGAAATTGAGGACAGAGATGTACAAAGCGTTCTTGATGAAGACGAATATCGGTGGTATGATGTTGAAAATTAAAAACAATATTTTATATCCAGTAAAGCCATGGTTTGTAAATTATCGCTTTATAATAAATTCCAAATTTTCTGGCTCACAATATTTCTGTTCTATTTCCTACAAATGTATTCTAAGTTTAATTACATGCAGGCCTATCACAATTTTTTTTATAAGATCATATGGGAAAAAGAAAAAATCTAATAATAGGTTGGTTTGAAGTCATCAAATTGTCACTCTTTTAATATTTCCTTCTATTTTTAAAGTTTTATTCTTCTAAAAGTATATTTTTCAAGAAAATTTTTCCCTCAAAAACACGAATTTTCCTAAGGCTATAGGCTTGCTTTTTCATCAAAAATTAAGGGTACGAGTTATCAAAAACTATGAAACTTTTAATCATTCCAGGCAGTCTATCTTCATTATTTACATCTATTATTAAAGTTTTGATCATCTGAAAGTTTATTTTTCAAGAAAAATTTGCCCTGAAAAACACGAATTTTCCTAAGGCTATAGGCTTGCTTTTTCATCAAAAATTAAGGGTACGAGTTATCAAAAACTATGAAACTTTTAATCATTCCAGGCAGTCTATCTTCATTATTTACATCTATTATTAAAGTTTTGATCATCTGAAAGTTTATTTTTCAAGAAAAATTTGCCCTGAAAAACACGAATTTTCCTAAGGCTATAGGCTTGCTTTTGTCAAAAATTAGGGGTACGAGTTATCAAAAACTATGAAACTTTTAATCATTCCAGGCAGTCTATCTTCATTATTTACATCTATTATTAAAGTTTTGATCATCTGAAAGTTTATTTTTCAAGAAAAATTTGCCCTGAAAAACACGAATTTTCCTAAGGCTATAGGCTTGCTTTTGTCAAAAATTAGGGGTACGAGTTATCAAAAACTATGAAACTTTTAATCATTCCAGGCAGTCTATCTTCATTATTTACATCTATTATTAAAGTTTTGATCTTCTGAAAGTATATTTTTCAAGAAAAATTTTGCCCTCAAAAACACGAATTTTCCTAAGGCTATAGGCTTGCTTTTTTATCAAAAAATTAAGGATACGATTTATCAAAAACTATGAAACTTTAAATCATTCCAGGCAGTCCATCTTCATTATTTACATCTATTATTAAAGTTTGAGTCCTTTGAAAGTATATTTTTCAAGAAAAATTTTTCCCTCAAAAACACCAATTTTCCTAAGGCTATAGGCTTGCTTTTTTATCAAAAAATTAAGGGTACGATTTATCAAAAACTATAAAACTTTAAATCATTCCAGGCAGTCTATCTTCATTATTTACATCTATTATTAAAGTTTTGACCTTTAGAAAGTATATTTTTCAAGAAAAATTCTGCCCCCAAAAACACGAATTTTCCTAAGGCTATAGGCTTGCTTTTTTATCAAAAAATTAAGAGTACGATTTATCAAAAACTATGAAATTTTAAATCATTCCAGGCAGTCTATCTTCATTATTTACATCTATTATTAAAGTTTGAGTCCTTTGAAAGGATATTTTTCAAGAAAAATTTTTCCCTCAAAAACACCAATTTTTCTAAGGCTATAGGCTTGCTTTTTTATCAAAAAATTAAGGGTACGATTTATCAAAAACCATGAAACTTTAAATCATTCCAGGCAGTCTATCTTCATTATTCACATCTATTATTAAAGTTTGAGTCCTTTGAAAGGATATTTTTCAAGAAAAATTTTGTCTTGAAAAACACGAATTTTCCCAAGGCTATAAGCTTCCTTTTTTATCAAAAAATTAAGGATACGATTTATCAAAAACTATGAAACTTTAAATCATTCCAGGCAGTCTATCTTCATTATTTACATCTATTATTAAAGTTTGAGTCCTTTGAAAGGATATTTTTCAAGAAAAATTTTGTCTTGAAAAACACGAATTTTCCCAAGGCTATAAGCTTCCTTTTTTATCAAAAAATTAAGGATACGATTTATCAAAAACCATGAAACTTTAAATCATTCCAGGCAGTCTATCTTCATTATTCACATCTATTATTAAAGTTTGAGTCCTTTGAAAGGATATTTTTCAAGAAAAATTTTGTCTTGAAAAACACGAATTTTCCCAAGGCTATAAGCTTCCTTTTTTATCAAAAAATTAAGGATACGATTTATCAAAAACTATGAAACTTTAAATCATTCCAGGCAGTCTATCTTCATTATTTACATCTATTATTAAAGTTTTGACCTTTAGAAAGTATATTTTTCAAGAAAAATTCTGCCCCCAAAAACACGAATTTTCCTAAGGCTATAGGCTTGCTTTTTTATCAAAAAATTAAGAGTACGATTTATCAAAAACTATGAAATTTTAAATCATTCCAGGCAGTCTATCTTCATTATTTACATCTATTATTAAAGTTTGAGTCCTTTGAAAGGATATTTTTCAAGAAAAATTTTTCCCTCAAAAACACCAATTTTTCTAAGGCTATAGGCTTGCTTTTTTATCAAAAAATTAAGGGTACGATTTATCAAAAACCATGAAACTTTAAATCATTCCAGGCAGTCTATCTTCATTATTCACATCTATTATTAAAGTTTGAGTCCTTTGAAAGGATATTTTTCAAGAAAAATTTTGTCTTGAAAAACACGAATTTTCCCAAGGCTATAAGCTTCCTTTTTTATCAAAAAATTAAGGATACGATTTATCAAAAACTATGAAACTTTAAATCATTCCAGGCAGTCTATCTTCATTATTCACATCTATTATTAAAGTTTGAGTCCTTTGAAAGGATATTTTTCAAGAAAAATTTTTCCCTCAAAAACACCAATTTTTCTAAGGCTATAGGCTTGCTTTTTTATCAAAAAATTAAGGGTACGATTTATCAAAAACTATGAAATTTTAAATCATTCCAGGCAGTCTATCTTCATTATTTACATCTATTATTAAAGTTTGAGTCCTTTGAAAGGATATTTTTCAAGAAAAATTTTTCCCTCAAAAACACCAATTTTTCTAAGGCTATAGGCTTGCTTTTTTATCAAAAAATTAAGGGTACGATTTATCAAAAACCATGAAACTTTAAATCATTCCAGGCAGTCTATCTTCATTATTCACATCTATTATTAAAGTTTGAGTCCTTTGAAAGGATATTTTTCAAGAAAAATTTTGTCTTGAAAAACACGAATTTTCCCAAGGCTATAAGCTTCCTTTTTTATCAAAAAATTAAGGATACGATTTATCAAAAACTATGAAACTTTAAATCATTCCAGGCAGTCTATCTTCATTATTTACATCTATTATTAAAGTTTGAGTCCTTTGAAAGGATATTTTTCAAGAAAAATTTTGTCTTGAAAAACACGAATTTTCCCAAGGCTATAAGCTTCCTTTTTTATCAAAAAATTAAGGATACGATTTATCAAAAACCATGAAACTTTAAATCATTCCAGGCAGTCTATCTTCATTATTCACATCTATTATTAAAGTTTGAGTCCTTTGAAAGGATATTTTTCAAGAAAAATTTTGTCTTGAAAAACACGAATTTTCCCAAGGCTATAAGCTTCCTTTTTTATCAAAAAATTAAGGATACGATTTATCAAAAACTATGAAACTTTAAATCATTCCAGGCAGTCTATCTTCATTATTTACATCTATTATTAAAGTTTTGACCTTTAGAAAGTATATTTTTCAAGAAAAATTCTGCCCCCAAAAACACGAATTTTCCTAAGGCTATAGGCTTGCTTTTTTATCAAAAAATTAAGAGTACGATTTATCAAAAACTATGAAATTTTAAATCATTCCAGGCAGTCTATCTTCATTATTTACATCTATTATTAAAGTTTGAGTCCTTTGAAAGGATATTTTTCAAGAAAAATTTTTCCCTCAAAAACACCAATTTTTCTAAGGCTATAGGCTTGCTTTTTTATCAAAAAATTAAGGGTACGATTTATCAAAAACCATGAAACTTTAAATCATTCCAGGCAGTCTATCTTCATTATTCACATCTATTATTAAAGTTTGAGTCCTTTGAAAGGATATTTTTCAAGAAAAAATTTGCCCTGAAAAACACGAATTTTCCTAAGGCTATAGGCTTGCTTTTTTATCAAAAATTTAAGGTTACGATTTATCAAAAACTATTAATCTTTTAATCATTCCAGGCAGGCTATCTTCATTATTTACATCTATTATTAAAGTTTTGATCTTCTGAAAGTATATTTCTCAAGAAAAATTTTGCCCTCAAAAACACGAATTTTCCCAAGGCTATAAGCTTCCTTTTTTATCAAAAAATTAAGGATACGATTTATCAAAAACTATGAAACTTTAAATCATTCCAGGCAGTCTATCTTCATTATTCACATCTATTATTAAAGTTTGAGTCCTTTGAAAGGATATTTTTCAAGAAAAATTTTTCCCTCAAAAACACGAATTTTCCCAAGGCTATAAGCTTCCTTTTTTATCAAAAAATTAAGGATACAATTTATCAAAAACTATGAAACTTTAAATCATTCCAGGCGGTTTATCTTCATTATTTACATCTATTATTAAAGTTTGAGTCCTTTGAAAGGATATTTTTCAAGAAAAATTTTGTCTTGAAAAACACGAAATTTCCTAAGGCTATAGGCTTGCTTTTTTATCAAAAAATTAAGGGTACGATTTATCAAAAACTATGAAACTTTAAATCATTCCAGGCAGTCTGTCTTCATTATTTACATCTATTATTAAAGTTTTGATCTTCTGAAAGTATATTTTCAAGAAAAATTTTGCCCTCAAAAACACGAATTTTTCTAAGGCTATAGGCTTGCTTTTTTATCAAAAAATTAAGGGTACGATTTATCAAAAACTATGAAACTTTAATTCATTCCAGGCAGTCTATCTTCATTATTTACATCTATTATTAAAGTTTTGATCTTCTGAAAGTATATTTTCAAGAAAAATTTTGCCCTCAAAAACACGAATTTTTCTAAGGCTATAGGCTTGCTTTTTTATCAAAAAATTAAGGGTACGATTTATCAAAAACTATGAAACTTAAATTCATTCCAGGCAGTCTATCTTCATTATTTACATCTATTATTAAAGTTTTGATCTTCTGAAAGTATATTTTCAAGAAAAATTTTGCCCTCAAAAACACGAATTTTCCTAAGGCTATAGGCTTGCTTTTTTATCAAAAATTTAAGGTTACGATTTATCAAAAACTATTAATCTTTTAATCATTCCAGGCAGGCTATCTTCATTATTTACATCTATTATTAAAGTTTTGATCTTCTGAAAGTATATTTCTCAAGAAAAATTTTGCCCTCAAAAACACGAATTTTTCTAAGGCTATAGGCTTGCTTTTTTATCAAAAAATTAAGGGTACGATTTATCAAAAACTATGAAACTTTAATTCATTCCAGGCAGTCTATCTTCATTATTTACATCTATTATTAAAGTTTTGATCTTCTGAAAGTATATTTTCAAGAAAAATTTTGCCCTCAAAAACACGAATTTTCCCAAGGCTATAGGATCGCTTTTTTTAAAAAATTGAGGGCACGATTTCTTAAAAACTTTAAATTTTGGACATTATTGCCTTCTAGGTATATTTTTGAACAAAGTTTTTGACCTTGGTATCGGGGATTTGTTTAAGCTTAAAAGCTTCCAGGTTCTGCAGGAAAGGAGCCTATTACATTTGACAAAATTTGTAATTATTTTATGACCAGAACATTCCGAAATACACTTTTTTTCCCCTCTGAACGTTTTTTTCACGTTTTAAAATTTGTTAAAATTTGTTTACCTAACTATTGTGGACGGTTTATGATTTCCTGAACGATTAAGGTAAATTTTTATTCCAGTCCTTTTAGCTTTTAGTTTTAACATCTGCTAATCAAAGAAAAGTTGCATTTGAAGGATAGAGATTTATTTAGCTGTTTCTGGAGCGAATAAATGTTCAACGGTGTTTCATTTTGAAGTTCAATACTTTGCTTGATATGATGAAAAGAGGTCGCTTAGAGTGCTGTAAGTACCTTTATTTTAAATAAGAGTCCATATTCATCTCAAATAACTGCATGTTTTTCCCCATATTTCTTATATTTTGAAAATGCCTTTTAAAATTTTTTTATTTTGTTCAACCGCATTAAAGTAATCGCTAACAATAACAATAAGATCTCTCTGAATCAATTTGATTACATTCAAAGATATTTTAAAACTCGTTTAATAATGTTTAGGAAAGACTTCCCTTTGCAGCCTCCAAGATTAGAATTTGTTCATTGCTTCTTCAATCCAAGCCCGGAAGGCAGAAACTTTTGTAACCACTGTGAATGTACCAGCCTGTCCACATGTGCCAGTTCCCCAGCTTACCGTGCCATCCAGTACCCATTCTCCATTTGGTCCATCCTTACAAACAAATGGGCCACCACTGTCACCATGGCAACCCTCAAATCTTGAAACCCGTCTTTCTTTGCCACAAATCATTTTGTCATCTGCCTATGAAAGTAACGTAATGTTGAAAAAAGACAACCTGAGGGGATTTTTTCTATTTTGTGTTAAACTATGAGAATAAATTATAAAAACTTAAGCTTTTAAAAAAACATTTTATGATAAGATTGTTTATAGGGTTTAATGATAAAAATAATCAAGGCATTTCTATATTCTTTTAGCAAGCTTCGATTTAAAACTCCCGACCATCCCCCGGGACTAATCCCGCGGGCAAAAAGATGCCACTTGCATTATTATCACGTACAGAACAGATTTCTAGGGCTTTCTTATCCCCATCCAATCATCGATTAACGCTCCTGGGCAGTTGTCCCTTTGAAAATCACCTAGGACACTAATAACGGTTGCTTACTTTTATTTCTGGGTATTTTGAACCACCAGGTGCTTTGCAATCAGAGCTGTTAGCAACTTGCAACATTGTCTGTTGTAGAAGCACGGGCCTGCCTCCAGTGTTTCTGAGATCACCCCAACCTTAAGGCACAAAAGTAATAAAGCAGTGTTTGTTATTGAAACGATATGCAAATAGACAAATACCTATTTCTCACTCTAACAAGTTACCAATTTCTTCATAAGATCAATTTAAAGATTACTTGAAAGTTTTGGAAACAAAATAGGGCAAGAAACTATCATAGAAGTAGATATCGAAATCAAATCAAGAGTCTTTAATAATGGCCTTTCCAATCAAATAAAAGTGTGAAGGTTGCTCAATCAAATAAAAAGTATCAAGGTTGCCCAATCAATAAGTGCCACTTGCCAGTGCCACATGAACATAATTTTGAGGGAGCAAGGATGCGGTGTTATTCTTCTCTACCTGAAACAGTTAAGTTTTTAAAAATTAATCTTAGGCCTTTAAAGACGTCTCATACAGGTGATTTGAGTTTATTGTCAGAGGGTCGAGAGGAGGAGGGGGGGGGGGGGGGGGGATCAAAGCTGCTGAGCTCTGACTTACTTTGGGGGAGGGTGAATAGCAAGCTACATTTCCCCAAGCCCAATAGCTGCTACGGCTTTGAAGTCATTTTGAACAATTATACAGGGGAACTTAACCTCGTTGCTTTATATAATTGAAAAAAGAATACTGTTTGAAAAATAAATTCCTGTTTACACGAAAGTACTGAAACACAATATACATAAGGTTGGTTTAGAAATGGTAAAGCTTGATATCAAAGTTTTATTGGCAAATTTACCAGTTAAAAAACATTGGGTGCCAGTTTGGATTATTCTTTTAAGCTCTGGCAGGCAAACGGTTCCAGAATATCTTCCGAATTGAACATCGCGTTTGAGTTTCATCAAAGCAATATCATTACTGCGGGACTGTGATTGGTAGGATGGATGAGTAAGAATTCTCTCAACTCCTATGTCAATCTCAGTGCCTTCGTAGCGTCCGAGATTGTGCTCACCAAGCCTGAAGATTGAAATAAACGTTTTTAAGAAAGGATAGCCTCGTTATGATTGAGAGGTATTTACATAGCCTTTAAGATATTGAACTACTTCACTTCTAAATCGTCTATTTGAAGATGCTAAATATCCTGAAGAGGGGGAACAAGAGGGGGCAGAGGGGGCCTGGACCCCCCAATATTCCAGAGGGTATCCGAACAAAACGTTTGCAGATCGTACAGAGTTTGAAAATTTGCATATTTGTCTCTTAACCCTCTCTCCAATGACTGCGTTGGTTTGTACATGTTCGTGCATTACCACTGTACATTATTTTCAATATAATCATTTCTATATGCTGATAAAAAAGTTTGGCCCCCCGCCAATGGGGTGCGGGGGTTAGCCATAGATACAGGAACTTGGGGCCAACGGGACGCATGCCCACGCAACGTGCTTCGATTGTAGAATCACACGTTTTATCAAATTGTTCACAGCAAGTTAGCAAGTTAGAGCAAAGTGTTCTACCCGTGTACGATCAATTTTGATGTTCCTAGCCAAACATTTCAAGAAAACAATTTTGGCGCCCCCTTATCTCCATTTGCGCCCATATTCAGGGGGCATGGCCCCCATGCCCCCATGCCACTGTTGCCTACATGTGCCTTCCCTTCCTAAAGATGTTTCCTATGTCTATGGGGCTAGCAAATGCAGAAAGGATGATGCGCATCTAATAAGCATTTCCAGCTTCATTTCAAGCAGGCTTTTTGTAAAGTGACTAAGCCTTAAGATGAAATTTTGGGCCTCTAAACTCCTTATAGCTATCCCATCGTAAGACATACCCCTGTAAATCTTGCTACCAACCTCACTTCATAAAGGTTCGAAAAGCTTTCCAAGCCATCAACGCAATGTGCTGCAGTGACAACCCATCTTGACGCAACGAGTGCTCCCCCGCAGTGCGCTCTACCGTTCAACAACAAGAGGACCTGCCATGGCCATCCTCCGGGCCGTGCAATTCCACTTTGGAGATTGGGTTGTATAGCTGGCTGCCCACATTCTGACGAAAGAATGATTGCAAAGCTATTAATCAGTGGATATGACAACATCAGATGGTAAACATTGGCTCCAAAGAGTGTACAGGCTACCTGGTACTTTACGAATGGCTCCGTGTGTTGCATAGCACGGGTTTTGTCATCTGATGACAGAGGGTGATATGAATATTCATAAGAAAAAGAAAATTAGTTACACCATTTGCTAGAAATTGTTATCAAGGGGCATCAAGGGGCATTTCACTCCAAAAATCCCGTTCACCCTTTCTCGAAATCCAAGGAAAAGTATGAAAATCCCCAAAATATCCTTTAAAAATCCAAAGATCCCTGGAAATCTTTATGGGCCCATAAAGCTCCTGAAATATCTTCAAATGTCTCACAAGCGACGATATTTTACAAAATCTTTGTAATAGTTCTAGAGATACATTTAAAAATAATCACAACACCAGAAAGGCTCGATAATACAATTGAGACGGAGCAGTTGAAAAACAGTTTGCAAATATTGAGGTTACAAGTATTGTGACATTGCTCAGCAAACGTCAACCTGACTTGTTATCTACACGTACTTTTTTATAGGAAACTAAGGTCCGGTGCTGGTAGGCAGTTTCTTAAATTTTCTGGTCATTTTGCTATCAAACGTTTCTTACATGTTTCTTAAATTTGTTAGGTAGTGAATTTTTTAAACGTGCTTCCAAGGTAAAGTAAATAGTTCACTCACATTCAGAAATAAGCTAACAAAATGATAAAGGAATTTTGTTTTCCTAGAATGAATAACTCTGTTGAGATCTGTAAACAGTTAAGCTCATTGAACTTCATCAATGCCAAGATGAAGTCAAAACAAATTTTTAAATGGAAACTTCTTGAGTGTGCAATTTACTGAGAATGAATGCAAACTGCATGTCAAGTTCAGCGTTGCAATATACAGCGATGTTCAATGTCAAGACTGTTTCGGGTGTCAACTCTGAAAATTAAAACTGCAAATTATAAAAAATTTCTTAGCTTTTTTCAATTCGGGTAGGGTTGTTTCTCAACTTTCGAAATATGTTGTCCCTTCTTACTGTTCATAGCGTTCGCACTCAAGATTTTAAATAAGCAGTTTTTAATTGAATCTGCAGCTTTTTAATCGACAAAAAATACAAGAGAAAGCTCCTGCAGCCACTTCAATACGCTTATATGGATGAACAGAAAGTAATAAATGCAGCCATTGAAGCTCGTGGAAGATTGATCAAATAAAGCAATCCAATTGTTTTGTTTGATAACACGATTGCCATGTTTATGGACACTGTCACGAGAGATTGTGGGCAATTCAACATACATTGATTAAAGCCACACACTAGAAACCCGATAGGAAGGCTTTGACCTAGAAATGCAGGCAGGAAGAAGTTCACCTTGTTGAATTGATATGTTTACCAGATATATTTTGGTGGTGGAAAGATAAGTAAAATGCACTTTAACGAGACATAATAACTCTATGGATCGATAGATTGGGACAAGGAGGATACAATATTGCTACTACCTAAGGCGATACCATGGTTGCCGCTCAGGAAAATGAGTTTTCTAATTTGTATGCTTCAAGTTCGCTGGAAATTGCAATCTTTGGAGCAAATATTACTAATATAATCTCATATTTAAAATTAATATCCACTGGCGTAAGGCTACTTGAATAATATTAATCGATTTCGTTCTTAAATGTTTCACCTCATAAAACATAACTGCATGGATCTTTTTTAGACTAGAACAAATCGTTCAAGTTTGGCGATAGTGACAAGTTCTTGAGATCGGGGCTGTCCCGGTCTTTAGTATACAAAAGATGTAATTTGTGACAATTTTGTGCACGAGGGGCATTTCATTTCAAAAATCCCGTACACCGTCTCTTGAATTTCAAAATAAAATCCAGAAATCTTTCAAAAACCCAAAAATCTCTGGAAATCTTCATGAGAGCCAAAAACTCCTGAAAACTCTCAACTGTTCCATAAGCTCTGATATTTTATAAAAAATTTGTTATTGTTCTCAAGGTGTATTTAAAATTCTGCTTAATAGTGCCATAACTTAAGTAAAGCTAAAAAGTTACAGTCGAGGTTGAATGACAGCATTTGAATGACAGGGTGCAAATATCGAGGTTGCTGCGTTGGAGCATTTGGGTTGCCAATGCCATGAGCAGCAGATTTTTAGTACTTTAAGTACCAGGGTAGAAGGCATTGAAAGCACAATAAAAAAAATTATAAAATGGGGCAAAATGTTAACATTTGTCAATAAAGACAAAAATATCGTATGTGGTGCTGTCAACAAATCTCCGATTGTAGTCATCCTTTTGCCCGTACTAGGGCTACGTTGACCATCAAGATCTAAGGCAGAATCAGCAAATTCTTCTTGTCAGAAAGGGAGTGGACATAAAATATTACAGGAACAGCAGCGAAAGCAAACGAAAACACATCTTAGAGTAAATTTTGTGTTTCGTGGCAGTATTTAATGACTTAGCTGGAGGAGTCTAAGTTTTCTGGCACAAATTTCTGGCGCAAAATACTTCCAGCACTGTCCTGTTAACAAGAATAAAAGCTCCAAAAGGATGATAAATCTGAAGAAGAGGAATACAACAATGCACAAATATAACACAATACAACACAATACAAGGCAATAAAAGGCAATACAAGGCAATGCAATGCAATACAGTACAATACAACACAATACGCGTACAAGGCAATAAACGGCAATACAAGGCAATGCAATACAATACGATAAAATACAATTCAATTCAATTCAATACAATACACAGATTTTGGTGACGTCACACTTAAGAACACCTTTTCGTCTTAAAAACGTTGTTTTGCATTGTAACTAGGTAATAAGCCATCCCGGCTTTGATAGCTATTTAAATAAAGTAGATAACCGATTAGCACGACGTACATTTAAACATATTTAATGGCTTTTAAGAATATTAAACATCCATGAAAAATCCCTGGAAATCTTTAGGAAATCCAAAGAAATCCGGAGATCCCTGTCAAATCTTTTCAAAAATCCGGAAATTTCTAAGTATTTTAGGGATTTTAGAAATCTCAAAAATTTCGTACGTTATTTTAGGTAGTGAAACTCCACTCAATTGTATTGTCTCTAGCTTTCTCCTCTTGAGTATAGTAAATAAAAACAAAAAATTTCCAGTGCCAGCAGCCCCCCTCGCTTCCGACGGTCTTGGCTTGGTCAATGCAAATCAAGCAATTGTTACTTAAATAATACTGCAATGTACTTTGAAGCAAAGAATAGTTAGTGATCCGTTGCAGTGTAAACGAGGCCTAAGTTGCAACTCTGAAACTCATAGGTTTAATACAGCGATGATGTTGTGAATTTAGATTGTCACTTACTGTTCAGTTTGCACAGGTTTTGGCATGTCTTTGCACAGTTCTTCGTTAGCCACTCCTTATACCAATTGTAATTACAAATGTATTTGTAGACGAAACAATATGAGCTGCGGTCGACGCATTCTGCAAGAAAAATCAAAACTTTATAAATCTCACATCTCTTTTCCTCTTAGATACAGGCGGGCTAATACTGATGGGCTCCGGGGACACTGGCTGGAGGCTACAGTGCCCTGAAACACCAAATTTGTCAGAAAAATTTTAGAATTTTTCTACTTTGTCAGCATTTGCAGAAAACGTGTGTTTAACCTCCCGAAAATTTTATCCACGGTAGCCAATAAAAAGTTCAATTTTTTTTGAAAAAGTTATTCCATCCGATAGGGCCAACAAACCTTGCTCAACAATCCTAATCAAATACAAAAAATTCTTTTCATATTATATATTCAATAATATTTAAAATTTGGTCCACTTCCATTAAAAATCTTTCTTTGTGAGTCTCTTTGCCAAATTTACAAACTATACCACTCATCCTTTCTCCCAAGATCTTGTAAACTTTAGAACGCCTTGCCCTCTTCTTGCTTCCCAGATTTCTCATAGTCTGTCTTCTCTAAAAACTTAAATAAACAAATATGATATCAACCCCTCTCTTCTTAGTTTCTCCCTTCCTTCCTTCCTTCCTTCCTTGTTAGGGCTTTGTTACATAGCTTGAGTATTTCACTAACATTATCGACTGAAAAAGAAAACAGCGTAGCTTATAGAGAAAGAGCTCTGTGACATTTAGATATGTCATCGAATGATTTACTTGCTCAATTGCTCCACTAAAAATAAAATAATAAGGCATCTCCAAAGCAACAATGTGGAGAAGTGGACGGAAAATTAAAAAAAAAACCATTTAAACTGTTTTGGCAGTTGCTATATAAATTCAATGGACGCAAAATGGAGACATTTTCCTGTATATTTCGATCCAACCATCTAAACGATCGTAAAAAAGCCTTACTGTTCACATGTTGCTTGTTGACTTTATTTTAGCATTCCGGTGCCACAGACTTCATCGTTTCTGGAACTTCTTATTACAATCAGGTTTTTGCCGTTTTATTGCTAAAGTTTTTGGTGTATCGATTAAAATAGCAAAATTCATTTCCTGCAGTGAGTCAATTCTAGCAAGCAACATGGGTTATGTGAATAGAAATGCTAGACGTGATAGCAAAATGGATGGTAACTTTTGCATTAGCTCGATTAATGTGTCCGTATAAAGAGCTGCGTATACCCAACTTGTCAAGAGTAACATCAAAATAACGGCTTGCGATTGGTCAGTATTCTTGCGATGCAAAACTGCTCACATGAAAAGCTAACCTCGTAGCAGGGTAGATTAACAGAACGACTGTAATGGCTGGGACGATGACATGAAAAATCACATGTTTCTGGAAACCCACGCAGAGTTGCTCACTTTAGTTGGACACATTACCTTTAATTAGCAAAATACAATTTAGCAAATCGTAAAAAATAAGACGGTTCTTAAAATCTGCAGGCCTGTGTAATGTTTGAAAAATGAAAGGTTAAAGGCTGTTTTTAACAGCAATGATTTGCTAAGTAAGGCACCAAAGGCAGGGACGTCGCTTTTTGAATATCATATTCCAAACAAAAATTGCAAACTTTTTTGCAAGCAATATCACAATGTCCTACCTTGTGATGTGACAATTGTCAAAAAAGCACACAGAGCCACGAGGCATATTTTGTGCATGGCGCTTTCTTGGAACTGCAAAACCAGGAACGACAGGCTCTTGAAACAAGAAGGATTAAACAAGACACAGAGCCTCGTGGTTTATTAAGTGGCTTCCAAAAATGCAATAAATATTTAAGAAACTGAACAATTCTTGACACAAGACTGCAAACTGATACAGTTTCATTATATTTACAAACGAAAAGCTGTTAAAACAATGATAAGATATGGACCCTAAGTCTCTATTAGAATCAATCAGAACATATATTTGTTTTAATAGAAAGGTTTGATCTTTGCAAAGCTGTACAAATTGTCTAGAAGAACGTAATCAAGGATGAAACTCAAAGCCTTTACCAAGTGGTTGATTACAAAATTGTCTGAAAAAGGCGGGATTAAAGTGTTACCTCATTATCAAAGGATATCCATCTAGTCGACCAATAAATAGTTGGTTGCTGAAATCGCTACCCTGTGTGCCAGATCCTCATGGATACGGGGATAAAGTATTGTAGGCAAAAAATCGATCCTCGATCAAAAACATTATCTGTGAATAGTTTCTTACAGTATTTCTGAGATTAACTACGAATCTCGTACCCAACCCAGGGTATGAAATTGCCTGACGCTAGGTTACTCAGAAGCAAGATTGCCTTCACCGACAATTATAGTTTTCGTGACCTTCTTCCATCACCCCCTCCCCCTCTCTCCCAAGGTCAAGGTATGCCAATACAATTTTACTTCTGTAGTCGTTTATAATGCCTGTTTTGAAAAAATTAGACAAAACAACTACAGATGCATAATATGGAAAACTGATCATTGAACCTTTTTTACTCTAGGGCCACACGACGTTGAATTTCGAAACCCAAACCCTGGATATGAGACCCACAATAAGTATGAATTTAAGAACCACGACCTATAAAATGCTGCAGTTATAAACTGCGTCTATAAGACGTAGCCACATTTCACTACATGAAGCAAACCATATGAAATTGTGGTGTGATCACTCTAATGTTTAAAGTGATCCAGACATTCGTTATTAAACAAACAGTTACTATTTCTCAATAACGTAGGTGTGTGTTCATGATTCTGACGTAAATCTTAAAAACTTGAAAAAGGATGGATTTTTGACACCTGGTGTAAGGTATTGAAGATTCCACTCAAAGTATAGAACTTCTCAACGGAAAACGTTAAGAAGACGAAGGAGACTTAATAGAAAACGAAGCACGAACTAAGCACCAAGAAAGAGGGCACTTGGATAGCACAAACTATCGACAAAGTTATGGGGAAAAATAATTTAAACAGCCGAATTGACCCTTGAAACGTAAAAGAAGTGTTTAATCTTGAAAGGAAATAAAAGAAAGCTTTGATAACGACTCACACATTCTGTTCACCACTCGACTGGCACGTTCTCTAAAGAATCAAAATGAAGATTTTGTTACTACTTTTGGCTGTTGCTGTTCATCAGGCACATTCCCAAGGTAGGACATCCTTTGAATTAAAATTGATAGAATTTGATTAAGCATACGTCTTGTTAGGGTCGTCGTACAAGAAAGTTTCTTCACAGTGCTCTCTGAGACCTTAAACAAATATCAAGCCAAAGAAAGATTGAAAAATTACGCTTGAACTGTAAACAATTTTCATACTCACTGTTGTGTATTAGCTGTGTTATTTCTAATTGATAATCTTGACTTAAACTTACATTTCTTATCTTACCTCAACAACTGAGAAAGATCTCCTTGGTTTTAGCACAAACTGTCATACAAGCTAAGTTTCTCATTTATCTACTTTTTTGCTCAAAACGTGACCAGATTTATAGTTGTATATTTTGGTTTAAGGGAAGCAGTATGGTATTTGACCATATGTATAACTGTATGTTTTGATTTGAGGTAATTTCTATTATCTCCGAGCATTTTTTATCTGTACTTGTTTTTGCACAAGTAAGCTTAAAAGTTGGCAATAAAATATGTAAGATGATAAACAATGGCAGATGTTCTACAAATTTGAATTTTTCTTCTACAGCATGCCGTGATTTGTATGGAGGCTGCTCGCGAATGAGGGCTTACTGCACAAATGCAGCTTGGAGGAACTTCATGCGACATTACTGTGCCCAAACATGTAATTTCTGCGCAGCGCCCACTCCAGACCCCAACCCTAACCCCAACACCCAACCACCACAGCCACCAGTACCAGGTTTGTAAAGGACTTTTGATAGATATGATAGATGGTCTTAATAGACTGGAACAGGGCTACAAACAAGTTGTCACTTGAATTTTATCATTGTCAATATAGTTAGATCAAATTTAAAGTTAAAAAGGTAACAGAGTTGGATATTTTTGAAAAACCCGCCAAAGTTCCCCATTTTTGGAAAGGTTCTGCTTTTCGGCCTCGAACAGAAAGTGTAAAGTACCATTTGGGATAAAAGTTAATTACGCAATTTCTATATGTCTGTAATAAGAGGAGAGGGGGGAAGGGAGCATTGCGTGCATTGTGAAATGGTTCAATGCAAAGGCTCCAACCTGACATTACGTGGCAAACTATTGTGTTTTTAGGACAGTGCGGAAACCCACAGGTCCAGGCCAGTCGTGTTATAGCTGGTGATAACGCCAAACAAGGTTCTTGGCCATGGCAGATCCTTTTGATGTACAACAACAGAGGAATGTGTGGCGGATCTCTCGTTGCACCTAACTGGGTTGTTACGGCTGCTCATTGCATTGATGGCAAAGAAAACCAAGCTCAGTACTTCAAAATCAGGTAAACAAAGTACCTTTTGTAATTGGAGGGAAAATTACAGGGAAAACTTTCATTACCCCCCATTCGTAGAAGCGCATCATCCACACCACGCCACACCGTCAAATATGGTTTCCTCTACTCATGTGTCTGTAATTAACGCCCCCCTCCCGCGTACTAACTTTTCGAGAAAAAAATTCACCCATAGCATTCTTATTCCAGACCCTTCGTTTTTTATTTTCACAATAGCCCAGTAAACTGCAAGATGTATGAAACGTCGATGCGGAACTATGTCAATCAAGAACAAAAAAAATAAAGAGTGATAACATTATCAATATTTTTATTTGAATACTTATTTGGATGAATAGAACTAAATATTTTATCACACTGCAATAGTTATGAATGCCATTTTTTCTATATTTTGAAAACCAACGAATTGTTTAGATTCCTTCTGTTTCCGATCAAAAGGGACAGCTAGTCATTCATCCTACTTATTATTACTTGGTCAATTGTTTACTTACCCCATTTATTCTAGACCCCTTTTGTATTTGGATTTTAGGAGATTGTTTCACCCATACCGTCTATTCCAGACTTAAAAGTAGGCATACCTACTCAGCAATAACAAGTGACGAATTTTTGTGATACAAAGCATCTTGAATGTAAAAAGGAGTGACAAAAGGAAAATATGTTAGTCTAAAACTTTGTTTCGCCAAAAATGAGCTGGCATCACCAACATTCTTGTTGACTCTTTATCTCAACTTTTGACCATTGAAATGAAAGGTACTTTCTTCGAAACCAGAGTCGGGGAACACGATAGACGAAGCAATGATGGAAACGAACAAGACATCCAAGTATCCAGAATCTTCAAGCACCCATCATACAGCCGACGGGTTATCAACAACGATATCGCCCTTCTAAAGCTCAGCAAACCAGCTAAGTACGGGAAATACGTCAGCCCTGTCTGTCTACCACAACACGGAGCCGATGTGCCAGTTGGAACTCACTGCTACATAACCGGTAAATTCTATTACTAGGACTCTTTCTTTTGGTGATTTTACCCTTCATTACTGAGAATGGACATGACAACTTATATTCGAGGTGTAAAGCTTTTGGGCTTTTTTGTTGTTTGGGGGGGGGGGGCAAGAAATCTAGGACACATTCTTTATACATTCAGAAAACAGCCTTTTTCAAAAGGGAACGTTAGTGAAGAATTTTATAAGATATCAGCAACAAGTGAAAAGGGCATGCAGGCAACAATATAAAAGATGCAGATACTACTTACAGCCTTGCATTGGGAAACCATCAATTTTTGCAAAATCAGTTCAATCTAAGCATTCATTCCATTGACAAAAGAAATGACAATTTTTTTTGAATGCTTTTAAACTTTGCCTATCCTATTTAATATTACATGGTTCTTTTCACTTTATTTGATAAGGCTCCCATGTTTTGTTAAATTTTCATTATCGTTTTGATTATGTCCTTTTCCAACTTTTTCTACAAACGAACAGGTTGGGGAAAGATACAACATCCAGGTAACATGCACTACCTTTTGCAACAAGGCAGAATTCCAGTTGTGTCTCAACAGGTCTGTTCCAGCTTGAACACAAGAACTGCAGGAATACCAGTAAGTGCAAACACTAGCTAATGATTATCTAAACAAATTAGGGGGAGGGGGCTACAAGAGAGCTGACAGGTTACTTGAAATATAGACGATATAGAGAGGCCTCAATATAAATAATTGAACTGTCAGTAAAGATGATGAAAAAAGAAACTTAGAAGGTGAAAAAAGCAAAAACCAGGATGCAATACCAAACAGTTCATTGGAATGGAATAACAAATCAGGGGCGGATCCAGAGAAAAATTTGAGGGGCTGGTGCCATGCCAAAATGTTTTGCTGGTGCCACACCCTTCAAAATTTATGCGGGTTAGAATTTCTTTCGGACATTCAAAAAGCAAGGGTTGTCAACACTTGTTTTTTAAATAATGGATTTTAAAACAATTATCTTCTCAACTTCTGGCAATGTGCTATTTGAAATGAAACCGATACATAAAATACAACAAAATGATACTAAGAAATAGTTGTTATTGCTTTTCTCTCGGTTGAAATAAAAACAATCAATATTTGATTTCTTCTTCCATTATTCTGACTACTTTATAAACTTTTTTAAAATACAGCTACTTCCAATAGATGAAATAAACTTATTTCAATCTAAGATACACATGACAATTTACTTGCATCATTAATGTTTTTGTCAGTTTATGTACTAATATCTGGTTAATGATTTTGGGAAGATGACAATATTCTGGGCAATCTGTAAGGCTGAGCTCTTGGCTACTTAATTGAGATTCATAGAAGTTTCATAAACACTTAAATACTTTGTGGATTACACCAACTAAAAGTGTTTTTCAAATCGTTTATGGAAACCAAGTTGGAAAGTTGCATTGAATGGGTCCATGGATAAAATAACCTTTTTTAAATTTATATGTATCTTAGATTGAAATCATTTACCATGCCTGGCATAAAAAAGGTAAAGAAAAACAGGATGCTCACAAATGCATATTTCAAAACTTTTTGTTGATAATAAGAACCCAATCTAAATCTTAGAAAGTTATAAAAATTGGTTCTATCATTCCCCCATCCTGACCACTTACTAAACCTCTCACTAACATCTGCTACCAATTACTTTTAAAATACTTATTCAAAACTTCTGGAATTCAAAATAAATACCAAATATTAAAATCATATATTTCAGAATTAAGGTGAAGTAAGGTGTAGGCCAGAACATACTAGAAAACTTGGATTTTGTGAAAGTATCTCAAGTTCAATTGTTTATAAATTTTGTAAGATGTCTATCTTATATTTTCATATTATGTAAGCTTTACATTGTTTGATTTATCACCTTCAAATTAAACATTCAGAAATCCTCTCAAATACCCAAACTTTAAAATGGAAAATCTAAAAACACTGCACCTGAAACACAATCTACCTTGCTGTCATCGAGTCTGCATAGCGTGACATGTGCACGCAATAGAATTTACATGCACACATCTTTTTTGCTCTTGCAAAAACAAGATCTTTTCCAAAACTGCCATGCTCTACAGACTGGGCCCTTATTACAAACGCAGAGGTTTATAATTTGATCTCTTGCATCAAGTTTAAAAAATGAAATATAGGCCTCACCTCATTACGCACGCTTTGCTCTGTTAAAATTTCAAAACAAATCGCTTCATTTCTGTTGTGAATGCCGATCGCCATTCCTACACAACAACTACAACATGCTTCTTCCGCCTGCCTAAGTGAAAATTTGAACTACGTTTGAAAATATGGGGTGTTCCCGCCAAAAGTGAGCACCCGCGATATCAGAAGCCGATTGGTTGCTTTACAATGGCGGATGCTCAAGCTCATTCATTGATTGGCTATAGTTAATTTGCGAAAGACTAAAGCACAGACCAGGAGGTGCTGGAAATTTTACAACGATAAAAAGCTGCACAATCTGGTCCGTAAATTAACTGGTTTTGAAAGTTCAGAGAACGGGCTAGAAGTGCTCAGACGGGAGAGGAGTTAATTTTCTCGGAGGAATAGGCATGAAAACCTCTAATTTAGTGTCCGCCTTTTCTGAAATTTCAAAATATCACATCCTGAAGGATTTGAGGGGTGCTCAAACACCCATAGCACCCCTCCCCCTAGATCCGCCCCTGAACAAACCTGTGATACTTAGTTAATTTTTAACTAATCTACAAGGTCATGCGGAGGAGCTGCTTTGGTTGTTGAAGGTTAGAATCTAGTAATCCTCATTGAAATCTTGTGGTAGACTTTCAGGCCATATGTTAAGTTATATTCTATTGTTAAAGACTGGGCTCATCTAACAAAACAATGTGCAAAAGTACGGCTAAATTATGCTCCGTAACCATAGGCATAAACATGAAAAAATCAAGGGAGAGGCAGAGAGAAGAAATGAGAATTGCATTATTAAGTGCTGCGTGGGTCCATACCAAAACTTGAAGTCTCAAAAATAATGCTTCTCGTGACATAAAGCCGTGAAATAAAATTATGTCGATTAATCATGTGAATTTCCCACTAGATCACAAGGCAAATGGTCTGTGCCGGTTATGGAGGTTCATCAAGACTCAGTGGTTGTCATGGTGATAGTGGTGGACCATTTGTGTGCCAGACTGGTGGGAAATGGACACTTCATGGTGCAGTCAGCTGGGGCTCTGGAAGCTGCGATTCAACCAAAAGCTACACCGTATTTGCAAGAGTTTCTGAATTCAGAAATTGGATCGACAGAACGATGAGAAACTAGAGAACTGGCGAAGATTACCTTGATTGACTTGAAGTATAAAAATGATGTAGCTGAATTAGATAGTTGAAATAGATTGAAACTTAAAAACTCGCTTTCTTACCTCTCTTTTTCTTGCTTTTCATTGAAATTGGCCTGGATACTGGCGACAGGCATTGACAAAATCTTTGCGAGATGTTCACAATCAAGATGAAAAACGATGTTTTAATGATTAAGTCTATCACATTAAGTAGCTTGTCAGTTTGTGAAAAAATGAAGAAATTACGACTTTTCTACTGTAGACCAGAGGCCAGAGGGCGAGCAGTATCACACGACCTGGCAATTTATCAGACCAATTTTTCCTGACGCAATTTTTTGCGCAGATTACGAAGTCGAAAAAGCGCATTGTGGCCTAATGTAATAAATTAAACTCGCCATTAAACTTAATAAATAAAGAAATTTTGTTATTATCTAATGATGTAGTCGTCTTTAGTCCAAATTTTACTTTACGCGGAAATTTAGGAGGCAAAAAGTTCTTGGGGGGAGGGGGGGCGGTAATCTTACGAAAGAACAGTGACAATAGTTTCAAAATTACACATGCTCTTAAAATTTGAGAAATTTTGAAAACATCGTTCAAATGTTTTGAGGCACCCTTTAGAACGCCGGAAAATGTCAATTTTAGAAAATACTTGCTTCATATTGTTAAACAGTTCGATAATTACGCTGCCTCAGCCCGGGCCGACTCAGCCCAGGCCGACTCAACCCGGGCCGACTCAGCCCAGGCCGACTCAGCCCGGTCCCACTCAGCCCGGGCCCACTCAACCCAGGCCGACTCAACTAAGGCCGACTCAACTAAGGCCGACTCAACCGATTTTCGTGAGGAATGCACATGCGTTTGCCAACCCAGTTTCAACCCAGTTTCTGTTCAAACTACAAATTGAACAGAGTTTACCCTGGGTGAACTCAACCTAGGTTGAACCCGGGTAGCTTTTTGAAGTGCAAACCGGGCTTTAGTATGCTCAAGGACAAACGTTTGAGACCCCATTTACACTGTGCCAGATGAATTTTATCCGCAAAAGATTTGTTCTGGTTGATTTGCGTTTACACTGTGCCGCACAAATTTTGTTCACTTTGTTCCCTCGTTTATACTGTGCAGGATAACTGCAGCCACGTGGCCTAAATCATTCACATAACGCCCAAAATGAAGTCATCTCTTGGCAAAAAATACAACAAAATCAGGGGCGTTGGGTCTCCTAAAAGAGGACCGGGAAAAAATAGCCATAAAGGGGCCCATTCTTTCCAGAAAACCCATTTTTTGCTATCGGTGCAAGCGGGGGCAGCTGGGTAAAATAGCACAAATAGTAATGATACAATAATAGAGGTGGCGCCACAAAATTGAAACTCTATTATGAGACGTTGGGGAAAGAAAGGGTGACCTTGACCTTTGGTTCAGAGTGCACATCGATGTTAATAACAAGAAGCTGTTGTATTGATTGAGAGAAATTTACTTCTTGAACAGAAATGTGCATCTTCTTTGTCTCGAGTCTTTCCAGTAGACCATGTTTAACACACCCAAAATGCAAACATTGCAATGATACAGAAAGTTATCTACTGGATAAATGCAAATAATGGACAAAAAATAGAAATATACCTAAATAAATCGAATAAAATCAAGCAGTATATAAACTCTTTGTTACCTTTTTATTTCATACTCTGTTTTTAAAAATGATACGGTCAAAAATGCTCATCTCTGAAAAGTGGGGGAGTTTCAGTCCTGACAGTAAACAGAGCGTGACGTGGGGTGAAAATAAGAGGAGTCTACTTCAACCCCTTAAATGGCCACATCGGCTAGCCACCCGGGCCAGTCCTCTTCTGTATTTATATGCGCCTTCTTGTACAGGCTTCCCATCTAAAAACTGTCTTATTAATAAGCCTCTAAGGGCTAATTCTTAGATTCACGGTATTCTCGTAAGAAAAGGCCTTTTCATCAGGTCGCCCAGGCCTGATTCTAGCGGGTCATCTTCTAATTGATCTTCATTCCTTTCAAATTACACGCACCCCATTCATGGGGCCCTTTATGTTTAATTTTATCTCCAAATCTCTAGTTCATAACTATGAGTTTTTATATAGATTAGAGATTATTTCACCAAAGATTTTATTTCCTTAAAATATTTTCTTGGGTTTTACAAAGTCACTTGTAAGGGACCCACCGGGAAATCTCCCGGTGTCCCGCCTAGCCACAACGCCCCTGAACAAAATTCTCGCCGAAACGCTAAAGGTACAAACAAATTTCATTCCCTCTTCAGAATCATTAGGCCTTGTTAGTTGTAACAATTCGTTTTCTGAAACAATATGACGCTAAAATAGCGAATAAAGCTGACAAGAATACCAATTTCGCGTGGACGGGCACATTTTATTCAAGTAGAACTGTTTGCACAATACCACATAGCTATCTGAACTAATTTAATCATCTAACTAACTATACTAACTTTGATGCGGATGAAATATATCCGGAGCAGTGTAAACGGAAAGAATTCACTTAAAGGCAAAGAATAATATTGTTTCTATGCGTGATGTTGTACCAATAAGGAGCGCCCAGAAATGAATTTTGATTAAGTAAAGGCAGTTTTAAAACCACAGAATTACATCGCAAATAAAACGTTGGCAAAATATTACCCCGCCTATAACATTTAGACGAAATACATAATTGATCCTGCCAAGAACTGGAGGACTTCTCTCCCAGCTCTCCCTCCTCTTGGCACCGCAGTTGACAAAATTGCATCATTACAAATTTTACGATTTGCTTGCGCAGCAGATTAGACAAATAAAGTATGCGGTACAGCTTTCTGCTAAAAATATTGATGGCTGGGCATAGTATCGAACACATTTTGTTTATGATTTTAAAACTGTTAAGGTTTGTTACAAATTTCAATGATTTGGCGTCACGTCACGACGCTATTAGAAAAGTGTTTTTGTTGTTATTTGAATTTATCTTTCATAACGGAGAATCGAGGTTTGTTTAGTTTTAACTATACTAAAAGAAAACAGGTTTATCATGAGTGTTTTTCTATAAGCTTTGAATTGAAAATTTTCATAATATTTTTGTTAGGTTGTTATGTTGACTTCTCACTTGTAGCCAAGGCCACATATTCAGACACCGGTTACAGAAAGCCGCATCCGATCAAGGATAACCGCAGATCAGGGTTTTATTTGGAGGTGGGGTTGGAATGGGGACAGCAGTAGGGGGTTAGGGAGACCTATGATAAAAGAGCATCGTTTTGTATTATAATGACATACAAGAGAGACTCACCAAAACAGACAAACAATTGTTGCTTGAAAAAGGTAGGGGCATGGGCAATCATTCCTCTTCCTTACATGTAAAATAAGCTGATTAAGGGTGTTGCTTGGCTAGCTGATAAAGGGTGTGGCTTGGCTAGCTGATTAAGAGCATTGCTTTAATGTAAGGAAAGGCTGTTTGTGAGCATACATTGAAAATTGGCTACAGGTCAATAAGCTTTCCCTTAATGTTGTCAAAACCCAAGCTATGGTAATTGGCTCTAAGCCAAAAATTAAAAAGATAAATAATAATCTTAGCACACTTCCTTCTTTTAGGGTAGGGGGCGAGGAAATCGACCTAATAAACGAAACAAAATATTTCGGAGTCGTGATTTATAATTACCTGGGAAAGTGACATTAGCGCACTACAAAAGAGGCTCTCTAGAGCAATTGGTCTATTGAAGTATGCGCGAAATTTTGTTAAACTGGCACTTTGATAAATTTATAAAGGAGCATCATAGAGCCACATTTCAGCTACTGTTGCTCCGTCTTGGGTTTTGTGGTGCTTCAAAGCTAGACATACTCCAAAAATCACAGAATAAAGCCATATTAATAAATAGCCCTTTTGATGCATCTGCAGCTCCTTTGCTCCAGAGACTTCGTTGGCAATCTGTACAAAAGCTGATAAAAAAAGAAACAGGTTCTATGGTTTACAAATCTCTTAACTCTCTTGCACCAAAATATCTCAGTGACCTATTCGTGAGATTATCCGGGGGGATATCCAAGAGAGTTAAGAAACTCTAAAACAGACCTTGCAATACCCATGTTGAGAACTGGCAAGGCCAGAAATCCTTTGCATATCATGGGGCTAGTCTCTGGAACAGTCTCAATCTGGACACAACAATGTCTCTCTCAATCAATGCCTTCAAGTCCAAACTCAAGGAAAATTAACTTAGTTTTGCAGGGCCAATTGTAAAACAGTATTTAGACTGAGTTTGTACCCTGGATAAATAATTTTAAAATGAAATGAGCATGTGACCAAAATTTTCTGCTAAGTCTTAATTAACTACTCGTATCATTTTATAAGAAACTAAGATCCGGTGCTGGTAGGCAGTTTCTCAAATTTTCTGGCCATTTTGCTATCAAAAGTTTCTTACATGTGTCATAAATTTCTTTGGTAATGAATTTTTTAAATGTACTTTCAAGTTAAAGTAAATAGTTCACTCACATTCAGAGTAAAACTAACAAAATGATAAAGGAATTTTGTTTTCCTAGAATGACTAACTCTGTTGAGATCTGTAAACAGCTCATTGAGCTCTATCAATGACAAGATGAAGTCAAATTAAATTTTTGAATGGAAACTTCATGAGTGTGCAATTTACTGAGAATGATTGCAAACTGCATGTCAAGTGTAGTGTTGCAATATACAGTGATGTTCAATGTCAAGACTGTTTCGAGTGTCTACTCGGAAAATTAAAAGTGCGCATATTTTTCGAAAAATTGAGCCACCGTTTCTTATAACCTGTTTCTTATAAGAAAATGCGTGTATAGTGAATTATTAATCCTCATTTTGCATTGTTCTGACACACCAACACCACTCTCCATAAAGGTTATATATTTATAATTTTATATTTATAATAAAAACACTAAATACAAACCACTATCAAGGTAAGAAATACTGTTAAAATACAAGCGATATAATATTCTAGGTTTTCTCAACAATTATGAATCTTCCCCATCTTTAAGGAGATTCTTATAGGAGATGTATGTGATAAAACTAAGCACCCAATGCGTATGAATGAGAATATGCAGAATATACAGAGAGCAGTATTGGTCTTCACCCCGGCCGTAAGAGTCTATAATTCAGTACCAGAAATATAAATATTTATTTGAGAGGGGATTTGAAAACGTAAATTAACATTATTGTCCTCTTTCCTTCCCCCCCTCCTCTGCACCCACCCCTTCGTCGCCATTTCACTGGTCTACAACACCGTGTCCCAAGTTTCTCGAGTGTTTGGTGCCAAGGATAAGGGGCTGCATGCCTCATTGCTCATTCGTAATGGGCAGGGACGAAAGCAGCCTTTTGGAATTGCGATTTTCATTGAATCGACAGAAAACTTGCCAATATTTTATATCATTTTCGAGCATTTTCGATACCGCTAATTTTCCGGGATCAAATCTTGCCTCCGATCTACAACTTAAATCTTTACAACATTCCAGTGGAGATTTGGGAATTCGATTAAATTTGTGGCATAAGATGAGGTTTTCAGCGAAAAAATTTCTACCAAAATAGAACAAATTAGAGAAACCGCCTTTTATCAAATTGAACTAAATGCAATTTGTGTAGAGGGCTGAACAGAAAAAGATGCCTCCCAGAAGACGCCATGAACAGCAGTCAACAAAGTCAATTTTTCCAACAAGCATTTCGTGAGAAGGGCTCAGATAGCACAATCTTGACTACCGTTACCCTATCTCTCTTCCCAATAATAACTCCCACTTATAAAAAGCAATATGTGAAAACACTTAAATCATATCCAATTAACAACCAATTGAAATATTAGAGCAGTAGTTGATAAAACTTAGAATTTGGAAAATTTTTTGATTTGCTGAAAGATGCTATCAATTTGCTGACCTACCCATAGTTGGGAATAGGTGTGACTACTCCCTAGTAACTCGGTAAAATGCCTCACATTTTAATGCCTCCGTCATGAAAAGATCACAACAGTAATCTTTTCATGAATGAAGCTATTTTCAGTAAGAAGTAATCTATTTTCAGGAAGAAGTCAGATTCAACATCAAGAGATGTCTTCGCTAAGGGAAACTGCCTGTTCGGTTTTCAATTCAGAATGTGCTTCATTGAACAGCGATTTAGTAGACATTGAGGTAAGACAACATTTACGTTCAAATACCAGCATATTTATACAGCATATAATTGCAAAGCGACTAATCAAGACAATTTTAGTCGCTGTCATATCTTACTCAAGCAAATATAAAGAATTCCAAGCAAATTTGATTTCTTTTTAAAATCTGATGTTTCACAGAGGACACCTCTTGCAAAAGAGCCAGTTTTCACACAATGTTGTAAACTTTAGCCCGGTTTACACTAAAAAACGCTACCCGGATTCAACTTAAATTGAATTTACCCAGGGTAAACTCACTTAAATTTTTAGTCTAAACGGAAAGTGAGTTGAACTGCGTAGGTTTCGCAAACGCATGCGCGTTTCTCATGAAAAGCTTTCACTGTTCAAAATGGCGGGCGAACAGCAACTGCATTTCTTTACTTCTTGGGTTCTTGCGAAGATCTTCTAGAACTGTTGATTAATTTAAAAATTATGGCAATGTTATTCAACCAGTTGACAAAAAGTCACAAACTGGTGCCTTTTTCAATTCATGATTTAAATATGCATGCGCAGTAGAAAAGTTGCCGGGCTCTCCCACCTTTGTTTGTGGGTTGCATGTACCTGGGTTCAACCTAGGTAACTCTGCATTTACACTACGGAGGCCAGACGGAGGGTAAAAAGTTGGGAGGGGTCTGGTCCAGATTTCAAATACATTAGAAAAGATTTTGTACCTAATTTCAACAAAATATCCTGGCGGGGAGCCCTTTTATCAATGTAAAATTGGACAGGACCTAAAGATTAATTTGCAAGTAAGCAGTCCTCTTTTAAGAACAACCGCAGTTGCTCTTAAACCGCAGAGCACTCGATTCGATGAACTCAGCGACGGGGACTGCCGAGTCATGCCCTCCCCCCCCCCAGTTCTCGGCAGTATCAATTTTGGGATTTCGTCTAACTTCGAAGAGTAAATAATTGGGAATGAGTTGCGACGTACTTTTTATGCTGTAATGCTATGACTTCGAAATTGCTTTTAAATAGTCAAAAGTTAGTCATGGGTGTCCCCTTCCTGTACAATTGGCGTTACTTGTTCGTGAAAGGACGTTTACTGGCAGTAAAAAGGGTGTGGTCTAAAATTCTTGGTTTTGCACCCCCCCCCCCTCCCCCTAGAGCCTAGTGGCTGTTGCCGCCAATGAATTCAGTTGATAGATGGATCCCAACAAATAGGTCTTATTATGGATTCAAGCAGAATATCCCTCTTCTGTGTCTCCTATCCTGACCAATCTTTATAGCAAGCGAGTCCAGCTTGCAATTGCAAGCATTTTTTGACAATTATACCAAGAGGGATGCCAAGGGATACCAAGAGAGAGGCTGCACAACGGATATGAAAAAGTAATTGGTTTTTGTTAAAAAGAATGTAATTTGTTTTTTAATATTTGCACAAAGAAATGAGAATTTTCTCTAATTTTGTAGTTTTTACATTGCAAGATCAGCCAGTTGTGGTACACCGTATGCCCGTTCTACCTTTTTTATTAACACAATGAAAAATCAATTTGGATAAACTTGTCTGCTAATATTTACTCCAGCATTCTTAGATGAGCTTTTATGTAGTCTCCGCTCGCTCTCGTGGAACGCCAAAGCGGCCACCCGACAACATCGCCCTTTGTCTACTGCTGATCTGCCCACTTGGGTATACACGTTTGCATACCAAAGTATTAGAATGATGAATGAAAACATAGCTTCTCTGACGGTAGTTTCTTAGATAAAAGAAGCCAAATTGGTGGCATAGGAAGATAAATACCTTGAGGGAAAAATCACTCTATGGAAATTTCGTACGCCTTTGATAGAAATCCTCTAGTTTTATCGGTAAATCCATAGAAATCCTTTTGTTTTTGGGGAAATCTCGTGCGCTATTAACAAGAGTGAAAACTCTACAAAAATAACATGAGATGAAATGAGATTATTCTGAGGTCATCTCAAACTTAATAACTCGATTGCTAGTCATTGAAAATTAAGGAAATTTTGAAACTCTGGGAAAACGTTTCTACTAAATCTTCAGTCCCCTGCAGCCAAGCAAAATGCGTTTTTAGTGTCCTTTGTAGCTACAGCTTTTGCTGACTTACATGAAGCCAATTGATAAACATCAGCTCTAGAGCCGTGAGAAAGTTAATAACCTCAGAAAAACAAATAAGAATTTGGAAAACTACAGAACAAATCAATGACTGGATTTAAACTTTCTTTGATAAGCAAAAGGAGGGCATGCTAGATATGATCTTTGCAAAATTCGCACAAAATTCGCAATTGAAGTATATCTAAAAAATGAAACATTGTGGTTCAAGGAACGCCTTTTTTTTATAGGATCAATAAAAAACAAAAGGTCTTAAGGAATCATAGACCGCTTATTTCCATTCCATCTCCAAATTTGCTTCGAAAGCATTTCTTGAAAAGGCAGACGTAATCAAAAATTCATCCAAGAAAACGTTTATGATCCCGAGCTAGATAAATCGGGAGCTAAGGTTGTTTGCTCAGGGACAGCGATAGCCATGGAGACTGAAAGCAATACAGTTCATCACAAAACACATCGAGAATTGTGAGCACTTAGAATATGCATGACAAGCCATGGCAGCAACATTTTGCAGGGTATCAAAAGATTACAGGGAGATTTACTGATAATATTTGTCTTCCTAACGTAATCATCCCTTGTGTTAAGGGAAAGGATAAAGATAAATCGAGGGTAGATAAAAGGAATGATCGGCAAAATTGCACAAAGGAAAACGGACAGAGCCTAGAAAAGAAACAATAAAGGGCCAATAGAAAAACAAGTTATATAAACCAAGTATAAACCAAGTAAATATTTGCAATGTCAACACCCCTTTCAAAAAACGAAGCATTATTTGGGAGGCTAGACAAGAGTAGCTTTATGTGTGTGAATAAAGGAGAATAAAGGAAAGGGTATTTTTATCCCTTGACACAACAGGGATGCCAATCAACAGATGCTACTATAGAGAATATAAATAAGGGCTGCTGCAAGTTTCAGCGACATTCGACTGTAACTGGTTCATCGAAAGCAACAGCAAAGGTGAATAGACATTTTCTTTAAGATTTTGAGACAGGCAGTAGAAAGCAACCATTCTGAATGTAATAAAACAAATTTAGGACATCATCCTTAAGCTAGAATCATTTTGATCTTTAACTTATTTTGTATTAACTATTTGACGTTTACTTCGAGTCTGCAAAGGTATGTAAGTCTGGTTTTTTTTTCTTCTTTCAGATACAACATGGATCTCAAATTTCTTGGTATTTTCCTTCTCTTGGCCGTAGCAGCTTATGGTGAGTATGCATCAAACCTCTTTCTTATTCTAAAACAGACCTCTAGAATGGAAAGCTT
This sequence comes from Rhopilema esculentum, assembly GCF_057945365.1. Lineage (NCBI taxonomy): Eukaryota > Metazoa > Cnidaria > Scyphozoa > Rhizostomeae > Rhizostomatidae > Rhopilema > Rhopilema esculentum. The sequence continues at coordinate 7,711,166 of NC_142817.1, read as the reverse complement.
CTTCCCAAATCGGAATCAAATTTCCTCGATCCGCAGCAAACAGGCAACTGGAATTCTACTCCAGTGCGATTCTTGAAAATTTATTTCCCATAAACTTCAACATGCAAAAGAATCTTCTCAAAATGGAAGAAACAGGCGACAAGTGCTGTAGCATATCGTTTTAACTCCCCGTGTTAGTTTTCTGACCTAGCCACGGCGCCAAATCGACACCAAAGCCCTGTCCCCCAAACCCAAACTAAACATACGAAACCAAAGGAACCAGATATTTGAAAATAAAGCCCTTTTAATTTTATACTTATAATCTTAATTCGTAGGGCATTTAGATATTTCAGAATCTATCAAAGTAAATAGGCGAATATTAAAAATGTACGGAAACAAATATCTACAAGGTCAAACTTCAAAGAGCGATTAATCCTCTTTCAATAAAATCATGGGAAAACCATTTATTTTACAAAAAAAGAATTTGGCAACAGTGGAATACAAAACCACAAATCATTCATCCAGATTTGGTTCTCATGTCATCAAAGGCAACTTACATCAAGCCTCGAGAAATCAGAGAAATCTCCCCCCTCCTCTTTATCTCCATTTGGCCTAGAAGTACAATCTTCCTTCTCACACAATGACGCACCTCAAAATCTTATTCTTGTTACATTGAAATGAATAAAATTACATTTAATTCTCTTTTCAGCTGCCCCTTCTATGGAGGTTGAAGAGAGTGAAGACCCCGTTGAGGCTGATGGTAAGTGAAAAAATCATAAAAATGAGCTTCTCGTTTCTGACAGCGTTTCCACTATTTATGAACATTTGTGAAAAAAATCAAGAAATATGTCCTTATGTTGTTCAATTATTCAACTGAAATCCATTTGCTTATTTATGACAGGCATAACTGTTTGTCCTAAAAGTAGAAAACAATTAAAGTTGTTTAAATTTTTTGTAGCTCTTGAAGATGTAATGGAAGATGATAGTGAAGAAGATCTTGCGGCTGACTTTGAACTAGACGAGGAAGATCCAAGACGCCGAAAAAGTATGAAAAGACCTTACTTCTCCAAAGGGAAATACTGTGTCTGCAGCAAGAAGCAAAAGAAAGGAGACGAGGCAGAGGTAACCGAAGAGGATGTCGAGGACCATATTGATGACGTTGCTGAGAATGTCGAAAATGCACTTGCTGATCCAAGGAAACGTCGTCGACGCAGACCAAGCAAGAAGAACTGGAAATTGGCCCTGAGGAAACTTGTGTCTCCATTCTTCAGAGCTGAAACCCTTGGATGCTACTGCACACGAAACAGAGCTGTTGTCAGGTGTGTATTTCAAGCTGTTGCAAAGCTTTTTGTTATGCATCAACCTAGATGGATGTGTCTAGAGAAAATTGAAGGCAACGTATTTGAAGTATAAAAGTGGATTTTGTTACCTATTGACTCAAAGTGTCTTGACAAGAAAAATAGCACTTAAAAGTCTCGATGACAGTTGCTTTATAAATCATTTCTTTTAGAAAAAAGCCATTCACTTTGAATTATCTAGAATATAAAAGTTTCTGTAGTATGTAGATGCGTGACAAGAAAAAGCTAGATATAGCTATTTTGCCTATAGCATATTGCTTTTCTTGAACCAAACTGATGATAAAAATTTTTCTTGAAGATTGTTGAACTACTTGCACCTGGCTCACTACATCCACCTTAAGCAGAAGAAAGTTTTCATCAAACACGTCAAATATTTGGTTGCTCAAGTCAAGAAGCAGAGGAGAGGCTGAGCTAATATGGCGGACATTCAACTGACGCTTATAGCTTCATATCCACTTTTTTATTTGAAATCACAATCTTGAATAGATGAATGGGCGCATAGATTATGTTTTAACTCTTACGAGATATAAAAAGATATTTTGTGCTTATAAACTATTTAAGATTTTGATGCCGAAGGATATCTTTTGTATGCACCATAATATTGTATAGAGTCTACAGAAACGAGTTGTTTTCTTGCCTCATTTTCAACTGACGGAGAATTGATGTTGGATATAAAATTCTTTAATGGAATGAGTAACTTTGTTTCGGGTACTTTTGGCAGTGTAATAGAAATTCTATAGGAATATTCAAGCGATTTTAGGAAATCCAAGGAAACAGATTTGAAAAACAGGAAGATGTGTTGCCGCAACTGGAACATGGAAATCAAAGCAATCTATATGTTTTACCACATTATTTTTATCAGTTCTTATACGTTGCCCATTATTAAGAAATAATTCTTTTCAAGAACAGTACCGTCTTTGCAACACAAAAACCCCAACGATGCGACTACTTCTAAGGCGGCAACAGATTAACGATTGCGAGGGCTATAGCGTGAGTCATGATTTCACCACAGATGGGGGCTTTGTTTATAAAGAATAAGATTCCTTGATAAAGTATAGGAAGAAAACAGAAAGCTCTGTTCAAGAAACGTGAAGATTTTGCTTTCCAAGTCTAAGGCCCTGTTTATATGGAGAAAATAGCCCCGGCTACCTGAGGTTATTTTCCAAGCTGAGATATCGGCATCCTATACAAAAGGTATAATTCTCAGTCAGAGGCGGATTGGCAGCAAATCTCTCGGGTTGCTATATACAGAAAAGGGGCCCGTACTACGTATAATGTAAGCAATAGGGGCGTTGTGGCTCCTAGGAAAGGGCCGGGAGAAACTTATCATAAGGGGCCCACTCTTGTGTATGATATCTCAAATCACAAACCCAAGTCGCCAAAAATGATATGTACCTGGAAACCATGCACCTTTGAAATATTAACAAGATCCCAGTTTTTATCATTTTGAAAGGTTCATCTGCTATATTTGTTGGGGTGTAGCCCCTTTGTGCTAATCATAGATACTTTAAGACTGCAAAAATGAGGAACAAATTCAATGCTGTAGTGCACAGTTTATATTAACAAAAACGCAATAGAAGACAGATATGCACTGCGAGCAAAGCAAACAGAAATTGTTTCGGCCACGCCCTTTAAATTAGCTTGAAACACGACTCAGAATGCTTTTTACGGTCGTTTACCTCGTTTTACAAATTTTTAGGCATACTTTGTTGCATTTCGTTAAAATTCAGTTCTTGATCTAGAATTCATGCTTTAAGAGGACCCCTAGACCTTGAGGCCCCTTGGACAGTTTGCCCCTCCTTGTCCCCGTCTCGGAAGCCCTGTTCATATTCCACGCATCTAATTCAAAGTTGCCTGTTTGTAAATGTTTACCTCCTCTAATTCTAAACTGTGAACTTGAGTCTACATGTAAGTGCGGTGTTTTCTCACCAAAGATTTTGTTAATATTAGATATTTTCCTGGGTTTTACAAACTCATTCGAAAGGGGGCCACCGAGAAATTTCCCGGTGTCCCGCCTGGCCACAACGCTCCTGGTAAGCAATACTGAAATGTTTTCTTTCTAAGGATTTTATCTTCATTTCTGTGACTTGTATTCTCTTGAACATAGATATCTTTGAAATCAAGAGAGTTATTTTCTCGAATTTATCTACGGAGGGCCCGGTTATTATGAAGTAGAGAAGGCCCGGGTTGCGATCGCATCCTAGCATCCATGCCAGTCCGCCACTGTTCTCAGTTTACGTTTATATGAGTGTCGCAAATAGTATCACCCAGGTGAGGTTATTTTTGACTGCTGATATCTCACCTGAGCGAGCCGATATATCGGCTTGGTGAGGCTATTTTTCTCATATAAACGCAAACAAAAATAGCCTCACTTCACCGACAAAAAATTGCAGATACTGCAAAAGCGCAAATCATTATTCTCTTGCATGGCCCAAACCAAATGGGCGGAGGAAGAAGCAAAATCAGGCTCCAGGGCAATCGAAAAAAAGGCCTTTTCGATGGAGCACTGAAGTGATGAAGGAACTCATTGACATTTTGCTGGATTATAAAAACAAAAGTAAAAGAAACACGCTAGTCATTTTCAAAAGTTGTTATCAGTCGTCAAATTTGGCGCCAAATTGAAATTGCCCCGGCAAGCCCAGGCTATTTTCCTCTCATATAAACAGAACCTGAAAATAGCCTTACCAAATGATAGCATCGAGTAGCCGAGGAACAACAGAGCCTAAGGAGACATCTTTCGACTGTATAGCAGAAGATTTGAGTTCAGGCTGGCTTAATTATTTATATAAACTGAGGCTGGATTGTTCTTGATTTGTTCTAATATTACCAGGGTGTCAGCAACGAGGGGCAAATCACTCTATACAAATCTCGTACACCTTTTGTGAAAATTCTATTGTTTTATCGGAAAATCCCCCAAAATCCTTTTGTTTTAGGCAAAATCTCGTACGCTTTTTGCAAGAGTGAATCGCCCCTTGGTCAGCAATGTAATTGCTAGCTATTTCACTCTAGGGATGCGTTCAGGCCTCATTTGCCAACAAAGTGGGTGAGGCATCCTTGTTATGTTATGTTATGCTATGTTATGTTATCTTATAGAATCTACTAGAATCTGAATTTTTACTGCGTGACAAGTCTTAGGTACCATGACAATGAAATGTCATCTTGTAACCGCAGCAAAGTCTGTTTTTGATTCGCGTGAAATACTTCACAACTCAAATTTGAATGAGCTTATCTAATCTCTTTTTTAAGAAGAAAGACACAAATTCTATAGACAAATCCTATTGGATAAAGAGTAGATAACGTGAATAGGGAAGACAATAAGATACAGTTTATTAAAAAGTATAAATAAGGGCTTTTAGTGCAACTGTTTTACTCGACGGTTTTCTAAGCATCGTGAAACACCGAAAGGCAAGTTGTTTGTTATATTAAAACTCACAAAATTTACAGATGACACAAAGTTGACATTTGCTATTCTTGCAATGAAACTAGCTTTTATTTCAATAACATTTGGTGTGAGTAGCATTTTATTTCTAGATTCAAGTTTCTGATACTGCTCTCTATTTTTATTTTAGAATCGACATGGATCTCAAATTCGTTGGAATTGTTCTTCTGCTTGCCGCAGCAGTTTACAGTAAGTCAGCTTTATAGCTTTTGATTAAAACCCCATCATATTTGATGGCCTGTGGTTAATATCCTTGCGTGGAAAGATTTATTGTAATATTAGATGTACACTTTTTTATAAGAATCAGTAAATTCAAGTTCAGGCTCACTGTTCTTAATTTTTTTCGAAAATCTTAGGCTGGATTGTTCTTGAATTAATAGCATTTAAGCAGTGCGATTGCTAGCTTTTTTGCTCTAGGGAGGTGTTCAGGCCTCATTTGCCAACAAGCCTTCATTTGCCGACAAATTTGAATATTTACCGAAAAAGCAGCCACACGTGGCTAAAAATCCTCGTGTTTTAAATAGAACGTTGTTCAAAATTGCATTTCACAGTAGCTCAGCCTGAGATTGTTCTTAATTTGTTCTTAACTTTGGACCAATTTTTAGGCTCGTGTCTGCTGTTTTATGCGTCTTCCATTCCAACATTGAAACTTTTTTCAATATTCTGTGTTTCTTTTGCCTCTTCATTCTCTAAACGTGTCGACATTAATTTATTTTCGGGAGACGCTGAAAGGTGACTTCTAGTCGACCCTTTGCTATACGCCACGTTGCGTGAACAGTTAACTGCATAGAGGCAGGATATGCTTGAGTGGTGTTTGCGGGCGGAGAGGGAGGGAGACGCTCGTTTTAAATCTTGGTTACTGTGTTGATTTTCATAACGGTTATACTTATCAGTGCTAAGTAGTCAGTCAAAATTTGTTTTGAAGATGTCCAAGGGTTATCAACTTATCCTGGTGATATTGATAAAGATGAGGACCTTATAATTGATTAATTAAACTTTTGAAGCTGCTAGCAAAGTTTTTTGCGAACATTTGTATGACATTTTCTTAAAGAAAATGGCCAAAGGCATTTTTAAAACATTTTGGCTTCATATTTTTAATAAGCCCCCTCTCTCTCATAAGCCCCCTCTCTTTCAAGCCCCCTCTCTTTCAAGCCCCCCCCCCTTTAGGACTGAAAAAGATAAATAAGTCTCCCGGTGGGTTAATAGAGCTTTTGCGGTAGGTAGGTTAAGTTTTTGCAAGGTTCCAGATTATTGCTCGTATCTCAATAAACAGGTACATGAAAGTTACTGCCTGAGGCGGCACCGTGGTAGCCGCAAAAGGTGGGAAAATTTTCGAATTTCAATGAGTCCAGTTCGCTGTAAATTTCGCTCATTGAATCAATTTTTTCTACTTTACAAGACAACCTTACTCTTAGAATTGATATCCACATGTGGAACGCTATCTGACGATTTTGATCGATTTTCTCGTCATTCGCGCAACCCTGAAACATTGTAAGGTGGAGTTTGGTTCTCACTGGTTCCAGTTTGCAAATTAACAGTTATTGAAATATTAACATGTCGAGGAGGGAAGAGGATCAAATTGAAATTTAAATGAAAGCAATCAAGTATACCATTGATTTTTTAATTTATGCCAACACAAAGTTTGCCGAGTCTGCCGAGTTAAGAACAGATTCAGAACTCTTGGGGGGTAACATGTGTTCCCAAGTGTGAGTTATTGGATCTCCAATCTTTTTATGTCTTTTCAATGCCAGTATAGGGGGCTGTTTCCATACTTGTTTAAGTTCTTTATCTACTACAAATCGACGTAAGGGATTAGGATAGGAAGTACGCGTTTTTCTGCGCTTCTTGGTTTTATTTGATTTATTAACATTGTTTGAGGGGAAGGGAGTGCGGAAATAGGAGTATCTGGGAAATGAATTGAAAAATATAGAGACATAACGCAAATTGCTTGGTGTTCAAAGTACTTTTAGCAATAATTGTAGGTATCTTTCTGAGAGCACGTACAGATAAAAATATTGAATTGAAACTGATCGCAGAAGCACAGTTCATCTATAATTACTAAGGCCCCATTCACACGAGAACGATTGCGTACCGTTCAAATAGATCTCCTAACTTTGGAACAAATAAATAAACTGTTCACGCGGCAACAAAATTGCCCCCTTCCACTTTATGTGTTAGAATTTAAACAGTTTACAAATGCGCATGCCCGTAATTCCATATGAACAATGCAAACATTTAGTTAAATGGACCTGTTCACAATGGATCGGAACGGAACGACTGCGTTCAATTTTTCGTATCACTAAACGGAGCGAATTAAATTGTTCCCGTGTGCTCCACATTTTGAACGGAACGATATGGAACTGTACGCAAGGTTTCAGTGTAAACGGAGCCTAACACACAAGCATCTTGCAGCTACCGTACAGACAAACATATTGCAGCGATATATACAAATTTATAAGTGGCCCTCCAGTAATTACCTAAATCTGAAAGTGTCCCTCCTTGAAAAAAGGTTGGACAACTCTGCTTTAGAGATTGTCTCCTATGGAATCGTGATTATTGGAAAAGTCCGTTAAGCATGCAAAATAGAAATTGGTCATAAGGCCAACAGCAATTCAGCAAAGTGAAAGGAAAGATTAATGGCGGTCTGAGTGAAAAATCTTATTTCACATTCCCAGCTTGACCATGTGTACCGTGCACTTATCGAAAGCCATCTGAGATACGAAAGATACGCTGATGTTATCTGGGGGAGTCTTCCTAAATCAAAATTGAATACACTCAAACGTCTGCAGAACAGAGCAGGCTCGATTATCGATAAAACTGGTCTCATAACTAGCTGACCGTTGAGCAACTAACAAAGTTCAATCGATCAGTTATGTAATACAATAAAATTAGCAGACAATGTCCCGAAAGCCTTTGGGGCAAATATCATCATAGTACCCAGCACTCCAACTACAGAGCAAGGAATTGCAGGGACCTACAAATCCCAAGAAATAACCTTAAATATATCAAGAAAGGCTTTCACTATTCGGCTCTGAAAGCCAGGAACGATATTCCCATCACTATCACAGAGCTCTCTACACTTGGTAAATTAAAAAAGCAATTGAAAAGTAATTTTACGAGCTGAACACGACGCAAAACACTCCCTGGAAGAGCAGCTGCTATAAGATAGCTAACTGTGCATAACTTTGCTTTAACTGTATATAGATTACAATTAAATTAATATAACTAGGGTGTTTATTTTCTTGTTTGGTATTCAGCCGAATGCTGAAAGGATTTTTGTGTATAAAGAATTTAATTATGAAAAATGAAAAAACATCTTTACAGGCGTTCTTTCTACAGAACTAGACGCATTTTCTAGTTTAATTGGATCTCTTATCAAAGAGACCTAACACTGACAATTCCCTTTTAGCTGCCCATATTGAAGAGGACAAGGAAGAAGACCCTGAAGCAGGTAAGGGAAATTCAAGTTACACCCCTTATTACTACTATGTACCGGTCAGTTTCATTCCGCCGAGGGGGTCATCTCCTTATCATAAAAGCTGTTCCAGAGGGACAGTGTTGATTATGTTTGTCCTTACATAAACTACTAGATATTTTAGACCAAAGGGGATCCCCACAACCGCAAGTTGCGCCTCTATACAAACTATAACAAATCTTCTTTATAAACTCACTGCATAACAAACGTTATCTTCTACAAGAATTTGTTATGACTGAAGTTAGCCCATTTACAAGACGTCTGCAGAACAACGAAATTAGATGACAGCTACAAAAGAATTAGTAGAATTTGGAAATTTTTTCAAATGCCCTTTTACTTTAGCCTGTCCCTTGCCCTTTGGTCGGTTTCGAGTCCCTGTGTGACAAAACTTTCTCTCAGAGTAATGAGAGTCGCCAGCTCTCAGTTATCAAGAGATGTGGTCACATCGAGAAAGAACCAGGACACTGCTGGATAAGCACAAGGTTTTCAGTGTCCTAAAACTACCTTCAGCAGCTAGGTATAAAACAATACAATACACTCTTTTTTTATATAAAAACCAGATAATTTTTGCCGAGCCTCGATGTTCTTAACTTTTTGATAATTTTAGGCTCAAATTTTCTTAAAATTGTTCTTATTTTAAGAGTGGTTTTTTGCAAATATTTGAGAAGTTACATACTGTATAAAGTTTCTAAGACGTTTTACTGGATAAAGTTTAAAAATAAAGCAATGCCTGCTAGTGTTTATGGACAAATCCATCAAAGTTTTTTTGTCAAGAGAATGTCGGTACAATAGTTAAGTGCTTGCAAAATTCAAAATGCGAATTGTTTTTTTTTTAAATTTCTCATCTGAAGCTGAGCATGTTCTAGCCTTTTTCTTATCTTTTGGGCAAATCGAGCCTCAGGGTAAATTTATATGATGAACTGATGATGGGACGAACTTGTTATTGAATTTGATCATCGTTGGGGCGTCAAAATTGATGTTTGGTTTCATACGATAGACTGAAGATGAACCAATTGCACAATACTACCATTTCACGCATGCGTCCTTTTCCGTTGGACTAGGCCTACAATATTTCAAAATGGCGCCAATCAATGCGGACAACAAAAAAAGAATGGCCATTTTTAGTCGAGTTTTGCTTTTCTTATCAAGTGTGTTCTTATAAAAAAGAGTGTATAACGGCAATAGAAAAACCCGTTACATTTTAATATGCACAAAAAAACGAGTTTACAATTGTTATGATGGCATACTAAATGATTACAATGAATTTATAGTTACAGTAAATAATCATAAGAAAATGAACAATGAATATAACAGTAGTATCAAAAAGCAAAAATCACTTTCTCGCTTATTCTGTGTATTTTAGAAACATTGAAAAATAGGCAATTTTTTAAATTTTATGGCCATTTTGCTATCAAAGGTTTCTTACATGTTTCTCAAATTTCTTTGGTAATGGATTTTTTAAACATGCTTCCAAGGTGAAGTAAATAGTTCACACACATTCAGAGATAAACTAACAAATGGAACAAGGAATTTTGTTTTCCTAGAATGATTAACTCTGTTGAGATCTTTAGACAGTTAAGCTCATTGAGCTCCATCAATGTCAAGATGAAGTCAAATTAAATTTTTAAATGGAAACTTCTTGAGTGTGTGATTTACTGAGAATGAATGCAAACTGCATGTCAAATACAGTGTTGCAATATACAGTGATGTTCAATGTCAAGACTGTTTCGAGTGCCAACTCGGAAAATTAAAACTGTTTGTTTAATGTTGAGACTATTTCGAGTGTCAACAAATTATAAAAGTTTCTAAGCTTTTTCCATTTGGGTAGGGTTGTTTCCTAACTTTAAAAAATTGAGCCCATCGTTTCTTATAAAAAAATGCGTGTATTTGGACCCTGGATATACATTTCCCGGTTAGTTAGAAAGTACTAACAGCAATTCTAATAAATGGAACATAGTAGAACACCCTTGGTGGGCCCTCTATAATTTTAGTGTGAAAAATCCCATTAGATAAAAACTTGAGATGTTGATAAAATTTGAGCCTGGCTGTTATACTTAATTAATTGCTAATTTTTGTCAATTACGAGCCACAATATTCTGATAGAATTTATCCTTTAAAACAGTTTTATGCGTGTACAGTGATGAGCGGTGGCTGGTGAACGCAAATCAAACTAAGGGGAGGGGGGAGGTCTGGAAGAAGAGTGAGGCAAAGCTGAGTTGTAATTATCAGGTTGGGTGGGGGAGGGTACCCTCAGCATGTCCGCGTCGGAGATTCCGGCCAAATAGATGAAAGACAACATTTTAGATGCAACATTTTAGATAAATGAGAGACGTTTATTGTAATCATCACGTGCTTTGTTTAAAGCAGCTTATGAAGACTTCGACGAGGAGGATGAGGTTGATCAAGAAAATATTTCGGAACTTGCAAAAGACGCAAAAAGGAAGGGACGTTGGGACCAATTCTTTTCAGTCGGAGGAAGATACTGCAATTGCAATATGCCGGCTGCACTGGGAGACGAGCCAGAAGAAGTTCAAGATGCAGGGTCTAAAAAGAAATTTAAAACTTTTTTGGTCAAACTCATTAGACCATACTTCAAATCTGCGAGCCTGAAATGCCACTGCACTGCTAACCGCCGTGTTGTGAGGTCAGTTGAAGAAATATTAATATATGTTTATCGATGGTCTGGTAGGGAAACTGAGCCTTGATGTCGTAGGACGAACCAAAGGAAATTTCCGATTTACCTCTCTGGGCGGCCTTTTCTTTGGTACCGCCTAGGTCAAGAAAACTTATTATTTAGAAAACACGATATTTAGATATTCTGTTTAGGTAGCAGTTCTATAGTTTCTACTATTGATCTGATTTATACCCCAGAGTAAAAACATTCTATTTCAAGACCAAAAGTATAGAGCCAAAAAATCTAGAGGGGGGGGGGGGGGGGGGCGTGCTATAGAGCTTTTTCTATTTTGTATACAAAATGAATATTTCAATTGTTCTCGATTGCATGGCTCCTCGATGTCAATTTCTCTACCTTTCAATTTTCAAAGGATAAATCATCTTCCAATGTATACCTGTTACTTGGGTAAAACAATCTTGACTACCTGTTACTTGAAAAATAATAAAGAAACTAAAGTAGTAAAATTTGGCCAGCATTTACTGAGTTTTTAGTTAGTTATTGCAAATGTCAGGAAGTAATATTGGTTAATCAAAGATTTGATCCTGGCAGAAATTAGCAAATATATTTGAGAATTACCCAGTAAAAAGAGGAGAGGGCGCAGCCCCCCCCCCCTGAGCCCCCTTTTCTGCAGCTCTTGGTGGAGGGTGGTCAGCAGTAAAATTAACCAACGAAGATGTCAATGAAAACAAAATTAGGTGCTTTTTCATTTACCGACAATAGTGGTTCATTTGAAGACTGTTGCTATGAGGTATATCTTTATCCAATCACTTAATATTGACTGAGTAATATATTAACCGAGTAACATGTTAACTGAGTAAAATCCTTCCTTTTCTCTTACTTTTTAGGCTGTTGCATTACCTACATTCGGCTAGAGTCGCTGCATTTAAAGCGAAGGTCGAATTCAACAGAAACCTACGTGCCTTGATCAAGGCTGTGCCAAGGCACAGTGGACGTTAAAGAGACAGAATCAGTTCTGACCTTGGTTTTACCTTCTTAGCCTAACTGACCCATTACTTAAAAGGACGTTAAGAGGGACTTTTTTCCCTAAGCTGTTTGTATTTCTTGAACAGATTTAAAGATAGCATGTTTTTATTTAGCTTTTATATTATATCAGTCATTATTTGTGTCTCTTCTTCTCTCTAACAAACTTACAACGATTTCTTTACAAGAAACAAGGATCAAGATTGACCTAAATGTTATGTTGTTAAGAAGGGCCTAATCATGTGCTCACATATAATACGTTTTACTCCATGGCCTCGTGCTCTACAACTAACTCTAAGTACCGTTACGTCGTAATATGTTAATTTATTCAAAACATTACATCTCCTCCTTTCTTCAGATTTGTGTCTGGGGCTAAAATATAAAGTTAATTAAAGTTCAAATTAGCAAGTCCAAACTTTCTAACAGTAAGATAACTAGGTCTACACGACAAGAAAACATTTTTTTTAAACTTCTGAAAATCGAACAAAATAAGTGAAAGCATTAAACTCACAGTACTTTCTGCTTACGTATCGTAAATGTTTTGTCCATATCTTTGAACTCTTCTTCCTATTTTTTGTGGATATCTGGCCTTATTCTGGGTGTCTGCTTCTTCTTGCTGCCCTTCTCCGGTCGCAGGTATTTCTAATGATTCTTCATCATCTGCATCATTATAAAATTCCAAATCCTTTCTTTCCTGAATTGGCTTGAAAAATGAAATGTTCCTTGTTACGCATTGTCCATCTCTACAAGCTGTGATCATTGTTCCTTTTATTCGTACTATACGAAAAGGCTTTAAATCGAATTTGGATGTTAACTTGTTTCTCTTTCTTTGTCGAATTAGTACCAGATTGCCAATACTCATTTTACGTTCCTCAACTCCTCTTTTCCGGTCCGCATTTTGCTTCATCGTTGCCTTTGCCTGCTTGTCGTTTTTGCGAATTTCTTCGTCCAAGGGCGATAGACTTTTTTCCACTGTGTCTGGCAACTTTATTCGAATTTTGCGATTAAAAAGTAGCTGTGCTGGAGGATATTTTGTCGTTGTGTGTGGAGTGGCACGGTAATTTAGAACGAATCTATAAAGCTCTTTTTTCCAATTTCTCCCCTCCACTTGTGCTGCTTTGATGGCTTTAGTCATTGGTTTGTTAAAAGTTCTCAGCTTCCAGGAGCGCAACCAGGAATTTCAGAGGGCAGGGGTCCAAGACACAATAAGGGCACTAAGAAAACTTTATTCACTTATGGCCTGGTTTATACTTTCATGTTTAGAAACAGATAAAAAAACGCTAGGGTGCTCTTAATGCACGCCGAAGTTTCACCGGGGCATTTGTTTAGATACGCAGGAAATATGAGCAGTTAGCAAACCTGTAAATATTGTACACCAGACAAAGAAAACTGATCAATAGAGACGTATTGTGGTGCATGAGTCTATATTTCATTCCTTTTCATGTTAACTATCTACATGGCTTCGTCTAGTTTCTCCAATCTCAGCGGACTTTCCCTTTCTGTCTGCCATCCAGGGCCGCTGAGAGGTTTTGGAGGCCCGAGGGGGGAACTGAAGAGACGAGGCCTCTTGTGAGCGAAGCGAGCAAAAAAAATTATGACCACGCCCTCACGAATAATCATGTGCTCACATATACACTCTATTTTTATAAGAACCAGTAAATTTAGGTTCAGCCTGACTGTTCTTACTTTCTTTCGAAAATCAGAGGCTGGATTGTTCTTAATTTGTTCTTAAATTAAGAGGGTGTAAGCAGTGCTATTGCTAGCTTTTTCGCTCTAAGGAGGTGTTCAGGCCTCATTTGCCAACAAAGTGAGTGAGACAGCCTTAATTTACTGACAAATTTGAATATTCACCGAAATCATGCGAAATCAAATCATGCGGGATGCAATCGAAATTTTTTGAAAGGTCCATCAATACGGACCCTACAATAAATTGTTGTCAAGCTTAGATTTCCACTCTTCTACAAGTTTAATCAAAACACACTGTGTACTGTAAGCTGTTCTATAAGCTGCAATAAAAATTGAAAGAATCTTATCAAGGAAAGGACTGAGCTGTTCCTTTAGAATTTTCTCAAAGATTTTGGAAAAAGTGTTGAGTATACAGACTGGACGATAATTTCTCTCCACAGTAAAAACTGGCTCACCTTTGTCTAAAGGGCAAACTGCAGCAGTTTTTGCATTCTGGGGAAATATGAAATTTCGAATGCTGCAATTGATGGCTTTAGTAATAGGCACAGTCAAATCATCGCTAGCGAGAGAAACAAGTTTCGGTGGAATTTGATCAACATCTGTTGATTTACTGCCATCGAGCATTTTCAGTTGGAGCAATACCTCACTAGCAGTAACCTCATTGAAAGAAAAAGATTGAAATGTTTGCTCAGGGTCTTGAAATATAGCTAGAATGTTTGGACGAATTCGCATTGGCGATACTGGAATGCTTCTTACCAGAAGTATTTTCGACAATATTTATGTAATAATCATTAAAAATCTCACCTAAATCATGGTCATCAGTGACTATTTTGTCATCTTTAATTAGGGAAATATCGGTACCAGCTAGAACACCTTTATTTGAGAGAAAAGGTTTTACCAGATCCCAGAAAGCTTTATTGGACATGAGGACATTGCTTGTAACTCTCTTGAAGTGATTCTTTATGGCCTTTTTACGTAGAGCAACACAGTGATTTCGTTGCTTCTTGAAGTCTACTTCATTTTGCTTTGAAGGGTGTTTATTTAATCTTTGTTTAAGCTTAGCACGTGTGTACATCGCTTTTTTCAGCTCCGGTTTCATAAAGGGTGCATTGTTTCCCCTTAGAAACTTCGTTTTGATTGGAGTGTGTTTGTCCACTATATTCCGGAAAGTGTTTGTCAGATGGTCGTAGGATTTATCCGGGTTAGTCCCGTCGCATTCAAATTGGGCGTGCTTTACATCGCTCAAGAAATTCTCTTGGACAAACTTTTTGTAGCTGCGATACTTTATTTGTTTCGGTTTTAACCTAGGAACAGTTGATTTCATAGTGGTAGCAACAAGACTATGATAGTAACTTAGACTTAATTCACGATTTAACAACAGATGGGGATTTTGTCTATAAAGAATTAGATTCTTTGACAAAGTATAGGAAGAATAAAAAAAGCTCTGTTCAGGAGAAGATTTTGTTTTCCAAGTCTAAGAAGACAACTTTCTACTGTATAGCAGAAAATTTGAGTTCAGGCTGGCTGTTCTTGATTATTTCTAGAAAAACTGCAAAAATGTTTCTCACGGCAAAACTTTACTTCTCACGGCAAAACTTTCTTTCTCACGGCAAAACTTTATTTGAAAGATATACATGAACAAAGCAATAAGACGACGAGAATCCAATGTCACGAGATAAAATTTTTCAAAATAAATTAAATGTAAGGATATTTCTTAAATTTAATTTATTTTGAAAATTTATTTTGAAAACACAATTTGTTAAGACCTTTCTCAACATATGTCCTTATCACTCATGTATTGTTTGACCGTCCCCTTCCATGTTTTAATTAAGGGGAAAAAAGATGCCTCTGCAAAAAATACAATCTATTGCTATAAAATGTTGTGATTTAAGTAGTCACCTTGTTCTCGTTTGATCATAGTCAATATAATAATTAACCATCACACACATGCTGCTGACTATGATCTGACAGACAGATATATGTTGATTTTGGAAGAGAATTGTAAAACCTCTTAAAAGGTAGGTTTTACAAACGTGAGTTCGTTCTAGGCAGAAATGCTCAAAAATACGGCAACGGCGGATAAGATCAAAAATCTTCTTTTTATGGCAATGATACGACTAACGGCTAACAGCAAGTTCGAAAAATAACGACACGGCTTCAACAGGCACGACAAAACTAGCCACAGAGCTCCTAGCAATACGGCAAAACTTTCGACAAGACTACTCCTAACTTATGAAACAACCCTTTATATAACCTAAGCAAACCTTAAAATAATAATGACGTAATACAAAAAACGCTGATGCAATCAGCGCGCAAAGATGCAATTGTCACGTGATACTGTCCGTAAGGGGACCCTGTGTCGTTACAGAATGTCATGATGTGTTAGTTATGAGTATACCGTAATTAGATGTCGGCCTTCGTGACTGTCTTTTTCAAAGACCTGATGATGATAGAGTTGGTGCCAAATCATTATATCAATGTAATGTCTGCCAAGCCAAGGGAACTTTCCTCGGAATGGGCAAATAGGCTGCTAGATAGATATGAATACTGACCAAATTCTTCAGTTGTCAGATGAGTAGCATGATGGCGGAAGGTAGAGATCCATCAAGAGAAATAATAAATGAGGCCAACAGAGCGCAAGTACTTGATTTGGGACCGGTGCAGCCCATCCTTAACTTTGAAACTTGCAAATCATCCCAAGATTCCATTGTAACATATGCTTTTCTCAAACTAAGGAACTGTTTACGTTTTTAGAATTGAAGATTCGTATAAAATAGAGTGATTTTTAGTGTTGTTTCCCCATGTATTAAATAATTCAGCTTCTGTCTCAGAGAGAGTAGGAGGCGTGGTCCAAAAATTTTATTTCCCCAATCCTCCAGATTCCTCAGGGGCAAAGCCCCTACCAGAAATCCTCCACAATATTTTGCGGCTGGCGCCGCCATTGGTTGCTTTTCTGACATAGGCGTAGAAGACAAGGGTCTGGGGAGATAAGGGGGCTGCAGCTGTAGTTTCCCAACATTGAAAAGTTTCCAAAAAAGCAATAATCAGGCAGAAACCTACCACGAGTCAGTCAGGCAAAATTTTCATAAACAATGGATGTTGTTTGTTGGGCAACCACTTCAATTTTTTTCTCCTCTTATATTATGCCCATGCTTATCATTCCATTTTTTATTTATTATTATTACTATTTTACGAAAAATCAAGTACCTAGCCATCAACACACCCTGTGAATAAAACGATTACGATATGATATGATATTAAACACAATGCCTAATTTATAGATTTTGTACAAGCCCCAATCGAGCGTGGCAAGTGCACCTACGAGATTTTTTGCACGAATTTTATGTGCACGCCAATTTTCAACGAATTTCTCTTTTTCACTGCTTTCAAAACAAAGGAATCAAAGACCTTGCATGCAATACTGTTTCGTTGAGATAGGCATATAGGCCTAGCCTAGCCTACCCTGGGTACCAGACTCACTATATAAAATAATAGAGAGTCTGGTCTAGTGCGCCCCATTCTCGTTCTGGTGAACTTACTTGAAAGAACTGAAGTATATTGAACAGACTAGGCCTGTGAAACAAGACTGTCAAATAAATAACAAAGAAACTCAGTAGTCCGAGGAGTTTTGGAAAATCTTAAAGCAAATGTGTTTTATTTAGTTCTTTAAAGTCGACATTTTTAATACAGTGGTAAAAGACTTTTCTGCCTCAAGATAACAATCAAATCAGGTTTAAAACGCCATTTGGCAGCAAAAATCATGTGCGAAGCATGAAATTAAAGTTAGCACAATGCAGTTATTAAATGTTAATCATTATCAAATTTCGTATACAACTTAAAATAAGTCTTTTGTAATTTTCCTCATAAATTGTGTGTACTTTCAACGTCTACTTCCTCACTGTGAAGGCAGCGCGCTCGGACACACATCACGTTGGAAGGTCACCACAGCAAATATGGGCAATACGACAAGCGAAGCCCCGTATGTCGGGCGAAATATTAGCTATAACTGATTAACTGTGTTTGTTGTTGTTTGTTCTCGGCGCCTTGCGGTGTTTCTTATCTACTGCATTTCACTACAAGGCCTAATTTCTTTGCAACGAGAGGCACAGCCTGAAATATCAGAGACTTTCCAAAGCCAGTTGGCAATATGGCGAAGGTGTCTCTTCTCTCTACAAACAAGGCTTTCAATGCTGTTCTGTGTTCAGTTCCACAACATGCGGAAAATATTCTTTGAGTACAGTTTTAACAGCATCTTTAAACTCAATCGTTATGGTCGCTAGCATTTATTTATGTTCTGTTCTGTTCAATGTTTTATACCAGAGCTAAGTTTATTGTTTCGCTGTGACCTTTGAACGTACAGAAATCTGTACACTCGCTCCTGATTGGTTAATATCAGCACACCAGAACGAGAATGGGGCGCACTAGACCAGACTCTCTATTTTATTTCATATATAGTGAGTCTGGTACCCAGGGTAAGCCTAGCCCAACCTAGATAAATTTTAGACCATTTTGGGGCTGTCTTTCTGCAAGAATTATCAAGAGAAGATGTAGGTATTCGCGAATCTGCGAAGTTTAAAACGTCTAAAGCATCGATTAGATCTAAGTATCACCTATACAACATCTGCCATCTCCGTGCCATTCTCCATCTTTTCTCACCAATTGGAATATTGTTGTTGTTGTTTTTTACTAAAGAAAGTTTTGCCGTGAGCAAGAAAGTTTTGCCGTGAAAAAAGAACGTTTTGCCGTGAGAAATTAAGTTTTGCCGTGGCACCTGTGGGCCACCGTAATTTTGCCTATAGCATATTGCTTTTCTTGAACCAAACTGATGATGAACATTTTTCTTGAAGATTGTTGAACTACTTGCACCTTGCTCACTACATCCACCTTAAGCAGAAGAAAGTCTTCATCAAACACGTCAAATATTTGGTTGCTCAAGTCAAGAAGCAGAGGAGAGGCTGAGCTAATATGGCGGACATTCAACTGACGCTTATAGCTTCACATCCACTTTTTTATTTGGAATCACAATCAGAAGGTAAAAAAAGATATTTTGTGCTTATCAACCATTTTAAGATCTTGATGCCGAAAAATATCTTTTGTATGCACCATAATATTGTATAGAGTCTACAGAGACGAGTTGTTTTCTTGTCTCATTTTCAACTGACGAAGAATTGATGTTGAATATAAAATTTTTTAATGGAAGGAGTAACTTTGTATCGGGTACTTTGTAACAGGAATTCTATAGGAATATTCTAGCGATTTCAGGAAAATTAAGAAAACTGCTTTGAGAAACAGGAAGATGTGCTGCCACGACTGGAACATGGAAATCAAAGCAATCTATGTGTTTTCCCGCATTATTTTTATCAGGTCTTATGCGTTGCCCATTATTAAGAAATAATTCTTTTTAAGAACAGTAGCGTTTTTACAACACAGAAAACGCAACGATGCGACTACTTCTATGGCGGCAACAAATCACAGCACAACATATCAAATTCTGCGGCAAAAATAATGTGGTAAAACATATAAATTGCTTCATAGGCGCCGACTTTTATTTTTCCCAGAGGGGGCTCAAAATTTAAATTAAAAAAAAAATTAAAAAAAGTTAAAAGGTAGAGAAATTCCCTATCGCTTTAATAACGTAATACAACGTATGTAGAATGTATAATAACAAAACAAAACATTTAAATAAAGCAGATATAACATCATGGTCTACAGTATCATCGGTTCAATTCTTTGATTAGTGTTTCTTCGATAGAATAAACGTGTTTTTTCGGACGGATGATCTCGAGATAAAATCGTCTAGCAACTCATCAACTGGAATGCTAGGGATTTATTTGATTCAAATTATTCTTTAACAATAGATAAATTTTTGAGACTTAGAATATACATATACCTTCCTTCAGCTGTTCTGGGCTGAATTTTCAGCCCAGTGCCGGATTTCAAACTAAATTCCCAGTGGGGGGCTCGAGCCCCCGAGCCCCCACGTAGTCGGCACCTATGGTTTGCTTTAATTTCCACGAGGGGCAATTCACTCTCACCAATAGCGTACGAGATTTTCCCTAAAACAAAAGGATTTCTAGGGATTTTCAGATAAGACAATAGGATTATCACAAAAGGTGTACGAGATTTTCTTGGAGTGATTTGCCCCTCGAATCTCCATGTTCCAGTTGCGGCAACATATCTTTCTGTTTCTCAAAGCAGTTGTCAAAAACAAAAAGACAGATTTACTTCAAGCCTGAACTAAAATTTCCTGAAATCGCTAGAATATTCCTATATAATTCCTATAACACCGCCAAAAACAAAAAGGACAGATTTAATTCAAGCCTGGCTGCACAGCGGCAACAGATTAACAATTGCGAGGGCTATAGCGTTGGTCATGATTATTTCTAGAAAAACTGAGGCTGGATTGTTCTTGAATTGTTCTAATATTACTAGGGTATAAGCAGAGTAAATGCCAGCTATTGCGCTCTAGGGAGGTGTACAGGCCTCATTTGCCAACAAAGTAGGGAAAGCTGACAAGGATGCCAATTTTACGTGGACTGGCAAGATACTGCACTTTTAACACGAGTATTTATCGATAACAAGGCAGCCAAGATGGCGAACGGTCTTGATTGGGAGACAGTGAAATCTAAATTGGATGAAATAGCCAATCGCTTTCGAGCAGGATACGATGTGGATAAACTTTATCCGGATAAAAGCGTTTACACTGTACCACATAGCTATCCGAACTAATTTCATCCACTTTCCTAGGTGAACTCAGTTTGTTCGGATAGCCGCTCTCAAATTCGTGCGGATAGCGTGGGTCTAGTGTAAACGGGACGCCTATATGAACTAATTTTGATGCGGATAAAATTTATCCGGCACAGTGTAAACGGGGTCTTAGGCTAGAGTTACACTATACCGGATTGCTATCGGAGCGGAGCAAAGCGGAGTAACTTTTACTCCGGAGTGATATTTAGGGTAGCAGTTACACTACGACGCTCCGCTCGCTCATAAGCCTGTATTCATTTGCATTTCTGGTACACAAAATCCACCAGATTAAAATTTTTGATGATATGTTCGAATATATGTGCTGTTGCGAATTCGTTTTCAATAGCTATGAAATTGAGAGATAAGTGTTCGTAGGACGGAAAGCGAGATTGTGTTGCTATCTGATGTGTTAAAGAATGTTTTTCGTCCAAGGGCCACTTCATTAAAATTCGGGAAAAGATGAAATCCAAATACGAAAATGTTTTGACGATTTCGATTTGGCATTATCCAACAGCAACAAAATCCCAGAAAGCGCCATTGTTCACTATCGATCGAATTGCGTCTAGCAGAAAAAAATAAGAAAATCCTTTGTTTTAAAGTGGAGCATATCGGATTTGTGCGATTACACTACAACGCTCCGCTACGGAGTGACTCCGGAGTGATTTTCGTATCACCTCCAGAGCGGAGTGATTCTCACTCCGCTAATCAGAGCGTTGTGTATCGGATTGGTGTGGCGTAGTGTAACTCAAACCCCTATCCGATATGAAAGTTACTCCGCTCCGATAGCAGTCCGGTAAATAGTGTAGTGGAATTAGATATAAAACGGTCTAACTCGGATAAAAATAACATAAAGCTGTAATTTGGCACAGATGTTCTATACTATGTTGGAAATGACCAGGAAAAAAGCCCCATCAATTGGACATTGGGAATTCCTTATTTGGGCAAATACCATAATGGCGCACTGATCAGGAGTGGTTCCAAATTTTAATGTTGCTAAAACCACATAGTATGTACATCTTTTGAAAGATAATTTCATGCTGAATAACTTTTATTTAACATACGTACCTTTACAATATGCAAATTTAGTGGTGATTGGGCAGAAACAAAGCCCGGGCTGACTCTAGTGAAATTTTTTTACTGCAGCAGCAAATTCCAGTCAAATCTAAAGAAATATCTAAATATTCAAAACAAAGTAACTCGCGACCGAACGGTCCAAACAACATGATTTTTTCATTATAAACTAATTTAAAGATGAAGATTTCAATTCTGACATCCTCCATCTTGGTAATTTTTGTTACTAAGACGTAAAAAACACTGCCAAATTCAGTGCAAATTCAAAGTGGCTCCACAAAACTACAGCTTGATGCTGGGCCAGCAATATTCCCTTTATGCCCTCCTTTACCAGAAAAAGAGAGAACTTCCAAATTTCGTATAATCCCAAAAATTGCAAACTTTTCAATTGAGAAGTTTGCACATGAAAAAGAGGGTGTTTTGAGAGTACCTAGGTTCTGGAAATTGGAAAATCCTGCGACAAATATATATACTTCAACGTGGTTCACCTTTTCCCGTGTTTTGCATTAAAAGACCTTCGTCCCGCAGTTATTACCAGTAAGAATATTTGTCTGCAAGGCACAGAAAGATCTTTGCCTTTTTTCTCTAAGTGAAGATGTCATCAGTGTTTGCGGAAGAACAGAATTTTAGGGAAATTTGTCGTAGATTGCGGAAATCTTGCTATTTCTCAACAGAACGGGGGAATTTTACACACTTGCCGGGCGCAGATTTTCTCAAAATAATACACGGATTGCAGAAATTTCAAAATGTTTAGCAGGATTTCATCATCGCATTTTTTGATCTTGTTAATATATAGGTTGTTCATAAATAAACTTATATTATCATTCAAAGGTGGCACCA
Organism: Rhopilema esculentum; assembly: GCF_057945365.1. Classification (NCBI taxonomy): domain Eukaryota; kingdom Metazoa; phylum Cnidaria; class Scyphozoa; order Rhizostomeae; family Rhizostomatidae; genus Rhopilema; species Rhopilema esculentum. The sequence continues at coordinate 7,688,916 of NC_142817.1, read as the reverse complement.
GAAATCTTCCCGACAGAGAGAGGGTTTGGAGCTTCCAACAGGGGTGCTAAATTGACTATAATATGCAGTTTTCGTACGTTATTTTGTCAAACTTGCTCCGACAAAAACCTAAAATTTTCTTTCGATAGGGGGGTTAGATGCTTCCGATGGAGGGACTGTAGCGCCCTAGCCCTTTCCTGGCGCCACCACTATATACATTCTATTGCCCAGTTGCCCCCTATCTGCTATTTTTGACCAAAAAGTACTTATTTCCACATTGTGAGGGTGTGTATGTTGAATAAAAGTTGTTCAGCATGAAACTGTCTTTCAGAATATGTACATATAATGTGGTTTTAGCGACATCAAAATTTGAGCCCCTGCTGATCAGTGCGCCATATGGGATTTGCCCAAATAAGGAATTCCCACTAATAGTGTAAATGGCACCTTAATAGAGTTCTAAAGTGTGACGTCATCTAAAACCTATTTTTAGAACTTTTGAATTTTAACCATATAGCGTAAAAGATCACCATGAAATACTTTCAAATACGCAAAATTGGCCAAATATGTCTAAAATCGGTATATCGGTAAAATCGGTTGAGATATGGCTAATGAAAGATTTGAAGTTTGCTAACGAATCACTGTTATTTTGGTTCTGTTCATAAAGTTATGAACAGAGACCAAAATACAGAGGTTTGATGGGGAGAGAACCAATAAACATGTGGCCATATCTCTGCCAATTCGTAACACACTTGCCTGATTTTGCACATTTGGAGGTATTTCATGATGCTCTTTTAGGTTTACAATGTGATCCAAACTAAAATATTCTAAAAATAGATTTTTGTGACGTCATCACGTCAGAACTCTATCATGAGTTATAATGCCAAGACGTATAAGGCAATGTCAAAGGAAGTAAAGAAACTATTTCATTCGCCCAAGATATATGAGCATCTCACAAGTCAATGTGTCAGGTGGAAATTTATCGTAGAAAAAAGTCCATGAATAGGTGGCTGATGAGATTAGCTAAAAGCGTGAAACGTTGTTTGATCAAGAATATATGACGCGCATTCCTAAATTATCAGGAATTAAACACGATTTTAGTCGAAATAGAAGCTGTCATAAATTCAAGGCCACTTACCTATATCTATGATGATTTAAGGGGAATATCGTATCCTTCAACACCGTCACAACTTATAAATGGAAGAAATTTAACACAAGCTTCTAACCATAGACATGCAGAAATCCTTAGCACATACGAAGCCTTGTCCAATAGAGCAAGGTACCATCATAAATTGTTAGCAAGATTCACTCAGCGTTGGAAAAAGGAATATATTGTAGGACTTAAGGAAGTCTTTAAATCGAAACAGATTTCTAACAGTATTTCTATATCTGCAAAAGATGTAGTTCTATTAAAGAATGAGCAGACTAAAGGTGCTTTTAGAAAATGGGAAAATTACAGAATTGTTACCAGGAAAAGACGGGTATGTAAGAGTGACAAGGCTTGAGATCCCAATGGAAACAGGAGGTAAACGTGAATTTACTCGTTCAACCAAACACCTGATTCCTTCAGAACTCCATGCAGGTAAGAACATCGAAAAGTCTCCTAACAACGAAGATACGGTTGAGCCATAATAGTACTGTGCAGCGGCGTGCGCAGCGAATTAGAACGCAGCACGTCAGCAATAAAATCAGTATAGAGTACCGAAGTGATGACGTCACAAAACACTATTTTAAAAATTTTTCAATTTTGACTTTATATCTCAAAAGAGCATTATGAAATAACTCTAAATGTGCAAAATCAATTGGATATGTTACAAATTGGCTGAGCTATGGCCACATAAGCATAGGCTCTTCCCCCATCAAACCTCTGTAATTTGGTCTTGGTTCATAACTTCATGAACCAGGCCACAATTACAGTAATCCGTTGGCAAACTTGAAATCTTTCATTTGCCATATCTCGCCCAATTTTGAACATATTTACCTGATTTTGCACATTTAGAGGTATTTTGTTTCATTCTTTTAGATTATGTGATCAAAATTCAGAAAATCTAAAAATAAATTGTTGATGACGTCACACTTTGGTATTTCATAGCGGAGAGATTGTAACATGCGGCGATGAAATAGTGATTTTTGGTTTTGAATAAATATTAAAGTTTATGTTGATATAATATGGTGTTGTCTCTCTGAATCCTGCACAGCCCGGTCCAAAGTATAAAGTATACAACAAGTTTTAGGTACCATGTCAATGAAATGGAATTTTGTAACCGCAGCAGAGACGGTTTCAAAGGTTGCGCGGTAAATAAACCAGAGAAATATTCATACCAACGCAGCAACGTGCGAATTTGAAAGCTTTTGATTCGCATGAAAAACTTCACAACTCGAATTTAAATAAGCTTATCTATTTTTTTAAATAAAAAAACACGAGCCCTATAGACAAATCCTATTGGATAAAAAGTAGATGACGTGAATCTTGAAGACAATAAGATACAATTTATTAAAAAGTATAAATAAGGGCTTTTAGTGCAACTGTTTTACTCGACGGTTTTCTAAGCATCGTGAAACACCGAAAGGCAAGTTTTTTGGTATATAAAAACTCACAGAATTTGCAGACGGGTCGTGACACAAAGTTGACATTTGCTATTCTTGCAATGAAACTAGCTTTTATTTCAATAACATTTGGTGTGAGTAGCATTTTATTTCTAGATTCAAGTTTCTGATACTGTTCTCTATTTTTATTTTAGAATCGACATGGATCTCAAATTCGCTGGAATTCTTCTTCTACTTGCCGCAGCAGTTTACAGTAAGGCAACTTTCTTGCTTTTGATAAAAATACCATCATATTTGATGGCCTGTTGTTCATATCCTTGCGTGGAAAGATTTATTGTAATGTTAGATGTACACTTTTTTATAATAATTAGTAAATTCAAGTTCAGGCTCACTGTTCTTAATTTTTTTCGAAAATCTTAGGTTGGATTGTTCTAAAATTAATAGCATGTAAGCAGTGAGATTGCTAGCTTTTTTGCTCTAGGGAGGTGTTCAGGCCTCATTTGCTAACAAAGTGATTGAGACAACCTTCATTTGCCGACAAATTTGAATATTCACCGAGAAAGCAGCCACACATGGCTAAAAATCATCGTGCTTTAAATAGAACGTTGTTCAAAATTGCATTTCACAGTAGCTCAGCCTCAGCTTGTTCTTTATTTGTTCTTAATTTTTTACCAATTTTTAGGCTCGTGTCTGCTGTTTTATGTGTCTTCTAATCCAACATTGCAACTTTTTTCGTTGTTCTGTGTTTCTTTTGCCTTTTCGTTCTCTAAACGTGTCGGCATTAATTTATTTTCGGGAGTCGCTGAAAGGTGACTTACAGTCGACTTTTTTGCCATACGCCACTCAAAGAGTTAAAATATTTGCACCTAAAACTGAAAATTCCTTTTTAGCTGCCCATGTTCAAAAGGACAAGGAAGAAGACCCTGAAGAAGGTAAGGGAAATTTGAGTTACACCCCTTTTTACTACTATGTACCGATCAGTTTCATTCCGCCGAGGGGGTCATTTCCTTATCATAAAAGCTGTTCCAGAAGGACAGTGTTGATTATGTTTGTCCTTACATAAACTACTAGATATTTTAGACCAAAGGGGATCCCCACAACCGCAAGTTGCGCCTCTATATAAACTATTATAAAGTTCCTTTATAAACTCACTACATAAAAAACGTTATCAAATCGTAAATTCACGACATCTGGGTTTCCGTCTGAATCCATCTGTGACTAAGATACAAGTTTTTGAAAAAATCTGGGGCATGCTTTTTAAAAATTGGGGTCTGGACCGCCCTTCTTGCTTTTTGATAGAAGGGGAAAGGGGCAAGGTGCCCTTTAAATGAAATTGCCCTTGTTCTTCGCCTTTTGTAATTGGTACCGAGACTCACATAAAATCCTGGCTGTACTGCTTTTTACATTACAAAATTTCTGAAAATTTGTACAAGAATTTCTTATAACTGAAGTCAGCCCATACTTTCAAGATGTATGCAGAACATCGAAATGAAATGACAGCTACAAAAGAATTAGTAGAAGCTGGAAGTTTTTTCAAATGCCCTTCTACTTAAGCCTTTCCCTTGCCCTTTGTTCGTTCCGGTGTCCCTGGGTCCGTGCTTCGAGCCCCTGACGTGACAAAACTTACCCTCAGAGTGATGAGAGTAGCCGTGTTTCTTACATTTTTCTTAAATCTATTTGGTAATGAAATCTTTAAACATGCTTCCAAGGTAAAGTAAATAGTTCACTCACATTCAGAGATAAACTAACAAAGTAATCAAGGAATTTTGTTTTCCTAGAATGGCTAACTCTGTTGAGATCCGTAAACAGTTAAGGTCGTTAAACTTCATCAATGTCAAGTTGAAGTCAAAACAAATTTTTAAATGGAAACTTCTTGAGTGTGTAATTTACTAAGAATGAATGCAAACTGCATGTCAAGTGTAGTGCTGCAATATAAAGTGATGTTCAATGTCAAGACTGTTTCGAGCGGCAACTCGGAAAATAAAAACTGCAAATTATAAAAGTTTCTTAGCTTTTCTCAATTTGGGTAGGGTTTTTTCCTAACTTTCAAAAAATTGATCCTACCGTTTCTTATAACCTGTTGCTTATAAAAAAATGCGTGTATTTGGACCCTGGATATACATTTCCCGGTTAGTTAGAAAGTACTAACAGCAATTCTAATAAATGAAACATAGTAAAACAACCTTGTTGAGCCCTCCTTAATTTTAGTGTGAAAAATCCCATTAGATAAAAACTTGAGATGTTGATAAAATTTGAGCCTGGCTGTTATACTTAATTAATTGCTACTTTTTGTCAATTACGAGCCACAATATTCTGATAGAATTTATCCTTTAAAACAGTTTTATGCGTGTACAGTGATGAGCGGTGGCTGGGGAACGCAAATCAAACTAAGGGGAGGGGGAGGTCTGGAAGAAGAGTGAGGCAAGGCTGAGTTGTAATTATCAGGTGGGGTGGGGGAGGGTACCCTCAGCATGTCCGCGTCGGAGATTCCGGCCAAATAGATGAAAGACAAGATTTTAGATGCAGCAATTAAATGAGAGACGTTTATTGTAATCATCACGTGCTTTGTTTCAAGCAGCTTTTGAAGACTTCGACGAGGAGGATGAGGTTGATCAAGAAAATATCTCGAAACGAAAAGACGCAGTGAATAGAGTGGACATGGGCCAGTTCGTTTCAGGCAGAAATAGATTCTGCACTTGCAAGGTGCCGCATGTACTGGGAGACGAACCAGAAGAAAGCAGAGATCAAGTTCGTGAACGTATTAACTCATTTGCTGATGAAGCTCAATATGACAGGGCTAAAGAGAATCCTGAAGTTTTGATCAAATTGGTGAAACCATACTTCAAGACCATGAGCCTAAAATGTCATTGCACTGCCAACAAACCTGTTGTGAGGTCAGTTGAAGCAATATTAATATATGTTTATCGATGGTCCAGTAGGGAAACTGAGCTAGGTCTGGGCGGCCTTTTCTTGGGTACCGCCTAGGTCAAGAAATCTTAATATTTAGATGACCCGATAATTAGATATTTAGATCTTTTGTTCAGGTAGCCCTAGCCGTTTTATAGTTTCTACTATTGATCTGATTTATTCCCCAGAACAAAAACATTTTACTTCAAGACCATTTTTTGTAGTAAGTAATCGAAGATATTTAAGTGTTCTTTGGAGTTAATGTAAACACTTTCAAATGGTTTCACGAATTCGCTTGTCAAAATACAACAGAACAAAACGTTACCATATAAGGTAAACCGTTATATTGAGGGTAGTCTAGGGGGGGGGGAGGGGTGAAAATCGCAGAGACCAAACCAGAATAAGCAGTGGCGTAGCTAGACCTTCAAAACTGTTTTTTAATACTCCAATAAAAAGTAAGAATACATAATACTGTCTACGCTACTAACAAGAACTACTTTACAATACTACTGGGACGAAAACCCCCCTGAAGCAAAAGACTGTGTCTACCCCCAGGGCATTAACATATATATATACATTTGCACATTTATACACATAAATATAAGAATAGGAAATAAAAATAAAAATACGTTACAGAAAACAAAAAAAAATTGTTATGTGGTGTATAATGTAAATTGAAATGACCTTATTCAAACCGTATTGCGGATGAATTGCAGAGTCAAGTTGAGAAAGTTCTTATTGACGCCATAAGGGAAATTTTCATTGCCATATACACTCTTTTTTTTATAAGAATAATTTTATAAAAACACGAGCCTCAAAACTGGTCAAAAGTTAAGAACAAATTAAGAACATACCGAGGCTGAGCTTCTGCAAAATGCAACTTTGAACAACGTTTTTTCTCAAAATCGAGGATTTTTAGCGATGTGTGGGTGCTTTTTCTGTGAATATTCAAATTTGTCAGCAAATTTAGGCTGTCTCACTCACTCTGTTGGCAAATGAGGCCTGAACAGCTCCTTAGAGCGAAAAAGCTAGCAATAGCAATGCTTACACCCTATTAATTTAAGAACAAATTAAGAATAATCCAGCCTCAGATTTTCGAAAAAATTAAGAACAGTCAGCCTGAACTTAAATTTACTGGTTCTTATAAAAAAAGAGTGTAGTGAAAGCTGAGTTAGAGCCTTATTTGACAGGTTTGTAGGTCCAAGAGGTCATAATATGTCCAAGACTCCAGCAAGAAGATCTTGTCGTTGAGCAGTGAAAGAAGGGCGAATGTTCCAACAAGAAATGTTCCGTATCCTCAATGCCATCATTCGGAGGGGAACGTTGGGTTTAAAGTATCCCTAAAAATGTGTTTGAATTTGTGATAGTTTAACTTGCTTAGATCAACTCTAAATTGTGTAAGAAGGGATAAACCTATTGGATCATGAATTCCGAAGACAGACTTTGCAGGGGGGCGGATAATTGACAAACATTTTTCCGTCATGTGCTCGTATTTCTGATTGGCCTTTTTCGAACAACTGGTTATATATATTCCTTAGCGTAGAGTTTTCGATCTATGTTCTGACGTTTTAAACTCTGAAGAGTGTCAGACGAAAAGCTTTAGTTTACTAAATGTTTGCTTTTTTCAAAGCCAAATATATTTTAAAATTACCCATAAAAAAAGGGAGAGGGTGCAGCCCCCCTGAGCCCCTTTTTCTACAGCTCTTGGTGGAGGGAAGTCAGCAGTAAAATTTACCAACGGAGATGTCAATGAAGAAAAAATTAGGTGCTTTTTCAATTACCGACAATAGTGGTTCATTTCAAGACTGTTGCTATGAGGTATATCTTTATCCAATCACTTAATATTGACTGAGTAATATGTTAACCGAGTAACATGTTAACTGAGTAAAATCCTTCCTTTTCTCTTACTATTTAGGCTGTTGGAGTTCGTACATTTGGCTAAAGTCTCTGAAAAAAAAGCAAAGGTCGAATTCTTGAGTAAACTGCGTGCCTTGATCAAGGTCGTGAAGAAGCAATAGTAGACGTTAAAGAGACAGAATCAGTTCTGAGCTTGGTTTTAATTTTTTACTCTTCACTTAAAAGGACGTTAAGAGGAACGTTTTTCTCTAAGCTAATTGCATTTTTTGAACAGATTTATAGATAGCACGTTTTTCTTTAGCTTTTTATATTACAGCAGACATTTTTGTGGCTTCAGTGTTTTACTTATGTCTTTTCTTCTCACTAACAAACTAACAACAATTTCTTTACAAGAAACAAGGGTCAAGATTGACTCAAAGACCATTTCTTCGTTTGCGTCAAAATTTTATATGTCAATTCGACAACCACATTGATGCAGCATAATAATTTAACCTATTCATGGGTAAAGTGAAAAATACGGAACTTTCGTATTTTGCTTTGTCGTTTGGTTTACGCTTTTTCTTATGAGAAATAAGGGTCGAAATAGTATACTCAAGTTTTTAATGCTGCGGTCAATTTTGTCACTGAGAGGCCCTTCACATGAGAAATGTCAGACCGGTTTGAACTCGCGCCGGTCTGAGTTCAATTCGGTGTTGGGTCAAGTCCCTTTGAGTACTTCGGGCGAATTGAAACTCGCGCCGCCCTGAGATTCACACCTATTCCTGATTTGCCTGTACCTTGTTTTGACATTAAAACTGCTTGAGAAACTTCCTGTTACAGCGCCTGATTCTTGAATGTGTGAAAACGGAGTATTTATAAATTCATTCCAACTGATTTGAAATATCCGCGTGAACGGGAAAGAAATTAGCACACCCGAACTGAACTCAGGCCGGCGTGAGTTTCAAACCGGCCTGAAATTTCTCATTTGAAGGTTCTCGCAGTGTTTCCTAAAGCTCCGGCCAAACCAGCCAACATTTTGTCCAACAAATCTCAAGAATGTTGGGTATAAATGTTGGGCCGGTTTGGCCACCGATGTTGGACGATGTTTGTTTGTAACCTTATTTTAATTCGATATTGCTTCTAGCGATACATATATACATATATGGATATATACACATACAACTAATGTAAATCGAATCAACTGTATAACAAATGAAGAGGAAATAACTAAGGAAATAAATACGTACATACATAAGCTAAATATTTGAAGCAACTTGGATATGAAAGGACAAAATTTACAGGGTATCGATATCATTATATTTGCAAACGTTGCATTTACAGCTAGGACAATCTCATCGTCTCATCATACGTTTGAAGCTGTTAAGATTGTCAGCTGATTTTAGTTCATTTGGCAGACAGTTCCAGATCTGAGGTCCTATGGCTCTAACTTGGAACCGAAAGTTACTTGGTTTGGTCGAAAATGATTTAAGTTGTTAGGATTCCGAGAAGGATGTTTTAATGTTCTTGAACTAAAAGTGCTATGCATAAAAGGTGGATTCAAATTTCTAATTGTCTTGAATATTTCGATCCAGAGGGTTCTCTGACGAGCAATTTGCATTGTACACTTTATTGACCTAGTAAGAAGATCATCATAGGAACTTTTATGATCATTGTACAAAAATTTTGGATGTACAAAAATGATCATTGTACATCCCAGAAGGTTTCACAAAAATATCGAAGGTGGCGTCTGAACAAGATAAAAACAAAGAAACTCAGTAGAAACACATTAAAAAAACACTATGATTCTGGAGCATTTGATAGCATGGGAGAAAGGTCATACAGTTTAAAGAGAAAAGGAAAGCCAGTTGTGGGCAAAGATAAAAAACAGAAGCTGGATCAAAAGCCTGGGGAACTTTCATTTTCAATTGTTCAAGCAACAACTGATGTTTCAATTGAGATGGTATTACCTCTGACAAATATAAGACCAGTATGAAAGAAAACAACATTTTAGAAACTAACCAAACAAATAGCCTTATTTTTGTGGAAGAACCATTTTAAGTTTTAGTAATAATTGGGGTCTTTGAGACTGCTATTATTATGACAATGCCCTTTGAAACTGCAGACATACTCAATTTGGGCAGAACATACCTTCTGTATAACTTGAGTTACTTACTCGAGATTTTCAAAAAAGCTGGCAAAGATATAAACATATGCAATGAATAGACAATTTTTCAAAATTTCAAAGATGGTAGCAGTTACCATGGAAACAGTGTTTTTCCTAATATTTACATGTTAAGAAAATAATTTCAAAATTTTGTCTATTCATAACACATGAAATCATGATACAAAGATTCTCTGGCAATTTGAAAATAACAGCTCTTATTTTGTGGAAATTATCACCTGCCCAAGAAAAAAAGTCACCCGCGAGAAATAATTGCATAGATTAGCATATTTTAATATTTGAAGTCAAAACTCAATTTTTTGAAAAGATCATGAGTTATTCTATTTACTCTGAAAATTTCAATACCATATCTGTAGAACTTGTCAACTTATGAGCAGATAAAGAAATTTGCGCACCTGGGAAAAAAAGTGTGAAGTACTACCTTAAGTGTGAAGTCGGCATTGAGTCAATACCTCAAAACAGGGCCGTCACTACGGGGGGGGGGGGGGCGGTGTGTGACACCCCCCAGACGCTAACCTTGTCGGCAAATCTTCGAAAATGAATGTTTTGTCGTCAACCTCTTGGAAACTGGCAAATTTTCAGTAGAAAGACAGAGAATTTTGCCATTTTCAAATAGATATCATCGGTTGTTGATGACAGCACCAGTCACAGTTGAAATTTATGAAAACCTAACGAGAATAATGGATGATCGTTCAAACTCTCTCGTGCTAAAGGCCAGGCGCAGTCTGGCCCGGGTGGCAAAGTGGCGACCCCCATCGGGCCCTCATACATGTAAAGTAAAGAAAATTACGGGCCCTTTCTGCAAAAGTTGGAGTGGAGAAGATAATTTTCATAAACTGGAAACTACATACAGTCACAGCCAAGGCCCCTAACATGCGTGCTGGCTTCACAACTAAGCATCAAAATGAAGTCTGCGCGCAGGCCAAAAGGCCCCATTATGACCAACATCCACTATACAGAAATTTTATTTCAAATTTCGAACCAAGGCAAATCTGTCCTACTTCCTAGAGAAATAATTCAAAATTGTATGTAGAGATCAAGGAGCTGTTGTTTTTAGTTAGTTGTCTAGAGTCGCCATTGTTACATTTCTAGCTAATAATGACCTTCCACACATGATCGAACGTTCCTTAGGGTCGTATCACTTTAAGGGAAGAAAGTTGCGCAGGAAGAAAGCTTCTCAAATTGGGAAATTTTTGGAATCAACTTTGCGAAAGAAGCGAAATAGGAGCTTTGCAAAAACAAACTTTCGCGTTTTAGCGAAAATCATAGACTTTGCGTGCAAAACATTTCTATTCAATTGCGGTTTCCTTCTATTTTTATTCCACACGATACCAGCAAAACAACAAAAAAGATGTAAAATTTGTCCAACAGAATAATTCTTCGTCAAAATTTTCAAGAGGATCAACAGCAAAATTTTCTGGATGTTTCACAAAAATAAATTTTCGCAAATTTAGTATTTCAGGAAGTTTTGCGTATCAATCATCCGCGATTTTAGGCCATAAACGCTAAAAAACGCAAAGGTTCCTTCTCTCGCAAGTTTCTTCCCGTGAAAATTTATTTCCGCGAAAGTTTCTTCCTTGAAAGAAGTAAGCAACAGTTAAAGACCTTCCCCTGCTGCCCTTTAAGATTTTATTTTCTCTGAAACCCTCTGCAAGGTGCATGCTTAAAAGTTATAATGAAGTATTTCTGTTTGCTAATTGTTAAATGAACAACGTGTTTAGAATAATAAAGTTTGGTACAGACTAAGGAATCTGTATCGTTTTAAGTTCTCTCAATGATGTTTTAGTGTGAATAAGTTTGTAGGTTACTAGATTTCAAATTGAAGCCAAGATACTAACCTAGACAAATGAAACGATGACACATAAAAGAAAAGAACATGCAGGTTGAATTTTTGATTATTTTCTTGGCTCAATTTCAGAATACTTCATATATATACATTAGGTTCGCTTGAAAATATTGCAAAAATTGTCAGACTAGGATTGTTATTTTGAACTGTTATTAGAGTTTCTTAGAGTTACAAATGGAACCATTGTTTTGCTGTTATTGTGCAGAGTTTAACTCCATACATATAATCCTTGATTTAAATAGAGAACCACAACGGTCAATAATTGATTTTAACTGATCATATTTGAGCCTTTTCTCGCATTAGTTGGTGTGGCTGATAAAAGTTTATCTGCCACACCTTGAACCGGGATCTTTTGGTTTGCTGGCCACCCTGCAATTATGACACTCAGCAAAACTGAAATATAGCAGTTCGCGAAAGAATATTCGCGAGTTTTATCAATGATAATTATAATAGTTGATAACCACGCCCGTATCTGTTGCCACGCCCATTTTGTCGGCAAACCACTGGTTTTGCACCCCCCATGAAAATTTTCTAGCGGCGGCCCTGCCTCAAAAGTATTGTTATAGTCCATGCTTTTCTGTTAATTTGAAAAATAATCGATCTCTGGCCAATTTTGCGTCAAGCAATCAAGCAATGAGTGATGAGTGCGCCGTCGTGGGGAAAAACGGCAGCAAAAGTCTAGTAAACTGTGTTTACTGTAGTGAAGAGCTCAGAAAGGATAATTTACCCCGACATTCATGAAACAAGCACCCAGGATTGAAACCAAAGTCAACAATCATAACGTCAGTGGCGGATCCGCGGTAGTCAGATTATTCAAAAATTATAGAAACAAGGATCATTTTCATGTTTATCCTACTAATTTGGTCGTTTACTACCCCTAGCCATTTTGTATTTTGCGAAAATTCTTTAATTTGATCGAATCTTTTGATGCCTACTCAATTGACACGATTTTAAATACAGTCCAAAGCCTTTCCGTACATTTTCTAAAATAAAAACTAACATTTCGACAATGTTTGGCGAGTTTTCGCAAAATACTAAAACCCCTAGCCATTTTGTATTTTGCGAAAATTCTTTAATTTGATCGAATCTTTTGATGCCTACTCAATAAACAAAATTTTAAATACAGTCCAAAGCCTTTCCGTACATTTTCTAAAATAAAAACTAACATTTCGACAATGTTTGGCGAGTTTTCGCAAAATACAAAAACCCCTAGCCATTTTGTATTTTGCGAAAATTCTTTAATTTGGTCGAATCTATTGATGCCTACTCAATAAACAAAATTTTAAATACAGTCCAAAGCCTTTCCCTACATTTTCTCAAATAAAAACTAACATTTCGACAATGTTTGGCGAGTTTTCGCAAAATACAAAAACCCCTAGCCATTTTGTATTTTGCGAAAATTCTTTAATTTGGTCGAATCTTTTGATGCCTACTCAATAAACAAAATTTTAAATACAGTCCAAAGCCTTTCCATACATTTTCTAAAATAAAAACTAACATTTCGACAATGTTTGGCGAGTTTTCGCAAAATACAAAAACCCCTAGCCATTTTGTATTTTGCGAAAATTCTTTAATTTGGTCGAATCTATTGATGCCTACTCAATAAACAAAATTTTAAATACAGTCCAAAGCCTTTCCATACATTTTCTCAAATAAAAACTAACATTTCGACAATGTTTGGCGAGTTTTCGCAAAATACAAAAACCCCCAGCCATTTTGTATTTTGCGAAAATCTTTGACATCACCCCCGTCCTTTTCCAGCCACGCGGGTTTCACCGGAAAGGAAGCAGGAAAATAGGCCTTGTGGATAAAGGCGTAAATTACTCCTAAAACAACATAGAATACGCAGAACGTTGGATATTTACCAATTACCAATTAGCAAGCACCGGGATGCTTACTGTTATCGTCTTTCGCTGTAATGGGCAATTCACAATTAGGCCGTTCATGGCCTTGGTGTGGTTGGTTTTTTAACAATTTTCCAAAATGTGTCCATGAGTTATCTAACGTTAAATGGGACATGAACTAGGCTATCTGCATAAACAGAGTCGCCCTGAAGATGAATTGCATGTTTTCGGTCGTTGATCTGGGCAAATAAAGTTTTTAAAATCAGTTTTCGCATTTTACAAAATACTACCTCGAAACTTGTATTTTGCGAAATTTCGCATTTTCGCATTATGCGAAAATTTTCGCAAAATACAATAAGCCGAAAATTATATGGTATATTGCGATTTATGTCCCAATCAACATCGATGCCTTTGGAATGTTTCATTCTTCTCGTTTATTGTGCTATTGCAATTAGTATCAATTATGTTATATTTGATATCATGGCCTTAGGGGGCTGTTATCTATGCTTATAAGAAAATCATTGAAATTTAATTATGTTGCTCTTAAGCCTAGCGCACACTAACGATTTTTGTCGCCAGCGACGGCGATTTTTGTCGCCAGCGACGGCGATTTTTGTCGCCAGCGACGAACATGTTCCAGCGACAAAAATCGCCGTCGCTGGCGACAAAAATCGCTAGTCTGCGGGGAAAAACATCACAGGATTTTTGTCGCCAGCGACTAAAAACTAAAAATCGCAAGTTTGCGGGGCGCAAAAACAAATTCTTGTTGATCAGCCAATCAAGTGTTTTCAAGGCACGTGGAAAGTGTTGTTGATTTTTAAGAAAGTTGACAAGATGGTGGTCGCAGGAACATGTTCGTTCTCTAGGAGAACGCATTAAGAGGATTTGTTAGTCGATTTGTGGCGCGAGAAACCCTGCTGGTACGCCATATCCTCTCAACAATACGACGATAGAACGGCAAAAGCTGCAGCCGTAGCTGAGCTTGCTGATGCTCTTGGTGCCACGGGCGGGTACTACTGCTCTCAATTATTTTAAACTTATTTGAATAAACACGAGCAAGATTTCTCTCTCATTGCAGTAACAAATTTGCACTTCTTTTAATATATCCTTTTAGCAGTATAGGTTGCCTATAGAGCGAAAAATCTTGACGATGTTTGTTTTATTATCTACAAGCAACTAACAGTAAAACAGATATCAAACACATTGTGCATAAAACCTATGTGTTGGGTTCTCTACAGTACAAAAGAGAAGAAAATAAAATAGGTAGCTTAATTTAGGCCAAACTGAATCTACAATTTTGGGCATAATATTTTTGCCATTAAATATGGCCTGGTTAAATAATCAAAGCTGGCGTTACTTTCTATTGTTTCTGTCTAAATTTTCCCACCCCGTAAGTTTTTAGAATGTCCAGGCACATTCATGAGTTATAAAAGATTTGATTCTTAATTTCTGGCCTTTTTTGAGGCTCGTTATGAGGTGGAGACCAAAAATCATTGGCCAAGGCAAAAAAGTGTGCGGGGGAAAACAATTAGTCCCCAGCGACAAAAATCTCCGTCGCTGGAGACAAAAATCGCTAGTGTGCGCTAGGCTTTAGGAAACACTGAGAGGCCCTTTAGATGAGAAATTTCAGGCCCGTTTGAAACTCACGCCGGCCTGAGTTCAGTTCGGGTGTGCTAATTTCTTTCGCGTTCACACGGATATTTCAATTCAGTTGGAATGAATTTATGAATACAGCGTTTTCACACATTCAAAGATCAGGCGCTGTAACAGGAAGTTTCTCAAGCAGTTTTAATGTCAAAACAAGGTACAGGCAAATCAGGAATAGGTTTGAATCTCAGGGCGGCGCGAGTTTCAATTCGCCCGAAGTACTCAAAGGGACTTGACCAAACACCGAATTGAACTCAGACCGGCGCGAGTTCAAACCGGTCTGAAATTTCTCATGTGAAGGGCCTCTCAGTGCCGGAATTTTCCGCAGCATTAAAAACTTGAGTACACTATTTCGACCCTTATTTCTCATAAGAAAAAGCGTAAACCAAACGACAAAGCAAAATACGAAAGTTCCATATTTTTCACTTTACCCATGAATAGATTAAATTATTATGCTGCATCAATGTGGTTGTCTAATTGACATATAAAATTTTGACGCAAACGAAGAAATGGTCTTTAGGTCAATCTTGATCCTTGTTTCTTGTAAAGAAATTGTTGTAAGTTTGTTAGAGAGAAGAAGAGACACAAATAATGTCTGATGTAATAAAAAAGCTTAATAAAAACATGCTATCTATAAATCTGTTCAAGAAATACAAACAGCTTAGAGAAAAAAGTCCCTCTTAACGTCCTTTTAAGTAATGGGTCAGTTAGGCTAAGAAGGTAAAACCAAGGTCAGAACTGATTCTGTCTCTTTAACGTCCACTGTGCCTTGGCACAGCCTTGATCAAGACACGTAGGTTTCTGTTGAATTCGACCTTCGCTTTAAATGCAGCGACTCTAGCCGAATGTAGGTACCGCAACAGCCTAAATAGTAAGAGAAAAGGAAGGATTTTACTCAGTTAACATATTACTCGGTTAACATACAGTTAACATATAACTCAGTTAATATTAAGTGATTGGATAAAGATATACCTCATAGCAACAGTCTTCAAATGAACCACTATTGTCGGTAAATGAAAAAGCACCTAATTTTGTTTTCATTGACATCTTCGTTGGTAAATTTTACTGCTGACAACCCTCCATCAAGAGCTGTAGAAAAGGGGCGCTCGGGGGGGGGGGCTGCGCCCTCTCCTCTTTTTACTGGGTAATTCTCAAATATAATTGCTAATTTCTGCCGGGATCAAATCTTTGATTAACCAATATTACTTTTTAACATTTGCAATAACGTGTGACTTGAATAGCCTCCTTTATAACTTAATTATTAATTTTTAAGATTGTTTTACTCAAGTAACAGGTAGACATTGGAAGATGATTTAACCTTTGAAAATAGAAAGGTAGAGAAATTGACATCGAGGAGCCATGCAAACGAGAGCAATTGAAATATTCATTTTGTATACAAAAAAGAGAAAGCTCTATAGCACGCCCCCATCTCCCCCCCCCCCCACCTCTCTAGATTTTTTGGCTCTACACTTTTGGTCTTAAAGTAAAATGTTTTTGTTCTGGGGAATAAATCGGATCAATATTAGAAATTATAGAACTGCTACCTAAACAGAATATCTAAATATCGGGTTATCTAAATATTAAGATTTCTTGACCTAGGCGGTACCAAAGAAAAGGCCGCCCAGAGAGGTAAATCGGAAATTTCCTTTGGTTCGTCCTACGACATCAAGGCTCAGTTTCCCTACCAGACCATCGATAAACATATATTAATATTTCTTCAACTGACCTCACAACACGGCGGTTAGCAGTGCAGTGGCATTTCAGACTCGCAGATTTGAAGTATGGTCTAATGAGTTTGACCAAAGAAGTTTTAAATTTCCTTTTAGACTTTGCATCTTGAACTTCTTCTGGCTCGTCTCCCAGTGCAGCCGGCATATTGCAATTGCAGTATCTTCCTCCGACTGAAAAGAATTGGTCCCAACGTCCCTTCCTTTTTGCGTCTTTTGCAAGTTCCGAAATATTTTCTTGATCAACCTCATCCTCCTCGTCGAAGTCTTCATAAGCTGCTTTAAACAAAGCACGTGATGATTACAATAAACGTCTCTCATTTAATTGCTGCATCTAAAGTGTTGTCTTTCATCTATTTGGACGGAATCTCCGACGCGGACATGCTGAGGGTACCCTCCCCCACCCCACCTGATAATTACAACTCAGCTTTGCCTCACTCTTCTTCCAGACCTCCCCCCTCCCCTTAGTTTGATTTGCGTTCCCCAGCCACCGCTCATCACTGTACACGCATAAAACTGTTTTAAAGGATAAATTCTATCAGAATATTGTGGCTCGTAATTGACAAAAATTAGCAATTAATTAAGTATAACAGCCAGGCTCAAATTTTATCAACATCTCAAGTTTTTATCTAATGGGATTTTTCACACTAAAATTATAGAGGGCCAACCAAGGGTGTTCTACTATGTTCCATTTATTAGAATTGCTGTTGGTACACTCTAACTAACCGGGAAATGTATATCCAGGGTCCAAATACACGCATTTTTTTATAAGAAACAGGTTATAAGAAACGGTAGGATCAATTTTTTGAAAGTTAGGAAAAAACCCTACCCAAATTGAGAAAAGCTAAGAAACTTTTATAATTTGCAGTTTTGATTTTCCGAGTTGACACTCGAAACAGTCTTGACATTGAAGATCACTGTATATTGCAACACTACGCTTGACATGCATCTTGCATTCATTCTCAGTAAATTACACACTCAAGAAGTTTCCATTTAAAAATTTGTTTTGACTTCAACTTGACATTGATGAAGTTCAACGAGCTTAACTGTTTACGGATCTCAACAGAGTTAGTCATTCGAGGAAAACAAAATTCCTCGATTACTTTGTTAGTTTATCTCTGAATGTGAGCGAACTATTTACTTTACCTTGGAAGCACGTTTAAAGATTTCATTACCAAAGAGATTTAAGAAAAATGTAAGAAACACGGCTACTCTCATCACTCTGAGGGTAAGTTTTGTCACGTCAGGGGCTCGAAGCACGGACCCAGGGACACCGGAACGGCCAAAGGGCAAGGGACAGGCTTAAGTAGAAGGGCATTTGAAAAAACTTCCAGCTTCTGCTAATTCTTTTGTAGCTGTCATTTCATTTCGTTGTTCTGCATACATCTTGAAAGTATGGGCTAGCTTCAGTTAAAAGAAATTCTTGTACAAGTTTTCAGAAATTTTGTAATGTAAAAAGCAGTACGGTCCAGACCCCAATTTTTAAAAAGCATGCCCCCAGATTTTTTCAAAAACTTGTATCTTAGTCACAGATTTATTCAGACGGAAACCCTGCAAAAAATCTTAGTTATATTTTATAATCGACAAATCTCATGAATTTACGATTCGATAACGCTTTTTATGTAGTGAGCTTATAAAGGAGATTTATAATAGTTTATATAGAGGCGCAACTTGCGGTTGTGGGGATCCCCTTTGGTCTAAAGTATCTAGTAGTTTATGTAAGGACAAACATAATCAACACTGTCCCTATGGAACAGCTTTTATGATAGAAGATGAAGATGACCCCCTCTGCGGAATGAAACTGACCGGTACATTGTACTAATAAGGGGTGTAACTTGAATTTCCCTTACCTGCTTCAGGGTCTTGTTCCTTGTCCTCTTCAACATGGGCAGCTAAAAGGGAATTGTCAGTTTTAGGTACAAATATTAACTTATAACTCTTTGAGTGGCGTATGGCAAAGGATCGACTAGAAATCACCTTTCAGGGTTCTCCCGAAATTCGACACATCTAGAGAATCAAGAGGCAAAAGAAACACACAAAAAACGAAAAAAGGTGCAATGTTGGATTCGAAGACACACAAAACAGCAGACACGAGCCTAAAAATTGGTCCAAAGTTAAGAACAGTGAAATGCAATTTTGAACAACGTTCTATTTAAAACACGAGGATTTTTAGCCATGTGTGGCTGCTTTTTCGGTGAATATTCAAATTTTTCGGCAAATGAAGGTTCTGTCAATCACTTTGTTGGCAAATGAGGCCTGAACACCTCCCTAGAGCAAAAAGGCTAGCAATCGCACTGCTTACATGCTATTAATTTAAGAACAATCCAGCCTAAGATTTTCGAAAAAAAATAAGAACAGTGAGCCTGAACTTGAATTTACTGATTCTTATAAAAAAGTGTAAATCCAACATTACAATAAATCTTTCCACGCAAGGATATTAACCACAGGCCATCAAATATGATGGGATTTTTATCAAAAGCTATAAAATTGACTTACTGTAAACTGCTGCGGCAAGCAGAAGAACAATTCCAACGAATTTGAGATCCATGTCGATTCTAAAATAAAAATAGAGAACAGTATCAGAAACTTGAATCTAGAAATAAAATGCTACTCACACCAAATGTTATTGAAATAAAAGCTAGTTTCATTGCAAGAATAGCAAATGTCAACTTTGTGTCACGACCCGTCTGCAAATTCTGTGAGTTTTTATATAACAAAAAACTTGCCTTTCAGTGTTTCACGATGCTTAGAAAACCGTCGAGTAAAACAGTTGCACTAAAAGCCCTTATTTATACCTTTTTAATAAACTGCATCTTATTGTCTTCAAGATTCACATCATCTATTCTTTATCCAATAGGATTTGTCTTTAGGGCTCGTGTTTTTTTATTTAAAAAGAAATTAGATAAGCTGATTCAAATTTGAGTTTTTCATGCGAATCAAAAGCTTTCAAATTCGCACATTGCTGCGTTGGTATGAATATTTCTCTGGTTTATTTACCGCGCAACCTTTGAAACCGTCTTTGCTGCGGTTATAAATTACATTTCATTGACATTGTACCTAAAACTTGTTGTATACTTTATACCGTGGACCGGGCTGTTCAGGATTTAAAGAGACAACACCATATTATATCAACATAAACTTTAATATTTATTCACAACCAAAAATCACTATTCCATCACCGCTTGTTACAATCTCTCCACTATACTGATTTTATTGCTGACGTGCTGCGTTCTAAATGGCCTTGAATTTATGACAGCTTCTATTTCGACTAAAATCGTGTTTAATTCCTGATAACTTAGGAATGCGCGTCATATATTCTTGATCAAACAACGTTTCACGCTTTTAGCTAATCTCATCAGCCACCTATTCATGGACTTTTTTCTACGATAAATTTCCACCTGACACATTGACTTGTGAGATGCTCATATATCTTGGGCGAATGAAATAGTTTCTTAACTTCCTTTGACATTGCCTTATACGTCTTGGCATTATAACTCATGATTGATCCAGCTACACCTCTTCTGGCACAAAACCTACGAAAGGCACGAATAAATGAAGGCACATCTAAAGATTCTATTAACTCTAAGTGAACCGCTCTAGTCGAAGCGCATGTGAACAAGCACACGTAACATTTCTCTTCATTTTTGTCTACGCCCTTTACATAAAGTGAACCCGCGAAATCAACTTCCTGTATTACTAAATGGTGGACTATCGTCTACTCTAAAGTCGGGAAGGTCTTGAGTGATATTACATTCAAGCCCTAAAACGAGAGGAAATGGTAAACGTGGAGAGCCTGTGGAGAAATGTTTTGCAACCACGCCCTTTAGATTGGCTTAAAATACATTTCAGAATATTCCTTACAGTCGTTTGTTTCCAGTCTTTTAAAACTTTTTAAATTTGGTCTGAAATATCACCCCACCTCGGCCCCGCCCCCGAGGTACTAATTTTATTGTTGTAGTTTTGAACTTTTCTCAGACACCAACTTTCTGTGCATTGGGGGCCCCCTTGCACACCCTGGCTACGCTGCTTGAACAACCTGAGGCTAAGCTACTATAAGGTGTAATTTTGAACAATGTTTTATCTAAAAAATGGGGTGTTTTTGCCATCTTGCTTTGTTTTTCGATGAATTTTTGCTAAACGTGTTGGCAAATAAAGGACGCCTCACCCACTTTGTTGGCAAATGAGGCCTGTACACCTCCCTAGAGCGCAATAGTTAGCATTTACTCTGCTTATACCCTAGTTATAATAGAACAATGCAAGAACAATCCAGCCTCAGTTTTTCTAGAAATAATCAAGAACAGCCAGCCTGAACTCAAATCTTCTGCTATACAGTCGAAATGTGTCTTCTTAGACTTAGAAAACAAAATCTTCACGTTTCCTGAACAGAGCTTTCTGTTTTCTTCCTATACTTTATCAAGGAATCTTATTCTTTATAAACAAAACCCCCATCCGTGGTGAAATCATGACTCACATTATAGCCCTCGCAATTGCTAATCTGTTGCCGCCTTAGAAGTAGTCGCATCGTTGGGTTTTTTGTGTTGCAAAGACGGTACTGTTCTTTAAAAGAATTATTTCTTAATAATGGGCAGCGTATAAGAACTGATAAAAATAATGCGGTAAAACACATAGATTGCTTTGATTTCCATGTTCCAGTTGCGGCAACACATCTTCCTGTTTTTCAAATCTGTTTCCTTGAATTTCCTAAAATCGCTTGAATATTCCTATAAAATTTCTATTACACTGCCAAAAGTACCCGAAACAAAGTTACTCATTCCATTAAAGAATTTTATATCCAACATCAATTCTCCGTCAGTTGAAAATGAGACAAGAAAACAACTCGTTTCTGTAGACTCTATACAATATTATGGTGCATACGAAATATATCCTTCGGTATCAAAACCTTAAATAGTTTATAAGCACAAAATATCTTTTTATATCTCGTAAGAGTTAAAACATAATCTATGCGCCCATTCATCTATTCAAGATTGTGATTCCAAATAAAAAAGTGGATGTGAAGCTATAAGCTTCAGTTGAATGTCCGCCATATTAGCTCAGCCTCTCCTCTGCTTCTTGACTTGAGCAACCAAATATTTGACGTGTTTGATGAAGTCTTTCTTCTGCTTAGCTTAAGGTGGATGTAGTGAGCAAGGTGCAATTAGTTCAACAATCTTCAAGAAAAATGTTCATCATCAGTTTGGTTCAAGAAAAGCAATATGCTATAGGCAAAATTACGGTGGCCCACAGGTGCCACGGCAAAACTTAATTTCTCACGGCAAAAGTTTCTTTTTTCACGGCAAAACTTTCTTCAGTAAAAAACAACAACAACAACATTCCAATTGGTGAGAAAAGATGGAGAATGGCAGGGAGATGTCAGATGTTGTATAGGTGATACTTAGATCTAATCGATGCTTTAGACGTTTTAAACTTCGCAGATTCGCGAATACCTACATCTTCTCTTGATAATTCTTGCAGAAAGACAGCCTAGAAATGGTCTAAAATTTATCTAGGTTGGGCTAAGCCAGGCCTAGATGCCTATCTCAACGACACAGTACCGCATGCAAGGTCTTTGATTCCTTTGTTTTGAAAGCAGTAATAAGATCAATTCGTTGAAAATTGGCGTGCACATAAAATTCGTGCAAAAAAATCTCGTAGGTGCACTTGCCACGCTCGATTGGGGCTTGTACAAAATCTATAAATTAGGCATTGTGTTTAATATCATATCATATCGTAATCGTTTTACTCAGAGGGTGTTTTGATGGCTAGGTACTTAATTTTTTCGTAAAATAGTAATAACAATAAATAAAAAATGGAATGATAAGCATGGGCATAATATAAGGGGAGAAAAAAATTGAAGTGGTTGCCCAACAAACAACATCCATTGTTTATGAAAATTTTGCCTGACTGACTCATAGACAGGACATATAGCTTGACAATCTGACATTCAAGCTAATGTTAACTTTCTCAACGGATTCTGGTAGTAGGGAGTTCAGGCTTTCATAATCTGCCAGGTGACTTTTTGGAAAATGCCTGGATGTCATGTGACTGATGACGTCATTTAACGGTAAAACATCAGACAAAATCATCATTAGCTCCTCACTGAAGGGTTATTTTTTAACGAAACTTACATATTTTGACTCGTCTCATTGCAAGATTTCAAATGATATATATTTAAGCAAGATTTGCCGACATAAGTATTTTCATTATGACGTCATAACAAATTTTGCATGACGTCATCAGATATTTTATTGTCATAAAATGATACGTTAGCATAATTTTGTTTTAATATGACGCTGGCTGTCAGCAAAAGCTTTTCTTCCATATGTTTTTCAATCAAAATAATTAGTATTTAGTTCATTTAAATTGAATTTGTGCCAACCGCAATAGCCAAAGTTCGAAACAGGTAGTAGTCACTATCTGACGAGTGAGTCACTTCTTACTCCGAAGTCGCAAAATCTTGCTCCCACTCTGAACCGGGGACAATTATTTCTCCGTATCTGCATTTGACTGTTGCTAAGTCGGAAAATATCTTCGCACTATTATAGGCTTCCCAAGATGTCTTCGCACTATAGGTCTTTAGCGCTGGGTATGAAAGTGTATGATTTTCTTCATGGGCAAATTCATCTCCTGCGTCACCTTCATATTCTTGTGATGTGAAGGAAGCTCTCGGAGATGAGGAAGTTGCTTTTCTGTAAACCATTTAGACTTTAAACGGTCGAGTATGTCGTCAAAATTTCAACACCAGGCTTTTGGGACATGTCTTGTAGTAGTTGCACCTAAACAGTGTAGTCCAAATAACCTTGTTAAGTTGATACAATTTAATTCTTTTCTGATTGAGTGATTATGGATCTGCTGGAACTGCTGCAGATGATTTTTTCAGATTTGATAAATATCTTTGTCCCTAAATAGCTTTTATATGTTGTTCCACTATATACTGCTGTTTCGCGAATGTCTTTGCTTTTGCGATAACTCCTTCGGAGAGACTTTTAATGATGACTTGTTTCTGGTTCTTCGTTAGCTTTTTTCACAGTAACCTTATCAATGTTGTGCTTATATGCAGTTGTCTCAGCCCACAATTCCATTAATCTGTGATAAAATACAGCAAATTTTGGAACCAAAAGTTTCAGCGATGCCTCAAATGTTGACGATTTGTTTGTTACTTATGCACATAAACCACTAATTTGTGGGTTTGCACTTCTGTGTTGCATGAACAAGCAGCACACATAAATCAGTATCTTTTGCAACAGCAACTACTTTTGCATCTTTCAAGTTACCATGCAAAATATTCTGGTTTCCGCCTTTTTGTGGTTACATCTTGGAGGGACTTCTACTTGCTTTTTGAAGTCTCCGATGCTTCTCCTCCTTAAGCTATGATAAATTGAATTGTCAGGGGCCTGTGACCCTCAGCGCTTTGAAAGAATTCGGGAGCAAATCTCATAAGATTCTCTTTTTTTCATCAATGTAAAAATACTCTTCTTACTTTGGAGTATCTTTTGCTCTCCACTTTTTATATGCACTTGCCTTGATGACTCTCTTTTGCCGTTTGCTTGCTCGTGTGCTGTTTCTAAATATTTAGCGTTGACTTTGTTTCCACTTTCATTGCTTTAGCCTCATAAGGAGGATTAGCACATCCATGAATGTTCTTGAACCAAACACTGAATGTTTCCTTGGGTTTGATGCTACGAACTCAGGCCGTCTCATCAAATCTCCATCTGGCGTTTTCTGGTGGCGTTTTTACAAAATGTTCTCACGGACTGATGACACTAGCGCTAACATAGAAGAAATATCTCGAAGAAATGAGCTATTTTGCTCGAATTGTAGGTTGTTGCTGGCAACGAAAGTTTAGTCAGAACCTTAAGCTGCATTCTGGGGCACAGAGATCCAAGAAAAGAGCGAAAGCAGTCTCAATAATGAATGAAGACCACCAAGCTTTCGTGATTGGCAAGGCTGCCTCTATCGAAAAGGCATTTTCATATCCCATCAAAACCATAACTCTAGGCTTGCAACTCCTAAAGGTGTACTGTGACAAGGAGATAAAGCTGTTCTTCTTAATTTCATGTGCAAGGAGCCAAATCCATATATAAATCCACCATCAGAAAAATGCCAGATGGAGTATTTTATTTATGAGATGGCCTTACTTCGCAGCAGAAGATAGCCTTATTGAAAAAAAGTCATGCACCTTCAGCACATCGGTAGGACATCTTGGATAGCCTATATTGCCAAGACATTCTTCCGATTTAGTGTAACATTCAAATGCGGATGCAGAGAAATCATTGTCCGGTTCAAAGTGGGAGCAAGACTTTGCTACTTCGGAGGAAGAAGTGACTCACTCGTCAGATAGTAACGACTTCTTTATTTAAACTTTGGCAATTGCGGTTGGCACAAATTCAATTTAAATGAACTAAATACTAATTATTTTGATTGAAAAACATATGGAAGAAAAGCTTTTGCTGACAGCCAGCGTCATATTAAAACAAAATTATGCTAACGTATCATTTTATGACAATAAAATATCTGATGACGTCATGCAAAATTTGTTATGACGTCATAATGAAAATACTTATGTCGGCAAATCTTGCTTAAATATATATCATTTGAAATCTTGCAATGAGACGAGTCAAAATATGTAAGTTTCGTTAAAAAATAACCCTTCAGTGGGGAGCTAACGATGATTTTGTCTGACTTTTTACCGTTAAATGACGTCATCAGTGACGTGACATCCAGGCATTTTCCAAAAAGTCACCTGGCAGATTATGAAAGCCTGAACTCCCTACTACCAGAATCCGTTGAGAAAGCAAACATTAGCTTGAATGTCAGATTGTCAGGCTATATGTCCTGTCTATCATTATAGATTTCTGCCTGATTATTGCTTTTTTGGAAACTTTTCAATGTTGGGAAACTACAGCTGCAGCTGCAGCCCCCTTAACTCCCCAGACCCTTGTCTTCTACGCCTATGTCAGAAAAGCAACCAATGGCGGCGCCAGCCGCAAAATATTGGGGAGGATTTCTGGTAGGGTCTTTGCCCCTGAGGAATCTGGGTGTCTGGGGAAAAAAAGTTTTTGGAACACGCCCCTTACTCTCTCTGAGACAGAAGCTGAATTATTTAATACATGGGGAAACAACACTAAAAATCACTCTATTTTATACGAATCTTCAATTCTAAAAACGTAAACAGTTCCTTAGTTTGAGAAAAGCATATGTTACAATGGAATCTTACGATGATTTGCAAGTTTAAAAGTTAAGAATGGGCTGCACCGGTCCCAAATCAAGTACTTGCGCTCTGTTGGCCTCATTTATTATTTCTCTTGATGGATCTCTACCTTCCGCCATCATGCTACTCATCTCACAACTGAAGATTCTGGTCAGTATTCATATCTATCTAGCAGACATTTCATTGATATAATGATTTGGCACCAACTCTATCATCATCAGGTCTCTGAAAAAGACAGTCACGAAGGCCGACATCTAATTACGGTGTACTCATAACTAACACATAATGAAATTCTGTAACGACACAGGGTTCCTTACGGACAGTATCACGTGACAATTGCATCTTTGCGCTCTGATTGCATCAGCGTCTGTAAATATTTTTTTGTATTAAGCCTGGTTCCAACTTGGTCGTTTGGGTCGTTTGACTCGTCAGAGTCGTTCCTGAAAGACACGAACGACCCAAAGAACACATTGGTTTCCTCTTGGTCGTTTGAGTCTTTCGAGTCGTTTGTTGTTGATGCTGTTCATTGCTTGCACTGAGCATCGCTCATTTAATTTTGTCGGCATGGGTGGAAGGAACGATCAGGGACGACTGCACAAGATTAGGGCAGGTGGGGCACTGTTGGTGCCAAAAGGCAAATCATTGAATTTTTCTATTAAGGTTACGGTAAACGTTTTGAACACGAAAACTGGTTTTTCCTTCCTAAAGGCCAAACGGCTTAAGGAATCTGGATAAACTATATATCATTCGATGCACAAGATTATGGCGTATCTAGCCAGATAAAAATTATTGGCAAATAATGTTAAATGTTATTTTCCATGCGAATTTACTTGTCAAAAAGTGTACCACCTTCAAAAGCTATTATGTACCCTTGCGTTTGAGGTAACAAAATCTGACTTAGACCAGCAGGAAGTGCCGGTCCTAAGCTACCAAAGTGTGTCTCAGATTTTTTAAATTCCTCCTCTTCTTTAAACTATACCCTGTCAAAAATTGGCAAATAATTTTTCCACCCTCCCGCAGCTGTATTTGGGTATAAAAGACGGACCAGAGAAAATAAAAAAATTTTGAGACACTCTTTGTTTGCCCAACGTCTGCCCTAGCCGTGTGCAAATTTTCGAGCCATTCGATTGGTCCCTTGGGTACATAATAGCTTTTTCGTACCTGCATGTAGAGGAATTTCGAGTCCGGAGAAAACGGGATTTTACTAATCGCACTTGCAAGATACACTCGTAAACCACAGTGTAATCCGGGTCAAGTCACTTGAAGATTTAAGATCAATAAGCCTGTTTAAATAAACACAGCCGTACATTGGGTATATGAATGTGCCATGCGATATTGTAAATGAGACATGCGACTACAACCGCAAAGCAACGATAATCGGCTAAAAAGGTCAAGAGATTTTCAGGCCTCAACTAAAAGTTTTGATAAAGAAATTATGGAAACCTTCGTTTACATGGGATTTTTTCCACTTTCAAAACTTCTGTTTGTTTCAAATTTGGTATCATTGTGTGCCTTGAAAGTTCGGCTATTTGAATGTGAAAAAATCGAAAAAATGATGTTTTCATCCAGAAAACGTTTACCGTAACCTTAACATAATCGAGCATCCCTAGGTCGGAGGGGGGCGAGGGTGGGGTAATATAATAAAATATTACCTTGAATATGTGCCACCCATACAGCTGGGTTTTTTACCAACAAAGATTCTAAACATAAAGAAAATGTTGACGAAATTATCCATCAATGAAAATGAAAAGCAATAAAATTTTTTCAACTTCCTCAAGTTTCCAAATTTTTGGCCACCTTCCTCAATTTCTCTTTGGCTCTACAACCTTCCTCTGGCCGGTGGCCGTCGGGCCGTGATGTTTTCCTGACTCTGTCCCCATGCTTATTATTTCATTTCTTAATTATTTCGTTGCTATTACTATTATTCTAAAAAAATTAAGTACCTAGCCATCAACCTACCCTGTGAGTAATACGATATGATATTATATTAAACACAATACCTAATTTATAGATTTTGTACAAGCCCCAATCGAGCGTGGCAAGTGCACCTACGAGATTTTTTTGAAAGAATTTTATGTGCACACCAATTTTCATGGAATTGATCTTTTTCACTGCTTTCAAAACAAAGGAATGAAAGACCTTGCATGCAGTACTGTTTCGTTGAGATAGGCATATAGGCCTGGCTTAGCCCAACCTAGATAAATTTTAGACCATTTCTAGGCTGTCTTTCTGCAAGAATTATCAAGAGAAGATGTAGGTATTCGCGAATCTGCGAAGTTTAAAACGTCTAAAGTATCGATTAGATCTAAGTATCACCTATACAACATCTGCCATCTCCCTGCCATTCTCCATCTTTTCTCACCAATTGGAATATTGTTGTTGTTGTTTTTTACTAAAGAAAGTTTCGCCGTGAGCAAGAAAGTTTTGCCGTGAAAAAAGAACGTTTTGCCGTGAGAAAGTAAGTTTTGCCGTGGCACCTCTGGGCCACCGTAATTTTGCCTATAGCATATTGCTTTTTTTGAACCAAACTGATGATGAACATTTTTCTTGAAGATTGTTGAACTACTTGCACCTTGCTCACTACATCCACCTCAAGAAGAAGAAAGTCTTCATCAAACACGTCAAATATTTGGTTGTTCAAGTCAAGAAGCAGAGGAGAGGCTGAGCTAATATGGCGGACATTCAACTGACGCTTATAGCTTCACATCCACTTTTTTATTTGGAATCACAATCAGAAGATAAAAAAAGATATTTTGTGCTTATTAACTATTTAAGATTTTGATGCCGAAGGATATCTTTTGTATGCACCATAATATTGTATAGAGTCTACAGAAACGAGTTGTTTTCTTGTCTCATTTTCAACTGACGGAGAATTGATGTTGGATATAAAATTCTTTAATGGAATGAGTAACTTTGTTTCGGGTACTTTTGATGGTGTAACAGGAATACTATAGGAATATTTTAGCGATTTCAGGAAAATTAAGAAAACTGCTTTGAGAAACAGGAAGATGTGCTACCACGACTGGAACATGGAAATTAAAGCAATCTATGTGTTTTACCGCATTATCTTTATCAGGTCTTATAGGTTGCCCACTATTAAGAAATAATTCTTTTCAAGAACAGTAGCGTTTTTACAACACAGAAAACGCAACGATGCGACTACTTCTATGGCGGCAACAAATCACAGCACAACATAACAAATTCTGCGGGAAAGATAATGTGGTAGAACACATAGATTGCTTTAATTTCCATGTTCCAGTTGCGGCAGCACATCTTCCTGTTTTTCAAAGCAGTTGCCAAAAACAAAAGGACAGATTTACTTCAAGCCTGGCTGCACAGCGGCAACAGATTAACAATTGCGAGGGCTATAGCGTGGGTCATGATTTAAGAACCGATGGGGATTTTGTCTATAAGAGAAAAAGATTCCTTGACAAAGTATAGGAAGAAAACAGAAAGCTCTTTTCAGGAAACGTGAAAATTTTGTTTTCCAAGTCTAAGAAGACAACTTTCGACTGTATAGCAGAAAATTTGAGTTCAGGCTGGCTGTTCTTGATTATTTCTAGAAAAACTGAGGCTGGATTGTTCTTGAATTGTTCTAATATTACTAGGGTATAAGCAGAGTAAATGCTAGCTATTGCGCTCTAGGGAGGTGTACAGGCCTCATTTGCCAACAAAGTGGGTGAGGCGAACTTTATTTGCCAATAAGTTTGCAAAAATTCACCGAAAAACAACCCATTTTTTAGATAAAACATTGTTCAAAATTACACCTTATAGTAGCTCAGCTTCAGGTTGTTCGAGCAGCGTAGCCAGGGGGTACAAGGGGGGCCCCAATGCACAGAAAATTGGTGTCTGAGAAAAGTGCAAAGCTGCAACAATAAAATTAGTACCTCGGGGGAGAGGTGGGGTGATATTTCAGACCAAATTTAAAAAGTTTTAAAAGACTGGAAGCAAACGACTGTAAGGAATATTCTGAAATGTATTTTAAACCAATCTAAAGGGCGTGGTTGCAAAACATTTCTCCACAGGCTCTCCATGTTTACCATTTCCTCTCGATTAATATGTTTTACCATTTCCTCTCGTTTTAGGGTTTGAATGTAATATCACTCAAGACCTTCCCGATTTTAGAGTAGACGATAGTCCACCATTTAGTAATACAGGAAGTTGATTTCGCGGGTTCACTTTATGTAAAGGGCGTAGACAAAAATGAAGAGAAATGTTACGTGTGCTTGTTCACATGCGCTTCGACCAGAGCGGTCCATTTAGAGTTGATAGAATCTTTAGATGTGCCTTCATTTATTCGTGCCTTTCGTAGGTTTTGTGCCAGAAGAGGTGTAGCTGGATCAATCATGAGTTATAATGCCAAGACGTATAAGGCAATGTCAAAGGAAGTTAAGAAACTATTTCATTCGCCCAAGATATATGAGCATCTTACAAGTCAATGTGTCAGGTGGAAATTTATCGTAGAAAAAAGTCCATGGATAGGTGGCTGATGAGATTAGCTAAAAGCGTGAAACGTTGTTTGATCAAGAATATATGACGCGCATTCCTAAGTTATCAGGAATTAAACACGATTTTAGTCGAAATAGAAGCTGTTATAAATTCAAGGCCACTTACCTATATCTATGATGATTTAAGGGGAATATCGTATCCTTTGACACCGTCACAGCTTATAAATGGACAAAATTTAGCACAAGCTTTTAACCATAGACTTGCAGAAATCCTTAGCATATACGAAGCCTTGTCCAATAGATCAAGGTACCATCATAAGTTGTTAGCAAGATTCACTCAGCGTTGGAAAAAGGAATATATTGTAGGACTTAAGGAAGTCTTTAAATCGAAACAGATTCCTAACAGTTTTTTGTTTGTTTATTGGAGTTCCGCTTCTTTACCATTAGGTGTCGCTGTTTCTCCGCTCTTCAAAATTATTTCTCTTCTTAACTTCTTCCATCCCTTCCTTTCTTGGGCCAGTGTTCTCAATTCCTCCAGATTTTCTTTGGTGTTGAGCTTTAACTGGTGACAGTAGTTATGTTCAGCTGTAATGGGGTCTTTATTATAATAGGCATTCAGATCATCATTCAGTACCTTTGGTAGGGTTGTTCTTGGTTTTCCTCTGAATCTTTTGGCTTTTATGTTTGTGAAGCACAATTCCATGGCTCTAAATGCTGATATATTTCTGTCTCTTCTCAAGATATGACTAAATAGTTCCCACCTCTGTTTCCTTATGGTGTATGATATTGGTTTTTCTCCCGTCACTTCATACAATTTCTCATTTGATATGCGTGTTGGATATCTTATTCCTAGAATTCTACGTAACTGCCTTCGGTGATATGCACCCAATCTCTGTTGTACCTTTGATGAAACTCCCCATGTTCCACAGTTGTAGAGCAGTACTGATTTTACTAATGCTCTTTATATCCTGATTTTCTTCTCAAGCTTTACTTTATCTTTCTTTAGATATATTGCATTGATTTTGTTCATTGATGCTGTGGCTAACTGCTTTCTTCTATTGATATCTTCCTCACCTCCTAATAGTGAACCCACTTTCTTTGCACTTTTCCATTCTTCTTCCTTTTTGATTTCTTTCTATTGATGGTAGTGTATTCCGCTTTGTCGTTATTGACCAATAGTTTATACTTCTTTAATACTTTGCTTATCTCGCCCACATCTTTATGTTTTATCATACTTATAAAGTCGACTGCATAGGCCATTTCTGTTGGTAATCCTTCTCCAATTCCTAACAGTATTTCTACAAAAATGTTACCAGGAAAAGACGGGTATGTAAGAGTGACAAGGCTTGAGATCCCAATGGAAACAGGAGGTAAACGTGTATTAACTCGTTCAATTCAACATCTGATTATTTTAGAACTACATGCAGATAAGAACATCGGAAAGTCTTCTAACAACGAAGATACGGTTGAGTCATAATAGTACTGTGCAGCGGCGTGCGCAGCGAATTAGAACGCAGCACGTCAGCAATAAAATCAGTATAGCGGAGAGATTGTAACATGCGGTGATGGAATAGTGATTTTTGGTTGTGAATAAATATTAAAGTTTATGTTGATATAATATGGTGTTGTCTCTCTGAATCCGGCACAGCCCGGTCCAAAGTATAAAGTATACAACAAGTTTTAGGTACCACGTCAATGAAATGTAATTTATAACCGCAGCAAAGACGGTTTCAAAGGTTGCGCGGTAAATAAACCAGAGAAATATTCATACCAACGCAGCAATGTGCGAATTTGAAAGATTTCGGTTCGCATGAAAAACTTCACAACCCAAATTTAAATCAGGTTATCCAATTTTTCTTAATAAAAAAACACGAGCCCTAAAGACAAATCCTATTGGATAAAAAGTAGATGACGTGAATCTTGAAGACAATAAGATGCAGTTTATTAAAAAGTATAAATAAGGGCTTTAAGTGCAACTGTTTTACTCGACGGTTTTCTAAGCATCGTGAAACACTGAAAGGCAAGTTGCTTGTTATATTAAAACTTTCAGAATTTATAGATGACATTTGGTGTGAGTAACATTTTATTTCTAGATTCAAGTTTCTGATACTGTTCTCTATTTTTATTATAGAATCGACATGGATCTCAAATTCGTTGGAATTGTTCTTCTGCTTGCCGCAGCAGTTTACAGTAAGTCAATTTTATAGCTTTTGATAAAAATACCATCATATTTGATGGCCTGTGTTTAATATCCTTGCGTGGAAAGATTTATTGTAATGTTGGGTGTACACTTTTTTATAATAATCAGTAAATTCAAGTTCAGGCTCACTGTTCTTAATTTTTTTCGAATATCTTTGGTTGGATTGTTCTTAAATTAATAGCGTGTAAGCAGTGAGATTGCTAGCTTTTTTGCTCGTTGTTCAAAATTGCATTTCACAGTAGCTCAGCCTCAGCTTGTTCTTTATTTGTTTTTAACTTTGGACCAATTTTTAGGCTCGTGTCTGCTGTTTTGTGTGTCTTCGAATCCAACATTGCACCTTTTTTCGTTGTTCTGTGTTTCTTTTGCCTCTTCGTTCTCTAAACGTGTCGACATTAATTGATTTTCGCGAGACGCTGAAAGGTGACTTCTAGTCGACCCTTTTACCATACGCCACTCAAAGAGTTATATTTGCACCTAAAACTGACAATTCCCTTTTAGCTGCCCATGTTCAAAAGGACAAGGAAGAAGACCCTGAAGCAGGTAAGGGAAATTCGAGTTACAGCCCTTTTTACTACCATGTACCGGTCAGTTTCATTCCGCATAGGGGGTCATCTTCATCTTCTATCATAAAAGCTGTTCCAGAGGGACAGTGTTTGTCCTTACATAAACTATTACACGACCGCAAGTTGCGCCTCTATACAAACTATAATAAATCTTTTTTATAAACTCACTGTATAAAAAACGTTAGCGAATCGTAAATTCATGAGATCTGTCGATTATAAAGTATAACTACGATTTTTGCGGGGTTTCCCTCTGAATAAATCTGTGACTAAGAAACAAGTTTTTGGGGAAATCTGGGGGCATGCTTTTTAAACTTGGGGTCTAGACCGCCCTTCTTGCTTTCTGATAGAAGGGGCAAGGGGCAAGGTGCCCTTTAAATGAAATTGCCCTTGTTATTAGTAACGAGACTCACATAATGTCCTGGCTGTTCTGCTTTTTACTTGTACAAGAATTTCTTATAACTGAAGTCAGCCCACACTTTCAAGATGTATGCAGAACAACGAAATGAAATGACAGCTACAAAATAATTAGCAGAAGCTGGAAATTTTTTCAAATGCCCTGCTACTTAAGCCTTGCCCTTTGGTCGTTCCGGTGTCCCTGGGTCCGTGCTTCGAGTCCCTGACGTGACGATTCATTGGGACCCTAGATATACATGTCCCGGTTAGTTAGAGTGTACTAACAGTTATTCTTATAAATGAAACATAGTAAAACAACCTTGTTGAGCCCTCCTTAATTTTAGAAATTGATAATTTTTGTCAATTACGAGCCACAATATTCTGATAGAATTTATCCTTTTAAACAGTTTTATGCGTGTACAGTGATGAGCGGTGGCTGGGGAACGCAAATCAAGCTAAGGGGAGGGGGGAGGGGGGAGGGTACCCTCAGCATGTCCGCGTCGGAGGTTCCGGCCAAATAGATGAAAGACAACACTTTAGATGCAACAATTAAATGAGAGACGATTTCTGTAATCACCACAATGCTTTATTTCAAGCAGCTTTTGAAGACTTCGACAAGGAGGATGAGGTTGATCAAGAAAATATTTCGAAATTTGCAAAAGACGCAGTGAATAAAGCGGATATGGACCAGTTCTTTTCAGTCAGAAATAGATACTGCACTTGCAAGGTGCCGCTTGTACTGGGAGACGAACCAGAAGAAAGCAGAGATCAAGTTCGTGAACGTATTAACTCATTTGCTGATGAAGCGCAATATGCAAGGGCTAAAGAGAATCCTGAAGTTTTGATCAAATTCGTTCAACCATACTTCAAGGCCGTGAGCCTAAAATGTCATTGCACTGCCAACGAGCCTGTTGTGAGGTCAGTTGAAGAAATATTAATATATTTTAATAATATAACATATTAATATATGAAATATTAACGTCCAGTAGGGAAACTGAGCTAGGTCTGGGCGGCCTTTTCTTGGGTACCGCCTAGGTCAAGAAATCTTAATATTTAGATAACCCGATAATTAGATATTTAGATATTTTGTTCAGGTAGCCCTAGCCGTTTTATAGTTTCTACTATTGATCTGATTTATTCCCCAGAACAAAAACATTTTACTTCAAGACCATTTTTTGTAGTAAGTAATCGAAGATATTTAAGTGTCCCTTATGGCAAGCCGTAGTGGACAAAAGGTGGTTGAAAAAGAAACCATACGTTGAGATTTATATCATTAGGGTCTAGAATAATTGACATGTGGTTGAAATCATGATAAGTTCTTAAAGTGGTGCTTCAGTTCTCCTCCAACAGCCTTGAGTTTCAAATCATGGTGTCTGAGTTCTTCGAATTTGTAGTGTCCGAGAAATTTCGAATTTTTAGTGTTCGAGTTTTTTCGAAATTGAACTGTGCGAGTTTTTTCGAATTTGTAGTGTCCGAGTTTTTTCGAAATTGAAGTGTCCGTGTTTTTCGAAATTGAACTGTGCGAGTTATTTTGAATTTGTAGTGTCCGAGTTTTTTCCGAAATTGTAGTGTCCGAGTTTTTTCGAAATTGA